>NC_135898.1:94458351-95139448 GCF_964194155.1 Cetorhinus maximus | reverse complement strand
CTATCAAGTTGGAAGCTGTGGGAGGAAGATCTCCAGAGGAGATGAGGTCAGTGACAGTCCTGGAAGAACGGAGTGCAGTGAGTTCAGAGAGAGACAGATTAGAATGGGTGAGAGGAGCAGAGAAATTGAGACGGCTAATGTCACGCCGACAGTTCTCAATGAAAAGATCAAGAGAAGGTAAGAATCCAGAAGGAGGGGTCCTCTCACTTCCTCCAAATAAAAGGTGTGGCTATGGGTACCCGCATGGGCCCCAGCTATGCCTGTCTCTTTATGGGGTATGTGGAACATTCCTTGTTCCAGTCTTACTCCGGCCCCCTCCCACAACTCTTTCTCCGGTACATCGATGATTACTTCGGTGCTGCTTCATGCTCTCGTCGGGACCTGGAAAAATTTATTAATTTTGCTTCCAATCTCCACCCCTCCATCATCTTCACATGGTCCATCTCTGACACTTCTCTTCCCTTCCTTGACCTCTCTGTCTCAATTTCTGATGATAGACTGTCCACCAATATCCATTACAAGCCTACCGACTCCCACAGCTACCTCGACTACAGCTCCTCACACCCCGCTTCCTGTAAAGACTCCATCCATTCTCTCAGTTCCTTCGCCTCCGTCGCATCTGTTCTGATGACGCTACCTTCAAAAACAGCTCCTCTGACATGTCCTCCTTCTTCCTTAACCGAGGTTTTCCATCCACGGTCGTTGACAGGGCCCTTAACCGTGTCCGGCCCATATCCCGCGCATCCTCCCTCACGCCTTCTCCTCCTTCCCAGAAACATGATAGGGTCCCCCTTGTCCTCACTTATCACCCCACCAGCCTCCGCATTCAAAGGATCATCCTCCACCATTTCCGCCAACTCCAGCATGATGCCACCACCAAACACATCTTCCCTTCACCCCCCTTGACGGCATTCCGTAGGGATCGTTCCCTCCGGGACACCCAGGTCCACTCCTCCATCACCCCCTACTCCTCAACCCCCACTTATGGCACCTCCCCATGCCCACGCAGAAGATGCAACACCCTGCCCCTTCACTTCCTCTCTCCTCACCGTCCAAGGGCCCAAACACTCCTTTCAAGTGAAGCAGCATTTCACTTGCATTTCCCCTAACTTAGTCTACTGCATTCGTTGCTCCCAATGCGGTCTCCTCTACATTGGAGAGACCAAACGCAAACTGGGCGACCGTTTTGCGGAACACCTGCGGTCTGTCCGCAAGAAAGACCCAAACCTCCCTGTCGCTTGCCATTTTAACACTCCACCCTGTTCTCTTGCCAACATGTCTGTCCTTGGCTTGCTGCATTGTTCCAGTGAAGCCCAACGCAAACTGGAGGAACAGCACCTCATCTTCCGACTAGGCACTTTACAGCCCTCTGGGCTGAATATTGAATTCAACAACTTTAGATCTTAAACTCCCCCTCCCCCCCATCCCCACCCCGTTTCTTTTCCCCCCCCACCCGCTTTTTTTCAATAATTTATATAGATTCTTCTTTCCCCACCTATTTCCATTATTTTTAAATCTAAAACTAAAACCTTTAGTCTTTCCACCCCACCCCCACTAGAGCTGTACTTTGAATATCCTGTTTTCCATTCTTAATTAGCACTTTTCTCAGACAAAGACCACCACCTTCAACACCTCTTTGACCCTTTTGTCTGTGACATCTTTTGATTATCTGCTCACACCACACCCTCAATGTGTCTCTTCCCCCCCCCCCCACCCACCTTAAACCAATTTATATTTCTCCCTTGTTGAAACTATGCTGCAGTTCTGCCGAAGGGCCATGAAGGCTCGAAACGTTAACTGATTTCTTCTCCGCCGATGCTGCCAGACTTGCTGAGTTTTTCCAGGTAATTCTGTTTTTGTTTTGGATTTCCAGCATCCGCAGTAACTTTTAGCTTTTTGTTTTTACCACAATCATTATGCCTGGAGTACTATAGCTAGACACTTCCTAACCCTCCAGTTGCCAAGTAATCTGCTCGGAGAGGCTGAAAAAAATGGGGAAGACGAAGAAAACAAAATCCAGAAAATTCCTCGTTGTCCCTTCAGCTGACTGAAACCAATCCAGGAGCCTACAATGATCGTGCTTATTTTAGCTGCTAGCTTGTTTTGCTTTTTATCTTCATATTATTTTCATCCTGCTCCAGGATGCACTTTTGCTCATTTTAAGCATAAATCTCAGAGAAATATGTAACAAATATGTGAAAGCAGTTATCCATTTAACAGCAGTTCAGAACACAATAAAATAATGTGAAGGCTATGACTGCTCCACATATTGTTAATAGTTCACCAATCCTAATTATTTTAAGGATTTCTAATCGACTCTGACAAGTTAATCATATATTCACTCAGACCTTCAATGGTTCTCAGTTTCTTTTGCAGGTGTGAAGGTTTTTAATTCCACTTTCATACTGGATATCTTTACAATTGCATATTCAATATACCCAGTGCAGTCTCCTCCCTTGCCTGCGTTTCTCATGTGGTAATTGTTTCTTTATTTCCTCGAGCATGATCATTTAAAAAAAATTCATTCACAGGATGTGGGCTTCACTGGCTGGGCCAGCATTTATTGCCCATCCCTAATTGCCCTTGAGAAGGTGGTGGTGAGCTGTCTTCTTGAACCGCTGCAGTCCATGTGGTGTAGGTCCACCCACAGTGCTGCTAGGAAGGGAGTTCCAGGATTTTAACCCAGCCACAGTGAAGGAACATTGATATATTTCCAAGTCAGGATGGTGAGTGGCTGGAGAAGAATGGGTGATGTTCCCATGCATCTGCTGCCTTTGTCCTTCTAGGTGGTAGAGATTGTTTAACAGGATTCAAGCTGGTTGGTGAAGTCAAAACTAAGACACAAAGCCATTCCTTGCTCAGAGAGTTTATTGACGTTGTTCAATGTTCACACTCCTTAGCCACACCCAGTGTCCCAGCTATGCCCTATTTATACGTGTTCAAATACCCATCACTTGTTTTCCTTAACAATGTAATTGACATCAACAAATCTTAACAATGTAATTGCTAAGACATTGACAAAGGTTGTGGGTTTGGAAGGTGCTGCCGAAGGTGCCTTGGTGAGTTTCTGCAGCGCATCTTGTGAATGATACATACACACTGTTGCCACTGTGCAGCGATGGTGGAGGGATTGAATGTTTAACATGGTGGGTGGGGTGCCAATCAAGCGGGTTGCTTTGTCCTGGATGGTGTCGAACTTCTTAATTGTTGTTGGAGCTGCACTCATCCAGGCAAGTGGAGAGTATTCCATCACACTGTTGACATATGCCTTGTAGGTGGTGGCCAGCCAAGTTTTGGGGAGTCAGGAGGTGAGTTACTCGCCACTGAGTTCCTAGTCTCTAACCTACTTTTGTAGCCACAGTATTAAGGTGGCTGGTCCAGTTAAGGTTCTGGTCAATGGTAACTCCCAGGATGTTGACAGTGGGGGATTCAGCAATGGTAGTGTGTTTAAGGGGAGGCAGAGTCCCTCTTGTTGGAGATGGCCTTTGCCTGGCACTTGTGTGGTGTCAATCTTACTTGCTACTTATCAATTCAAGCTTGAATATTGTCCAGGTCTTTCTGCGTATGGACATGGTCTACTTCAGTATCTGAGGAGCTGTGATCAGTCATCACTTCTGTCTTTATGATGGAGGGAATGTGCGTGAACTGAGTTCTGTGCATCCATAAATCAATCCAAGCGGATGTATAGAGTTATGATCCAAGTTACAACGGTGAACATCAGAGAAAATGTGGCCGATAACAGGGCTGGTGAAAGGGATTCAATTCAAGATCCCAGAGAAACCAATGTAATTGTGTGCTGTAAGGGCTGAGAGACAAAAAAATGAGCATTTGTTCAGACTTTAACATCAAACCTTAAAGAGGCCCAAAGAGAGAGTGGATCTGATTCAAGGAACACAGAAAGAAAGAATGATGGTGCAAACTGAAAGGCTGGAGGCAGAATCGACAGACCGTGAATTAAATCAAAATGGAAAGAAGAAGTGGAAGATCACAAGAAAAATGTAAATCTGAGTCCAGAAACCACATCAAAAATTTAAAAGCATAACATATATGAGATTAGTGTTGTTAGAAAACAGAGATTAAAGAGACAAGCCACCTATTTTGTTCAGTAATTCCATCCTAAATGCTGGTCTGCTCCCCATGGGCAGAATCTCTTGTGCTCCTTGGCGAGTTTAGTGGCAGGGGGGGGATTTATTCAGAGGGTGAGGACTCTGCCTCCACGCCGATTAAGTCCATGGTGGGAAGACCCGTGGATGGCCTTCTCACCCCGCTGCCAATTGAGGCCCTAAAGTGGAAATGAATGCCCACTTAATTGGCCCATCCCACCGTCGCTGATATTAACCCAAAGGCAGGTGCGGGTGTGGGGGAGGTGGGTGGTGGGTGGGGGTGTTCACCATGTGGGGAACATGAGAAGCAAAGCTGCCTCCCCGGGTGAGGTTCCCTCATTCAAATGCACTCAGTGCCTGATCGAGGGACCTGACATCCAGGAGGAGTGGGGCTGCTGAAAGCCACCTGCTGTTCTTGTTGCCAATCTCCCTCGCCCACGACCCCCCAACTCGGGACTCTCTTCCCGCCATCACTCGCCGGAGCCTGGGTCCCTCCTCGATCCGAGGCCTTGGGTTGGTGAAGTACCAGCAGCAACCACTGCCTCCCTTGTGGCACTGCTGAGTAAAGAAGATCTTCTGTCCTCTGATTGGCTCACAGCTGTTGGCGGCTGGGACTTCTGCCCCCCCGGGGTGCTTGACCCTGGGAGAAGGCCCGCCACTGGCTGTTAAGTGCCTAAATGGCACAAGATGTGGTGGGCCTTCTCGAAAAGAGGTGAAGCCGGGGCCTTGCCAGCTCTCCAGCCAGTGGCTGAGGCCTCTGTCGCCTCCACAAATTCCACCCTATATTTTTGGCGTACACAGATCATGTTATCATGGGATTTCCTACATCCACTTGAGAGAGCAGATAATGGCCTCGGTTTAACAGCTCATCTTCCAGTGCCACCCCGAAAGAGGACCAATTGGCGGGGACAGTGGAGAAGCAGCCACCTGCTGCTAGGGCCGAGCTTGCGTTTTCTCCTGAGCTGAAGAGCCCAAGGATTTGAGACCTGATGGGGCTTTGCTTGCTAAAGGAATATTGCTTGCCCAGGATTGTGTACACGAGGCACGAGAACACATGGGTGATGGTTTTATTATTTTGATCCTGGATTATTTCATAAAGAGATGTTAAATAAGAGAATACCTTGGGATCTCAAAGAAGGTCATATTCTCTAAAAGACAGCAGAGTATATGACAGCAACAGCCCTGTATTATTTCAGCATCAGTCCTTATTTGACCACTGGGCTAAACTTCAATAAAGATTCTCCCACTTGCCTCCCATACTTTCAGCATAAGAGCTACAGAAATCACAGAAAAATAGCATAGCCTCTGTTCATCTTCAGAAATATAGTAGACATCTGGGGAAATCCTCTGGAAACATTGCTGTCTCTGTTTTTTGACCTCATCAGAATAACTTCATCAATCTAGTAATGTAGACAGTGCATGGACCAAGATATCGTCAGACACATTCAAGTCTTCACAGGGAACCTGCTTTTGTTCATCGGGTAAATTCAACCACAGACGTGATCCCAAAGACTAATCTTTTGTATCGTTTTGGATGGGTAGAAGTGAAAAATATTGGGCGGAATCTTCTGGTCCCAACAGGGAGAAACATGGCGGGCAGGGGAGTTTAATTTGGCGTGAGGCCAAAAATCAGTTTGCCGATGTGGGGATGACCTGTAGGAATTCTGTTCTCGGGACTTTAAAGGTGGGTTAAAGACAGGTCAAGCTTCCCGAACAATGTCAGAAGCCCTTTTGCAAGCATTAGCTCATAAAGGCCACCTCGCTGGAATTCAGTTCCCCTCCAAATTAAGTTCCCCGCCAGTGGGAAATTAGAACATTCACTTTTACGATTGCATATAAGTGACGTGCACCTGGCGAGCTTTACTTCTTCCATGACTTTGAGGACCTTCTTAGAGACAGTTCTTAGGGAACCACTCAGAACTTGACTCATATCGGGGGCTGGCACCACAAGCTGTGTGAAGGCTGGAGGGGGGGTGGTGGTGTGTGGGGAGGTGATAGGGTGGAGCTGGACCTGGGAGGTAGGCTAACAGAGGAAGGGAGGAAGGCTGCCCAGATGCCCATTAAATATGGTGCCCAACCTTCAAGCCCGTGAGGTAACGGCAGGAGGGCAACTTCCTGCTCGCCCCCACCAGGAGATTCGCAATGCTCCACATGGATGCATAAGTAATGAGATGAACAGAGCAAGATCACACATGTTCAGCCATCCTGCACCCCACCCCACACCCCGCCCCCCGCCCCCCCCCAAACCCTGCCATCCAGCGGGATTCACTTCCACTTCCATTTCCATACCCGCCACTGAACTTAGGCTTCAGAACGGAAGAATCCGCTCATTGTGTAACAACAGTTTCTTGGCCTGAATGCAAATTGCTGCTATGTGGATGCAATTCTAAATTACCACTTGCCGCTGAGACAGAAGTTTGTAGGCTTTAGTACTTCAATGATTTCAGTGCAGCCATATGACATTGGTATCTATCCAACAAGGTATCTCCTACGCACAGAAATAGAACAAATTCATAACCATTTATCAATGACCACTTTCCACCCTACAGTGTTCCTCCCAATCATCAGCAGATGGAAGGAGACATCAAGCATGTCATCAAGTGACACCAATATCCTGCTCAGGTTCCACAAGAATTGCTTGGCTTCAGACCTCACCATAACATCATTCCAGGCGTGGGCACAGGGTCTGAAAGCCAGAGGAGAGGCCAGGATAAACGTACATATATTGGCACGTCTTCTGACCAAGGGATAAACTGTCCAATGGCTGGAGTCAAAACTGACAAAAAGATTGATTGCCTGATCGAGGTTAATGATTGCGCCCTCAGTGCAGAACCATCCCAGATATGCACAAAGTGCAGTAGCGGGTGGGAAAAAAGTCATTTTACTTAACCAGTGGCAGTGGCGGGTTTTGGGGCTGGATCATCCCATTCCCACCTCATTAATTATCCAGCAACAGGAAACACGCTGTCTCACTGGTGGGTGGCCTCCAATCTGCCTCCATGCTGTTACCCCGCCGCTTCGTCGCGCAGGGCACCATAGTTAAACTGCAGCCGCGCACACATTTCTCAATGCTTGCAGCCCAGGAGGGCACCGGTGAGGAATTGGCCCCAAAAGCCAGAAAAGTGCAGAGTCCCCGATTCAGTGACACATCCCTGGGATGCTCTCTGGATGCCGTGGAGGCCTACCACGATGCCCTCTAGCCCTGCCCTGGCTGCAGGAGGCCCATCAGTCTCACCACTCCAGCTTGGGAGGCGGTGGCAGAGGTGGTCAGTGCCAACACTGGACACAAGAGGTCAGACACCCATTGCAGAAAACGGATGAATGATCTCATCCAGGCAGCCAGGGTAAGGCAACCAAATCATCACTCTAAACTCACACACTCACAAGCCCATCACACATTCACTGGCATCTCACTCACTGCCAGCTCAAGGGACATCACCACTCACTCTCTCACACTCGCACCCTCACATCTCCACCTGGCCTCATCTCCTCTGGAGACTGCCTCCTCAGCCGGCACCATCCTGAGGCCACTTGCACAGATCAACATGTGTCCCAGCTATCGGTCATGTTTCCCAGGAATGCGTTTTTAATGAGGCAGGACGCACCAGGAATGGGACGATACAGCATGAAAAGCCGCCATTGTGGCTGGAGGGTAAAACAACCTTTTTCCTGCCCACCGCCACACTTTGCGCAAATCTGGGAGGATTCCACCTGAAGACACTCTACAGTATAACGTGGACAGCATCAGGATTTGGGCAAACAAGCAATAAGTAGCATCCCTATCAAATACTTGGCAGACAATAACCATATCCAAAAAGAAAAGGTCCAATCAGCTTCCCCTGATCTTCAACATCATGATCGTCATCACTGATCCTGCCTTAATACCATATGATTCACTATTGACCAGGAGTTTAAAAGGATCATCTATATTAACAGTATGGTTACAAGACCAATACAGCTACTGAGTACTCTGTCATGAGTGGTGCACACCTAACCCTTCAATGTCTCTTTGCCATCTACCCAAGTTAAAATTAGGAGTGTGATTGAATACTTACCCTGCCTGTACAGGTGCAGCTGCAACAATACACAAAAAGACAATTCACTTGATTGGCATTCCTGTCAGGGGGCAAATTATAAACCCCCTCCATGACTGTCGCAGAATGGCTGCTGGATAGAAGACCTACAAAATGCACTGAACCAACTCACCAGGGCTTCCTCAATCACATCTCCAGGCCATCTCCATGACTTCAGTCACCAATAAAGAGATAAATAAGATTGTAGAAACACCATCATTCCAAGTTTCCCTCTAAGTTAAAGACTTGGAGATACAGCATCATTCTTCCATTGCCACTTAGTCAATACCCTGGAATTCCCTACCTAACGCCATAGTGGAAGTGCCATCACATAAAGACAGCAGTGGTCCCGAGAGAAGACTCCCCAACAACTTCTCAGGGCAACTAGGGATGGGCAATCAGTGCAGCCAAAGCAGATTTGTCCACATACTAGGAACAAGCTAGTAAAAAGTAGTACATAATGTAGCTGGATCCCCTTATACCAAGGAACCACAGATGCAACTTACACAACATAATGCATTCACTTCAGCAACACTGTTGTTTTCAAGAGAAGGTAAAGCTACCACCATATCCGTAAGAAATGTGTCTATACCATCAGCGTGACAGTATACTAGTGAATAGTATACTAGTGAACAGTATACTAGTGAATGCTTCTTTTCCTGGCAACTGCCATGATGCTGCATCTAAAGGCAGTCAACAATGCCATCACTCTGACCCGAAGAAACATTCCTTGCTTATACAATTTCCAATGTTGCTATGTAGTCATGCTCCCTACACAAGGCACTAATGGAATAAGGTGCTCATTAATCTACAATGCAAGGACTAGGCTGATGATACCCAGCATGGCCAGCTCTCTGCAATGGTCCCCAAAATCTGTCCTGGTAGGTTTTTAGGCATAATCACAAAATCAGTGTGAGTACATGCTGGTGAAGATCGTTAAAGCAACTTTCAGGATTAAAAAAAAAAATCAATACAACCAAAGTGAAAGACAAGGAGATAGGAAGAAAATGTTTTCCATGTCTGTTGGAAGAGTTGGGGGTGTAGCAATTAGAAAATCAAATGAGAAGCTGCACTTTAGCTAAGTGACTCTTACAGTGAGTTGGCACAGACATGACGGGCAAAAGGGCCCCCTTCTGTGCTGCAATTGCTCTATGATACTATGATTCTATGAACGAACACAGAATTGGAAATTTGATTGATATTTCTGATACACAGCCTCTTCACTCTTTTTGACGGTCATCCAAAATCCACTTTCATTTATTTATCCTACATGAGAGAGAATTCATTTCAAGGTTAACACTCTGTGGAATACAAACTCCAAACTCTCCCAAAGAATGGAAATTTCACAATCAATCTTTCCTTATTATAGGTCGGTCTGATTATTTTACACGCAGGCTCTGACTCCTTTATTGAATATGTTCGTTTTGTTCATTTAAGTTGTCGCTTTTCTCATCCAGTTTCATAAGGACATGAGAAATAGGAACAGGAGTAGACCATTCGGCCCCTCGAGCCTGCTCCGTCATTCAATAAGTTCATGGCTGATCTTCTTTTGTTTCAATTTCCACATTCCCATCTAACCCCGATAACCTTTGATTCCCTTGCCTAACAAGAATCTATCTACAACAAAAATAAAAGTACCTGGAAAAACTCAGCAGGTCTGACAGCATCTGTGGAGAGGAACACAGTTAACGTTTCGAGTCCATTTGACTCTTCAACAGAACTAAGGAAAGATAGAAGAGAGGTGAAATATAAGCTGATTTAAGGGGGGGGGCGTGGGACAAGCAGAGCTGCATAGAGGGTCAGTGATAGGTGGAGATAACCAAAAGATGTCATAGACAAAAGGACAAAGAATCTATCTACCTCTGCCTTAAAAGTATTCAATGACCCCGCCTCCACCACCTTCTGAGGCAGAGAATTCCAAAGTCACACAACCCTCTGAGAGAAAAAAATTTCTCATCTCTGTCCTAAAAGGGCGACGCCTAATTTTAAAACAGTGTCCCCTAGTTCTGCACTCACCCACAAGAGGAAACATCCTTTCCACAACCACCTTGTCGAGGCCATTCAGGATCTTGTATACTTCAATCAAATCACCCCTCACTCTTCTAAACTCCAGTGGAAACAAGCCCAGTCTGTCCAACCTTTTCTCATAAGACAACCCACTCATTCCAGGTATCAATCTAGTAAACCTCCTTTGAACCACCTCCAATGAATTTACATCCTTCCTTAAATAAGGAGACCAAAACTGCACATAGTGTTCGAGATGTGGTCTCACCAATGTCCCTGTATAACTGAAGCTTAACATCCTTACTTTTATATTCAATCCCTCTGGTAGTAAAGGATATCATTCCATTAGCCTTCTAATTACTTGCTGCACCTGCATACTAACATTGTGACTCATGCACTAGAACACTTAGATCCCTCTGCACCTCAGAATTATGCAGCCATTCTCCATTTATTTAACACTCTGCTTTTTTGTTCTTTCTGCCAAAATGAACAACTTCACATTTTCCCACATTAAACTACATTTGCCAGATCTTTGCCCACTCACTCAACCTATCTATATCCACCTGCAACCTCCTCATGTCCTCTTCACAACATACTTTCCTACCTATCTTTGTGTCATCTGCAAATTCTTCATGCCTTTGCTCTCCTCATCTAAATCATTGATGTAAATCGCAAAAAGCTGAGGCCCCAGCACAGGGGCATACTCCTGCATACTCTTTCCTTTCAGCTAGCCAGCTAATCTTCTATCCATGCTAACAAGTTACCCACTACACCATGCGCTTTTATTTTCCATAATAACCTTTGATGTGGCACTTTATCAAATGCCTTCTGGAAATCCAATTACGCTACATCTACAGGCTCCCCTTTATCCACTGTGTATGTTTCCCCTTCAGAAAACGGCAATAAATTGGTTAAACATGATTTCCCTTTCACAAAACCATGCTGACACTTCCCAATTGCCTTGAGCTCTTCTAAATGCCCAGCTATAACCTCCTTAATGATCAATTCTAACAACTTCCCCATGGCGGATGTCAAGCTAACTGGCCTATAGTTTTCTGTCTCCTGTGAGAATTTGTTGTTACACTAAACACAGTAATTGAGGACTGAAGATATTCATCAAATACCAGAATGGATTAGAACTCAGTCAGTAATTACCACTGATGGGGCATGGGTGTTAACGCTGCTGCTCTTGATGGCAATCTTTGTGCCCTTTATAAGTCTTTTTCAAATTAATTGCTTCTATTTTTAGCCCTTTACGATGCCCAAGATATTATCTGGCAGAAAATCTGAGCAAGTGACATGTTTCCAAGCCTCCTCCCATGTTTCTTTTCAACCAGCCCCTCAGAGGTTTCCTGAGGTTGACCTGAGTGCATGGATCACTTTTTGGGTTTCCCGCCACCTGGGTTACTTTCTGCTCAGCATCGCCTCAATGGTACAGCTGAGGTGCTCAGGGACTTGCAAACTGCTATTGCTGTAAAGAGGCAAGATGACTTTATTTGACAGATGCGCTATTGCATAGTACAACAATTAAAAGGACCCTGTCAAGTTACTTTATCCAAGTTAACCCTGATAATTTAAGGCACTTGAAGGCAGTACATCGTATTTGCACCTTAGAAACCAGCCATTTGGCCCAGCAGATTCACTGAACAGCAAATAAATGAGCGGTGCCTTCATGGAAAGCAACCTAATTCATATAATTTTCACCACATTTGCTTAAATGAAACACGTAATGCACTGACTCAAGGAGATGAAAGAGTGAAGGCTGAATATTTCTGTTCATCTGAACTCTGTGTCACCATGCCTCCTGATTAAAGTTCTTTCATCTATAGATAGGAGTTAAACATACATAAATATGAACACCGACTTATCAGATTTACTTTGGCAGCTCTTTCCAATGCTTTCCATAAGCATTTTTACACTATGGCCTCGACTTTTTATCCCTGCTGTGGAAATGGTGAGGCCAACCTCACCCCTGAGGCCAACCTCACCCCTTCCTCAGCTCATCTGCTGCTGAAACTCTCATTCATGCATTTGTTGGCTCTAGACTTGGCTATTCCAATCCACTCTAGGCTAGTCTCACGTATCCTACCCTCCGTAAACTTGAGGTCATCCAAATCTCTGCTGCCCATGTCCCAACTCACACCAGGCCCCATTCACCTATCACACCTGTACCCACTGACCTGCATTGGCTCCCAATCAAGCGACATCTTGATATTAAAATTCTCATCCTGGTTTTCAAATCCCTCAAGGTCTTACTTATCCTTATCTCTGTAATCTCCTCCAACCCCACAACCCTCAGAGATGTCTACGCTATTCTGGGTGAAATTTTCCGTGCCCACTGGCATCAGGCGTGCTTGGTGGCACGAGCAGACAATATGGTGAGAAGGCCAGAAATCAGTTTTACGACATTGTGAAACCAGTTTACGATCGTCCACTCAGCCCATCGATGGCGGGTCACATTTCCCACCATCGGATGTCGGGAACCTCATTGTAATACCTCTGCATATCATTATAAGGCCAGCCCGCCAGAATCAGTGCCCTCCCCCAAGCCGCTGGATCGTCCGCCCACAACAGCATATATAAGGCATGTACTTGGCAGGCTGCACTTTGAGGGGAACTCGGAGGTGAGTGCGCAGTAACACTGCACAGCGCTCGTGAGGGTTGCCTGTTGGACTTCAAGGTTGAGGCGCGTTGGAGGAGGGTAAGGGCTTCCCTGTGGTTGAGGCGTGTTAGGGGGTGGGGGTGGGGGGGTGGGGGCAAGGGCTGACCAGCAGCTGAGACAGTTCAGATGCAGCCTCATTGACAGGTGTGGAGTTGGGCCTCTAGCTTATCTGCCCACTCAAGCAACGCAGAGACATCAAAGTGAACCAAGTGTTCCAGAGCTTTTCACCCCCTCGGGCACAGACTGCAAATTAATGAGCATTTTAGTGAACTGCAGGACAGTTGGATGACTGGGCACGTTGTACAATCTCCTCGCTAAATCTGGCCATGGAGCAGTCACTGCTGGAGGCAATGTCATCATCCCGGTTTGGACCAGTCTCCCTCATGGTTCAAGCTAACAGTGCAGCCTTGCAGTGCGGGTTAGGAGAATGCCTGTGCCTGAGCTGAGGGCACAGCCTGCAGTCCAGTGGGCAAAGCTGCTGCCAATCGGTCAGGTGGAGTGGGGCGGAGGTGGGTGGGGTTTCGGGCAGCCATGCAGCGCACTAATCTCTGGCTATCCAAGTGGTGGCCAGCACTCTCTGGGATGTGTTAAGGGGCCTTAAGAGTTAATCAAGAGAGGTTCTTAGACAACATAAGCTAACTTATAAGCGGCGGCCTCAGACTGCAGCAGAGCGACGGTATAATGAGGCTCATGCTGCAGCTCACAACTTTATTGAGCAAACCATCAGGATGCTGAAGATGAGGTTCTGGTGCCTGGACCAGTCTGGTGGAGCCCTGCAATACAGTCCACAGAGGGTGTCACACATCATCGTCGTCTGCTGTACCCTTTACAACCTGGCGCTGCAACGGGGAGAGGAGCGGCTGAGGAGGAGATGGAGGAGCTGGGGGTCTCCTCCGATGAGGAGGACATTGATGGTGACGAGGGTGAGGAGATCTTCAAAGGTGAAGGTGATGGGGATGAGACCCTCATATTGGCCAGATGAGGCAGGCACCCTCAGGAGGCCCTCATAGCTGTTAGTCTTGTGGAGGATGATGACGACATGCAGTGAGGAGACACCATGGATCCTCACATTGCATCTGTGAATGTTTGAATCCAGTCTGGCTTATGGCAGTGCACATACCCTCTGTGAGAATGCTCCAGTCATGGAGACGCAGTGGAGGCCCTAATAGTCGCTTGATTGCAAGAGGATGATGACGACATGCAGTGAGGACACTCCATAGATCTTCACCTACCCTCTGAGAATGTCTGACTCCTGTCTGGCCGAGGGCAGCTCGCTTGCGCTCTGTGATCAGGATCATATAGAGACACAGCCTTGAAACTTTAAAAGCACCTGATCTTTTGTCCACCTTCAGCACCTGAGCCCTTCAGGAGCACTGGTTACAGATGCTGAAGAGATGGGGGCCAGCCCCACCTTAAAGGTGCTGAGAGCACAAAGAGAGAATGACGGAACTCTGTGTCACCTGCCCACGACATTCTGGCAGCAATGACCAGCACCATCGAGGTGCAGGCATCAGTAATGTGTCCAGTGAGTGTGAGGCTGGACCATCACTTTGGTCTGAAGGCTGCACAGACACAGGGAAGAGGCCCTGGACTGAGACACCTGCCCTAATCTTGTATAGGAAGGCTTCACATCTGAGTGACATGAACACTGCTCATCAGAACAAGGAGCCAGAGGCAGGGAGACATTCTTGGAAGTTAATTTACTGTTATGACCGATGCAGTTGATAAAGCGGAATTATTTAAAAATCCCAGAGGGAAGCTTTAAACAACTGTTATAACCTATAATTTTAAGCGTTATGTTTGAGATGTGTCTCTAAATTCAGGAACCAGACCACCAGTTCTCGAGGTTTTACATTAAGCTAAATGAAACATTTTGTTAATTTACACAAGTTAAAAATATATATATATACATGGCTACATATCACTACTATCACAACTTTTAACAAACTCCCAAATTAATCTCCATTAAGGCAATAGCAACCCATAGACTTAACCAAACACCAGGAACAGCATTTTCACCTTACAAATTCAAAATGAGGTTCCTTTCACTGTGGAGCCAGTTGGAGTCTTGCAGCCACTTTTGATCTCACATTGCCTCTGCCTACATTACCCGAAAACTACTGAATGTATACCTACCATCACTGATTGAATTCAAATTCTTATTGTCTCACCAGTCTCTTTGAACTTTATACCTTATACCAACGAAACCCCTTTCATTGTACCAATTTTATGAGTAATATGCTTGGTATCAGCTAGAAAGGCGTCAAGTTTTCACCCCACTTCTTGAATGATCGATTCAAAAAATGCAAATGCAGCTATCTCTCTTCCGTATCAAAACTAGTTCACAAAGCACCCAGACTAGTTGGCTTTAATCCAATTAAGACACACCCACAGACTAAACCTCTATTTTAAAAGAAAAATATTTTCCAAAATATTTTATACATTAATAGCTTCATGACATTTACCATAATGAGTATTATGTACAGGTGATTAACACCCGTGCCCAGGCTGAGCAACTACATCTTCTTAACCTTCCTAACCCTGTGTCTTGGTGCTCCCCGGATATCCCCAGCGGAGGTGAAGGCTACCTACTGACCGCTACACCTTGTCTGAGATGACCTTGATGGGCGTCCTCTGGAAGGCCGAGATCTGGAGGGTATGGCCTGTTTTCGAAGTCCTGCTGTGTGGCAGTGGCTCCCTCCTCAAGCTGTGGAGCTGGAGCTGCTGATGTCACAGGAAATGGGGATTTGGATAGGCTGGACACTCCCAGAGTCTCCTGGGTGAATGTTCCTGGGGTGTGTACCTGCTGATCTTCCTCCCTATGGATGCCCGAGGGCCCCTGGCTGACTCCTTGAGGAGGAGGGGTAGCTAGAGTGAGATTGAGCTGCCCAGCACCCCTCTCATGTACACACTGTTGGAGGCCGACTATGGCATCAGCGATAGATGTCAGCCTGCGCAGCAGTGCAGGAGCGACATCCTGAGCCAAGGTCTCCATGGTGGCCGCCATCCTACCAGTGTTGACTTCAGTGCATTGGCATGTTGGCGCTATCACCTCAGAGCGAAGGTAGACAGACTCCTCCATCGGTTTTGCAATCTGAGGAGTGCAGCAGACGCCCCTTCCTGATGTTCCCGAGTTGCCTTTGCAGCTCCAGCAACTGAAACATGACCGGGTCCAGAGGCTCCTCATCTGACTCGGACTCAGCAAATTTCTGGCCTCCAGAAGTCCTCTGAGTGCTGGGGACCTGGGAAGTCCCTGCCTCCACCTGCTGTGGGTCAGACAGTGTGATGTGTTCACCACATTTTGATCCCGAAGCTGCTGTAAAACTAGGGCCCACCCAGGTATGTGTCTCTGCGCTGGTGGACTGGTGGAGGGTGTGGGTGACGCTGTGAAGGGACTTCAGGGAGGGTTTCAGTGGGTTCCTCTTCTGAGCTTCCCTCGGGGCTTGATTGGAGGCCCTGGGTCATGGACTCTCTGGGCTGTTTCCCAGATGTGCCAGCAAAATCGAGGGGAGATAATTAGAGCCTGGCAGTGGCCTGTGAAACAGGACACATCACTCACAGCATGGTTACCTGATGGATGTTGCACTGCTGGACCCTAACTGGGGAGAGCACCACCGACCTCACCATCAGCACAGGAATGGTCCAGGTCGTCACCGGCCAGCTGGATCTGTTTTCAAAGTCCATGAGGACCTTGATTTCAGGCATTCCTCCATCGGTCTGCGACCTCTCCCTCCTAATTTTTGTGTGCCAGCTTGTCCTGCATGAATCAAGATGGAGAGAGTGTAAGCAGGATGCCTGCCAGGCCAGATGATAAGTATGCCTGGCATGTGTGGGTGATGAGTGGTCCCATGGTCAGGTTGAGGTGTGTGTGAGAGAGTGAATGTTGATGTCCCTTGCACTGGCATTGGGGGCCCATGGATGTGTGATGGGTTTGTGAGTGTGTGAGTTGAGAGTGATGAGAAGATTGACTTACCCTGGCAGAACGGAGGAGATCATTCATCCTCTGGCAGCACTCCTTTGCTGTCCTCCTTTGCAGGGCGTTGGTGCTGACCACTGCTGCCACCGCCTCCTAAGCCGGATTAGTGAGGTTGCTGCCCCTCCTGTGGCCAGAGTGGGGGTAGAGGACATCACAGCGGGGCCTCCACAGCATCCAAAATGCCCTCGAGGGACGTGTCATTAAACCTGGGGGCTGCAGCCTTTTTGGCCTTTTGGGGCCATGTCTCCCGTGCACTAGTCCTGGGCTGGAGACACTGAGAGGTGTGCGCGGGGCTCGGCGCAATGAAGCGGCGAGGTGATGGCGTGGCGGGCGAATGGGAGCCTGCTTGCCATGGAAACAGTGTGTTTTGTGGGAATGCACAATTAATGCAGCGGGTTTAGATACACCGTGAGTAGCTGCCAATGTGGTCGGCGGGCTAAAAATGTCATTTTTCCTGCCCACTACCACACTTAGTGCAAATCTGAAATGATTCCGCCTCTAATTCTTTAGTATCCCCAATTTTAAACACTTCACCATTGGTGGATCTGATTTCAGTTACCTTAGGCACTAAGCTCTAAAATTCCCTCCTTAAACCTCTCCATCTCTTTATCTCACTTGCCTCCTGAAAGACAATGCTTAATTTCAACCTGCTTGACCGAACTTGTGGTTCATCTGACCTAATATCCCCTTATGTGGCTCGGTGCCGTACATTGTTTTATCATGCTCCTGAAGCATCTTGGGACATTTTATTATGTTAAAGCTGCTATATAAATATAAGTTGCAGTTGTTATTGTTGTTGAAGTCCACCAATATAGATACGTGGAGAATATATTTAACAATGATGCTTCATCTCAAGGTCAGGTGAACTGATACTGAAATGGTTTATTTTTTTTCCTGCTGACATTAAAAACATCAATTTCCGACCAAAATATTTTAAGATATCGCATGTGGATTAATTGGTTACCTGCTGCTGCTTGTAGCTACTCCTATCATGAGATCTACTGTCATGGTCTGTCGCACTCATCTGTCTTGCACCATCCTGACATCCACTGTAGCTCCTCTGTAACTGCTCTGTGACAACCATCATTTAACTCCAGCTAGGTCAACCCCTCTTCCTGCTGCCCTCCACTTGCCCTCTGGTAGGGATCTCTGTAGCTTTTCAGCTCTGATCAAATGGCTAAAAATGTGGACATTTTCTTTCCTGGATGTCACTTTTTAAGAGTGCTCTTCGTTCTTGCAATTTTTTGTACCTCTTCTTATGTCTTATGTCTGCAAATGGAATTTTAAACATACATCTTAGCGTCCACATTTCAAAGGCCTCTATTTCCTTCCACAGATCTTTATTTATTGTCCAGGTTTCTGAGGCAGACAGGAAAGTGGATAGAATGTAGCCTCCTATGAATTTTTTCCTTGTTTCAAGCTTGAGTTTTCTTCTCGTTAGCACATCCTTCATCTTAATAAAATTAGTTTTGGCTATCTCCATCCTAACTGGTTATCACTACCATCAACAGAGTGAATAGTATGGATCAGTATCATTTAAATGCAACGGCAGTTTGAAGGAACATTATCAGAAATAAAGAGTAACGCATAGTCCTTATTTTGTTGAAAAAGCTCCTGAAATTTCCTTGTGGACTTCTGGCCTGTGTTACTTTTAGATGTATTAACCCTTAGTGTGTCATCTATACCTTTATCTGTTTTGGAGCTCTCTCTGCTGCCTGATGCCGCTGTTGAGTTTACAAAGCTATCTGGAAACCTTCTCTCTTTGTTGTGGAAACCACAACCATGTCAGTCTTTGGATCTTCACCTTCCAATTGGCTGTAAAAACAGCCTTTGGATTAGCTTTGAGTGAATTTGTTTATTCATGGGGTCAGCCATGGCTCAGTTGGTTGCATTCTTGCCTCTAAGTCAAAAGGTTGTGGAGTCAACAAAAAAATTCTACACTGATAGTCCAATGAAGTACTGAGGGACTGCTGCACTATAGGAGGCACTGTTTTTTTGGATGAGATGTAAAACCCTCTTGAGGTTAACAAAAAGATACGATGGCATTATTTTAAAGAGCAGGGGAGTTAACCCAGATATCCTGGCCAAGGTTCATCTCCCAATTAGTATCACAAGAACAGATTACCTGGTCGTTGTCACATTGCTGTTTATGGGGGCTTTCTGTGTGCAAATTAGTTGCCACATTTCCTACATTTCAATAGCGACAGCACTTTATATGTACGTCGTTGGCTGTAAAGCGCTTTGGGACAACCGGCAGTTGTGATAAATGCTATATGAATGTAAATCTTTCTTCTACGTTTCAATTAACCTTTTTTTTCCTTTCCCATGCATCCAAAAATGGGCAACGGAAGAGAGTGAGAGGAGGAAAAATGAGATGAATACAGGATTTGAAGATTTGGAAAAGAGGGTGGAACAGGTGAATGGAGCATACTAGTTAGGAAAAGCAAAAGAGTAATGTGCAAATTCACTGATCAACTCACTTTCAGCTTTACCCTGGCGAAGGTCTCATTTTATTCCACGCGCACACAATAAAAAGCACGTTTCTCTTGGGTCTCGTGCAAATGTTTTGTGAACATCTATTGATGGTTTAAGTGCAAAACAAAGACGCATCTCCAAGGAGACATAACAGATTGCAAAAGTGCTACAAGGCGGAATGCAGTTTCATGTGATTAGGGTAAGGATTATTTTATATTATAATGAGAAATGGCCTAAATGCTGTGATGTGTATCAGTACCTGTGTTTCAAAATTATTTCAGTACAGTCAAAAACACACAACAATGAGACATTTACATAACAACACAACCCCTGACGTGTTGGTGACAGGAATATATATGGCGCACCAGATTTTAAGAACTGACAGCTCTTTTGTTGAATTGCTTACAGGGACATTTGCAATTTCTGGACTGGTGTAGTGGCTACTTTCTTGTGTGGACGTATGGACTATTATTAGAGCATAGTCAGGCTGTATGTTACCTGAGATCGCTTGTTGCTGACACCGAGTCCCTGGAGTGGAGGAATTTTGAATCTCCCAGTCCTTTCCTCTGGAAAAATTCAAAAGAAATTCACTCTGGTCAGTCATTGCCCAAACTATTTTCAAAAGTAAAGGCTCTTAGAACTGCCACCTCAGCCATCTTGCTGATATCAGACTGCCAATCTGACACCAAGTGGTGGATAAGTCACCTCAACTGGACGTTATCAACTCTAAAGTCATCATTTGGGCTCCTGCCATCAACCCTGCTCCATATCCCCTCCCAGCCACTAGATCAGGTTGAACCAACATTGCTGTCCTGTTTCAGCCAGCCTCGAGTTTCAAACGCCACATCCTATCTCTCACAAAGACTATATACTTCTGCCTCCACAATATTGTCCGCTTTTGTGATAACATCTGGATTCCTGTTCTCGCAGAGGACTCCAATAGGCCTGAAAGCAGGAGTAACCCCGCTTCCGCATTCTGTGGGACCTGGGTCCACATTTTACAGGAGGGAAGCCAAGTAATTGATTACTGTCAGGGCAGCCATCAGAATTGGTGAGAGCAGGCAGCACCATTGACACCGGTGGAGGTGGTGGGGGGGAGGTGCATACCGTGGAGGGGTCCCTTTGAGAGCCAAAGAGTGACCAAAAAGAAGGTACTCCAGACCCGAGCCCACTGAGAGGCCACCAGGATTTACCTGGATTCCCCAAGTGTTGGAGGACTCATCCAGCTGTTGATAAAATGCCAGTAGTGTTGGGAAGAGGCTCTTACTTGGCCACTAACGGCTCAATTGGCCTCTGGTTGACTGGCCATTCGCCACCTTCCCCACCGCCGGCAAGATAACATGGCAGCCGGAAGACCATGGGTACTCCACCCCCACCTAGATTAGTCTGGCTCAGCTACTCACTGAGGCCAACACTTCAAAAGCCATTCAGGGAGCCAAATGGCTTTACTAAGGAGATTGTAATAGGTGATACCTTAAACTCACTTGAGAAGTAAACCTTTAAAAATTGGAAGGCTTACATTTATTGAGCTGTCAAACATGTCCCTCAGAAAGGATGTGATTGCACTGGAGGGGATGCAGAGGAGATTCACCAGGATGTTGCCTGGGATGAAACACTTAAGTTATGAAGAGAGGTTGGATAGACTTGGGTTGTTTTCGTTGGAGCAGAGAAGATTGAGGGGCGACCTGATCGAGGTATACAAGATTATGAGGGGCATGGACAGAGTGGATAGGGAGCAGCTGTTCCCCTTAGTTGAAGGGTCAGTCACGAGGGGGCATATGTTCAAGGAAGTTTAGGGGGATGTGAGGAAAAACTTTTTTACCCAGAGGGTGGTGACGGTCTGGAATGCACTGCCTGGGAGGGTGGTGGAGGCGGGTTGCCTCACATCCTTTAAAAAGTACCTGGATGAGCACTTGGCACGTCATAACATTCAAGGCTATGGGCCAAGTGCTGGTAAATGGGATTAGGTAGGTAGGTCAGGTGTTTCTCACGTGTCGGTGCAGACTCGATGGGCCGAAGGGCCTCTTCTGCACTGTACGACTCTGTGATCCTGTGAAATGTTTCACATGCAATTGATTACTTGACTGATTTTCTTATGTTGGTAGATACAGCAAGTGCAGTGGAATTTTAGACAAACATGAATAACATGCACACTAACAACACTAGTTCATGTACTTTTTCCAGTTCTGTTGAGAGTTCATTGACCTGAAACGTTAACTCAGTTCCTCTCTCCACAAACGCTGCCTGACCTGCCGACTAGTTCCAGCATTTTCTGTTTTTATTTCAGGTATTTTTTTTTATCTGCCTAATTAATGTTTATTCTGCCGCTTGTGGATTGACAAAATCGAATGCAACATCTTGTTGAATCCTTTTTTTAATGGAGTTTATTTGACAACCTTCCCAGCAGTAGCGGTAATTAAAAATGAGAAACTTATGTTAATTTTAATAAAGTTAACAAGTGTAATATGCAGATGAGCAGAATGTAACTGATCTTAAAATATTATATTCACTTCAGTCAACCGGAAAATGGCAGGGGGCAAATGTTACATAAAGCTCGAAAGCGGACTTAGGAATCACGGTTAACTCAAACCCGTTCACAGTGATGCTGCAGCCCAACACTAAACCCACTGTTGAGGGGCTGCACACCCCAGCAGGGGGCCCAAGTTCATGCACTAGCTGGCACTGCATGAAGGGAGGTGCATTCTGGCTGCAGTAGACACCGAAGCTGTTTGTGGAGGAGAGTTTGGTCAGGAAGAAGAGTATAAATAGTGCAACAGGACAGAGAACGTGCTCCAAAGGATCTCGAAGACAGCTCTGGAGGTCTTGGTGCAGTAGGTGGACAGAAGGAAAAAAACTCCTCTCCCCTCAGGGAGTCAGGTAGCCCTTTAGACAGACACTAAGAAGACAATGGGAACAGATAGCCATTGCTGTTAGTGCAAACATTGTAGCACTGAGAATCTGACTGCAATGTAGGAAAAAGCTTACTGACCTCAGATGAATAGTCAAGGTCAGTGAATGCACTTTCAAATGGCATATCTGTACAAATCAACTACTAGCCTCAGATGCAGTTCAATTCACCAACCACCTAAACCCCTGCCCTACGCTCACAAGAAGAAAAGAACACAAGAATTAGGAGCAGGAGTAGACTATTCAGCCCCTTGATTCTGCTCTGCCATTCGATAAGATCATGGCTGATCTGATTGTGGCCACAACTCCATTTTCTTCTCTGCCCCCATAACCTTTACATAGAAACATAGAAACTAGGAACAGGAGTAGGCTATTCGGCCCTTCGAGCCTGCTCTGCCATCATTATGATCATGGCTGATCGTCCAACTCAATAGCCTGCTCCCGCTTTCTCCCCATATCCTTTGATCCCTTTCACCCCAAGAGCTATATCTAACTCCTTCTTGAAAACATACAATGTTTTGGTCTCAACTACTTTCTGTGGTAACGAATTCCACAGGCTCACCACTCTCTGAGTGAAGAAATTTCTCCTCATCTCAGTCCTAAATGGTCTACCCCATATTCTCAGACTGTGACCCCGGGTTCTGGACTCCCTCACCATCGGGAACATCCTTCCTGCATCTACCCTTTGACTCCCTTGTTGATTTGTCTAAGTCAGTCTTGAATATATTCAATGATCCAACTTTGGGGAAGAAAATTCCACAGACTAACAATCCTCTTGAGAGAAACATTTCCCCTCATCCCAGTCTTAAATGTGAGACCCCTAATTTTTAAAAGATAGCCCTTAGTCCTAGAATCCCCCACAAGGGGAAATATCCTATCAGCATCCAATCTGACAAGTCCCCTATTTTATGATCCACCTCTCATTCTTCTAAACTCCAATGGGTACAAGCTCAATCTTTCCTCATAAGATACTCCCTTCATCCCAGGAATCAGTTGAGTGAATCTTCTCTGAACTGCTTCTAAAGTAATTATATCCATTCTTCAATAAGGAAACCAAAGCCGTCCAGAGTACTCCAGATGCAAACTAAGGTCCTGTACAGCTGTAGCAACATTTCCTTACTTTTATACTCGATTCCCCTTGCAAATAAACAACAACATTCCATTTGCCTTCCTAATCGCTTGTTGTACCTGCAGACTAACTTTTTGTGATTCATGTACCAGGACACCCAGATCCCTCTGTACCGCAGAGTTTTGCAATCTCTCTCAATTTAAATAATATGCTGCTTTTCTATTCTTCCTGACAAAGTGGACAAGTTCACATTTTCACACATTATACTCCTTCTGCCAATTATTTTCCCCACTCACTTAACCTATCTATATCCCTTTGTAGATCCTTCATGCCCTCTTGATAACTGTTTCCTACTTATTTGTATCATCAGCAAATTTAGCTACCATACATTTGGTGCCTTAATCCAGTCACCAACCAGCATTATCTATAATGCATAACTCATACCTAACACCCATACACTTACACTGCTGCAAGCCTCACACTCAAATCTCATGGCTTACAAACACTACCTGCTATTCGACTGTGTCAGCCACATCTCCCAATCAGGTCACACTACAATCACTGACACAGTTCCCTCTCTCTTGCAGGACAAGGAGGCACAGGCACAGGAGCTAACTGGAGAGAGACAGGCAAGGCAGCAAGTCCTCATCCTGATGCAGAGACAGTACTCACCATCACTGGAGCGGCCATGACTGAAACCATGGCCAGCACTGGGACAGAAACAATCTAAGATGACGGCATGTTCCTATCTAATCTTCCTTCACACATCCCACATGTCTCTTCCCTCACAAATCTCGACAAGTTTACAATCTGCAGATGGTGTAAGCATGCACCCCTTTCTTCATCCCTCCCACCCCCACCTTCACTCTCCTCAACCCTACCCTTGTGCCTTTCTCTTTTCAGGTTCCCAAGAAGTACTGCATGGCCACCAGGCATTACAGGAGCATGAAGGGGGAACAAATGAGACTGATGATGATGAAACACCATCACTTGCAGACACCAGCTCAGGTGCTGCACATACTTTAGAAGGTAGCGTGTGAGACAGGGTCTGCAGGTGGTGAGCCACATGGCATGAACGGCCTGTGGTCAGGGCAGGGGGAATGAATCTCACAGGTACCACCTCCCCAGAGGACATGAGTTCTGCTGCTCAGGGATTCAGATGAGAGCTTAATGTGATGGGGCAGCCGATTTAAAAAAAGGACTGGTGGGCATAGACAATGAAATGTTTGGTGCATTAGGAAGTCTGCCAGCAAGCTTGATTCACTGTTAAGGAGCATGCAGGTGTCCAGCAGTAACTCAGCCCAGGACTTTGCACAGAGTGTGGAGCTCCCCACCCCTTTACAGTGTGGAAGTGACATCCAACTCCACAAGAAAACTTTTGGATCCAACCATGATGCTGTGCTGATGGCTGACGTCTCAGTTTCCATTGCAGCACAAGGCAGAAGCCATCCAATGTTTGAAAGCCAGTGAAGTGTTCAATTGTTCCATTGATCTGTGTTTTATTATATTGGTCTGTTGACTGATCTATGTTCACTGTGTTTGAGCGACTAATCCCTGGTGGAGCTTCTGAAAGCTTAAAGTAAACAGAAGGTTCCAGAAAGACCTGAGAAGCCAAAGCTCTGAGCATGTATAGAAATGTTGTAATTGCTGAGATATTTTAAAGCACTGTAAATAAACCTGTTGTTGATTTAAACTAGTGCCATCTTTGCATTGCTCTGAGGTCAATCAAATATATAAAGTATACAACAAACCGGCAAATACACAGCAGCAGGGATATCTGACATTCACCTGCATGATGCCTTGAACATGGTTCGCACACCCATTGTGGAACCCTTTACAGTTGCAATACATCTGCGTTTAGATACGGCACCTGTAACGTCACGTGCGTGCAGTTAATGGCGCCCTGCACAATGTGGAGGCTTGCTATCCTGGCAAAGCCATGTGCAAACTTCACCTGCTTCTCTCTGGTCAGAGAGAACCCAATGTACTCCCCTCTCCTGGCAGTCACCTCCCTTATGCAGCAGTGGATGGTGAACTGGACTGCTCACAGGTCTAGGAAGGCTCAATTTTCACTGGGCTGACTGGTTTGGCTTGTCTTCATCTCATGTCGCTTGATACTGAAACAATGACTAAAATTACAGCAATAAAGCTATTAAAATAGCCAGCTTTATAACTACAATATTAAACCCATTGAACTAAGATATACACATAAAACAATTAAATGTCTCATTATCCCTTCCCTGTTGTCCTTACATTCTCTCTATTTTCTTTTCTCTCCGCTACTTTATCTGTCCAATCACACACTTAATTTTCTCTTTTTCTGTCTTAATTAACTAATTCCATCCTCTTAACCTATTTGTCTCTGAAAAATCACAATTATTTACTTCTTTCTGCCTGCTTCTTGCTGCTGCTGTCCCCACTTCAGAGGTGGCTGCAAATTTTTCGAAACTTCAATTAGTCTTTCAAGGCTAACTTACCGGCCAATGCAAAGTGAGGCTTTGTGTTGATCATCACATTGCTGGCATGTTTTGGAAATTAAGCAGAAAGAGGGCTTCCAAATTAGGGTATAATCGGAGACTGACAGAACGCAAGTAAATCAAGAAGAAATACACCCAATAGCCAGAACTGTTTACTGACCCATCACTGGGTAATAGTACAAATTGGACCTTTCTGCTATACAGTAGGAACAATGAGATCAAAGGCGATGATTATCTGTTTAAGTGAAATAAACTCATTAGGTCTGACCAGTCACCAGACGCTCTGTACACTTTACCATGTCATCTTCCTGGCCTTTGATTTTCTAATTTCTAATGTAAAAAGAGCAAGTCTCTAAAGTTAGGCAATTACGGCCCTCTGTAGTTTTTCTGCTTTTTATATAAGACAGCTGGAGGCATAGTTGTCAATTCCTCAGGCAAAGGGACAAGGCATATGGAAGAAACCAGAGGAAGATCGAGCTCCTGAGGGAGTTGGATGCTGAAGGGAATTACAAAGATAGGGAGGGGTGAGGGGCTGGCTTTTTCTCCTTGTAGAGATGGTGAAGTCAGCTTGGAGCAATATCTCCCCAATGTCCAGGCTTGGGGACGGTCTGGACAGGGGCTGAAGCCAAGTGTATTTCAAGGGGTGGAGTGTCAGTAGCCCAAAGTTAGAGATTGTCCAGTGGTAACAAAGGGGCTGGAAAAGAGTACAGAGTCAAGCATGAACGAGCAGAGGTTGACCGGGTGGTCCAGTGGAAATGTGTAGTGGCCTCACATGTTAGCAATTTGCTAATGGACCCAGTATATCAGCGGAGAGGCAAGAAGCAGTGGGAATAAAGTCCAAGGGCAAGAACAGTGGAGCCCTGGGCCAGAATATTCGGGTCAGTGAGCAGCGGCGGGACCCGCTCACTGACGCGTAAAATGATGCGCGGTGATGTTGGGCGTGTATCCCGACATCACCGCGCGTCATTCAGATCTTCGGTTTGGTGCATGCGCACCAGAGTCGGCTGAGCGCCTGCTGAACTATCGAGGGCCGATTAAGGCCATTTAAACAGCATTTTAAATAATTAACTGAGCTGCCCGTCCAACCTTAAGGTTGTCGGTGGCGGGGGGGGGCAGGAGAAGAGCCCAGGCGGCCTACGCGTTTCTCATGAAACCTCATCCACGGGCAGGATGAGGTTTCGTGAAGGTTTTTAAACTTTAATAAAAATTTTCAGAAAAATTCAGAGACATGTCCCAGCCCATGTGGCCCTGTCGCCTGAGGGGACATGTCTTAAAATAATTTTCTTCTTTATTTAAATTTTTAAATATCAAACTGATCTCCCTGAGGCAGCTCTGTGCCCCAGCGAGATTCATGCGCTCTTAGCACAGGTCCCGACTCAGCCTCCTCCCCCCGCCCGCACAGAGCCAGCGCTCAGCGCTTCCGGGTGGGCGTCACGCTGGGCGGGCCTTCATTGGCCCCGCCCTCGTAAAATGGCAGCGCGCAGCCGCCCGCTCCCACCCAAACACCCCCCCCCCCCACCCCCCCTGCAAACGGGGAGAAAATTCTCCCCTTGGATTTCCAGCTTGTGGGAAAGGTAATGGGATCAGAGCTGATGGACAAGCTGGTGAGTCCTAAATATGAGCGTGGGCTGGCGAGTAGCCTCCCAGATCAGGATCAGCATCAGGAGATTGATGCACTCGTCATCTCCAGCCCACCAAAACGGTCATGAGGGAGGTCTGGATGATGAGTGAAGTCAGTCACATGAAACATGCGGCTCACCACCACCTTCTCAAGGGCAATTAGGGATGGGCAATAAACGCTGGCCCAGCCAGAGATGTCCGCATCCCTTCAATGAATAAAAAAAAACAAATGAAAAATATAGGCCAGAGTTTTACATCCCATGGGCGGGTCCACAACCCGTCCGTCCGGCCGCAAAATAGCCGCAAGGTGACATTCAGCGAGCATCCCGACGCCATCACACATGCGTGAAATATCTCGCTCGATGAGCTTAGCACTCAGAAGCCGACAACTAAGCAGGTCATTAAGCCCATTAGGGAGGCAATTGAAAGCGAATTTTCGTGGCCCGTCCACGTTTATGGTCGGTGGGCGGGACAATCGGCCGGCGGCCTTTACATTTTTGCTCAAACCTCAGTCGAGGGCAGGATGAAGCCTCCAATGGGAAATAAAATAAAGGGAGAGGTATCTGGGACTGTTTCTTTATGAGACATGCTTTCAGGTGTTTGATTGTGCTGCATGGACATATTTTGCAGCATTTTTGTTGTTTTCTTTATTCTGTGGTGGTCGGCAGCTTCCTGGAGGCAGCTGTCTGCCCTCAGGGAGCTCAGTGGAAACGCTCACCCACACCCACGTGACCATAAGACCATAAGACATAGGAGCAGAAATTAGGCCATTCAGCCCATCGAGTCTGCTCCACCATTCAATCATGGCTGATAAGTTTCTCAACCCCATTCTCCCGCCTTCTCCCCGTAACCTTTGATCCCCTTACCAATCAAGAACCTATCTATCTCGGTCTTAAATACACTCAATGACCTGGCCTCCACAGCCTTCTGTGGCAATGCATTCCATAGATTCACCACTCTCTGGCTAAAGAAGTTTTCTCCTCATCTCTGTTCTAAAAGGTCTTCCCTTTACTCTGAGGCTGTGCCCTCGGGTCCTAGTCTCTCCTACTAATGGAAACATCTTCCCCACATCCACTCTATCCAGGCCTTTCAGTATTCTGTAAGTTTCAATCAGATCCCCCCACGTCCTTCTAAACTCCATCGAGTATAGACCCAGAGTCCTCAAACGTTCCTCATATGTTAAGCCTTTCATTCCTGGGATCTTTCTCGTGAACCTCCTCTGGACCCTCTCCAGGGCCAGAACATCCTTCCTGAGATACGGGGCCCAAAATTGCTCACAATATTCTAAATGTGGTCTGACCAGAGCCTTATAAAGCCTCAGCAGCACATCCCTGCTTTTATATTCCAGTCCTCTCGAAATAAAATCCAACATTGCATTTGCCTTCCTAACTACCGACTCAACCTGCAAGTTAACCTTAAGAGAATCCTGGACTAGGACTCCCAAGTCTCTTTGCACTCCAGATTTCTGAATTCTCTCCCCATTTAGAAAATAGTCTATGCCTCTATTCTTCCTACCAAAGTGCATGACCTCACACTTCCCCACGTTGTATTCCATCTGCCACTTCTTTGCCCATTCTCCTAACCTGTCCAAATCCTTCTGCAGCCTCCCCGCATCCTCAATAATAAATAAATAATAAAAATAATAATAATTAAAAAAAATTAAAAAACAAAAAAGTGACATCAGCACCCGCCCTCTCCCCGCCCCCACCGGCAGTGGTGAGTTTCACTCAGGGCCTGTTTCATGCTGGATGGCCGTGAATTGGCCAAATCCAGTGTGAAATAGCAGTCGGGGGCTAATACCAGTCAGGGGTCCGTTTCCCGTCCACTCCAGGGCCTGCTGATTGCAGGGCCCAATAAGTGAAACATTCAGGCCATAGAGATCATTCCACAGCAGGGGAGCAGAATGCAGCAAGATAGGAAGCAGAAGATAAAGATCAGAGCTCGCTTTGTATAAGTTGAAAAATTCCCAGTGGGGGAGTAGATGAAGCATTGGAACAGAACGATTCAGAGAATACAGTCTCCTTCGAGAGTGTCAGTGGTCTCGGTCTCTACAAGGATCTAGGGCCGTATCTGACAAAGAAGTTTAGGGTGGCAATGACCTTTAATGCTTCAATGCCGCTGGCATGGGATTGCCTCCAAGTCCTTGTGGCCTCAAGTCCTCAGGTAGGTAGCTGCGCCACCTGCGATATACCGGAGTTCGGGCCAATCCTCGCCATCACACTGGCCCCTGGTCACCAGCATCCTGACCTTCTTGAGGCCCCACTGCCTCTTGCTGTTCAGGGTGTTGCTCCTCCTGGCCCTGAGCTAACCTGTGCCTCTTTCTCCTCATCTGGACAAATGCCAGTAGAAAGTCAGGCTTGCCTGGAGCCTGCATCACCTAGGCCCCAGTGGATCTGTGTGAACAAATTGCAGTAATCCATTTGTAGATTAGCCTCCATCTCTGAACTGCAAAACCAGTGCTAATCCCTGTGCCTGGCTTCCCTCTAGAGGCATCCCCCTCCCACCCTTTCCGGGTGAAGGACATCCTGGAGGACCACAGATCAGTGTTCTTCCTGTTCATACATGACTGCGCATGAAGACATTGCACATTGAGCAGGGTGATGTCAGCCATGTGCAAGAACTCTCCCTCAGGCACTATTCAGCTTACCTCCACTACCCTCGAGGCTCTATAGAGAGACCATTGCCTGGCAGCATAGAACGACTCACCAAAGGAGCCCTCGTCAGCCATGACCATTTACCAGGGAAGATGGAGGTTAGTAGTTGGGAGTTTGTTGCAGTCCACTACCCATGTCCCTTGGAGGTATCCACCTCCCTCCCTCTCTTCATCTCTGCCTCTGACATCAGCAGATGCCAAATTACACAGAGTGAATGGCAGCTGCGGACCTCGTTGGGTTCTTGTTGGAATCTGACCCATTAGTCATAGAGCAATGCTGGTTTATTGGATGTTGGAACTTTAAGAGCAGAGTTCAGCTGAGGCTGGTTCTCCATGGAGTGGACTAATAATTAATGCAGTGCCCCTTCACAGCCCACAAACTGAGGCATTAACCCCTCCAAACCTTTATGAGACCCCTCCCAAATCGAATGCTTGAGATGTTTTACAAACTGCGCAACAACCTTGAGAGTTTTGGCATGGTACGTGTGAGGTTTGCCAACACATCAAGCACATTCTAGCCTCTGCCTGTTACCCACCAAGTTCCCCCATCCTCCTCCACAATCACCGCCTTGTCATTCCCCTCCCTCCTGTAACCATTCAGCCTCGCCCACCCCCCCCAGTTACCTTGAACCCAACTATCATTTTTGCTGCCATTTCTGCTCTCCCCGCTGTTCTCATAACAATCCACTTGCCCATGCCCCTCCTAACCCTGACCCTGATCTCTCCCGTCCTTGAGGTCAGCTGTACCCTGACTTCCCGTGACCCCTCCCCCCATGAGGCTATCCACTACCCCTCCATGAGCCTAGCACTTCCACCTTACCTGATCCAACTCCCTCTCCTGACTGTGACTGTATCCTCTGAGCCCCAGTACCCTCCTTCAAGCCCTGAGAACAAATTCTTGTACTCACAGACCACAGCCTTCAGGAACATCTCTCTTTGATGCTCACTTCCAAGCGATGCCTTCCACCACCCTACAATAGGACCATGACATGCGTTACACGCTCACCCTTCTAACATTTCCAGGACAGCCTGGCTTCCTTCCCCAGACATCCTCTCACCCTCCCCCGCTGGTCCTCCCTCCCTTGTCCAGCCTCCGTGCGGCTTACCTCCTGGCGCCCGATCTCAATCAGGAGGCGGACATTTCTGAGCAACCCCAAAGCAGACCAAAGCAGTGGCTACTCACTTTAAAGTCATGGGAGAAGTCAACCTCGCCAGGTGCACGTCACTTATATGCGGTCGTAAATGTGAACTTTCTAGTTTCTGAATGGTGGGGAACTTAATTTGGATTCATTCCAGTGAGCTGGCCTTTTGAGGAGCATGCATGCAAAAGGACTTCCCAACACTGTTCATCAGGAAGCTCGACCCACCTTTAAGGTCCCGAGAACTTAATTGCTAAAGTTTATCCCACCATCGGGGGACTGATTTTTGGCCTCCCACCAAATTAAAATCCCCCCACCCACCAATCTTCCCGCTGCAGATAGGACTGGAAGATTCCGGCCATAGTCTTTGGCCCAAGCACACATCTGTCCGGCAGTAAGTTTGAGAAGCCGACAGTGAGGGGGTGAAAATACCTTTGTGGGGAAATGAGCATCGCTGAGCAGCCTTAATTCTGCCCAATCAAAAACTCTCTTCCCCAGAGCTGAGGCGGAGTTTGTGCTGGGTGCTATTGATAAGGAATACGAAAATGAATTTGTTGGAAGAGCGGACAAAGGAGTTTCATACAATTGTGTTTGTGCAACATGTCTCAATAATGCTTCCTGGTTTGGAGAGGACAAGGCCAAACGATCTTTGTGCACAGTGACAGGCACAGATCCTTTGCCATGACATGTGACAGAGCAAATATCCTATTGTTTATTTCCAAATAGCATGAACTTAGGAGCAAATTGAGCAGAATTTGTTTCTCACAGGCTCTACATATTATTATCAGGAGCGTGGGTGAGTCTAAGTTAACTTGAAAGCCTGCCAGTGTGGCTTATGAAAGCCAAAATGAGGCTGCCTCACAAACTTTTGGTTTGGGAAAAGATTTATTTTCCTATAAGATGATAGGAATATTTGGTTCCCACAGAATCACACTGTGAGATGTGCCAAATTAAGTGGACTGGGTGCAGACCGGCAACTACAGGGGATCAAGGGGAGACCTGGGTGGACATTGTGCTTTGATTGTTTGGCCACTTTGCTGGAAAACTGTGCTGCTCACAAATAATTTTTTGATATTCTGTGGCCACTTAAGATGCTCATCAATATTCTGCAGGCTTATGTTTGCATTTTCTTCTCAGTTGGTTGCATTTGCTTCTGCATCAGAAGGTTGCGCGTTCAAGCCTCACTCCTGAGACCTGTGGACAAAAACCTAAGCTGGCACTCCCAGTGTAGCACTGAGAGAGTGCTGCAGTGTAGTCGGCCTCTTTTTGGTGAGATGTTGAACCGTCTGCTTTCTCTGGTAGATATAAAACTATTACGTTCCTTCTCTGTCAGGCCGCTTGGCTCTGTGAACATGGTTGCACACCTATCTACCAGCAAGTGAGTTGGTAAATAAGATATTGCAAAAGCAGAGAACAATATAAGATGAAGCACATGCTGTTTTTTAACACAAGACACAGAGCACTAACACAATGTGTGTTTCTCAAACCAGACCCTATTCTAAATTACTGATGAACATTGTAGCCCACGCGCTACACAGCAATTGGGTAATACAATCACATGGTCAATCTGCTCACATTCTCTTAAAGCTGTATTGCACCTTGGGTTACCACATAAACATTCCATGGAATGATTTTGAACAGCAAGGGAGCGCTCCCTGGTCTCCAGGCAATATTTGTTTCTCAATCACCATTAGTAAAATAGATGCTGTTTGTGGGAATTTGCTGGACACAAAATGGCTGCCACATTTCCTACATTACAACAATGGCCACCCTTCAAAAGCTGCTTAGGATGGTCAGAAGTCCTATAAAAGTGCTATAAAAATGCAAGTCTTTCGTTCTGACTTTCGGTAAAGGTTGGATATAACCTGCTATTCATCCAGCCACTAATCTCTGCCAACCATTGCATCCCTCGATATTTTTCTGTCAAACTAAAATATACTGCAAGCTCTTGTGAAGAAACATGGAAGCACTTTGATTCTTATCTTGCCAACTTCTACTGTTGTTATTTTCTTCTTTAGGTTGGGGGTGGGTGGGAAATTTTGTCTGGTTAAGTTCCCACTATGCTTTGGCAATAATGCAAATATTGTCGGACGATTTGGTTTGATTACTACCAGGACTTTCAACATGTTTGTAACATGATAGCAACTAGAGGAAATTTCCCTTCTACAATTGTTACAGGTCACAACCACAACAGGAAGGGAAAAGCTTTGATACTATCTGATTTCAAATGGGGAACGTTTGAATGGGTCAAAATGTATAGTCTATGATGCTGTCCTGTCTCAATAGCTATTGCAAAGTTGTTGAGCTGGGATTTAGGTTCTGCTCCCTCCATGACCAATCCTGCTTCTGAGGCTCCCGTAATGATTTCTCAGGGTGACAACCATTTACATGTATACCTCAGCTGGGTTCCCCACCTGCCTTGTGCTGCAGTGTGGCTCTCAGCTTCTGAGTGATAAAAACAGGAAGATAGAGTGTAATCAGTAATTCTGTGGCTGATGATACTTCCTTGTGGCCTGTAATGCTGAAATCCACCACTTTCCACACCGAATCAACAAGGTACACCAGAAATACAAGGCATTCCTCATGCCCAACAACAGCATGCATTTATATAGCACCGTTAACATGGAAATACTCCCAAAGTGCTTCACAAGAGCATTATTAAACAAAAGGCAGTGTCAGCTGATACCGCGTCAGGTCCTGGCACCATATTTAAAAGGCTCGCAACCCTAAATTCACTGCTTGACTGCCTTCTATGTCCTACTGACTGCCTGCTAAACACCAGAGACTGCCTTCCTGGAATTCAGATTGAACAGTAACTTGCAGCCATACAGTGGCTGACGGAAGATCCCAGATGGCCCCACGGTTCAGCATCGCCTCCCTTCAGGCTCTCCTCCAGGCTGCAAAAGCAAGGCGGAAGATCCCCTTCCCCAGAGATGGAAGGAGGAGGCTAACCTGCCTGACCAAGCAAGCCTGGATGGAGATCGCAGAAGAGGATAGCAGCCAAGGGGACATTTCTGGATTGTGGCTGCATACAGATAGCATTAGTGTGCACCCATCGCAGATTACCGTGCTGCCGCTAGGGTAGCTGTTGTGCTTGTCTCCATAAGGAAAATAACAGTGTTCATTTTTGGTTTTGCTGGAGAAAGTGGCCCATAACATGAAAGAAAGGGCCAGGGTGATGGAGGGGTCCATATCTACACACCCTGGTCCACCTGGAGAAGGAGGCCTTGGAACTGGAAGGGCAGCAGAGCAATTGCACTATCGCTGATGGTCAAGCGGGAGTGAATGAAGATTGTGAATGAGCGAGTGAAGAGATGCAAGGGTGTACCTGGCACACACGAGGCAGAGAGCTCATGTGTCCACCACTGGACACGTGGAGCACTGCAGTTGGGATAGTGGAATGATGGAATGGAAAGGCCATAATCCTTCAGTCTATCTGTTCTCTCATGTAGGTCAGGGTCATGCTAAGGAGTGGGACACTAGAGAGGCTGAGGGCGAGGCTGTGTAAGATGACAAATAAATCAGAGAAAAGTTGCTTCAAGTGAAAATTTGCACTGGTGTCATATTTGGCACTGCCCTTTGAAACCAATTCTAATTCTTATGGATTATTTAGGAAAATAATCTCTGCTGATAAATCTTTGGCCTGACAATACAGCTCATTCCTAATAACCTGGACATTTCATTTGAATTAGTGAACAATTTTAATCTAAATTGGACTAAAATAAAATCCTGAATTGTTATTTTATTTCAGGGGCTGAATTCAAATTATTGATCATTCAGATTTCAAATTGTCAGCACAGACTGATAATTCACCATGGAATACCAACATCCGAGCACCTAATGCAATCGTCTGACAGCCCTCTCTCTGCTGTTTTAGCACTATTCTATTCTTATTCTTTTTTGAACAAAATTAAGCCTGTCCTTAAGCAGCAACGAAGCCTCAGATTATTGTATTAATCATTCATAAGCTGGTATCCCATCTTGTATTTTCAGGGTTTTAGTGCAGTCCTGAGGGAGGGCTGCATTGTTGGAGATGCCGTCTTTTGAATGAGCCTTTAAACTAAGGCCCCTTTTGGCATCTCAAGCAGATGTGAAAGATTCCATGACGTCATTTCAAAGAAGAGCACGGGAATTCTTCCCAATGTCTTAGCCAATATTTATCCCACTTCTAATTATAAAAAGCAGAAAATCTGCTCATTGTCTGATTGTTTGTGGGAATTTGCTGTGTGCAAATGACTGCCACATTTCCTACATGACAAGAGCTTCAAAAGTACTTTATTGGCTGTAAAGACATCCTGAAGTGGTGAAGGGCACTATATAAATGAAAGTCTTTCTTTCTTATTCAAAGCAAGCATGAAAAGCTGACTTCAAAACTAATTTATGCATGTTTATCAGAAACAAAATTAAAAATTTGGCTCATTTTGACCAGCCTCACTCCTTACTATATGGCTTTGTTGAGACTTTACACAATGGCGGTGATTTATAGTTCTACTATTGATAAAGGAAATGTAATGTTATAACATTACCACACACAGAACAATCCTGGCCGCTTATGTTTGGGCTTGCTTTATTTTTATAAACAGTTTTAAGTTTCAACTGAAAGAAAGACATACAGGAGTTGACCATTCAGGGTCATCACATCATGGCAAATTTGCATCAGTTTGGTAAATAATTTTAAGTAGTGAAAGAAACCAATGGATTATCAGAATGTCACAGCACTAAAGAACCCCTTTCACCTGGTATGCCAGGCAATAATTGTTAGAAACCAACCAGTATCACAGGTCTTTTAACCAGCCCGTTGTGTTGGAAAAATAAAGGCTACAAGCAACAAAAAGCAGTCCTTGGGGACTTATGAGATTCTAGTACAGAAATGTATTTTCAAAAGGAGAGTGCATTCTTTATCTCTTCAAATTTCATTGATACGTTGGGCGATTTATCCTGTAACAAGCTGAGAGATCAGGTGCGTTGTTATTTAATGATGGAATTCAGAGCTATGAGTTGTAGCGACCTGTTGCAATACATCCAGCAGCTCCCCGCGTTTCTTTGTTCTTTCTCTTCCATGACACACGGCTGCTTAATCGGTACAACAAATGTGCACAGGAAGAAAGAAGTATCGTGCATTTACATAGTGCCTTTCACGACCTTGGGACATCCCAAAACGCTTTACACCCACTGGCGCACGTCTGAATGTTGCAAATGCAGAAATATGCAGCAGTCAATTTTCACCCAGCAACATGATCGTGACTAGATAACTCGTTTTAGTGATGTTGGCTGAGAGGTAAATATTCGATAGAACACGAGGGAGAGCTCCCCCGACCGAGAGGGCAGATGCAGACATGGCTTAATGTCTCATTCTAAAGAAGGAAACATTAAAGATAGAGGGCAAAATTTGCATTTATATAGTGCCTTGCACACCCGCAGGACACTCGCTCCCAAAGAACTTTACAGTCAATGAAGTACTTATTGAAGTGAGTCACTGCCACATCCAACGACACAATACCATCTCCGAGCTCCCGAGCATTACTGTAGATTTTGTTCTCAAGGGCTGGATTTTACAGGGTGCCATTTTCCACACCACCAACGCACCCCCCCTCCCCCAAGCCACTGACAGAAATGGCGGTCGTCAGCTCCCTCGCAGTGATGTGTCGGGCAGCAGCCCTAATTGTTTCAGATTGGGACTCCCAACCCCCACCTGGGAGGAAGTCCCGAGCTGGAGCTCGGATCTGATTGGCCGGCAGCTCTGATGTCCCAGCAGTGGCCACACCACTCAAACCCGGTGCTGCTGGGAAGACAGGGCAGTCGCCCAAAAGGCTGCTGGGAAGGTAAGGCTGGAATTGTGGAAGGGCCTGGGTGGCAGACCCCAGCAAAGTGGGGGAGGGAGCGCGGGGGCTGGGAGAGGCTGGTAGGAGAAGGTTAAACATGGGGGATGATCTTGGGAGAGGGGCTCCCAATGGGCACTGGGTAACCCAAAAGGAGCTACTCCACTTCCTGCCTGACAACAGCCTGCGCAGTGAAAGCTGCTGGGATACCCACCTTGCCTCTGCCTTCCCCTGCCACATATAAGGTAGCAGTGGAGGCAGAATGAGGCCCTTAAGTGACCATTAATTGTCCACGTAAAGGTCTCAGTAGGCCTAGGTTGCCTTCCTATTGACTTCCCGCCCGATCCCATCTGCCATGATATGGGAGACAGCTCAGGGGTGGCCTTTGGAGTTTAGAAGAGTAAGAGGCAACTTGATTGAAACATGTAAGATCCTGAAGTGTCTTGACAGGGTCGATGTGGAGAGGATGTTTCCTCTTGTGGAAGAATCTAGAACTAGATGTCACTGTTTAAAAATAAGCGGTCGCCCATTTAAAACAGAGATGAGGTGAAATTTTTTCACTCAGAGGGTGGTGAGTCTTGAAGCTCTCTGCCTGAAAAAGTGCTGGAAGCAGAGCCTTTGAATATTTTTAAGGCAGTAGTGGGTAGGTTCTCAGCAATCAAGGGGGTGATCGGTTATCGGCGGTAGGTGGGATGCAGATTTCATATTAGTATCAGATCAGCCACGATCTTATTAAATAGTGGAACAGACTCGAGGGGCTGAATGGCCTACTCCTGATCTTTGCTCGTGTGTTCGTATGTTAACAGATCTCAGGTTACAAACAGTTCAGAATGTGCCGCCACCCAAAGAGTTGGTGAAGAGCATTAATTGGTTAGAGATGGGACTTCTGACCCTCACTTGGAACTCCCATCGCAGATAACTGCTGAAAAACCCGATCGGCCGCAGACCTGTAGCCGCAGCAGTGCCACTGTCAGCAGCGACCAGGACTGGGACTACATGCAGTCTCCAGATTCTAACTCACAGAGCCCAGGAACAGGTAAGTGCAGGAGGTCTCACAGCAGGGAGAGAAGGTGAGGCCCGGGGAGCGGTGGGGAGAGAGGGGTGGGGGCCCTGATGGAGAGGCCGGGGTGGGAGGAGTGCCTGATGTGGAAAGGGGGCCCTTGAGGCAGACGCCCACCCTCACTCCACTGCCTGCCTGAGGACCAAGCAGGGTGACCTGCCAGGTTTATCCCCCTCCACCCCCTGCCCCAGAACTCCTCCTACCAGCTTCAAAATTGAGGCCAGGCAGGACGTGGCCCTTAAGTGCCCAATAATTGACTACTTGAGGGCATCAATTGAGGTGAAGATAGGTGGGCTCCCCTCGGTCTCACCCATCCCATTTAAAATTGCAGACAGGTCAGGGGTGGGCAGGAGGGCAGGGGGATGGCCACTCAGGGAATTTCAAAGGCCCGTTCCCACCCCCCTCCCCCCCACCAGAAAACCCACTGGCAAGGGACCATAAAATTCTGCCCAGTCTTTTCATTCGTTGCTTTACTTCTGGCCTATATTCAACACTCAGCCATACTTCCATGTTGCAAATAATGTCAATGAAATAATATAAATTGAAACGTTTTATTTGTAAAAGTCAATTGTTGCATATTGGTCTAAGTCAGAGGGCATTTAACTGTAACTACAATCCCAGCTTTTTCCATTTCAATTTGTTTGCAATCTCTGTCTCAACAAAGAAACATAGGGGTGGATTTTGGCCTTCATTGCCTGGTTGTTAAGCAATGCCTGGGGCCCGCTTGATTTTTCCCAAATCTGGCCTGTTCTGTTACCGCCATGTGAACCCTTCCACCCAACCTGTCAAATGACCTTCCTGAGCCCCGCCCAGCTCTTGCTCCCTCGCTTTTCAGAAGTCCGATCATGCCAATACCCATCTTGTTACTGCAGCATCAGATCTGCTATAAGGAAATAGGACTGACAGTGAGTGAGGGAAGTGCCATTTACATGTATTTATTCTCTTTGGTATATCACACATGATGTGCAATGAGTTTTGTCTCACTACTCAGCCACCCGAAGTTGGGTGAGTGCAATGGTGTTCCAAAGTTGCTCAGTGAGTCTCCTTTAGTTGCCGGCTGCAGGTACTGAGGTGGAAGAAAATCAACACAGACTTGCTCCAATAAATGGATTTGGCCAGAAATTTTTTCACGTTGAATTGACTCCAGACTTCTCACTACTGGAAATAGACAGGACAGAAAGTGGAATCACACCTTCATTTATAAGGTGTCCAACAGGATATAAACCAGGGGCATTGATCACAGAGATATCAGCACAACTAATTGCTGCAATCCCAAACCAGTGCCATTTTGCAACAAACCAGCAGGAGTTTGATACCAAATTTCTAGTACAACAACAGGATAAAATACACTGAAGCAGAGTGAGGATTTTTCAGGCACTGACTACACTTTCAATTTAGTGTTTCCCTAATAGCCTTGGAATGTTAGATCATTTTACTACTGATCCAGAACTGCTGCATCACAAATGAACTCCATGCAGTAACCCACAGAGCAAAATTGCAAAGTCTTCATTACATGGGACTGAATCTAAAGCAGGCAGACCCCAAAATTAAAAAGTGTTAAATCCGATTACAGCACGTAGGCGTTTTAGGATTTGATGGACTTTGCATAATTTAAAGCCAGAATAAACAGCAAGATTGAATATCTTATATGCCTTTGAGTTGTTTAAACACTACAGTTATTTCATTATTGTTCATTGGACCTGCAGAAGACTTAAAAAGGAATGACACTATGGGAGAGGATCTTTATTAACCTGTAATTTTCCGCCACTCCATTTTTGTTTTGACTCCAGTTTTTTAAACCACCATATGATTCATTCTCTTTTACTGAGTTTAGTTTATTGAGATCTCCTTTACTGGTAAGCAACCAGAGAAAATAACCTGCTATAAAAAGGCTTTATAATAAGAATTTGTAATAATGACACTCTGCCATAACTTGGAGCCCAAATGGTTAAAAAGAAGTTATCTTCAAATTGGCAGTAATAAACTTTATAACCAAGCTGCTTCTGATGTTAGCAATGTTGCCAGCAATAGTTCTGTACATTGGCTCCAGTTCTTATTCTGTTTGTTCACCAGAGATAAAAACCCGCTTGCCTGCACATTTCATTGCCTCCTTGTGTGCGCAGTACATCATCCGTGACCATAGCAACTTGACATAATGAACTGTTGTTTTTCTTTGATATCTTACCAAACTGGAGAAACAATTTTCTGCAAGCTTTTAATGGACTTTCAGTTGGTTCAACAACAAAAAGGTCAGACATGTGAAGTGCTGTTGAATGGCCATTATGGACAAACCTGAATTATGTACCGTCTAGATTTGGTTCTAACATGTTTCTCACACTATGATACATGTTCTTACATTGAACTGGAGTGCACTTAAACTGGCAAAGTGGCAAAGTTCAGTATTGTTCCTATATTCTGTTAATTGATAGTAGGATGAATTGATAGTAGGATAGTAAACAATGGCTTGAACTTATATCGTGCCTTCAACTTATAATAAAACATTTCAAAGGCACTTCACAGGAGCATTATAAAGCAAAGTCTGACACCGAGCCACTTCCAACGCTGTTATAGCAAATAGCCAAAAGCTTAATCAAATAGGTAGGCCTCAAGAAACACCCTAAAGGAGGAGCAAGGTAGAAATGTAAAGAGATTTAGAGAGGAATTTCAGAGCTTAGCCCCCAAGGCAAAACCACAAATGGCAGAGTGATTAAAATCAGGGATGCTCGAGAATTAGATGAGTGCAGGAATTGGAGGTTTGTGGGGCTGGGAGGAGGTTACAGAGATGGAGGGAGGCAAAGTCATGGAGCATGAGCACACTGAGAAGAGGGCTTATGGTTGAAACAGGCTGAGGGCAGAATTTTCTGCCTGTCGGGCGGGCAGGCCTGACCCAATCTCCGGCGGGTGGGGAGCCGATCTCCACCGGAGAAACAGGCCCCGCTGCCATTTTACGTGGGCGGGCAAATTAAGGCCCACCCAGCGTGACATCCGGCGGGAAGCGCTATGCACTTCCTGTGCGGGCGGGGGGGGGGGGGGGTGGGATTCCCTAAAAGCAAGAGTGCGCATGCGCATGAAAGAGCGCACATCTCCCTGAGGCTAAGCGCAGCCTCAGGGACATCGCTTCCACTTTGAAAAATATTAAAAATAGAAAAAAAAAAATTCCTTAACATGTCCTGCCCCTTGTGACAATGTCACATGAGATGGGGCATGTTCATAATTTACATAATAACTTTACTAAAATTTTGAAATCCCTGCATGAAACCTCATCCCCCCGAATACTTTGCTGCGCCCCCGCCTTCCTGAATATTTAAATGGGGCGGGATGATGTTGGGGGTTCCGTCCAATATCATCCCGTGTCATTTTATGCGTCGGCGAGCAGGCCCCGCCCCCTGCTCACCGACGGCATAACTCTGCCCTTAGCGTGAGTTCGGACACGGGCGGTAGAGGTTTGGATGATTTCAACTGACACTCTGGAGAGAGTTAGATAGATCAGCTCTGATTGGACCAGAGCGCAGATATGTAATTTAGTTGTCAATTTAGAGTGATTGGGTAGTTTTTAACTTCAGACACATTCAGATGGGAAATGGGAGGAGTGTTTGCTACTTTGATAACCTTGGTCAACTGTGAGCACTGTTTACACTTAGGCAGTGATTCAACCACAGAATTGCACTGGATATTTCCTTCTCAGGGAAAGGGGCACGAGTAGTTGTCTAGTGAGGCATGAGGGATTACAGGCAGGCTGGAAGATTTTCAGGAGTCCAAAAATATTTCTAAAAGAACAGAAATTTAGCTGCTTTGGGTATGGCCTGCAGAGGTCCCTTTAAGGATCAGCACCAGGTACCCCATGAGCATAAGGTGAGAAGAGTCATACAGACTTGAAATGTAAACCCTGCTTCTCTCTCCACAGATGCTGCCAGACCTGCTGAGTTTTTATTTCACGTTTCCAGCTTCCGCAGTATTTTGCTTTTAGCATAAGGTGAGAGTTGCTTTGAAATTACATTGGGGACCTTGTAGCTGACATAGGACCTGGGATTTTGTGTTGAAAATAGGGTCCCACCTGGAACAAGTTGGCACCTGGGTTACCTTATTGAAGACCTTGAAAGAAAATTACATTGGCCATACTGGGCTGAAATAGAGGTTATAAGTGGAGTACTGCCATATTTCATCTGCTACCACACCATTGCAGTGAGCGTCAGCCCCATATACTCTGCCTTAATGTTTGTATTGCCATTATAAAATTGCCATTAAACTAGAAAGTGGGGGGCGGGGGAGGGAAGGGTAAAACTCCAAGAAGTATGACTAATGGGAAACAAAGCAGCAGGTTAGCATGTGGGGGGGTGGATTCAACTTCATGGAAAATTATGAAAAAACTGAAAAGAAAGGAGAGCCCAGGAGAGGCTACTAAAGTCTCCAGAACACAAAATAGGACAGAGTGTTTGGAAAGGGCAAGGAATCTAACTTCAAGCACATCAGGTAAAGGGACGACAATGAGAAAGGGGACAGGAAATACAGGACTGAAGGTGTTGTATCTGAATGCACGCAGTATACGAAATAAGGTAAATGAGCTTGTGGCGCAAATTGAAATTGGCAGGTATGATGTGGTGGGCATTACGGAGACATGGCTGCAAGGGGATCAGGACTGGGAGCTAAATATCCAAGGATATACATCCTATCGAAAAGATAGGCAGGTTGGCAGAGGGGGTGGGGTTGCTTTGTTATTAAGAAATGAAATTAAATCGATAGCAAGAAATGACGTGGGGTCAGATGATATAGAATCTGTGTGGGTAGAGTTGAGGAACCGCAAAGGTAAAAAAACCATAATGGGAGTTATGTACAGGCCTCCAAACAGTAGTCAGGATGTGGGGCACAAGATACACCAGGAGATGGAAAAGGCATGTAAGAAAGGCAAGGTTACAGTGATCATGGGGGATTTCAATATGCAGGTAGACTGAGAAAATCAGGTTGGTAGTGGATCCCAAGAAAAGGAATTTGTGGAATGTCTACGAGATGGCTTTTTGGAGCAGCTTGTGGTGGAGCCCACTAGGGAACAGGCAATTCTAGATTTAGTGATGTGTAATGAGGCAGATTTGATAAGGGAACTTAAGGTGAAGGAACCCTTAGGAGGAAGTGACCATAATATGATAGAATTCACCCTGCAATTTGAGAGGGAAAAGCTGGAATCAGATGTAACGGTATTACAGCTGAATAAAGGCAACTATAGAGGCATGAGGGAGGAGCTGGCCAGAATTGACTGGGAGATGAGCCTAGCAGGAAAGACAATGGAACAGCAATGGCAGGAGTTTCTGGGAGTAATTTGGGAGACACAGCAAAAATTCATCCCTAGGAAGAAGAAGCATACTAAAAGGAGGACGAGGCAACCATGGCTGACAAGGGAAGTCAGGAACAGCATAAAAGCTAAAGAGAAAGCATACAATGCGGCGAAGAGCAGTGGGAAACCAGGGGATTGGGAAGCCTATAAAGACCAACAGAGGACAACTAAAAAAGAAATGAGGAGGGAGAAGATTAAATATGAGGGTAAACTAGCCAGTAATATAAAAGAAGATTGCAAGAGTTTTTTTAGATATATAAAGGGTAAGAGAGAGGCAAAAGGGGACATTGGGCCACTGGAAAATGACGCTGGAGAAGTAGTAGTGGGGAACAAAGAAATGGCGGAGGAACTGAATAGGTACTTTGTGTCAGTCTTCACGGTGGAAGACATGAGTAACATCCCCAAAGTTCAAGAGAGTCGGTGGGCAGAGGTGAGTATGGTGGCCATTACCAAGGAGAAGGTGCTAGGAAAACTGGAAGGTCTGAAGATGGATAAATCACCTGGACCAGATGGATTACACCCCAGAGTTCTGAAGGAGATAGCTGAAGACATAGTGGAGGCGTTAATGGGGTGATCTTTCAGGAATCACTCAAGTCAGGGAGGGTCCCAGAGGACTGGAAAATCGCTAACGTAACCCCCCCTGTTTAAGAAGGGAGTGAGACAAAAGATGGGAAATTACAGGCCGATTAGCCTGACCTCGGTCGTTGGTAAGATTTTAGAGTCCATTATTAAGGATGAGATTTCAGAATACTTGGAAGTGCATGGTAAAATAGGGCAAAGTCAGCATGGTTTCATCAAGAAGAGGTTATGCCTGACAAATCTTTTAGAATTCTTTGAGGAGGTAACGAGTAGGTTAGACAAAGGAGAGCCAATGCATGTTATCTACTTGGACTTTCAGAAGGCCTTTGACAAGGTGCCGCACAGGAGGCTGCTCAGTAAGATAAGAGCCCATGGTGTTAGAGGCAAGGTACTAGCATGGATAGAAGATTGGCTGTCTGGCAGGAGGCAGAGAGTGGGGATAAGGGAATCCTTCTCAGGATGGTGGCTGGTGACCAGTGGAGTTCCGCAGGGGTCAGTGTTTGGACCACAACTTTTCACTTTATACATTAATGATCTAGATGAAGGAACTGAGGGCATTCTGGCTAAGTTTGCAGATGATACAAAGATAGGTGGAGGTACAGGTAGTATTGAGGAGACAGGGAGGCTGCAGAAGGATTTGGACAGGTTAGGAGAATGGGCAAAGAAGTGGCAGATGGAATATAACGTGGGGAAGTGTGAGGTCATGCACTTTGGTAGGAAGAATAGAGGCATAGACTATTTTCTAAATGGGGAGAGAATTCAGAAATCTGGAGTGCAAAGGGACTTGGGAGTCCTAGTCCAGGATTCTCTTAAGGTTAACTTGCAGGTTGACGCGGTAGTTAGGAAGGCAAATGCAATGTTGGCATTTATTTCGAGAGGACTGGAATATAAAAGCAGGGATGTGCTGCTGAGGCTTTATAAGGCTCTGGTCAGACCACATTTAGAATATTGTGAGCAATTTTGGGCCCCGTATCTCAGGAAGGATGTGCTGGCCTTGGAGAGGGTCCAGAGGAGGCTCACGAGAATGATCCCAGGAATGAAAGGCTTAACATATGAGGAACATTTGAGGACTCTGGGTCTATACTCGATGGAGTTTAGAAGGACGAGGGGGGATCTGATTGAAACTTACAGAATACTGAAAAGGCCTGGATAGAGTGGACGTGGGGAAGATGTTTCCATTAGTAGGAGAGACTAGGACCCGAAGGCACAGCCTCAGAGTAAAGGGAAGACCTTTTAGAACAGAGATGAGGAGAAACTTCTTTAGCCAGAGAGTGGTGAGTCTATGGAATTCATTGCCACAGAAGGCTGTGGAGGCCAGGTCATTGAGTGTATTTAAGACCGAGATAGATAGGTTCTTGATTGGTAAGGGGATCAAAGGTTATGGGGCGAAGGCAGGAGAATGGGGTTGAGAAACTTATCAGCCATGATTGAATGGCGGAGCAGACTCGATGGGCCAAATGGCCTAATTTCTGCTCCTATGTCTTATGGTCTATGGTCTTATAAATGCCAAATTCTACAGTCAAAACTGTCCATGTAATCTTGTAACCACCTTGCTAACAAAGACTGTACAGCACCACCAGGAGAAAAGCATGATATACCTATGAAGAAGGGGAATCAGTAGTGTGTTTAGATAGTTCTACTGAATTGTACTGTTGTGCAAGAGCAACAGCTTAAAAGAATGAAGGACCATCGAATTGACAAAGGGGCCGGGGACTCAGCTGTTAGTGGGACTCTGTATGAAGACAGAAAGTCTGACTGATATAAGATTATGGTGAGTGACCTGAATTGAATGGTAAATTGGCGATGGTGTTACCTGCGCTGTATTTGGTGTTATGTCAATGTATGGAGATTGTACAGATCAGCCGTGCTTTCACTGAATAGGTTTTGAGGGGCTGAATGGTCTACCCCTGCTCTGGTATCCTAGGAGTAAATTGGATAATTGATTCAATGTGATGTCTACAGGATGGACTCAAATTTATAGTTGACTCAGAAACAAAAACATAAATTGCTGGAAAAACTCAGCAGGTTTGATAGCAGCTGTGGAGAGAAAGTCAGAGTTAACATTTCGAGTCCATATGACTCTTCTTCAGAACTAAAGAGAAGTAAAAATGTAGTGAAATATATACTGTTAAAGGGGGTGGGACAGGTAAAGCTGGACAGAAGGCCAGCGATAGGTGGAGGCAAAGGAGAGATTGCGAAAGATGTCATAAACAAAAGGTCAAAGGGGTGTTGATGGTGATACTGGCTAAAGGAGGTGCTAATGGTGACATTAGGAGTAAAAAGCAGGGTGAGCAAGTGACAGATGGCCCTAGTGGGGTTGGGGTGGGGAGGCGTGATGGTGTGGAAGATAAGATCAAAATAGGCTAAAAGGTAGGGATAAACAATGAATGGAAATAAATTTTAAAAATAATAATAATAATAGAAATAGGTGGGAAAAAATATATATATAAAAATTTTAAAATAAATATAAGGAAAAATGGGATCAAAAAGGGATGAGGATGGAGGAGCGAGATCATGATCTGAAGTTGTTGAACTCAATATTCAGTTCGGAAGACTGTAAAGTGCTTAGTCGGAAGATGAGGTGCTGTTCCTCCAGTTTGCGTTGAACTTCACAGGAACATTGCAGCAGGCCAAGGACGGACATGTGGGCATGAGAGCAGGGTGGAGTGTTGAAATGGCAAGCGACAGGGAGGTCTGGACCATGCTTGTGGACAGACCGAAGGTGTTCCGCAAAGCGTTTGGTCTCTCCAATGTAGAGGAGACCACATTGGGAACAGCGAATGCATTAGACCAAATTGAGAGAAGTGCAAGTGAAATGCTGCTTCACTTGAAAGGAGTGTTTGGGCCCTTGGAGGGTGAGGAGGAGGGAAGTAAAGGGGCAGACTCAGGATTGTTCTCAGGTAGAAGGAAGTTAGACAGGAAGAATTGGTTGAAATTAACCATCTGGGAAAACATTTTATGAAAGCATGAAGGCAGTAATTGGGATTTATTTAAACCAAAGGTTTAGTGTGGGATGTGCTAAATGCTTTGGTAAACACAGATGAGCTAACAATTATTACCGATATGGACACAGGATGGTATTATATTATCCATGATAAACAAAGGATCACAAATATATCCGCTATCATAGAAAGGTGGGGACAGAGATTACGTTTGTAACACTTTAAATCTTTTTCCAGCATTCTATTTACAGACTATTAAACCCATTAGTTGCCGCTTTGTGAAAGTAGTAAGCATACTTGAATTCAATTAACTTATTTTTATCACTTAATGTAAAAACAGCAATACTCCACCGGTCCGACAGCGTCTGTAGAGAGAGAAACGCTGTTAATGTTTCAGACTGATGATTTTTGGGAATGTTTTTACACACTAGGTACTCACCTGACTGGATTTCTAATGCTGATTTCTAAATGGGCAGTAAACCCAGAGCATATCAGATACACTGGCCAAAGGACTTGAAGGCACAGATTCAAGCTTATGATAGTTGCTGGGAAGTATTTCTTGACAGAGGATGAGTGACAGCTGGACTGAGCTGGCATGAAGATTGTATTTGAGTGTAAAAAAAATACTAGATGCTGTATTGAGAAGGCAGTGAGGTTAATATTCTGGAAAAATGAGACTAAATGGTACTAACGGCCTTCTTCATCCAAATCCAACTTTTGTGGTACTCTTGAGTTTATGAGTAACCAGCAACACTTTTTCCAATGATTCAGTCAAATCAGAATTATTGAAATTAATTTTTTTTATGAATTATAACTTGTGCACTGGCTAAATGCTAAAATATTGGCTGAACATTCCTCACAAACACATTCTTTACTTTCCATTTTCCCCCTGTTGACATTAGTGGAAGGACCATATGAACATACAAATATGAACATACAAATAGGAGTAGTGGGCCATTCGGCCCCTTGAACCTGCTCTGCCTTTGGATAAAATCATGGCTGATCTTATTGTGTCCTCAACTCCACTTTCCTGTCTTCCTCCTACAACCTGTGACTCCCTTGTCTATCAAGAATCTATCTAACCCAGCCTTTAAAATATTCAACAAACCAGCCTCCACTGCTCGCTGGGGACATTCCACATACTAATGACCCTCTGAAAGAAAGAATTTCTCCTCACCTCCATCTTAAATGGGAAACCCCTTATTTTAAACTGTGTCCCCTGGTTCTAGTCTCTCCCACAAAGGGAAACACCCTCCCGGTATCCACCCTATCAAGTCCCCTCAGGATCCTGTGTGTTTCAATAAACTCACCTCTCAGTCTTCTAAACTCCAATGGATACAGGCCCAATCTGTCCAACCTTTCCCGATAACCCCTTCACCCCAGAATCATTCGAGTGAACCTTCACTGAATTGCTTCAAATGCAATTATATCCTTTCTTAAGTAAGGAGACCAATATTGTACACAATACTCCACATGTGATCTCACCAATGCTCTATACAACTGTAACAAGACTTCCCTACATTTATACTTGATTCCCTATGCCATAAACAACAACATCCCATTTGCCTTCCTAATCACTTTGTTGTACCTGCAGAATAACATTTTGTGATTCATGTACCAAGGCACCCAGTTCCCCCTGTACTGCAGAGTTCTGCAATCTCTCTCCACTTAAGTAACCTATTGTTTTTCTGTTCTTCCTGCCGAAGTGGACAAGTTCACATTTTCCCACATTATACTCCATCTGCCAAATTTTTGCCCACTCACTTAACCTATTTATATCCCTTTGCAGACTCCTATGTCCTCTTCACATCCTACTCTCTGACCTATCTTTGTGTCATTATGGTTATCATATCACTGATTTTTACTACCAAACAATTATTATTATTATATCATTAAGCTTGAACCTGTGCCCTAGTACTTCTGTCAGTGTATATGATATCATTATTATTATGACCATTATGGGCAATGCCCTCTGGCACTGCACATATGGCACCTGCAGCTGAGCCTCGGCAAGTTCCACCTGTACTCTCCATGCTGATTGCTTCATGGCTGCACTGAATAGAAGTAATGCCTAAAAATAAAGTATTTAGGTTGTTTTAAAAATGAAAGCGATGATTCTTCATATGTAAGACCCGCAGAATCCCTGGTGCATTGGTAATACACCACCTTTCCCACCTTGCCAAGCCCATTCCAAAATATATCACCTCTGAATTCAGACACTGAGAGCTTGAACAGCAAGCAAGAAAGTTGACATAAAATAAAACTAAAAGGCGTCAGGCAAGGGGGAGGTGGTGGCATAGTGACGTAGTGGTATTGTCACTGGACTAATAATCCTGGGTTCGAATCCAGCCATGGTGGAATATGAATTCAATAAAAATCTGGAATTTAAAGTCTAATGATGACCATGAAACCATTGTTGTAAAAACCCATCTGGTTTACTAATCCCCTTTGGGGAAGGAAATCTGCTGTCATTACCTGGTCTGGCCTACAATGTGGTTGACTTAAATGCTTTCTGAGCAAGGGGTAATTTGGGATGGGCAATAAATGCTGGCCAAGCCAGTGATGCCCACATCCCATGAATGAATAGAAAAAAATAGATCAGAAATTGTTAAATTCCCCCCTAAGGGAACTGTGGATATGTAGAATAGACTATCAAAAAAAGGTAGTCAATTGGCACCTTTAAAAAGGAACTAGATCAATACTGTCACTTAGCTGTGAAAATGGACAACTGTCAAGAAAGAAAACTCAACAACTTTCATCTTCGCTCTTTGTGGCACATTCTGGGCATTTCATGGAGGAACAAAATCATGAATGATGCAGTCCTCTCAGAAGCAAAGTTCCCAAGTATGTTGGCAGTCATCATGCAGAGGCAACTTTGCTGGCTCATGTTCACAGGATGGAAGATGGTTGCACACCTAAGGATGTTCTGTATGGCAAGGTAGTCAGAGCCAGATGACCAATAGGATGCCTGTTATGTCTTCTGGTTCCCATAAGTTAGAAATGACCACACTTTAGACTCTCAATGCTGGAGCTTCATTGGGTGCATATCTTGCTGTTCTCCATGTGGCTGGTAGACTGATAGACTGATACATCATTACTCAGCACATGACTACTGTGCAGCAGTGAATGTGGCATCCCGGGATATATATTCATATTACAATTATTTTCTAGCTCTTTACGAATAATATAACAATATAACATCGCTCTTTTTAAAATATATATATATTTAAAATCAATATAACTGTTCCAATCATTAACTGTTTTCTCTAAACTAAAAAAATTAACAATCGACTTTTATAAGTCAACTGAACACCTTAAAATTCTTTTATAGCTGGTTTTCATTATTCATGGTGACACGTTGGTGGAAGGCTGCTGTGCCTCCATCCTGTAGATTGGGCATTCATCGCTCTCAGTGCTGAGTTGGCATGCTGCACAGGCAAGGTTGTGCATGGCTCCTGGGGCGGACTTTTACGGCCTCTCCCGCTGGTGGGATTTTCGAGTCCCGCCGAAATCAACAGATTTTTGAACTACTTGCCACATTTTATGGCCCCACCCCCACAGTGACAGGGATGTAAAACTCCGACACTGGTGTAGTAGGAGTTGTACTTGATGCTACTGCTGTTATGTCACTTATCGTTGTTGTTGATGTCTCACTACTTGTTGGTGATGCTGTTGATGTTGTCTCACTGGTTGGTGATATTGCTGGTGTTGTTGATGATCTTTTCTGCTTTTCCAGCTCTGGTGTAGGTGGTATATGAACTCTCTTCCTTCTCATATGCTCACTGATTTCTGTCTCAATGATATACGACCTTGGACACTCAGCTTCATCAACAACTTTTGCTGGGTTCCAGGTTTTCATGATTGGATGCTGTACATGTTACAATTAGTTTCTAGCTCTTTGCAAATAATGTAACAATGCCCAAAGGTGATGGATAATTGTAAGCATGACATGAAGACCCTAAAGGTTGATTCTTGCATCTGGGAGACACTAACTGATGACTGAGAAAAGTGGCATCACCACCTGTGGGCCAGCATACACCATCATGATGATCAGTGGCTACAGCAGCTTGGCAACAAGAGCCAGCAACAAAAACAACAGCCCACAATGACACCTGATAACCACTTCGTATGTGACAGAACCTGCCTTTCACGTATTGCTCTCTTCATACATCAGCAAAAGAGCACCATATGACGCTACCTCTTCACCAACAGACTTGATTTCTTGCATGTCCATCATCTTATGCAGATGGAAGGATGTTGACAATGTCATGAAAAGCTGATTATAGCCACAAATTAATTAAGGCCTATTGAACTTTTTAAGGAAGACGTGTGTGTGTTTTTTTAAAGTAATACAAGCAAGGACATTCAATGGCATTACCATCACTGAATCCACCACTATCAACATCCTGGGGGTTACCATTGACCAGAAACTGAACTGAACTAGCCATATAAATACTGTGGCTACAAGAGCAGGTCAGGGGCTAGGAATCCTGTAACTCACGAGTAACTCACCTCCTGACTCCCCAAAGCCTGTCCACAATCTACAAGACACAAGTCAGGAGTGTGATGGAATACTCTCCACTTGCCTGAATGAGTGCAGCTCCTACAACACTCAAGAAGCTTGACACCACCCAGGTCAAAGCAACCCGCTTGATTGGCACCACATCCACAAACACTCACTCCCTCCATCACTGACACACAGTAGCAGCAGTGTGTACCAAATACAAAATGCACTGCGGGAATTCACCAAGGCTTCTTCGACAGCACCTTCCAAACCCACGACCACTACCATCTAGAAGGACAAGGGCAGCAGACTCACAGGAACACCACCACCTGGAAGTTCCCCTCCAAGTCACTCACCATCCTGCCCTGGAAATATATCGCCGTTCCTTCACTGTCACTGGGTCAAAATCCTGGAACTCCCTCCCTAACAGCACTGTGGGTGTACCTACACCACAGGGACTGCAGCAGTTCAAGAAGGCAGCTCACCACCACCTTCTCAAGGGCAATTAGGGACGGCCACATCCCATGAATGAATTTTAAAAACTGAGCAAAAGATGGCTGATAATGGAAAATTCCTCTGTGGATTATACTGACAGACCTATCCTGAGAGGACATGGAATGTCACACCTGAAAAGGTGTCATGGCCTTCTTCAAGTAGAGACACTTGAAAGGAGATGGAAAGATGAAAAAAATTAATCTCTTGTGGTTATTGAGATAAGGACTAATTACCACATCTCAGCAGTCATCTGGTCTCTGTATCCTGTTGATTGATGTCTCAGAATGTGTAAAATGGTTGGATATGAAAGAAAGCAGCCTTTCAGCACAAGACATGTTTTTTTTCCCTTACAGGAATACACAGGAAAAATGGGATAAAAAGCCAGCTGCAGAGCAGTGCACTATGTGTTGGTCTGATGTGTGTGTGGCAGCAAGTCATCACTGCAGCTGCAGACGAAGCCTCTCTCTCTCTGTCACTGAGGGCAAGGCTCAGCAGAAGCCATGGTCAAAGAGGAAATAGGACAGCCTCTTCAGCCAACCTGCAGGACTAAGTGTCTCCAAACCAACTGCAAAACCACCAGAGTCAGCTCTACCAGAATCACCCCAACTTAACGGCTGCAACATATCCCATTTACGCCCCACAGACAAGCCAAAGACTGATTTGTATATTTTTTTAACTTTTATTTGGACTCTTAACTATTCATTTCAGAGCTGTGTGTATGTGTGTTGTGTTTTTATTATTTTTCTCAGGGTTTGAGCACCTAATAAACTTACTCTTTCTTTGACTCAAGAAAGCCTGGTTAAATTGGCTCCTTCTAAAAAATAGATACATTTGGACCGGGCATTCCTCCTCATCCGGGAGCATAACAAAATTGGGGTCCCGTTTGGGAAGTCAGCGAATCGGGGGACCTCACCCGGGGACTGGTCGCAACAGCAATAACTATCAAGAAAGGAGATTAAGGTGACAGAAATATTAATGGCTCCATTTGATTCACATGGGGGTTAGGAGTCAACCTAGTGACCTTGAGTCAGGAGTCCATGAGAGAGATAGTCATGTGTGAACCGTGAAAGATGCGGACTCGATGAGCTGAATGCTCTTTTCTCATTCCAAGCTTCTAATGTGCAAACTCATACTTCTGACGGGCAATAGGTTTCAACAGGCAGATTTTTACGGCCCCTTCATGGTGGGGGTGGGGGGGGTGGCGGGGCCATAAAATGCGGCGAGCCGTTCGAAATTCCATTGACTGCGGCAGGACCGTTAAATTCCGCCCAATACTTTTTCTCCCTTTATTCTTGTGAAACTCTTGGAAATTGTACAGAACAGAACAAGCAAGACGTACAAAACAAGATTATTTTTCCTTTTAAAAGAGCTCTTTGCAACAAATGATTCTGAACAAAGGTATTTTCATCAATGACTTTCTAAGGCCACCAGGATGCCCGAGGCAGGTTTGAGGTAGAAAGCAGCTCGCCACTTGCTACAACAAACTGCCTATTTAGTCTAAAATAGATGATCTGTCCACTGTATCAATACCAAGCAAGTTATATGTATTACAGGTGCTAGATTGTAACTTATGTCTCCCTTTGCTTCCCGAAATGTAATTGCGGTTCCTTTAATTTGTCGCTTGACATTTCTTTTTTTTTCCCTTTCATTCTATCAGATGCTGGTCCTCGTAGCCACAGGCATAAATCTTTTAATAAAACAGCCTCTGTTTACATCAAAATGGTATTAAGAGCAAGGTTTCTAAGGTAGCCCCTAGGTGAGGCAAAGGAGCCAAACTATCCTGTAGCTTCTAACTCAGCTCTGCAAACAACCAGCTCCCGTCCATAAGACTGATCGCAAACAGGAAAGAAATCCTTCCATTTAAAGTGACTTATCGGTAATTGAAATCTCTGATCACAGTACCTAACATAGGACTAATAGAAAAGTATTAGGTCATAACAGCAGTGACAGACAGTAAACCCACAGAGAATTTAGTAGCACTGAAAGGCTTGCAACATGGATGGGGCTATGTTGTCATGTTCTTTTTTTATTCATTGGCTGGTTGTGGGCTTCGCTGGCTGGGCCAGCATTTATTGCCCATCCCTAATTGCCCCTTGAGAAGGTGGTGGTGAGCTGTCTTCTTGAACCGCTGCAGTACATGTGGTGTAGGTACACCCACAGTGCTGTTAGGGAGGGAGTTCCAGGATTTTGACCCAGCGACAGTGAAGGAACGGCGATATATTTCCAAGTCAGGATGGTGAGTGACTTGGAGGGGAACTTCCAGTTGGTGATGTTCCTATCTATCTGCTGCCCTTGTCCTTCTAGATGGTAGTGGGCGTGGGTTTGGAAGGTGCTGCCTAAGGAGCCTTGGTGAATTCTTGAACTGAGAGGAAGAAGGAAAATATTATTGAATAGGCACTGAGGATGTACTCAGTTCAATGAATGAGTTAACTCTCCAGAGACAGTCAGGGAATTTAAAATCATTAACTCCCAGTGCCTACAGCTGCAGATCATTGCCTTTTTCCCTACGGGCATTTCGTATCCGAATTTTCTCACTTCCTTCTCCGAGGTTGCGACGATTGGGAGTTCATATTCAACTTGACTATTAACTCTGTTTCTCCCTCCACAGATGCTGCCAGGCCTGCTGAGCATTTCCAGCACTTACTGGCCAGGATTTCCAGGTTGGCAAGCGGGGGGGTGGGGCCCGCTCACCGACGCGGGATGATGTCGGGCGGAACTCCCGGCGTCATCCCGCCCCATTTCAATTTTCAGGTCAGCGGGGGCTCAGCCGAATCAGCTGTGCGGCCGCTGACCGGTCACTGGCCAACTGAGGCCATTGACAAAGTAATTGATGTAATTAGTGGAACTGCCCGTCCAACCTTAAGGGAGACCTGGCGGGTATTAGAAAAAGCATAAAACCTCATCCACGGGCAGAATGAGGCTTCATGTAGGTTTTTAAACATTTAATAAAAGTGTAACTAAAAGTGATGGACATGTCCCAACTCATATGACAATGTCACATGAGGGGACATGTCAGGGGAATTTTTTTTTTCTGTTTTTAACATTTTTTAATGTGGAGCCGATCTCCCTGAGGCAGCACTTAGCCTAAGGGAGATGTGTCGCTCTTTCGTGTGCACATGCATGAAAGATGCACTTTCGGCTCAGGGAACCCCACCCCCGCCTGCACAGGGAGCGCATTGTGCTTCTTTGTGGATGTCATGCTGGGCGGGCTTTAATTGGCCCACACACATAAAGTTGTGGCACCGATCGGAAGCGCGCATCCTCGCGCCCGCTCCTGAACTTCGCACCCCTACGGGGGGGAGAATTCTGCCCTCTGTTTTTTTTTGGAATTCCCTACGCTTGGCCATATGGATCTGTCCTCAGGCTGCTCAACTATGGCGGTCATTACAGCTTGATCCTTCCCTAGCCCAATGCCCAAACCTATGGGACTGAAGTAAACAAGGCACCCAATTCACCATCCCAACCACTCCCACCCCAGCTAAAAACAGTTGGAGGGGAGCCCGCCGAGGGCAACACCAGCTGCCATGCAGCCATTTAACGGCCAATTGGCAGGTATTAAACTGGAGGAAGCATTTCCACCCCTCAGGGACAGGAAATCCCGCCACAGAGAGCTGCCAGTCAATCAGAGGCTGGAAACTCTCCAGTATTTCAAACCAGACACAGGTGTCAATAGACCCGGATTTGAGTCAGTGAGCGGGATTGAATGCCCTCCTCCTTGATGAGTTTGGTGGAGGCGGGTGGGGGGCATTTAACCAGTCAGGAGAGTGGCAGGTGGGGATCCCGCCATCTCCCAACCTCCAACGCCAATTAAATCCCTGGCGTGAAGGCCTGTGAATGGTCTTCCTGCCCAATGCCAATTAAGGCCCTTAAGTGGGCAATTAATGCCCACTCCAGGGCCTCGTTCCACCGCTGCTGGTATTAACCCACCGGCAGGTGGTGGGGCTCACCATGTGAGGAGCACAGCAAACTAACCCATGCTGGGTTACCTGTGGGCTCGGGGTGGGGCGGGGTCATGGGTCACTCGTTCAAAGGTACTCACTGGCTGATTGAGGGACCTGGCAGCAGGAAGTTGAGGGGGGCTCACTTTCCCTCCCCCGCTGCCAGCTGCATCCCCCCTTTCCACAACCACCCACCCCCCCCACTCCTGCTATCACTCACCTCTGGCCTGGGATCCAGTGATGATCCTCAGCCTCGGGTAGATGTCCTACTGGCTGCAGCCACTGCCTCCCTAGTGATGTTGCCATTCAACAGAGGTGCCAGCCTCTGATTGGCCTGCAGCTCTTGACGAGAGGGACTTCCTTGATCCGGCTGTCCAGATAAGTGCCTGAGTTGCACTTCATTCGGCAGGCCTTCCCTAAAAGAGGCAACAGCAGGACTCCTGCCGGCTCTCCAGACAGTGGGCCAGACCCCCATCACCTCCATTAAATCCTGCCTGGTGGTTGGGGGGTCTCGCTGGGTTCCAAGCCGGCAGGAGCCAGAGGTGGGGGAGGTGGGGCCTGGGGTTTGAGAGGCCAATAGGGGATGGACAACATTTGGTTTATGGTTTTTGGAGGGGCGGGGAAGGATGGTGGGGGCCTTCCAGTGGGGTCCATTCAGACGGGGCACGCCTGCCTGCCTCCAGCCCACACAGAGAAACTTGTCAGGCTGGCTGCTCGGTGTGGGCCTCTCCAGCTACTGGTTAAATCCTGGAATTAATTGCCCACTTAAGGGCCTCAAAGGACCCACTGGCAGGCAGGCTGCCCAATGCCACCCCTGCCGCTGGTAAAATTGAGGTGGGTCAGGAATGGATGGTTAAGCGACAGGCAGGCTGCATGCTGGATTTAACAAGAACCCGCCTTCAATCTCACCAGCAGAACAGCCCAAAATCCAGCCCACGTACACTTTTTGCAGGGATCACTTAACAGTGGGGGGTGAATTGAAGCCCTTGCCAATTTATTTCCCACGCATTGTGGAGGGTGCTGAGGCCAGTTACAATAACCATTAGTATTCGTTAATTGGGATTTAGCTCATTGAAGTTTTTATTAAAGTGTGTAACTGAAGCAAGATTGCTGAGTCTAAAACGTTAAATGTCAGAGATAAATAGAATTGTAAAGTCTTGCGATCGCCGTGGCTAACAAACACCTCTTTGGACTATTAGTGCTTGAAACAGGTTTGGCTGTAACATCTGAGTTCCAGGGTGTCATATTTGGGGGGATACCCCAAAGATGCATTGGGGAACCAACCCCCCCGGAATTTTCAAGATGAGGTTTGAATGGCGATTGCCCAGGGTGCAAACTTCTGATCGGCAATTGCACTGCACTGGGAACCATCCGAAAATGCAATTTAAATTGCAAACTTCAAATCGTTCCGACTGTCTCACATCAATAGTTACCCAGAAACAGTTAGAATTAAAACCAATTCGAACTCCTGGGTAACTATTGTACATTTCCACACCGACCTCCCCCACAGCACTCCACCCACACCCCGAACGCCCAGAGGACTTCCCCACCCCACGACTACACACCCTCCATGGGGATTCCCCCACCACCTCCTCCCAACAGGGACTCTTCCCCCAACCTGACGTCTCATTGCCACAAGGCCTGGCCTGATCCAACCGGACAACCTCCCAATCCTACCTTATACACTTACCTTCTCCCTGGCTTGTCAAAGACCTTTAAACCTGGATGAACCTTTAAACTTACCTGGTTTACAGCAGCTAGTACCGTAAAAAAAGGGCCATAGCTTACTTACCTGTGACTCTACAGCCCTCTACTCCAGGCCCCGGGGACATGCTGCACTGCTCAGGCAGGATAGTATGAACTTTCCTGTGGACTGGCAATCCAACGCAGTTTCCACTCCATCGGAAGTTAGAGCCTGTTATGTTCTAGCTAAGTTTTCATCTATTAAACTATAAGGTTCTGACTTGTAAAGTCCTGGCTGTTTGGACAAGAAAATTACATCTTCATTTCCCTACACATCGGAAAGAAAGGTTTGCACTTATATAGCATTTTTCATTACCCCAGGACCTCCCAAAGAACTAGGAAATGTGGCAGGTAATATGTGCACAGTAAGGTCCCACAAGCAGCAATGTGATAATGACCAGATAATCTCTTTTTAGTGATGCTGGTGACTTATGCTTTCAAAATATATGCTGGATTCTGACATTAATCCATATCAGTGAAGCTAGGCCTTTGCCAACTCTTTTCTTCTAAATTCTTAAATGAGCAGGTCAATAATTTGTGAATGATTCCAACATTACTTCAGTACATTTCTTCATTACATCTCAGGAAAGCAACAGCAGCCTGGGCTCCATATTGTTGCCTGTCCCAAAGGTGGTGCTGTTATTGATGTCCTGTGCCATTTCCCTGGGCCGGATACACCAAAAAGCCTGTGTGGTATCATGAATCCAATTTTGATATGACTATGCTAATTGCTTCTGTGTTCCTGCTGAGTTCCAAATACATTGAACATAAGAACACAAGAAATAGGAGAACACCCATATAGCCAGTGAAGCCTGCTCCCCCAACAGGACAATGATTGATCTTGAGTATGTCTTTGCAGCCTCTTTGTGTCCTCCTCACAGCATTCCCAAGCAGCTTTGTATCATCAGCAAACATTACTCTCTGCCTCTTCATTTAAGACATTAATAATTACTCTGCTTCCGGTCCATTAACCAATCCTCTATCCATGACAATATATCACCCCCAACTCCATGAGCTCTTATCTTGAGTATTAACTTTTTGCATAGCTGTGTATCAAATGCCTTTTGGAAATGCAAGTATACTACATCTACAGGTTCCCCTTTATCCTCCCCACTAGTTACATCCTCAAAAAACTTTAATAAATTTGTTAAACAGGGTTTTCCTGTTGGAAAACTTGTTGACTTGTTCTAATCATACTCTGCTATTTAAGTACATTGTTAAGACTCCCTTAATAATAGATTCCAACACTTTCCTGATGACCAATGTCAGGCTAACTGGCCTGTAGTTCCCTATTTTCCCTCTTCCTCTTTTTTTTGAATAGCGATGTTACATTTGCTAACTTCCAATCTGCTGGGACCATTCCAAATCTAGGGAGTTTTGGAAAATCATAGCCAGTGCATTTATTATCTCTGCAGCTATCTCTTTCAGAACCCTAGCATGTAGACCAATAGTGTTTCGTATCCTTAACCTCCTTACCAAGCCACAGGTCCGATCTTTTTCTCTGATTTTTTGTTCATCAATGGAATGTATTTTGTTAAAAAATGTTGACTTGCTTATTTAAATGTTTCCCATTGTTTATTTATCACCATACCTTTCAGTCTATTTACCAAATCAACATTGGCCAGCTCCCTCCTCATACCTATGAGTTTGGCTTTGTTTAAGTTTAAGATTCTTGTTTGTGATTGGAGTATGCCATTTTCAAAGTTAACATGGAATTCAATCCTATTATGATCACTATTTCCCAGTGGATCTTTTATTATAACATTACAAATTAACCCTATCACATTGCACAATGTTAGATATAAAATAGTTTTATCCCTAGTTGGTTCCATAACATATTGCTTCAGGAAACTGTCATAAAAACATTCCACAAACTCATTTTCCAGACCACTTTGCCAATTTGATTGGTCCCGTCAATAGGAAGATTCAAGTCCCCCACAACTATTACATTACCTGTATTCCAAGTTCCAATAATTTTTTGTTTAATGCTCAGTCCAATGGTATTATCTCTATATTTACTAGCGATTTCACTGTTTGGAAAATTACAGGGAATGCATCCACAGTTTCCTGATGAGCCTCCAACAGCGTGAGTAATTCTACAGGTGGCACAGGGTCTCAGGAACTTCTGTCATTTATCTATAAGTGCTCTTCTTGCTTCAGTGTGTTGAAACCCAGACCCATCTAACCCATACTTCGCACAATTTCAAAACCGTGGAAGGCATTAATTCCTCCAAATTTCCCTTCATTGTGCAATCTTCTTTAAAATCTGTTCGTGCTCATTCTGTGCTGCTGCCTTGGGCGAATTTATGCTCCACAGGATTTACTTGGCTGAAGACAGCATTGACCTTAGGAATATAGGAATAGGAGGAGGCCATTTAGTCCCTTGAGTTGTTCCACCATTCAATGAGTTCATGGCTGATATGCAGCCTAACTCCATATAAGCACATTTACTGGTAAAAGCTTCACCCAACAGACCAATTATTTGCTCCCATCCCTTAATGCCTTTGGTGCACAAAAATCTATCAATCTCAGGTTTAAAATTTACAATTGACCTTGCATCAATTTCCATTTGCAGAAGGAGAAGCCCAAACACTTACCACCTTTTGTGTGTAGGAATGCTTCAAAAATTCACTCCTGTGAGAATTAACCTCTTAGAGCAAGAAATTCAGCCACATCTTTATGTTCCCCGACCAGCAGTAAAACCAGGTAGAAAATTATCCTTAATGCACAAAGCGTCTTGCAATCAACCCTTTTTTTCCACAGATCTCTTCCAAAAGTGTTGGTTGAGAAAGTGTTCCATGTATTGTAACCAAATGAAAAGACATGTAATATTGATGCTAGCAAAAGACATGTAATATTGATGCTAGCAAGCATCCCCCTGCATATCAAATCATAAACCTATCCCCTTCAACCTATTCAGATTTTGAGTTAATTATTCATCATTTCTATATTTCTTGCCTGAATCTTTTCCCAGAACTTGTCAGAATTAAAGTTCACTCCATGGCCATTTGCCATTCGTTTTTGTCGCTTTGAGTTAACATAGTTTGACCATCTGGATGTTGTGCAAACTGCTGCTGATTTTGTGATGTTGCCAGTTGCTTTCGGGCAATATGCAATTTATGGGGTCATGCATTGATGAACCCAAAATTTTCCATTTTCTTGTCCTATGATACCACCTCATATTGTCCTTAACATTACGCAATGGTATTCGCCATGTTTGTTAGTTGATAGTTGTCATAATTTAATGGAACTGATATCTTACATTTTTTCATGCTTTCATGGCATATGAGCATCGCTAGCAAGGCCAGCATTTATTACCCATCCCTAGTTGCCCTTGAGAAGGTGGTAGTGAGCTGCCTTCTTCAACTGCTGCAGTCCATCTGGTGTGTGTACACCCAAAGTGCGTTAGGGAGGGAGTTCAAGGATTTTGACCAAGCGAGAATGAAGGAACGGCGATATAGCACCAAGTCAAAATGGTGTGTGGCTGGGAGGGGAAATTGAGGTGGTTTATGTTCCCATGCACCTTCTGCCCTTGTCCTTCAATGTGGCAGATGTCGCGGGTTTGGAAGATGCTATTGAAGGAGCTTCGGTGAGTTGTTACAGTGCATCTTGTACACATTGTGGGTTGGTGATGGAGGGAATAAATGTTCAAGTTGGTAGATGGGGTGCAAATCAAGTAGGCTGCTTTTTCCTGGATGGAGTCAATCTTCTTGAGTATTGTTGGAGCTGTACTCATCCCGGCAAATGGGAAGTATTCCATATCACAGTTCTGACTTGTACCTCATAGATGGTGGACAGGCTTTGGGGAGTCAGGAGATGAGTTACTCACTGCAGAGTTCCCAGTCTCTTACCTGTTCTTGTAGCCACAGTATTTATATGGCTAGTCCATATGATTATGATATGGGTTCTGTCCATTTATGTTTAATAGGGTTTAAGTAAAAAATGCTGACTACTGGATTCTTTTATTTTTCATGTGCAACTTTATTCAAGGTTTCTTGCCTTCATTATTACATTTCACTTTAGAAACTGTCACCATTTAGTTTCTTATTTTATAACCACAAAGCAGGATCCAGAGGTTTACCCTGTTTATCGAAGGATGTCATACTCTCGCTGCTATTCCTTGCCTACCCACCACCATTGTAGTGCTAACCTGCTTTGTATCCTCTTTGCTCCCTTCTCTAACTTGAATTTTATTACTAACCTGCCTTACACCCTCCCCTATCCATTCTGTAACCTTCACCATTGTGTTACCAACCTCCCTTGTTACTCCTATCGGTATGCTAGCCTAATGGGTAAGATACTGGACCAGCACTCCAGAAGATGTGAGTTTGAAACAACAAAGAAGTCTTGTATCAGTAAATCCTACCATATCAAGTCATGAAGCTGAACTCAATAAAAATCTTAATAATAATTTGAGGTTGGCACCAGTTAAGGTAACTGAAGATGTTGCCTAATGGTTCAAGAAGGAAGCTTTCCACCTACTCAGTAATACTATATGCTTGACTCTTAATGGCCTCCTGGCAAATAGGGATGGGCGATAAATGTTCCTCTGCTCCTGTTGCCAATATCCCAGGATTTAGATCATTGTATTCCTAAACTGCCTCAAGCCTTGCTCTAACCTCTGTCATGTGTTTTTTTTTCTGCAGTTTCTTTAGCATCTCTTCATTGTCTCTCATATGCTCAATCATGAATCACCAATTTGTATGCTTGTCTAACTTTTCTTGGCATGAGGCAGGTTATTTGTGCAATGAGGAACTTTGGAGAATTGATATTGGTGAAGCATAAAGCTGGTTAATAATACAACAGGGAAAGTTAAGGTGATGGGAGGGAACAAGGTCACTTAGTACTGCAAAAGAGAAATTAATAAGAAAGGATTCTGTATTGAAAATTCTGGTTCTGTATTGAAAATTCTGAATATCTGCAGAAAATGAAGATAGAGAGTCCCATAAAGCTGTAATAAGCTGCACTGTTTAGGCCCATCAAGCATACATCAATACCTATATGGAACGACCCAACACTTTTAAATGTTTTGGCTAGTGTTGCAGACAGAAGGGGGTCAATTCAAACAGCACTGATTTTTCCTCTTACCACCTGGCCGAAAACAGAAGGTGTTTTGAATGTTTTTTAGAATAACAGTGGCATATTTCCCAACCCCTCGATGGCCTTCATGTAGCTCTCTTTGAAGTTGGTCTGTGCAGTCCCAGGTGGTCTGTTAGAACCTCCTCAGACATAATGAGGTGTGATATTCTCAAAACTAAGAAGCGAATTCTTTTGTTCTGGTAACTCACAAACAGAGGGACAGCCATCTGAATTGTCCTCGTTTAGCAGAAAAGTCCAGGGGTGAAAGGTTGTCTGGGGGGGTAGGTAGGAATGTGGAGTGGAGGTTACAATCAGATCAGCCATGATCTTATTGAATGGCAGAGCAGGCTCAAGGGGCTGAATGGCCTACTCCTCTTAAATCATACATTCATAGTTTAAAAATAAGAAATAGCAATAAGGATAAAGTTATTTTTTTCTTAAATATAGTGTTGGGTTCTGTTCCGTAACATTAGGCATTCCAATACTCAATGAAAATAAAGATCAGCTTGGAAAAAAGATGAAGGTTCAAATCATGTGGGTATTTATCATGCAGACTTTGATCTTCAACATTTGTTTAATCTTCTTAATGATTAAGATTAAAAACAAAATCTGTCTTGTTTTTGGTGTGAAAGACATTTTTTTAATCAAATTCAATATAATTGTTCTCCATCATCGCTTCCTTCTCACAGTAATAATTCTCTGCATTGGGTTTCTTCAACATCAACTTCAATCCCTTCCCAACATTGGCTCCAGCCTCTCTCAGCTCTTCAAGCTAACATAACCTCATAGCTTCTAATTTGTCTCATCAAGTAATACAGACAAATGAGAGTGTTGCATTGATGCTTCCTATTTATTACGATACACTTGAAGCATGTGACAATAATATCCAATGATAATAATGTAAAGCCACCAGGAATGAAGGTATAGTGAATGTCACCATCAGATACCTGGTCATGTTCCTGCACATTCTGATGGCCAAATGATGCCACAATTCACCTGAAGTTGTTGTCATCTGATGCACAGATAATACAACAAGCTATCGCTATATTGTGCTGATAAAAGAATATACAGTGACAACTTGCATTCATATAACACCTTTAACATAGAAAGGTCCAAAGGAACTCCAGAGAGACATTGGAAAAGAAATCTTGAACCAAAAAGGTGTATAGTTTGGGTGATTGTGAGCAATGGAGTCCAAGGCCATAACTTCAGATCATAGCCTTGGCAGAGACTGGCATAGAATATAAATAACACAAATGCTGAAATTGACACCTTACTGTCTCATATAGCAGCAATGAAATAGTCAATTCTCCATCTCTAATTCCCTACCCCACTGGCCTAAGAATTTACAAGCAGAGGTGATGGGTGCCAGGATAGTTGGCAGACATGTAAAGCATCTGCTGCAGCACAAACTCACTTTTAGCTGTCACAAGGATTTATGCTGCCTGCAAAATAAACAATGGGGGCATCACCAACTCTTCATACTGCCCCTGGGTATGTCTTGGACCGTTGAGTGCTATTTTCAAAGCTCTTAACTGCAATCAGGAAGTTTCTCAGCCACCATCTGCTTCAATCATTTCACTATTCTTCCATAAAAGATGATGTTTACTGATTGTGATGTGCTTATAACTGTATCTCACTTTTCTCTAAGCGTTCATTTTTATGTCTGATGTTAATGATGGCTTTCTGAATAGTTTAGTGTAATTTTCAAATTCAGCCTTTGCCTCATTTAACGGATGTTTTTCTTTGTTTTATCTTAGTTGACAGTATGCGGTTTGAAGGAGTCTATGCAACAAGGCTATGAGATGCATAAGATTTCATTCAATTTCATTATTTCATAGCTTTTTGGTGGAGTGTGAGTGTTAATTGTATATTAATTGTGTTTATTGTATACAGGTGATGGACATTAACTGCAAATTCACTTGTGCGTCTAATGACACAGACTGAAACTGCGGTTGTTGGGTTAGGGGGTTCATGCTCGTAATGTGTAACTCTGTAAATAAATGCTTACAAAAGTGTGTAAAGATTGGCTCCAGTTCTATCCTTGACCTTTCCTTGGCTTTCTTGACTAGCACAGGGACTGCAAGTAATAATGAGGGACAAGGCATCACAGTTATATGGGACAGACTGGATGGGTATATAAGTCTATTGCTGTTCCAATTTCTGTAACCTCCACCAGCCTTACAACCTTCCCAAGATCTCTGCACTCCTCCAATTCTGGCCTCTGGTGCATCTCCAGTTTTCATTACTCCACCGTTGGTGACAGGCCCTACAACTGCCTAGCCCTATGCTCTGGAATTCCCTCTCTAAGCCATTCTGTCACGTTACATCTTTTTCTTCTTTTAAGATACTCCTTTAAACCCACCTCTTTGACAAAGCTTTTGGTCATCCATCCTAATATCTGCTTATTTGACTTTGTGTCAAATTTTGTTTGATAATATTCCTGTGAAGTGCCTTGGAACATTTTACTGCATTATATTTGCTGTATAAATGCAAGTTGTGTTCTTGCCTGTCAATTTTCTTCTATTTATATCGACTTATCTCTCATCTCCAGTTTTCTTCTGTCCAATTATGAAAGTGCTGGCTCATAGTGTGTTCTGCTTCCATTCTTCACGAGTGTGCTTGAAAAGGTAAGATAAAGTTCACCAATGTCATAATCCTACACAATGAGCCAAACCCAAATGACATCTTAGTCAGAGACAAGGTGTTAAGAAAATCGATTCTCCACCCCACGCTCCCTTCAGAAGTTATTTTTTTGCTGGGAGTGCAGATTGGATGAATTTATCCTAGTGATTGTTCTCAGGTTATTCAAGCCTTGAGGATATCACAGTGGATCCTGATCCAAGCCTCAATTATTTTTTATTCATTTATGGGATGTGGGCTTCACTGGCTGGGCCAGCATTTATTGCCCATCCCTAGTTGCCCTTGAGAAGGTGGTGGTGAGCTGCCTTCTTGAACCGCTGCAGTCCATGTAGTGTAGGTACACCCACAATGCTGTTAGGGAGGGAGTTCCAGGATTTTAACCCAGCAACAGTGAAGGCTCCATCAACAGCACCTTCCAAACCCACGACCACTACCATCTAGAAGGGCGAGGGCAGCAGATAGATGGGAACACCACTCCTTGGAAGTTCCCCTCCAAGTCACTCATCATCCTAACTTAGAAATATATTGCCATTAAATATTTCTAAGTCAGGATGATGAGTGACTTGGAGGGGAACTTCCGGATGGTGGTGTTCCCATCTATCTGCTGCCCTTGTCCTTCTAGATGGTAGTGTTCGTGGGTTTGGAAGGTGCTGTTGAAGGAGCCTTGGTGAATTCCTGCGGTACATCTTGTAGATAGTATACACTGTTGCTACTGCACATTGGTGGTAGAGGGAATGAATGTTTACGGTTGTGGTGCCAATCATGCAGGCTGCTTTGGCCTGGATGGTGGTAAGCTTCTTAAGTGTTGTGGGAGCTGCTCTCATCCAGGCAAGTGGACAGTATTCCTTCACACTCCTGACTTGTGCCTTGTAGATGGTGGACAGACTTTTGGGAGTCAGGAGCTGAGTTACTCATCGCACAATTCCTAGCCCCTGACCTGCTCTTGCAGCCATAGTATTTATATGGCTATTTCAGTTCAGTTTCAGTCAACCCCCAGGAAGTTGATAGGGGGCATTCAGTGTTGGTAATGCCATCGAGTGTCAAGGGGTGATGGTTAGATTCTCTCTTGTTGGAATGGTCATTAACTGACACTTGTGTAGCGTGAATGTTACTTGTCACTTGTCAGCACAAGCCTGGATATTGTCCAAGTCTTGCTGCATTTGGACATGGGCTGCTTCAGTATCTGAGGAGTCGTGAATGGTGCTGAACATTGTGCAATCATCAGTGAACATCCCCACTTCTGACCTTAGGATGGAAGGAAGGTCATTGATGAAACAGCTGAAGATGGTTGGGCCGAGGACACTACCCTGAGGAACTCCTGCAGTGATGTACTGGAACTGAGATGATTGACCTCCAACAACCACAACCATCTTCCTTTGTGCTAGGTATGACTCCAACCAGTGGAGAGTTTTCCCCCTGATTCCTATTGACCCCAGTTTTGCTAGGGCTCCTTGATGCCACATTCGGTCAAATGCAGCCTTGATGTCAATGACAGTCACTCTCACCTCACCTCAGGAGTTCAGCTCTTTTTTCCATGTTTGAAACAAGACTGTAATGAGGTCAGGAGCTGAGTGGCCCTGGTGGAACCCAAACTGGGCGTCAGTGAGCAGGTTATTGCTAAGCAAGTTGATGAACCCTTCCATTACTTTACTGATGATTGAGAGTAGAATGATGGGGTGGTAGGCCAGGTTGGATTTTTCATGCTTTTTGTGTACAGGACATCAGGATATACCTGGGCAATTTTCCACATAGCTGGGTAGATGCCAGTGTTGTAGCTGTATTGGAACAGCTTGGCTAGGGGTGCGGCAAGTTCTGGAGCACAAGTCTTTAGTCATACTGCTGAAATATTGTCAGGACCCAGAGACTTTGCACTCTCCAGTGCCTTCAGCACTATCAAGTTTCTTGATATCACGTGGAGTGAATTGAATTGGACGAAGACTGGCATCTGTGATGCTGGGGACCTCTGGAAGAGGCCAAGATGGATCATCCAATGGACAATTCTGGCTGAAGATTGTAGCAAATGCTGCGATGGACCTTGCAGTCCACTCTGCTCCTAACTCTTGTGTTCTTGTCTGTTTTCTTGCTACTGCAACTTGTCCCTTGTCCACACATGTTCTGACCTTAGTCATGAGTTTGTTATGCAATATCTTATTGAAGGCCTTTTGAAAATACAAATACATTGCATCTACTACATTACCCTTATCTACCCTCTCTGTTACTCCTATAAAGAATTCAATAATATTGGTCATGCATGAGCTCCCTTTTTCAAATACATAGGGCAGAATTTGTCCCAGATTTGCACAAAATGCGGTAGTGGGTGGGAAACAGGATGTTTTACGTATCGGCCACAATGACTGGTTTTCACGCCATATCGTCCCATTCACAGCGCATCCTACCTCATTAATAATGCATTCCCATGAAACAGGCTGGATCGTCGGCGAGGCAGCCTCTGATTCACCAGCACTGCCATCACCTGAGGCCTTCAGTAATCCGGATGCCATATTTAAAGGGTGCTCCCGCACAGAGCTAGCTCTCTCTAAGGCATCGGAAGCTGCGGGAAAGTCATGGCTGCCTAAGGGAGGAAACATGCTGTCCCCAAAATTAGTGACACCTCCCTAGGGCACCTACCGGATGCAGTGGAGTCCTGTCGCGAAGTGCTCTTCCCTCGTTCTGGGTGAAGACCAGCAAGTAAGGAGAAAAATCCAGCATTGGAGGTGGTGGTAGTGGTGGTCAGCACCAATGCCCTGCAAAAGAGGGCAGCCACCCAGGGCTGAAAGAGGATGAATGATCTCCTCCGTTCCGCCGGAGTAAGTCACTCTTCTCATCACCCTCAACTCACACATCACAGTGATCTCACTCACTGCCAGTTCAAGGGACATCACCATTCATTCTCTTACACACACCTTCATTGTCCTCATCGCATCCGTGGCATCACTCACCACCCACACATGCTTGGCATCCTTCTCATCTGGCCTGGCAGGCATCCTGCTTACACTCTCTCCATCTGTATTCATGCAGGACAAGCTGGCACACAACAAAAAGGAGAGATCAGAGGAATGCCTGACATCAAGGTCCTCACAGGCTTTGAAAATAGAGTCATCCAGCTGGCCGGCGAAGATCTGGACCGTTCCTGTGCTGATGGTGAGATTAGCGCTGCTCAACCACATGAGGATCCAGCAGTGCAACATCCATCAGATAACCATGCTGTGAGTGAGTTCCCCTGTCCTGCAGTCTCCTGCCGTGCACTAATTATCTCTCCTGGCTTTCACAGGCACATCTGAGAAGAAGCTGAGTGGGTCCAAAAGCCAGGTCCTCGACTCTAGTCCCAAGGACACCTCAGAAGAAGAATTTGATGATACCCTCATTGAAGACCCATCACAGCGTCACCCACACCCTCCACCAGCACAGAGACAGACACCTTGGTGGGACCTAGTTCTGCAGTAGCCTCGGGGGTCACATCTGGTGAGCACATCGCACTGTCTGATCCACAGCAGGCAGCAGTAGGGACTTTGCAGGTTTCCGACACTCAGAGGACTGCTGGAGGCCAGAAATCTGTTGAGTCCAAGTCAGATGAGGAGCCTCTGGACTCGGTCATACCTCAGTTGCTGGAGCTGCAAAGGCAACTCGGGAACATCAGGAAGGGATGTCCGCTGCACTCCTCAGATTGCAAGGCACGATGGAGGAGTCCGGCTGCCTTCAGTCTGAGGTTATAGTGCCAGGATGCCAACACACCTAGGTCAATACTGGTAGCATAGTGGGTGCCATGGAGACCTTGGTCCAGGACATCGGTCCTGCACTGGCTCCATCACTGATGCCATAGTTGGCCCCAGCAGTGTCAATGTGAGAGGGGTGCTGGGCAGCTTGATCTCACTCCAGCTCCCTCTTCTCCTCAAGGAGTCAGCCAGGGGCCCTCAGGCACCCATAGGGAGGAGGATCAGCAGGTGACACCAGGAGTGTCCGGCCCATCCGAATCCCCTCTCCCTGTGATCCCAGCAGCCCCAGCTCCACAGGCCGAGGAGGGTGCCACTGCCACACAGCAAGATCCCGAAAGCAGGTCGGGGCCCTCCAGGTCTCAGCCCTCCAGAAGACACTCATCAAGGTCATCACAGACAGGGTGTCGCAGACAGCAGGCTGCTTCCACCTCCGCTGTGGATGTCTGGGGAACACCAAGACTAAGCGGCAGGATTAGGAAGATTAAGAAGGTGTAGTTCCACAGCCTGGGCATGGGTGTTAATCACTTGTACACAATGTTCATATTGTAAATAAACTACCAAGAATGTCTCCTTGCCTAGGGCTCCTTGTTATGACGAGCAGTGTTCGTGTCATTCAGATGTGAAACCTTATTTCCTGCACAAGATAAGGGCAGGTTTCTCAGTCCAGGGCCTTCTCCCTGTGCTCTGTGCAACCTTCAGATCAAAGTGATGGTCCAGCCTCACACTCACTGGACACATTACTGATGCCTGCACCTCAATGGTACTTGTCATTGCTGCCAGAATGTTGTGGGCAGGCATCACAGAGTTCCGTCATTCTCTCTGCGTGCTCTCTTTGTCCCCCATCTCTTCAGCATCTGTGTCTGGTGATGCTGTGTTCCTGAAGGGGTTCAGGTGCTGAAGGCTGACGAGAGATCAGGTGCATTTAAAGTTTCATGGCTGCGTCTCTGTGACATGACCCTGGTCACAGAGCGCAAGTGAGCTGCCCTCAGCCAGACAGGAGTCAGACATTCACAGAGGCAATGGGAAGATCTATGGAGTGTCCTCACTGCAAGTTGTCATCAGCCTCCTGGAATCTAGCGACCATCAGGGTCTCCATGACATGAGCCTGAGCACTGAGGGTATGTGCGCTGCCATCAGCCACACAGGAGTCAAACATTCACAGATGCCAGGTGAGGATGTCAGGACTGTCCTCACTGCATCTCGTCATCATCCTCCACAATCTTGCAGCTATGAGGGCTTCCCGAGTGTGCCTGCCTCGTCTCGCCAGTGCGATGGCCTCATCGCCGGCATCCTCACCTTCCAGGACCTCATTCATCATCATCGTCCCCTGCGACTTCCTCCTTATCAGAGGGGAGATGCAGCCCTTCTATCTCTTCCTCAGCCAGGACCTCCCCCCTTTGCAGTGCCAGGCTGTGAAACATGTGGCAAACGATGATGATGCACAACACCCTCGGTGGGCTGTACCGCAGTCTCCACCGGAACTGTCGAGGACCTGAAACCCATTTTCAAAATGCCTATAGTTTGCTCCACCAAGTTGTGAGCTGCAGCTTGAGCCTCGGTATCCCGTCACTCTGCTGCAGTCTGAGGCCGCCACACGGGCATCATCAGCCACGGCCTCTGTGGGTGGCCCTTGTCCCCGAGAAGCCAACCCTGCAGCTTCTCTGGACCCTGGAAGATGTCAGGGGTCTGAGACCTGCTAAGGATGTAGGAGTCGTGGACACTCCCTGGGAATCGTGTGCAGTCCTGTTGGATGTATTTGTAGTGGTCGCACACCAGCTGAACATTCAGCAAATGGAAGCCCTTGCGGTTGATGTAGTTGACTGCTTGTTGCCATGGAGATCTAAGCGCCATGTGAGTACAGTCAATGGCACCCTGCACCTGTGGGAAACCCGAGACCTGGGCAAATCCCAGTGCTCTTGCTTCCTGGCTTTCCTGCACAAGATAAGGGCAGGTTTCTCAGTCCAGGGCCTTCTCCCTGTGCTCTGTGCAACCTTCAGATCAAAGTGATGGTCCAGCCTCACACTCACTGGACACATTACTGATGCCTGCACCTCAATGGTACTTGTCATTGCTGCCAGAATGTTGTGGGCAGGCATCACAGAGTTCCGTCATTCTCTCTGCGTGCTCTCTTTGTCCCCCATCTCTTCAGCATCTGTGTCTGGTGATGCTGTGTTCCTGAAGGGGTTCAGGTGCTGAAGGCTGACGAGAGATCAGGTGCATTTAAAGTTTCATGGCTGCGTCTCTGTGACATGACCCTGGTCACAGAGCGCAAGTGAGCTGCCCTCAGCCAGACAGGAGTCAGACATTCACAGAGGCAATGGGAAGATCTATGGAGTGTCCTCACTGCAAGTTGTCATCAGCCTCCTGGAATCTAGCGACCATCAGGGTCTCCATGACATGAGCCTGAGCACTGAGGGTATGTGCGCTGCCATCAGCCACACAGGAGTCAAACATTCACAGATGCCAGGTGAGGATGTCAGGACTGTCCTCACTGCATCTCGTCATCATCCTCCACAATCTTGCAGCTATGAGGGCTTCCCGAGTGTGCCTGCCTCGTCTCGCCAGTGCGATGGCCTCATCGCCGGCATCCTCACCTTCCAGGACCTCATTCATCATCATCGTCCCCTGCGACTTCCTCCTTATCAGAGGGGAGATGCAGCCCTTCTATCTCTTCCTCAGCCAGGACCTCCCCCCTTTGCAGTGCCAGGCTGTGAAACATGTGGCAAACGATGATGATGCACAACACCCTCGGTGGGCTGTACCGCAGTCTCCACCGGAACTGTCGAGGACCTGAAACCCATTTTCAAAATGCCTATAGTTTGCTCCACCAAGTTGTGAGCTGCAGCTTGAGCCTCGGTATCCCGTCACTCTGCTGCAGTCTGAGGCCGCCACACGGGCATCATCAGCCACGGCCTCTGTGGGTGGCCCTTGTCCCCGAGAAGCCAACCCTGCAGCTTCTCTGGACCCTGGAAGATGTCAGGGGTCTGAGACCTGCTAAGGATGTAGGAGTCGTGGACACTCCCTGGGAATCGTGTGCAGTCCTGTTGGATGTATTTGTAGTGGTCGCACACCAGCTGAACATTCAGCAAATGGAAGCCCTTGCGGTTGATGTAGTTGACTGCTTGTTGCCATGGAGATCTAAGCGCCATGTGAGTACAGTCAATGGCACCCTGCACCTGTGGGAAACCCGAGACCTGGGCAAATCCCAGTGCTCTTGCTTCCTGGCTTTCCTGATCCCGGGCAAAATGCACAAAGTTTTGTGCCTTCGTGAAGATGGCGTCTGTGACCTGTTGCATACTCTTGTGTGTGGAGGTCGCGAGATCCCACACAGGTCACCTGTGGAGACCTGAAAGGAACCACTGGCATAAAAACTGAGTGCCACAGTCACTTTCACAGCCACTGGCAGTGGATGCCCTCCATGACCCCCTGACACCAAATCCTGCAGGAGGTGGCATATGTGACCAACCAGTTTCTTAGACATGTGCAGTCTTCAGCGACACTGGTTCTCAGTCATCTGCAGGAATGGCAAGCGCTGTCTATAGATCCTGGGTCTAGCGAGGCGCCTACGAGTGACGGTTCTCTGTGGATCTTCAGCTGCGGGCACAGAAGGCCCTGCCGCCCCTTCATCTTGAGGGAAGAGCTCCTCCCTTCGCTGAGCCAGGCACCTCCGCTGCTCTCTTTCCTTCTCTGCTCCCTGTAAACCATGAGACATACTGTGAATCACCAGACTCCATGATCCTGATGCTCTCCTCTTGCAGGATCAAAGAGAGAGACATGTGGGTTAGCATGGGTGTACTAAGAGCCTCTCTTGATTAAGTCTGAAGAGCCCTTCACGCATGCAGGAGAGTGCTGATCCCCGCTTGGATGGCCAGCGTTTAGTGCGTTCATTGGCTGTCGGAAACCCCACCCACCTCCGCCCTACCCCACTTGACCAATTGGCAGCAGCTTCAGCCACTGGACTGCAGGCTGTGCTCTCAGCTCAGGCACAGGCATTCTCCTAACCCGCTCAGCAAGGCTGCACTGTTAACTTGAACCATAATAGATACTGGCCCAAAGCTTAATAAAGACATTGCAAGGGGCTGTGAGCGTCTCCATCAGTGACTGCCCCATGGCCGCCTTTCGCAAGGGGATTGTATAACTTACCCAGTCGGCCAATTTCTCTGCTGCCCCCTAAAACGCACATTAATTTGCAGTCTGTGCCTGAGGGGTGAAAAGTTCTGGAGCATTTGGGGGCACTTTCATGCTTTTCTGTTGCTAGAGTGGGCAGAAAAGCTTCAAAGGCCCAACTCCAAGCGCGTCAATGGAGTTGCAGCTGAACGGTCTCAGCTGTGGAAGAATGCTCACTTTTGCCAAGTTTCACCAAATGCATAGCCACTTCCCTCACCCCCCCCAAGACTGAGTATTTCCTGCAGTCTGTGCTGCCTTGCCCCCCACCCCAGTCTGACCCACACTGGAGCCCTTGCCCCAGCACTGCGCTGAAAGGCAGCCGGGAGAAAGCGACTTGCCTGTTCCCCACCCCCTCCAACCCCCACGGTGAATGTGCAGCGCCTCTTCCTCGATGTCCTATGGGTGATGCTCGTGAGCGCTGTGCAGGGTTGTGCGCTCTCACCTCCGAGTTCCCCTCGAAGTTCAGGTTGGCAGGTGCACTCCTTTTAAAGGCGGCCGTGAACCACGCCGTTCTGCAGTCACGCCGACGTGGGCAGTAAATTTGACGTGGGGGGGTGATTCTGGGGCTTATAATTAGATGTAAATGTATTAAAATAATGCTCCCGATGTGTAGCAGTGGGGAACGTGGAGCGGACAATCACAAATTGGTTTCACAACAGCGTAAAACTGATTTTTGGCCTTCTTGCCACATTGACCCCCTCATCACCCGCCTGCCATGATGCCCAACGCCAATAGGGCTGGAAAATTTTAGATTTTTTTTGATTACATCTTTTGAGTAAGGATACCATTGTCTTTCCTACCACTGGCCTTAAGCTCATTAACCTTGACTTTTTTTTAATCTCTCTTTTTAAATAGAGGAATCACATTATCCAATTCTCTGATGCTGTTCCCTTTTCGGATGAATTTTTAGATATGTGTAATATTGCCTCTGCTATCTCTTGCATGACGCCATTCAGTAAACATTGTCAAACCTGCAAATTGGAGCCTATTCCCGTCACACCAGGCTTTCACCCCACGGTGGGTGAAATGCTGTTCTTATAAATTGAAACTGGACAGGCCTTGGCATGCTTTGCCTATTTTATGCTCCTTTCATCCCATTTTCTTCTCAATGGTGTGGGGAAAGTGCGACTGACCTCATTGATTTTATCACTTTGGAATTAACTGAGCGTCCTGTGGTTTGATTAGTCAGCTCACGTCCATTGGCCCTGGCAACATTGCCTAGATGCAGCCTGAAGCCAGAGTGACACCTCACTGATTTGAACATCAGCAAGTAAGAAGGCAGGAGACTAGGATCAAAAGTTTAGAAAAAAATTTAAAGATCAACTTAAACTGCAGGGAGGGTGTAGTGAAGCATGGGTACAAAATGTTTCCATTGGCATGCTGTTGGAATACAACAGAGCTTGGAAAGAGAATAACAGCCTGTTCCTCTGATGTTGAGATTGCCGCTGTTGTATGTGGCCAAGATGTAATGTTAATGAGTTGATCTGTAGGTGCTTCTTGGGTGGAAACTTTTAAGTTTATTTACGATATACTCAGTAGCAACTACACGTGTGCTTTCAACTCTAACTCTACACTGACTGCTGAGGTAGCCCGCGCTACTCTCTTATTGGTTACTACAGATCATGTGATCTTGTCTAACAGATTATTATTCTTAAAGGTACATTACACACTAAATGAAACCATAAAATTACGACAACCCCAGGGGAGAGTACAGAGAGCAGTTCCTGCAGGGGCTGTCAGCAGTCTTGAGCTACAGACGGCAGCTGCTTCCTCAGAATGCAAAATGGTTAATTGACATGCAAGATGATGACAAACAGCAGCAAAGCAGTAATTTGGCACCTTGCAGAAGTGAAAGTCAGCCAGTATGGTCCGGTACTGGGACTGTTTCTGGGGAAGGTGGGACCTGTACAAGCGGGATGGTCTACATCTGAACCAGAAGGGGACTAACATCCTTGTGGGCGGGTTTGCTAGTGCTGTTGGGAGGAGTTTAAACTAATTCGGCAGGGGGAGGGGACACAGAATGTTAGCAGAATAGGGACACATCATAATACAGTAAAAGCATCAAGTCAGAGGGAGTACAGCTGCATTAAGTTTCAAGGGAGTAAGGCAAGGCTGGATGGCCTATACTTTAATGCCAGGAGTATTACAGGTAAAACGGATGAGTTAAGGGTGAGGATTGACTCATGGAATTGTGATATAGTAGCCATCACTGAGATGTGGTTGAGGGAAGGGCAGGATTGGCAGCTCAACATTCCGGGATATAGAATCTTCAGGCGAGACAGGGGAGGGGGTAAAAGAGGAAGAGGCGTTGCATTATTAGTTAAGGAGTCATTTACTGCATTAAGGAGAGATGATATCTTAGAGGGGGCATCGAATGAAGCTTTGTGGGTAGACATTAGGAATAAAAAAGGGGCAGCCACATTGTTAAGTGTTTATTATAGACCCCCAGATAGTCAAAATTTAGGAGCAAATATGTGCACAATTTGTGGAGGTGTGTAAAAACAATAACAATAGGGTAATTATATTAGGTGATTTCAACTTTCCCAACATTAGTTGGGATATACATAGTGTTAAGATGGAGTGGATTTCTTGAAATGTGTACAGAACATTTTAGGTCAATATGTAGAGGGTCCAAAAAGGGACGGTGCATTGCTGGACCTAATTCTGGGGAATGAAGCCGGACAGGTGGCTGAGGTGGTGCTGGGGGAACATTTTAGTGATAGCGACCACAACATGGTACAGTTTAAGATTGTTATGGACAAAGAAATAGACAAGTTGCAAAAAAATCTTTTGGATTGGAAGAGAGCGGATTTTAGTAAAATAAGGCAGGATCTGGCCAAGGTAGACTGGGAACAGTTACTTGTGGGGAAATCTGCAGTGGAACAGTGGGGGGTGTTCAAAAAGGAAATGGGGAGGGTACAGACTCAACATGTTCCCTCTAGAGTGATAGGAAGGAGTAACAAGCCCAGAGAACCATGGATGACCAGTGATATTCAGGATACGATGAGAAGGAAAAGAGAGGCTTTTAGCAGGTACAAGGGAAGTAAATCAGCGGAGGCATTAGTGGAGTACAGACAGTGCAGGGTGGAGCTTAAGAAAGCAATTAGGAGAGCAAAGAGGGGATATGACAAAGTTCTGGCTGGTAAAAGTAGGGAAAATCCCAAGATATTCTGTAAGTATATCAATGAGAAGAGGATAACCAGGGAAAGAGTAGGGCCCATAAGGGACCAAGGGGGCAATCTATGGGTGGAGCCAGAGGACATCGGTAGAGTGTTGAACGAATACTTCATATCCGTCTTCACCCAAGAGAATGAGGATGAATGTATCGAACTCGGGGAGAGAGACTGCGAGGTTCTTGAACAACTTGATATAGGGAGTGACGAGGTATTGGAGGTGTTGGCAGGCTTAAAAGTGGACAAATCTCCAGGTCTGGATGATTTGTGTCCCAGACTGCTGAGGGAGGCAAGGGAGGAGATCGCAGGGGCTCTGATCCAAATTTTTAATTCCTCTCTGGCCACCGGGGAGGTGCCAGAGGACTGGAGAACAGCTAATATGGTTCTGCTATTTAAGAAGGGTTGTAGAGATAAGCCAGGGAATTACAGGCCAGTGAGTCTCACATCAGTGGTAGGGAAATTATTGGAGAAAATTCTGAAGGAGAGAACCTATCTCCACTTGGAGAGGTAAGATTTGATCAGGAATAGTCAGCATGGCTTGGTCAGAGGTAGGTCATGCCTAACAAATTTGATTGAATTTTTTGAGGAGGTGACCAGGTGTGTAGATGAGGGTAGTGCAGTTGATGTAGTTTATATGGATTTCAGCAAAGCCTTTGACAAAATTCCACATGGGAGACTTATAAAGAAGACAAATGCACATGGGATACAGGGTAATTTGATAAGGCATTTTCAAAATTGGCTTAGTTGTAGGAGACAGGGTGATGACAGAAGGATGCTTTAGTGACTGGAAGCCAGTGTCCAGTGGCGTACCACAGGGACTGTGCTGGGTCCCCTATTATTTGTCATTTATATAAACAACATAGATGACTATGTGGGGGTTAGGATTAGTAAGTTTGTGGATGACACAAAGATTGGCCGGGTGGTTAACAGTGAGGTTGAGCGTCTTGGGCTACAGGAAGATATAGACTGGATGGTCAAATGGGCAGTTAAGTGGCAGATGGAATTTAATCCTGAAAAGTGTGAGGTGATACACTTTGGAAGGAGTAATTTGACAAGGAAGTATTCAATGAACGGCATGACACTAGGAAGTTCTGAGGAACAGAGGATCTTGGCGTGTGTGTCCATAGATCTCTGAAGGCAGAGGGGCATGTTAGTGGGGTGGTAAAAAGGGCATATGGGACATTTGCCTTTATCAATCGAGGCATAGATTACAAGAGTAGGGAGGTCATGTTGGAGTTGTATAGAACCTTGGTGAGGCCACAGCTGGAGTACTGTGTGCAGTTCTGGTCGCCACATTATAGGAAGGATGTGATTGCACTGGAGGGTTGCAGAGGAGATTCACCAGGATGTTGCCTGGGATAAAACATTTACGTTTTGAAGAGAGGTTGGATAGACTTGGGTTGTTTTCGTTGGATTAGAGAAGACTGAGGGCAACCTGATCGAGGTGTACAAGATTATGAGGTGCATGGACAGGGTGGATAGGGAGCAGCTGTTCCCCTTAGTTGAAGGGTCAGTCACGAGGGGACATAAATTCAAGTTGAAGGGCAGGAAGTTTAGGGGGGATGTGAGGAAAAGCTTTTTTACCCAGAGGGTGGTGACGGTCTGGAATGCGCTGCCTGGGAGGGTGGTGGAGGCGGGTTGCCTCACATCCTTTAAAAAGTACCTGGATGAGCACTTGGCACGTCATAACATTCAAGGCTATGGGCCAAGTGCTGGTAAATGGGATTAGGTAGGTAGGTCAGGTGTTTCTCACGTGTTGGTGCAGACTCGATGGGCCAAAGGGCCTCTTCTGCACTGTGTGACTCTGTGATCCTGTGATTCTGCACCAGTAAGAAAGCGGCTGAAGCATTCCCCCTTCAGCCCACCCTCCCAACCCAGTGGTACCGGGGTCAATTCCCAGCACCCAGCCTCATTGTCTGCCTGATACCAGTTAACACAGCACAGGCCCAGCATATGGAACTTGAAACCACTCTGGTTTTCCAACTCAGAACCATTGACCTTAGGAAAATTCAGACGACACCAACCCAAATTAGGCTGCAGTACGAGTGAATTGTGATTCTCGCTGAAGGTTATTGGATTATTTCTAATTACTCAGGAAACCTTTCAGATCTCAGTCAGCAGGGACTGCAGGAAATGGCAATTTCTATTTGATTTCCAGCCATTTGGACTGAAATCTGCCTGAATTGTGTTCAATTGTATATCAATGAAATCAAAGCAACAAAACCCAGGATTGGGACCCCATCGGCTCTGAGGGCACATCGCCAGTTAATCATTTGTAACAAACCTCTCCCGGGTTTAATCTAAACCAGCATTGTAGCAAGTTTCCAAATTGGCAACGAAACAGTTGGGTGTAAAGTCGAAGCCAAGTATCACGAGCTATATGGCTGGTGGGTTTGGTGAGATCCAGAACAGACTCCTTTCCCCTGAAACTGCCGGTAATTTCAACAGGAAACGTCGTTAGCAACAGTTTCCAAGGACGGGGCTGCCGACCAATCCGGAGCGGCTGCAGTTGCCAGTCTGGAATTGGATACAAGATATTGCGATGCTGTCCCCGCAGTGAGGCTGGGATGTCTCAATCCTGGGCTCTGGGCTTTTGGGGAGGCCCGAGGTGAGCTGAGCTTCACGCTTCAATTAAAGGGGTCCCACGTCTCTGTGCCTGTTGCTACCTGGTTGGTTTCAGTCTGCACTGTTTGATTTTTGAGCAAGGTACCCAGTAAAACTGCTAAACAAAGAACTGGAATCTCACATGCTTTGTGTGTGTGTATAACAGATGGAGATGTGTTTTTCTTTCCACTCGTGCTAACATTTCACGATGAAGGGGCATCCATTATGAATATTTCTCATTAATTTTCTTCAATAGCAAGCAAGTGGGAGTTTAATTTATATGTTCACATTTTTCCTCTCCTACCAACAGCGCTCGTTCCTCGCTGAGGTATAATCCCATAACAAATTAACACCTGAGTTAAATTAGCTGGTAAAGGAAGCTTTAAAACAAGCATTTACATTAATATCACAGCATAAATTCAAGGTCAATGTGACAAGTACAGGGCATGCTACTTCCTGGTGATTTAGGGTGGGAAGGGGGGCTGTGAAATTTGTTACTTTCACTCCTGGCCCCCTGTTTTTAAAGAACTAACTAATAAACAGATCCAAATCCTGGCATTCTGTACATTAATTCAACATGAGCCAATTAAAAGTGCTTAAGTTACAGAATTTGGTTCATCATTCATCCCTACACTGTCTGCTTTTATTTTACCATCATTTTACTGGCATTTAAAGTGAACCACATTGATAAGATATCTGACAGTTTCACTTCCATATTGAATTAAATTAGTTCAGAGTTTACAGTGGCACTGTATTAATGGACAATCCCCATTGAGACTAATAATTAGAGTGCAATCTGCACAATTAACTATCAGTTTCACCAATTAAAAACAATTACACTGAAGTCAGCAGGGGAGCATAGCAGCATTTAAACAAACTTGGGCAATAGGACGTGCAGTCCTTGGCCAAACATCTTCAGCTGCTTCGTCAGTGACCTCCCTTCCCTCATAAGGTCAGAAGTGGGGATGTTCACTGATGATTGCACAATGTTCAGCACCATTCGTAACTCCTCAGATACTGAAGCAGTCCATGTCCAAATACAGCAAGGACAATATCCAAGCTTGGGCTGACAAGTGGCAAGTAACATTCGCACCACACAAGTGCCAGGTAATGACCATCTCCAACAAGAGAGAATCTGACCATTACCCCTTGATGTTCAATGACATTATCATCACTGAATACCCCACTATCAACATCCCTGGGGGTTAACATTGACCAGAAACTGAACTGGACCAGCCATATAAATACTATAGCCACAAGAGCATGTCAGAGGCTAGGAATCGTGCGACGAGTAACTCACCTCCTGACTCCCCAAAGCCTGTCCACCATCTACAAAGCACAAGTCAGGAATGTGATGGAATACTCCCTACTTGCCTGGATGAGTGCAGCTCTCACAATACCCAAGAAGCTGGACACCATCCAGGACAAAGCAGCCCACTTGATTGGCACCACATCCGCAAACATTCACCTCCTCCACAACCGACGCACAGTACCAGCAATGTGTACCATCTACAAGATGCACTGCAGGAATTCACCAAGGCTCTTTAGACAGCACCTTCCAAACTCGTGACCACTACCATCTAGAAGGACAAGGGCAGCAGATAGATGGGAACACCAACTTGGAGGTTCCCCTCCAAGTAACTCACCATCCTGACTTGGAAATATATCGCCGTTCCTTCGCTATCGCTGGGTCAAGATCCTGGAACTCCCTCCCTAACAGCACTGTGGGTGTACCTACACCACATGGACTGCAGCGGTTCAAGAAGGCAGCTCACCACCACCTTCTCAAGAGCAACTAGGGATGGGCAATAAATGCTGGGCCCAGCCAGCGAAGCCCACATCCTGTAAATGAATTTTTAAAAATTCTCGAGAGTGGTACGGTATATGCATTAATTACTATTTCCAGTGCCTTATAATGCAAGCAAATTAATTGCTGTTAAGCTGAATAAGAAAAACATCACACTTTATTCTCCTTTCCATGGCATGTCACATGTTCAGAATTAGCTGTGAAAATGTAAATATCACAAGGTGTTTTTCTTATCATGTTCTGTCCTATCCAGTGAAGTGTCTTCCTTTCTTGCTGGACCTGCTCTTTAGCTTCTCCATTCAAGGAACAAACCGGGGCTCATTCTAGCAATTGATTTACAAGGTTGCCAGTTCTTTGGCTAACCAGGATAATTGGTGGGCTCCTGTTAACATCATGCTGTCTTTCAAATAAATAAATAAATAATCAGAGAAGACGAGAAGGCTAAAATTTCCCTAAGATTTCAAAAGAACTGTTGCTCATCGTCCAGCATTAAGGGAATTCTAATGTCAGTCTGCAGAGCAGTAAAGCAGAGGCTGACCAAAGGGTCTATGTTAATATCACATAACCTCATCGCAGTAACAACCATATAAAAGATTTGCTCCTGGTTCTGCTAAACGTTGTTACAGCTCATCAATATCTGTCACTGTACTATATATAGCAGTGTGTAGCATAACCTTTTCTAACTCCATTCTTCTCAGAATGACAGTTCAACACCAGCCTCAGGTTCTGATTCCACGTGAGCAGATCTTTCTGAGTGAAACTAATTATACTGGCAATTGTACGGCTATAAGGGGTCACAATGGAGCTGTTTGTATGCACATTTACTGCCCATGCTGTACTCACACATATGTGGTTGATTTTGGTGTTTTGTTGGGCGGTATTTTTGTAAGAAAATGTCATCACTAACATTTTAAGAATTTCAAACCCATATTAGCCATATTTCCCCTGTGGTGTTTGCTGCCTGTGGGAACCTATCACTAACAGGATGAGCACAAGAATAGTTCCATGGAGAGGTATAATCAAGGATTTCACAGATGAGTGAGATCTACAAGCAAACAATATGCCCACAAATAGGACTAAGCAGGACATCCTTATTTGATTTTGGTTGTAGCACTTGTATTGGGATTTACCTAGTGTATAATGAGGCAAGAAAATGCTATAGTTTTATCAGCTGACAGGTGCACACCAACACAGTGTCAAAGCAGTGCAGAAACATTCCTTTGAAATTGGTTCCTTTGCCCTTGATTTTGACAGTGTCATGTGTCATCCTGTTTAACAGGCTTGTGGACTGACAGATTTCCTTGGCTAAAAGTGACAGTAAAATGAAGTTTATATCCTAGAACTCAAACATATGTTTTATACACTTAAAAAAAATGATTAAATAAATATAGAAAGTAATCTATGCAATAAAGATTCCTTCTTTGCACATTCAATGGAGCTTTAAAGTCACCTTGATATTAAAATTTCTCACCCTTTCTTTCAATCCCCTTCATGGCCCCACCTCTCTGTAATCTCCTTCAGCCCCACAACCCTCGGACATACCTGTGCTCCTCTAATTCAGGTCTCTCGAGCATTCCTGATTTTAATCTCTCCACCATTGGTGACCATGCCTTCAGCTTCCTCGGCTGAAGCTCTGGAGTTCACTCCTGTCATTTGTTATAATGATATAGACGCCAATCACTCATAAGGGATTGGGTAAACACGTTGTGGGTTCATTTATTTAGACTAAGCACATGGGAATATTTATACATAGGTAGAATGTTTGAAGACATCAGCAGCAGAGCTGTGTATATGTGTGTGCTCTGCTCATAGGAAAAGTGAAACTAAGATGGGATCACATGACACACTTCCCTTCTCATGACGTCGTGCTGCTATCCCTTAAAGGCATGTTACAACAGCTCCCTACACCTCTCTACCTCACTTTCCTCCTTTAAGACAGTCTTTAAAATCTAACTCTTTGACCAAGCTTTTGGTCATCTGACCTAATATCTCCTGATTTGGCTTGGTATCATACTTTGTTTTATAATACTCCTGTGAAGCACATTTTAGGATATTAAAGGTACCATTGTTGCTTTATTATTTGTTAAGTAAAACTGCCTTGCAGAGAAATGCAATAGAGTTACTCATGGCTTGGAGTTCATGGCGTGAAACAAGTATCCTTGTTTGCATGTTATGTACTGTAGATTAATTTCATAGAGATGCCTGTATATAATTGATATAATCTGCGTGGCCCAGCACTGTTCCAATAACTTCAGCAAAATGGACCTGAATGGCTGGACTTGAAGCCAGCACCACACCAGACTCCAGCCTAGCGTGAGAATTTACAGTAGACTCTATAAGGGGCGGAGACTCAGGCCTAACTTTTCCAAGGCCTGTGGTGTAAGGGGGAATGGGGATTTCAAATGTCAGAGGTCTCACTTCTCCGACCTCAGTCAATGGAAGCAGAATTGGCAAACAATACATCCAAGTGATGTACCAGGTGCATCAGGCTGCGAAATGGCCTTAGAGGCCTCGAATGGAATCTAGAAGAGGAACCTCAAATAAGTCTTTTTCTCCCCAATGTAAATGTGGCCCTTTACAAAGATGATCATGATGGGGGTGAGTGGTTGGATGGACAGATTGAAACTCCACCCAGACCCAATGACCTGAGCCAGACTTTCCAGCCCCCATAATGTGGAAGGTGCTTTAAATGTTCCATAGTGGCACATTTGCCACATTAATTAGTTGACCTTCCCTGATCATGGGATGAGTGGCAGGGAGTCCCAGGTGCTTACCCCAGAATGCATACCCTCCACTTTCAGACATTGGAGACAATCATGTTTCATAATATAATAAATAGAAATACTTCTAAATAACAATACAAAACTTTCCCCTGGTTATAATTATGTTTCTCTGCATACACAATGTCTGTTCCATGTGTCTGGCTCAATACCCTCATTAAAGATTCAGTGGGCAAGTGTACTATGTACTGCGACATACAGAAAGTTTCCAAATGTACCCAAAAGATGCCAGATTCGTTCCCTGCTGTGTGCTAAATTGCCCAGTCTTAGCAAGAGTGGTTGTGATAAACATCAATTAATCACAATGTCCGTGAGCTATAGAGCAAAAATAGAATTAGACAGTGTATGCCCTCCTTACCCCCTGCTGGAAGCATTTGTGTGGGTAGCTTAGCTCTGAATCTGTGCAATGGTCCAATCTGTCAAACAGCCTATTGACACTCATTGATCAGGCTCTGGGGAGGCGAGGGGGCAAGGGAAGTAGATTTTAGAGGATCTTTCAGACATGACTCCTGTCAACCTTTATAGATGAAGAATGTGGGTCAGTGAAGAATAAGAGAAAGCCCTTTGACAGATTAGACATCACTTACACTGTTGGAGACATAGTTAATCTCCTGGCAAGGACAAAAACAAAACCACAGTAAAACTTGTAAGAAGGTAAACTCTGTAGAATATCTCCCTGACCTCTAATCATTGATCAATACTTCAGAAAATCAGGCTATCATGATTTACTGCTTTACTCAAGCATGATCCATTACAGGTGGCAGTTCTGTGTCCTGAAGTGTACAGTGACTATTGCATTTGTGAGGTTATATGGTCATTTATTTCTCTACTTATCTTTGTAATCTTCAAAGATAAAAAAGAAAAGCTGTCAACATCAAACAGAAATTGCTGCAAATACACTGCTGGGATGAGAATGGATGTTTTTTTTTTAATATTTTGGGGAATATTGTGTTATTCTGTAAAGAAAGCTGGGCGTCTATATGTGTGTGAGATTTAATTATGCTGGGCAGATTTTGATAGGAGTGACGTTGTCTGGGGGGGTTTGGGAACATGAAAGTGATAGAGGTGTTAAGCTTCAGGTATAAGTAAATAGGTTAGGTCTAACATTTGCATTTTTAGATAAGTTGAGAGCTTGCTTGAATAGCAAAGGGGAGTCAGAGCTGATAAGAAACATGTTTACATCTTGCAGGAGTTCCATGGGTGAATAGTAGTGGGGATATTATCCTTTATTGACCCAAAAACAAAGTCAAAATGGAAGCATGAAAGATCGTATATTTGGAAGGGTTTGAGTTTCAAAGAGGTGTGAGAACAATGAAACTAAGATGAAAAGAAAAAAAGGTATATTAGAGTTACTGTGGATAATGTTGATCTATAGATGGCTGGAGATAGCTGGAGCTGTTTGAGCTGTTGAGATAGCTGGAGCTCTGGGCTGGGAGAGGATGCAGTTTTAATCATCCATCCAGTCAACCCAGCAAAGTTTTGGGCTTGATTCCAGTGCAGAGTGGAAGATGGTAAAGGTCATGTGGTATGCCCTTATTGAAACTACAGCAGTTTGCCTTGTGTAATATTACTGGATTTCATAGTAGACATCTATAAGGGAGAGTTGCCTGGAAGATGTTTACTTGTGAGTTTGACCAAGTAGAGAGTTTTGGGAAATGTTTTGTAAGGCTAGCCTTCATTGTGTAACTGTAATCTTGTGTGCTTAAGTTTTCTTTTTTTGTTAATAGAACTTTTACTTTTAATTTTTGAAATCCCTGAAGTGTTACTGGACCTCTTACTGCTGAGATCAGTACATCTTCTTCTTGTTTTCAGAATACAAAAAAACGGTATGGCCTGTAAGCCAAGTTTCCCTCTGGGATTTGGTTCACACAGCAATTAGCACCGGCTGTGGTCATAACACTGGTCGATCAGCATCTGAAAGTGATTCCCTACTGCCTGTTTTAGTTGTTCTCATTACTCTATTGCTGCAATGCAGTGCTCCCTCAGTGAGTTCAGCACTGGTGGTAGAACCGTGCCTGGGCTCAGTTCAAGGCTTCTGGGATACTCACAGTTGACGATCTCCAGGAATTTGATACAAGAGGGTCCCAAAAGCAGATGGCAACAACTCAGCATCTGCTCGGGGTCAATCTGGTCAGCTGGACAGCCGGCACCATTGGTTCAGGGAATGGTGAGGTTGCATAAGTACATGAGAAATAGGAGCAGCAGTAGACCATTCGGCCCCTTGAGCCTGCTCCGCAATTCAATAAGATCATGGCTGATCTGCTTGGGTTTCGAATCCCACATTCCCATCTACCCTCGATAACCTTTGATTCCCTTGCCTAACAAGAATCTATCTATCTCTGCCTTAAAAATATTCAATGACTCCGCCTCCACCACCTTCTGAGGCAGAGAGTTCCAAAGTCGCACAGCCCTCTGAGAGAAAAAAAATTCTCCTTATCTCTGTCCTAAAAGGGCGACCCCAAATTTTAAAACAGTGCCCCTATTTTGCAGACATGCTGTCATCCCTGGGAGAGAGCAACCTGTTTCCCAGCTTATCCAAAGAAATGGTGGACCCCAGAGCCATCCTTGTTATGTTATCAGTATCCCACAGAAATGTTACTGCTGGCACCACTAACTCCAACAAGGTGAGCCCAGGCGTGGCACCCATTGAGGTGACCACATGCTCCATGTGTTAATGCCACAAAAAAAACTTGCATTTATACAGCACCTTTCATGACCACCAGAGGTCTCAAAGCAGTTTATAACCAATGAAGCACTTTTTAAGTGCCATCGCTGTTGTAATGTAGGAAATAGAGCAGTCAATTTGCTCACAGCAAGCTCCCACAAACAGTAATGTGATAATTACCAGATAATCTGAATTTTGTAATGTTGATTGAGGGATAAATATTAGCCTGGACACTGGGGGTAACTCCATTGTTCGTCTTCAAAATTGTGCCATTGGATCTTTTACATTCACATGAGAGGGCAGCTGGGCCTCAGTTTAACACCTCATCTGAAAGACGACATCTCCAACAGTGCAGAACTTATTCAGTTCTACACTGGAATGTCAGTCTTTATTTCTGTGCTCAAGTCCTGGAGTGGAGTTTGAACCCAGAATCTTCTAACTTACAGTCAAGAGAGCTACCAATGGAGCCACAGCTCCTAAACCCAACACAAGATTGTGGTGGACTCCTCTATACTCTTCGACATGTTCTAGAAGCTCCCTGGCAGATGGTCCAATCAACTGAGAAATTGTTGTTGCATTTTCACCAAAGCAAAACAAATTACAAGTAATTATGAGAGAAGGACTGAAAGTTATGAAAAGATAGCACAAGTTTGATAGATCAAGACTGCTTCAAGGAGTTGAGATCTCTAGAAGGAAGTTCCAGAGGCAAAAGTATAATGATTTAGAAACAATGCAGGATGAAAGAGTTGAAGCTGTAGAGTTCGCTTCTAGTGCATGAGACAGAGACTATGGGCGGGATTTTCCAGCCCTGCCTGCTGCCGGGGTCATCTGCTCCTGCTGAAAGCCAATGGGCTTTTGGCTGGGCCGCTGACTCCCCCGTGGCGGGTCCCACAACACCGGAGCCGGAAAATCCCAGCGTATGTCAACATTCAGAGTTAATTTGGATAGGTGAAGAAACAAAGGAGATGAAGGAATTTGGGAAAAGGATGGGTAAATGTGATTAGAATTTTTTTGCCCGTGCTTAGAGTAAGTGCCAAAACACATTGGGTCTAACAGCTGCACAGAGAGTAGGAAGACTTTCCTTGACTGTCCTGGTGAGGTTGTTAAGTTTCTTCCTTCACTGCAGACAGGCCCCGTGACCTCTCAGCCTCTCTCTATTTCTACTGGCCAACTTAAGGGGACACATTCTGTCCATTGAAGAGAAAGACGAAGACCATTTCACACTCACCTACAAACACTCCCTCGGCTGTACCAGGAATCGGGGAGCCCTGACCCACCTCGTTCTGCCTGCTGCATCAATAATTTGCTCCTCACTTTAAAGAGCTGCAGACTGCCATGAAGCAACAGCACCCTCACTTGACCCACCCCCGCCCCCCTCCAATCCACAAGGTACCCATAAGGAATGTGATTGGTGTTGATGGTTGCTTTCAAATGAAGCTCCATCACAAAACTCAACCGAGTCTCCCGCTGATCTCACCTTGAAGAAAGAACAAACACTGCTCTCCTGCTAACCCTGTATACGCTCAACCCAAGAATTAACCCCCTCCCCTTCACCCCCCACCCCCCCCCCCCACCCCCCCCCACCCCCCCACCGCCACCCCGGTACTCTGAGAAGGAAGCTAGTGTTTTGAGGAAAGCTCAAACATCCTGATCAGTTAATTGTCATTATAGTGACTACAAACCATTACAGGCCATGCCTGAAATATTAAATAAAAACAGAAAATGCTGGAAAAACTCAGCAGGTCTGGCAGCATCTGTGGAGACAGAAACAGAGTTAACATTTCGGGTCCGTATAACCCCTCTTTACAACAACATAAACTTGCATTTATATAGCACCTTTAACATGTTAAAACTTTGAGGTGCTCTACAGGGACTTTATCAAAACAAATTTGCCACTCAGCCACATAAGCAGGTGTTAGGAGAGATGACCAAATGCTTGGTCAAAGATGCATGATTTAAGGCCCATCTTAAAGGAAGAGAGATAGGCAGAAAGAAAAAGCGATTCAGGAAAGAAGTTCCAGAGCTTAGGCCCAGGCAGTTGGGAAGAGCAGCCAATAGCAGTGTGATGCAAATTGGGGATGTGCAAGAGTCCAGAATTGGAGGAGCACAGTAACCTACAATGGAGTTGTAGGGCTGGAGGAGGTTACAGAAAATGGGGTTAAATTGTGGCAAGATCTGTTATACATTTCTAAAGTTTCTCAATTTTAGTTCTTATCACCTTCAATTTTAGCCCTTAACCTGCAATTAATGAAACTGTTTACTTTAGATATGCCAATTACGTAGGAACATAGGAGCAGGAGTAGGCCATTCAGATTGTTGAGCCTGTTCCACCAATCAAAGAGATCATGGCTGATCATCTGCCTCTGCCATTTTTCCCCACTACCCCTTGATGTCATTTGTATAGCTGTGTATAAACAGTGTTAGCTGATTTTGTTTGTTTCACATATCCACTATTCTCTGGGGAAAGGTTTCTTCTAGTTTTCAACCTCGCTTGAGGTTAATCATTTTTGTATTTGTTTACCCTCACACCCTAAATTGAAAACTGTTAAATAATCTACACTATCCACACTTCCCTCAACTCACAAGCCATGACCCAAAACTAATCATGAAAAGGAAATTCTTACAGATTGAATCATTGTCCCAGATGCTGAAGCTAGAGTCTTGTACACAAAATAACTCTAGGGGGCTGTTTAATTTATAAAGAGTTGTGCACATTCCTCTGGGCCAGCTACGCCATTGGCCTGCCACATGCACCTTGTATTGCAGTGGGTAGGGGTCTTGTGCAATGGGTAGCATCCCTGCCTCTGAGCCAGAAGCTGGGGGCTCAAGTCCGGCTCCAGGACTTGATGGCCATGGAAGGTGTGGTCACAATGTGACTAACAGGTTGATTGTAAACCCTTCAGATACACCTATGGCAGGCGGTTAGAGTGGGAGAGTCTCCTGGTCAGCCAGAACCATGTGGTAGCTACAGCACAACAGCCTCGCCACATTAAAAAACTCCATGTGCAAGTTCTTGCCATCAGCTGTAACTCGACAGCAAGTGTTCTCCCTCGCTGGGACTGCTGCTGATGATGATTATGAGGAGATAAAGATTAAGAGTCATATATTACAGCTCTTAGAAGAAGCTTTATCTGAAAGCACTCCTATGTGTTCAGGATGGCATCAGGATCATGAGAATGCTGGGAGCAGTTAGGAAAAAGCAAAACATAATAATTCATCTAAATGAGACAGTAAAGTCTGCTGTTCATAATTGGAGGTGCGCGGTACAGAATTTAGCTTCACAATGCAATTCATCTTCATCCTGCGCTTTTCTAAGATTTACTCAATCTTCACACACCCTGAGCACATATTGGAACATTTTGGGCAGTTCTGCAGGCTGAAAACTTGCATTGGAGGGTCATGGACAGTGAGCCCATGGGTTTTCATGGCTGCTAAATCTGGTACGCACCCGCTGACTGACCTATTGCGCGACTGCGCGTTGACGTTGGCATGCTCGGCCGTTGTCAACGTACGTAATGTCACGCTCGAACAGGTCGGGCACGCGCCCGCCCACCAAGCAAAAAATTCTGCCCATAGAGTCATAGGATGTTACAGCACAAAGGAGGCCATTTAGCCCACTGTGCTTGTACTGGCTCTTTGAAAGAGTGACCTTAGTCCTATTCCCTGCTTTTTCCCTTTAACCCAGCAAATGTTTCCTTTTCAAGTTTATACCTAATCCCCTTTTGAAAGTTATTACTGAATCAGCATCCGGCAGGTATTCCAGATCAGAACCATCTGATTAAAAGAAATTCTCTTCACCTCCCCCCTGACTATTTTGCCAATTATCTTAAGGCTGCATTTGTTGCTAACGCCGGGCATGTGCAGTCAATTCTGTTGCTCCCTTACACCATAGCGAGCGATGGAGTCGGCAGCAGCCAGGATCAAAAATGGCGCCGCTCAATAATAATCAGCCTGTTTTCTCCTCTTGATCCGGTTGCTTTGAGTTATTGGGAACGTCTGTTACTTTCAGTCCTACATCTGCACTTTGGATTTAAAGATAACATTCCCGTTCATCATTCTTTGTTCATGTCAATTTAATTTCATTAAAAACGGAGAATTGCGGATCTGATTGTTTGATTATTGCCGAATACAATACAGGAGCCTGTGGCATACTTTCCCTTTAGGAGGAGGGGTTGGGGACAGGGGGTGAGGAGGAGATGGAGGAGGAGGAGGAGGAGGAGGAGATGGAGTTGGAGGAGGAGGAGATGGGGTGGAGGAGGATGAAGGGGATAGGGGTTGAGGAGTGGGGGGGTGCGATGAGGAGGGGTCGGGAGTGAGGACAGTCTCTCTCCCCATGGACATGCTGACTCAGTCCCCAGGACACCTGTAAATACTGATACACTTAACAGGGAGCCTTTGTAGATTACTGGCACCTTCCTCACAGACCCACAGTGAATACTGACATCCTCTTTGGCGAGTGGACACGGACCTCAACATGCCCTGTAAATACTGAGAGTCTCCCCGGGGACCCCATTTGAAATGGTGACAGATTCCTAAGGGATCCCCTGCAAATGCTGAGAGACTCTTGGGAAATTGCATGTTAATGCTGAGACACTCCCCGGGAACCCCTGGTGAATTCTGTGCTCTGTAAGATGTGTGGGAAGAACTGGCCTCTTTTTGCAATGAGGATCTTCAGTTCCCTACAAGTTTATACACTTCAGGCTCCCCAGGCTTAATGTTATCAGACCTCACTTGCTATGTAGTGGCCCACTCTGCAAGTTTGCTAATGTCTCATGGGGAATCTTGTTGTGAGATGTATTCCTGCGATACTCAAATTGAAACAGGAGCAGATAATGAGTAACAATAAATAAAATTTACCCCTCTCCAACGGGAGGATTTTTCATCACGATAGATGAGGTTCTATTGCATAATAGAATTTCCTACTCGTCGCTCTGTACTGCAGCTTTTCAGAAACCTTTGTCAGATTAGCACTTGTTAATTACAGACACATTGCGAATTCACTGCATGGAATCCAGCCCACAGGGTCCGTTCCCACAAAAACTGTGCTGTCCAGCTCCAGCTTAATCCCACTTTCCTGCTCCTGAATCATTGCTCTGCGGATCCTGACACTTCTAGTGAATCTGACCACATCCTTCCTGTAATTCTGTGCCCAGGCTGCATGCTTTGCTCTGGCTGTGCTCAACCTAGTGTTTTATACATCTCTAGTTTAACCTCTCTGCTCTTATATTTTGTGCTTTGACTAAGAAAGAAAAGTATGCCTTACGCCTTCTAAACCACTTTACCTACCTGCCTGGCAGACACTCCACTTTTCCTCCATTCTCCTAAACTTCTCAAGTTAGCACCATTTATTTTGTCATTCCTTGCCTGGTTTGGCCTCCCCGTCTCAGCCCTCCCTCCATCACCTCCATGCGGGCTGCCCCCTGAAGAGAGTCGCAACCTCAGGAGACCAATAGTTTGCTCCACATGGCCCACCCTGAGCCATAGCTATCATCAAACCTCTCTTCTGCTTCACTGAGAGGGTCCCTAACAGGGTTCACCAGTCACATCTGCAGCAGGGAGCTCCTGCTGCCACTGATCCATCTGTAAATCTGAGACAAACAGTTGTGACACTTGTGACAGCACCAGCACCAACGCATTGTGGCTGCTGACTGATATTGCTCTTACACTTTCCCCTTTAGCTTCTGGGCAGCCATAGCAACCTGGACACTGAGCAAGTAGAAGCCCCCACCTATGTCAAGAGGCAATCTCGTTGCAATGTACAAAGATCGGAAGGGGCTTGATAGGGTAGCTGCTGAGAGATTGTTTCCGTTGGTTGGGCAGTCTGAAACATGAGATGCACAGGGCGGAATTTTCTGTGCCCACTGGCATCGAGCGTGTTTGGCGGTTTGAGCGGAAAGTATGGTGAGAGGCCAAAAATCGGTTTCACAACGTCATGACCCCAGTTTGCAATCGTCCGCTCTGCCTGTCAATGGCAGCCATGCTTCCCACCGGGAACCTCATTGTAATACGTCTGCATATCATAAGGCCAGCCCGCCGGAATCATCCACCCCCCCAAAGCTGGATCATCCCAGCAGGTCGGCATTATTGCAGCGTGGGTTAGGAGAATGCTTGTGCCTGAGCTGAGAGCGCAACATTCAGGCTGAAGCTGCCTCCAAAATCGGTCAAGTGGAGAAGGGCAGAGGTGGGTAGGGTTTCGGGCAGCCATACAGCGCACTAAACTCTGGCCATCCAGGTGGTGGCCAGCACTCTCCGGGATGCGGCAAGGGGCCTTCAGGCTTAACCAAGAGAGGTTTTTAGTACACCCAAGCTAACCCACGTGTCTCTCTCTTTCATCCTGCAGGAGTAATACATTAGCAGCATGGAGCCTGGTGAACTAGCTGTAGGTTTTGTGCCACACAGAGTGGGGAAGAAGGAGAAGAGAGCAAAGGAGGTGCCTGGCTGGGTAGAGGGAGGAGCAGCTCCTTAGGAAGAAGGGGTGGCTGGGGCTCCCGCACAGGCCGCTGAAGAGCCACTGAGAGCCGTCGCTGGTCGGCACATCGCCAGACCCAGGGTCTATAGACGCCGCCTTGCATTCCTGCAGATGACCGAGAACAAGTGTAGCAGAAGGCTGCGCATGTCTAGGGAACTGGTTATTACATCTGCCAACTGTTGCAGGATTTAGCGCCACAAGGACATGGAGGGCATCCACTGCCAGTGGCTGTGAGAGTGACCGTGGCGCTCAATTTTTAACCAGTGGCCCCTTTCAGGGCTCCACAGGTGACCTCTGTGGGATATCACAAGCCGCCATCCACAAATGCATCCATGAGGTCACGGACGCCATCTTTGAAGTCACAAAATTTTGTGCATTTCGCCCAGTACCAGGGCAGCCAGGATGCAAAAGCAATTGGATTCGCCCAGATCTCGGGTTTCCCATAGGTTCAGGGTGCCATCAACTGCTCATGTGGCGCTCAGATCTGTGTCACAACACGTGGTCAACTATGTCAACTGCAAGGGGTTCCATTCACTGAATGTGCAACCACCACAAACCCATCCTGCAGGTCTGCGCACGGATTCCAGGGGAGTGTTCATGACTCCTACATCCTCAGTCGATCACAGATGCCTGAAGTCCTCCAGGGTCCACAGAAGCTGCAGGGTTGGCTCCTCGGGGACAAGGGCTACCCACAGAGGCCGTGGCTGATGACACCCGTGTGGCAGCCTCAGACTGCAGCAGAGCGACGGTATAATGAGGCTCATGCTGCAACTCACAACTTGGTGGAGCAGACCATCAGGATGCTGAAGATGAAGATCAGCTGCCTGGACTGGTCTGGTGGAGCCCTGCAATACAGTCCGCAGACGGTGTCACACATCATCGTCGTCTGCTGCACCCTTTACAACCTGGCACTGCAACGGGGAGAGGAGCGGCTGAGGAGGAGATGGAGGAGCTGGGGGTCCCTCTGATGAGGAGGATGTCGACGGGCTGAGGGTGAAGACGTCCTCGAAGACGATGATGATGGGGATGAGGCCCTCACACTAGCCAGACGAGGCAGGCGCACTCGGGAAGCCCTCATAGCCGCTAGATTTGTGGAGGATGGTGACGACATGCAGTGAGGAGACATCATAGATCCTCACATTGTATCTATGAATGTTTGACTCCAGTCTGGCTTATGGCAGTGCACATACCCTCTGTGATAACGCTCCTGTCATGGAAATGCAGTGGAGGCCCTAATAGTCCCTCGATTGCAGGAGGATGAAGACAACATGCAGTGAGGACACTCCATAGACCTTCACATACCCTCTGAGAATGTCTGACTCCTGTCTGGCCGAGGGCAGTTTGCTTACACTCTGATCAGGGTCATAACATGCAGATGCAGCCGTGAAACTTTAAATGCACCTGATTCTTTGTCCGCCTTCAGCACCTGAGCCCTTCAGGAGCACAGCGTCACTGGTTACAGATGCTGAAGAGATGGGGGCCAGCCCCACATTAAAGGTGCTGAGAGCACACAGAGAGAATGAGAGAACTCGGTGACGCTGCCCTGCACCCCTCTCCGGTACAAACTGTTGGAAGCCAACTGTGGCTTCAGCGATGTAGTTCAGCCCGCACATCAGTGCAGGACCAATGCCCTGGACTAAGGTCTCCATGACGGTCGCCATACTGCCAGTGTTGACCTCAGTGCATGCCGGCGCTATCACCTCAGCCTGAAGGTAGACGGACTCTTCCATTGTGCCTTGCAATCTGAATACAGCAGAAACCCCTTCCTGATATTCCCAAGTTTACCTTTGCAGCTCCAGCAACTGAGGTATGACCAAGTCCAGAGGCTCCTCATCTGACTCAGACTCAGCAGATTTCTGGCCTCCAGCAGTCCCCTGAGTGCCGGACACCTGGGAAGTCCCTGCCTCCGTCTGCTATGGATCAGACAGTGCGATGTGCTTACCAGATTGTGATCCTGAGACTACTCTAAAGCTAGGTCCCACCGAGGCGTTGGTGGAGAGGGTGGTTGGACACTGTGATGGGTCTTCAATGAAGGTGCCTTCAGATTCCTCGTAGAGGTTTCTTCAGGGCTTGATTGGAGGTCCTGGGTCATGGACTCCATTGGAGAAATAATTAGTGGGTGGCAGGGGACTGCGGAACAGGACACATCACTCACAGCATGGTTATCTGATGGACATTGCACTGCTGGATCCTCACTTGGTAGAGCACCATCAACCTCACTGTCAGCACAAAGGAATAGTCCAGACCCTCACCAGCCAGCTGGATGGCTCTATTTTCAAAGTCCGTGAGGACCTTGATTTCAGGCATTCCTCCACCAGCCTGCAACCTCTCCCTCTTGCTTTGCGCCAGCTTATCATACAAACATATGAATTAGGAGCAGGAGTAGGCCACTCGGCCCCTCAAGCATCCTGCACCATTCAATAAGATGATGGCTGATCTGAATGTAACCTCAACCCCACATTCCAGCCTTCCTCTGATAACCTTTCACCCTCTTGTTAATCAAGAACCTATCTAGCTCTGCTTTAAAAATATTCAAAGACTCTGCTTCCACTGCTTTTTGAGGAAGAGAGTTCCAAAGACTAACAATTCTGAGAGAAAACATTTCTCCTTATCTCTGCCTTAAATAAGTAACCCCTTATTTTCAAACAGTGACCCTTAGTTCTAGACTGTCCCACAAGAGGAAACATCCTCTCCACATCCACCCTGTCAAGACCCCTCAGGATGTTAAAAGTTTCAATGAAGTCACCTCTTAATCTTCCAAATTCCAGTGGATACAAGCCTAACCTGTTCAGCTTTTCCTCATAAGGCAACCCACCCACTCCTGGTACTAATCTGGTAAACCTTCCCTAAACTGCTTCTAATGCACTTACACCCTTCCTTAATAAGGAGACCAATTCTGTACGCAGTACTCCAGATGTGGTCTCATCAATGCCCTGTACAACTGAAGCATAGCCTCCCTACTTTTGTAATCAATTCCCCTCACAATAAATTATAACATTCTATTAGCTTTCCTCATTACCTGCTGTACCTGCAAACTAACCTTTTGTGATTCATGCACTAGGACACCCAGATCCCTCTGAATCTCAGAGCTCTGCAATCTCTCACCATTTAGATAATAAGTTTATTTTTTACTCTTCCTGCCAAAATGGACAATTTCACATTTTCCCACATTATACTCCATTTGCCAGATCTTTGCCCACTCACTTAACCTATCTATGTCACTTTGCAGCCTCCTTATGTCCTCTTCACAATTTACTTCCCTACCTATCTTTGTCTCATCAGCAAATTTAGCAACCATTCCTTCATCCAAGTCATTTATATAAATTGTAAAAAGTTGAGGCCCCAGCACTGATTCCTGTGACACATCACTCGTCACAACCTACCAACCAGAAAAAACCCATTTATACCAACTCTTCTTCCTGTTAGCTAGCCACTGTACCATCCATGCCAATATGTTACCTCCTACACCATGAGTTTTTATTTTCTGCAATAACCTTTGATGTGGCACCTTATCAAATGCCTTCTGGAAATCTAAGTACAGTACATCCACAAGTTCTCCTTTATCCATAGCACATGTGACTCGTCCAAAGAACTCCAATAAATTGAATAAACATAGTTTCCCTTTTACAAAGCCATGTTGACACTGCCTGATTGCCTTGAATTTACCTAAGTGCCCTGCTATAACATCTTTAATAATAGCTTCTAACATTTTCCCTATGACAGATGTTAGGTTAGCTGGCCTGTAGTTTCCTGTTTTCAGTCTCCATCCCTTTTTGAATAAAGGAGTTACTTTTGCTATTTTCCAATCTAATGAAACATTCCCCGAATCTAGGGAATTTTAGAAAATTAAACCAATGCATCAGCTATCTCACTAGTCACTTCTTCCAAGACCTTAAGGTGAAGTACATCCAGACCTGGGGATTTGTCAGCCCGCAGCCCTAACAATTTGCTCAGTACCATTTCTCTGATGATTGTAATTTTCCTGAGTTCCTCCCTCCCTCCCATTTCCTGATTTATAGCTAATTCCAGGATGTTACCCGTGTCCTCTATAGTGAAGAGGAAAGCAAAATACCTGTTTAATTCATCCACCATCTCCCTACTTTCCATTATCAATTCCCAGACTCACTTTCTATAGGACCAATGATCACTTAGTTAACTTTTCTTATTTAAGTATCTATAGAAATTCCATTTTTATGTTACTAGCTAGCTTTCTCTCATACTTTAATTTTCCCTCCTTATTAATCTTTTTGTCATTCTTTGCTGTTCTTTATATTCTCCCCAATCTTCTGACCCCATCGTTGCATAATTATATGCTTTTGCTTTAAGTTTGATACTGTCTTTAACTTTTTTACTTAACCATGGATGGTGGGCCCTCCCCTTGGAATTTTTCTTTCACATTGGAATGTATCTATTCTGTGTATTCTGAAACATCCCTTTAAATATCTGCCACTGAACCTCTATTGACCTATCCCTTAACCTCATTTCCCAGTTCACTTTAGCTAGTTCCACTTTCATGCTCTCATAATTGTCCTTATTTAAGTTTAAAATACTAGTTTCTGATGCACTCATTTCTCCCTCAAAATTAATGTAAAATTCAGCCATACTATGATCGCTGCTACCTCAGGGCGCCTTCACTTTGAGGTTATTAATTAACCCTGTCTCGTTGCTCAATACCAGATCTGGTATAGTATGCTCTCTGGTTGGCTCCAGGACATCTGCTGTTCTAAGAAACCATCCCAGAAACATTCCATGAACTCCTCATCAATTTTACTTTTGCCATCTGATTTTCCAGTCTGTATGTAGATTAAAATCCCCCATGATTATTGCTCTACCTTTTTGACAAGCTCCCATTACCTCTTCTTTTATACTCTGTCCTACCGTGTAGTTACAATTAGGGGGCCTGGACATCACTCCCACAAGCAACTTTTTGCCTTTATCATTCCTCACCTCAACTCAAACCGCTCCTACTTCCTGGTTTCCTGAACTCAGGTCATCCCTCTCTGATGTGCTAATATCATCATTAATTAACGGAGTCACCCTTCCATCTTTTCCTAACTTCCTGTCCTTCCTAAATGTCACATACCCTTCAATATTCAGGTCCCGATCTATGTCATCCTGTAGCCATGTCTCTGTAATGATTATCAGATTATACTTATTTATTTCTATTTGCATCATCATTTCATCTGTTTTGCTTCAAATGCTATGTGTATTTAGATACAGAGCCTTTAGTTTTGTCCTGTTATTATTTTTGTAGCGACTAGCATTATCTGCTGATTTACTCTTAGAATTGTACTCTGTCCCTTCCTGTCACAGTCTGTTTATCATTTCTCATATTAATACCTGTCTCCCTTGCCTTGTCTCTACTCTTTGGTTTGACACATCTTCCCAAATTTGATCCCTTGCCCCACTATTCAGTTTAAAACCCTCTCAATTCCCTAGTTATGATGCTCACAAGGACACCAGCCCCAGCACGGTTCAGGTGTAGACTATGCCAATGGTAAAGATCCCACTTTCCCCAATACTGGTGCCAGTGCCCCACAAACCGGAATCCACTTCTCTCACACCAGTATTTGAGCCACACATTAATTTCTCTAATCTTATTTGTCCTGTGCCAATTTGCACATGGCTCAGGTAATAATCCAGAAATTATGACCTTTGAGGTCCTGCTTCTTAATTTGGTGCCTAGCTCGTCACACTGACTATGGAGAACCTCCTTCCTCATCCTGCCTATGACATTGGTACCTACATGGACAAGACCACTGGATCCACCCCCTCCCACTGCAAGTTTCTCCCCAGCCCTGAGCAGATGTCCTGAACCCTGGCACCGGGCAGGCAACATAGCCACCTGGACTGTCGCTCTTTGCTACAGAGAAGTGTCAATCCCCCTTACTATACTGTCACATACTTCCACTACATCCTTTATTGCTCCCCCCGCTTGGATGGCTTCCTGTCCCATGGGGCCATGGTACAGTTTGCTCATCCACCCTGCAGCCCCCACTCTCATCCAAACAAGCTGAAAGAACCTCAAACCTGTTGGACAATTGCAGATGCTGACACTCCTGCACTCCTGCACTCTGGGTCCCCTTACCTGCCTCACTCGCAGTCACACCCTCCTGTCCCTGACCACTGACCAAATCAGAAGAGCCTATCCTAAGTGGTGTGACTGCCTCCTGGTATAAAGCATCCAGGTAACTTTCCCCCTCCCTGATGTGTCGCAGTGTCTGCAGCTCAGCCTCCAGCTGAATGACTCTGAGCTGAAGTTCCTCAAGCCACAAACACTTACTGCAGACGTGTTTGCCCTGGATCACAGTGTTATCCAGGAGCTCCCACATGCTGCAGTCTTGACACATTACCTGTCCTGCCATCCTTGTGTTTTAAATAATTACTTTAATCATTAAAGTGATTAATTATATAAATCGCTTATTTATGTTGTTTTCTTATATAATTTATTAACTTTACCACCAAATTGTGTACTATTTTAAACCTTACAGATAGAATAGAACTTAACTACTTACCAGAAATTCACCAAACAGCTAGCTCCTTTCCCTGTAGTTGAGCAAAGGAAGCAACACCACCCCCTCACCCCCTCACCACTCCCCCCCTCCCCCCCTCCCCACTCCCTTCTCGCCAAACTCCAAGTCTTCACTCAGTTAGCTCAGCTGCAGATGGAGAGATGGAAGCAGGACACCTGCCAGGCCAGATGATAAGTATGCCCGGCAAATGCGGGTGGTAAGTGGTCCCATAGATGGGATGAGGACAATGAAGGTGTGTGTGAGAGAGTGAATGGTGATGTCCCTTGAACTGCCGGTGAGTGAGATTCCTATGGATGTGTGATGGGTTTGTGAGTGTGTGAGTTGAGAGTGGAGAAGAGTCACTTACCCTGGCGGAACGGAGGAGATCATTCATCCTGTTTTGGCACTGGGCGGCTGCTCTTTTGTAGGGCATTGGTGCTGACCACCACTGCCACGCCTCTCATACTGGATTGGTGGTGTTGCTGTCCCTCTTGCGTCCAGCATGGGGATAGGGGACATCACGGTGAGCCCCCATGGCGTCCAAAAGGCATTCGAGGGACACATCATTAAACCAGGGGGGCTGCAGTCTTCTTGCCTTTCAGGGCCATGTCTTCTTTGCAGCCGTCCTGGGCTGGAAACGCTGAGAGGTGGGCGCGTGGCTGGAATTTAAATATGGCGCCTGGTGTGATGAAGCAGCGAGGTGATGGCAAATGAGTGGCAGTCGGCCATGGAAACAGCGTGTTTCCCGGGAATGCATTATTAATGAGGCGGGATTGGGATGATACGGCGTAAAAAGTTGCCATTGCAGCCGGCTGGTAAAATGTCCCTTTTCCCGCCCACTACCACACTTAGTGCAAACCTGGGACCATTCCACTCACTGCCTCAGGACAAGGGGCTGATTATTTAGGACTGAGATGAGGAGAAATTACTTCACTCAAAGGTTGTGAACCTTTGGAATTCTCTGCCCCAGATTGTTTGGAGGCTCGAGTAGATAGATATTTGGTCTCAGGGAGTGAAGGGATACGGGGACCGGGCAGGGATGATGGAGTAGGCTCAGTGGGCCATGTCGTGCACACTCCAGCTCCCTTGTGCCATGCAGTCAACACCTTCAAGCTGCAGGTGATGGCAGGATGGGAGATCCCACAATGGAGGTGGGTAACTGCGTCCCATGAAATGGTTGGTCTGTCCAGGCATAGGCTCACTGCCCTTTGCAGGCATGCCTGCCTACGGCCTCTTCTAAGTGAACATGCAGAGGGCTTGCCAAGTGAGAAACAAAGAAGAGAGCGGGCGTCAATGGCATCAGTTGAGATAGGCAATCGACAGTCAGCGCAATGGAGCTGAGTACATGTGCAAAACTGCCACTGTTTAACAATAGGTTCAGGGGCTAGGGCACACTGGCTCTCTGAGCTACCACCCCCTGGGATCTGGGGGGTGACAGGCTCCTCCTTGTGATGGGGAATTGGGTGGAACAAAGAATCAGACAACAACATCCACAAGCTCGTACTAACACGGCACCCTTAACTTTGGAGGACGTGCCAAGGGGTATCCCAGAACTAACTGGTAAGCAAGATTTGACGATGAGGTACAGAAAGTGTTATTGGGAATGTGGGAACATGTGCAGTGATGTGCTTTATAGACTGTCATTGATGGCTTCAGCGCACAGGAACAAAGGCCTGTCTAGTGATGCCAGCAGAGCCCTCAGCAACTCCCAGGTGACCTCCAACACCAGCTTGGCCCTGCAGAGTGGGAGAAGAGACCGTTTGGATCAACAAGTCAAACAGACTGTGACCAAATAGATGGTGCATGTGACAACCTTCACTGAGTTCCCCCCTCCAGGGCAAACAAAGCACAAAGCACGTTGAAATGGTTGCTATGCCTTCAGTCAATGTGGGGCAGAATGTATTTCAGATATATGGGGGCGCGGGGAAGCAGAGTTAGTGGTTAGCAGAGTTAGTGGTTAGCACAGTTAGTTGTTAGCAGAGTTGGTGGTTAGCAGAGTTGGTGGTTAGCAGAGTTAGTGGTTAGCAGAATTATTGGTTAGCAGAGTTAGTGGTTAACACAGTTAAGGCAACAAGGAAAATCCTGTGCAAGCAACGCTGCAGCTGAGACTGGCTAGGCCAGAGCAGAGGTAGGGGAAGCATGGTCACATGCAGACACGAAGGTGACCGGACGAGGGTGGTGAGGCTGAGGATGTGGTTGAAATGGATGGGCAGGGGTACCTTACCTTGGATGCTGTTCAGGGGCATTGAGGCCAATGTATTCATCTCACAGACCTCGCTTGGAACTGTTTTAAACACAGGACATTAGCACCTCAGCTCTTTCATTCGTCACCTACATTGGAGAGAAAGAGTTACAGACACGTGTGCTCAAATGCTCTTACATAAAGAAACCCATTCGTGTAGATTATTGTTGAGACGTAATGCAAATTGTCAATCAAACAGCCATGGTTCAGCTGTGTCACACTGGGGGATTCTGATGGCCGTCTACCTGCTGACGTATTGACAACTTGGTGTTGCTGACATCAAATACCCTCTCGTCCTCGGCCCTGGTGTCCTCCTCCTCCTCAGCTTCATCCTCCTTGTCCTCAGTGCCCTCCTCCTCGGCCCACTCCTCCACCTCCTCAGTATGCTCCTCTTCCTCGATGTCCTCCTTTGCCTCATCCTCGGTATGCTCCTCCTCGGCCTCAGCATCCTCCACCTTCTCCTTGGTATCCTCGTCCTCATCCTCGGCCTCCACCTCGTCCTCATCCTCTGCCTCCACCTCCTCCTCATCCTCTTTCTCCTCATCCTCGGCCTCCACTTCCTCCTCATCCTCGGCCTCCACCTCCTCCTCATCCTCGACCTCCACCTCCTCCTCATCCTCGGCCTCCACCTGCTCCTCATCCTCTTTCTCCTCATCCTCGGCCTCCACCTCCTCCTCATCCTCAGTGTCCTCCTCCTCCTCAGTGTCCTCCTCCTCATCCTCGGTGTCCTCCTCCTCCTTGGCTTCCTCCTCCTCCTTGGTTTCTTCCTCCTTGTCTCGGCTCAGGAAGGCTGCAAATGCAGCACACACAGGAGAAATGAGCTGAAGGGCACACAAGGCTCTTCATAAAAATGGAAGGAGATAAAACGGACTCTCGCACAGGAAAGCAGTTCCTGGCCCGGCAGTAAATTGTAGGCAAGTAAAGCTGATAATGCAGGAACATACTGTCAGGGTGTGGGCAATGTACAGCAATCTTCTCAAGACAAATGCCAATAAAAGTTACATTTCAATACTTAACATGACACAAATTATTGAAGCCGCTGCAGTAGAAGGTTCCAGTACATTAAGGGTTAACCTGGGACTGCGTACAGTGCCGCCCACCAGTGATGTAAGAAGGCACCTGACCTAGAGCTTAGGTTGCCAGTTTGGAGCTGGGCAGTGACACGTAAGGACACGTAAGGACACACCATAGAGTCCTCTCCATACCTGTACCCTCTACTGTCAATCAGTACATAGTTCAGTAATGTTAATAAAGATGTAACTTTTACAAGACTGCTGAATGGTGTCTAAGCAGTACACACCATGAGCAGTGACAACCCAACAGAACAGACACAGCAGTGTAGACAATGGTAGCAATGATTTTGTGGAAGCCAAAGGTTCAGAATGAGATCGCAGGAAAGGAGCAAAATGACTTCCAGCCATCGTTTCTCTCTCTCTCTCTACTGAAAGGAATAATGACATCTTTTAGCAACAAATAACATTGATTTTATTTACTCACCTCCCAAGAAATTGCACTGCAAAAAAAAGCCGGATGAATTTCCTCTGGAAAAGCAGACACAAAGGCCAGAATTTTCCGGCCCCTCACGCCAGCGGGATCTTCTGGATCCACTGATGTGAATGGAGATTTCAATGGCTCGCCGGTCCCACTGCGAGGGAACCCGCTGCAGGGAGGGCTGGAAAATTCCGGCCTGAGTCTCCATCTTCAGTCTCTCTCTCTCTCTGAAGCTTCGGCTAACCACCAAATTTTGAAATTGGCACATGCCCAATCCTTCTGACTTTCAGCTTCAGGCAGGCCTTAATTGTGCATCACGTGACATCACCACACACAAGGCCGCACTGATGTCACTGCATATTTGCGTGGTGACATCATTCGTTCATGCGCACAGGTGTACTGGCAGGGTGGGCGCAGCGGAATGACATCATTGGCTTTCTGGGCACATGTGGGCCAGCGCACATGCGCAGACCGCTTTCAGGGGCCATCTCGCATTGGCAGGAGTCACAGTGTTACCTTAAATCTGTGTCCTCTGGGCACCAACCATCCCACCATTGCTTTCAATTTAAAAAAGAAAAGTATTTATTTTTGCACCAGCATCAAGTGCGTTGACAGCAAAGCGAAGTCATTTCTTTCGCATCTTCTACAATGAATCAAATTAATTAAGACTCGCCTTCCATGGACGCGTCTGAATCAGCAGCTTCTCACTTCAATCGCCTGTGATCGTCAACCAAAAATTGCAATTTCAATATGAAATTTGCTAAAGTTTAGTTTATTAGCTGGGCATAACTTTCCATTGCTTTTGTTGCAAATGGTTAATGAAGAGGCTGCTACTTAACAGTATCTCTGATGCATTACAATCCAGGGCAAGTTCGGCCTCTTCATTAGTAAATATGGACATGCTACATTGGCAGATCAAGAATAATGAGCTTACTTTCTAGAGAAGCGTGAAATAAATTTGGTTTTAATTAAGTGCAGCTTATTTCAAGCTAAATCTGATTTACATAGATAAGCTATTCACTTGTTAGTTTTTATTTTAAAAAGTTATTTTGCACTTCTAACTAAAAGTTGTTTAACGCTCCTTGTGTATTCCAGACCATCTTCAAGTGTAAAAATAGCTGGAAAAATTCAGCAGGTCTGACAGCATCTGCGGAGAGGAATACAGTTAACATTTCGAGTCCATATGACTCTTCATCAGAACTGAAGAATCACTTCTGTTGAAGAGTCATACGGACTCGAAACGTTAACTGTGTTCCTCTCCGCAGATGCTGTCAGACCTGCTGAGTTTTTCCAGCTATTTTTGTTTTTGTTTCAGATTTCCAGTATCCACAGTATTTTGCTTTTATCTTCAAGTGGAAGTGGTTTTCCAAGATGCTGGTGCTCAATGCTCTTGGATCAGCTCCCCAAGATGTCAGGCCCACTGGATACAGCAAAGGCCCCAACAACAAAAGCAGCTGTGATGCTGATGATTTGTGCACCATTACTCGAGCTATTCCAGTGTAGCTACAACACTGGCATCTACCCGACCAAGTGGAAAATTCACTAGACATGCCCCGTCCACAAAAAGCAGAACAAATCCAATCCGGCCAGTTACCACCCCATCAATCTACTCTCAATCATCAGCAAACTAATGACAGTAAGTGGCACTTACACACCTGTAACCTGCTCAACAATGCTCAGTTTGGGTTCTGCCAGGGTCACTCAGCTCCAGATCTCATTACAGCCTTGGCAGTGACTTGTATCCACTGGAGTTTAGAAGAGCAAGAGGTGACTTGATTGAAACCTTTAAGATCCTGGGGGGTCTTGACAGGGTGGATATGGAGAGGATGTTTCCTCTTGTGGGAGAATCTAGAACTAAGGGTCACCCATTTCAGACAGAGATGAGGAGAATTTTTTTCTCACAGAGGTTAGTTAGTCTTTGGAACTCTCTTCCTCAAAGGGCAGTGAAATCAGGGTCTTTGAATTTGTTTAAGGCAGAGCTAGATAGATTCTTGATTTTAAAAAGGGGATGAAAGGTTATCAGGGATAGACAGGAGGTTAGTTAGATCAGCCATGATCATATTGAATGGTAGAGCAGACTCAAGGGCCGAGTGGTCTACTCCTGCTCCTAATTCGTATGTTCATATGTTTGTGTGGACAAACAAATTCACTCCCAGAGGTGAGGTGAGAGTGATTGCTCTTGACTCAAGGTAGTTGACTGAGTGTGACATCTAGTAAAATTGAGGTCAATGGGAATCAGAGGGGAAAACTCTCCACTGGTTGGAGTCGTGCCTAGTACAAAGGAAGATGACTGTGATTGTTGAAGGCCAATCATCTCAGCCCCAGGGCATCACTGCAGGAGTTTCAGGGAAATGACCTAAGCCCAACTATCTTAAGCTGTTAAATCAATGACCTTCCCTCCATCATAAAGTCAGAAGTGAGAATGTTCACTGATGACTGCACAATGTTGAGTTTCACTTGCAACTCCGCAGATACTGATGCAGTCCATGCCTGCATTCAGCAAGACCTGGACAATATCCAGACTTTGTGGGAAGTAAAATCCATGCCACAAAAGTGCCAAACAATGACCACTTCCAACAAGAGAGATCTGAATACTTCTCCTTCATAGGTTACCATCGACCAGAAACTGAACTGGACTAGCCATATAAATATTGTGGCTACAAGAGCAGGTCAGAGGCTTGGAATTCTGCAGAGAGTAACTCACCTCCTGACTCCCCAAAGCCTTTCTACCAACCACAAGGCACAAGTCAGGAATGTGATGGAATACTTTCCACTTGCCTTGATAAGTGCAGCTCCAGCAGCACTCCAGAAGTTCAGCACCATCCTGGACAAAGCAGCACGCTTGATTGGCACCCCATCCACCACCTTCTACATTCAGTCTCTCCACCACCAACGCACAGTGGCAGCAGTGTGTGTCATCTACAAGATGCACTGCAGCAACTCACCAAGTCTCCTTTAGCAGCACCTTCCAAGCCCACGACTTCTACAACCTGGAAGGACAAGGGCAGCAGATGCATGGGAACACCACCACCTGCAAGTCCCCCTCCAGGTCACACACCAGCCTGGCTTGGAAATGTATCATCATTGCGTCATCAACGCTGGGTCAAAATCTTGGAACTCCCTACCTAACAGCACCTACAGCACACGAAGCCAGCAGCTCACCACCACTTTCTCAAGCGCAAGTAGAGATGGGCAATAAATGCAGGCTTTGTGAGTGAAACCCAAATCCCATGAACAAATTGAAAAAGAAATGGCCAACTTTACCATGGGGGTACTCACAATCACTGCCATAATTTTGGCGGAACCCTTGGGCAAAGCGCTTAAAGACTAAAATCAGCCGGTTCCCCTTCAATGGGGTTTCTGCTGATTTTCACCAGAGGTTAGGGTGGGAGATCAGAGAATTTCCCCATGGAAATTTCCCTATGAAATTTCTCTTCCACCATGTTTAAAACTAATAAGCAAAGGTGGACTGAGGGGTTTTGTATCAATGCATGAAGCATACTAATATATTTACTCTGGTGAAGTTTGTTGTACTCACGCCGGTATTTTGATCATACTCGTCTTTGCCTTAAAATTTGTTTTTTTGCCTGGTTTATAAAATTAGGGAAGGGTGCACACGGATGATGTCTCTCCAGTTATCTAACAATCCCTCTCCAAATGGGCCATCCAGGCAAACTCAACAATCACACACAAGCATATGGTAACGTAACCAGGCTGTACTGTGGATCTGATTTTCTTTTAAATGGCATCATCAAGACAATCGTAAAAACATTTGTACAGGAAATGTCCCCATTACATTTCTGAGGTCACTTATACATAGTGACCACAGGAGGATCCCTCCTATTTATCTACTGTTAATTCAAAATTAATTTTAGTTAACTCCTAAGATCACACCACTCATGTATTGGAAACTGAGAGTGCAGGAGAAAATTCCGAGATTCCTGTTGAAAGATACGTAGCTTATTTAACTAAGACTTCATAAATGAAAGTTGTTACGATCTGGTTAGAGACCAGTAATTCTTGTTGTAAAGTGGATAAAATTTGAACTCCCAGGTATTTATTAAGAGAATGAAGCCACAGGATTCCACTATTTTAAACAAACAGAAGAAATTTTACTTTACAAGAGTCAACAAAGCAAACAATCAATACTAACTATCTTATACTCTACACCCAGAATTAACATGAGGTAAACATGAATTACTGGGCAAATGGTGGTCAACACACCACCAACTGCACATTAAATGGCAGAGACAACCAAGGTAGATCCCACAAATTTTCTCAGCAACACACCCAGGTGTCAGTGATCACTGTGAGTCACAAAAATGCTTTAAACTCTGTCTTCTCAGAAGGGATTCCAGCTCCTCTCCTTCGAGGATATAGCCTCTGATTTCCCTCCACTGCAGCCCTAACCCAGCCTGGAGGCCATCTTCTTCTGCCTGCAATGAATTGTCCGACAATTGGACTCCAGCTCAGACTTTTCCAATGACTGCTCCCATCCCAGCTGCTCAATCACTTTTTCGGAGGCTGCGTCCAGCCTGGGTTGGTTAGGCTACACCCCAACATCTAACCACCTTCATGATCCCAGCTATCTAGCTGTACTGACCAGACAACCACTGCTCACCACAAGCTTCTTTTTACCGCATTATCAGTTTCACAGAACAGACATTTTCACTGAGCTCACCACTGAGCCCCAGCAACTCAGCATCACAGAGATACCAACTGCTTCAGGGCTTCACTGAGCCACAGCTCCCCAAGGAGCTAACAGCAGTTCAGCCACCAGCTCTTCATCTCTGGATTAACCTTATCCCATGGGTTCAATTTATTCAACCTCCCCTCTAAGATCCCATGGTCAGGTTTCTGTGCCACACACCTGGTCGCATAGGCAACTTTACACACCACACACCACGCAGCCGCAACGCTGATGCGTCTCCCGACATCTTTCAACCAGGTCCCAGCTTCAAAACATACCAAAGCAATTTGAAAATACAGATTCTCTCAGTGTCCAGTGGAGCACTGCAGACACCAGTAAACAGGTGCCAACTGCCAACGGAACAGCACCCACTCCCTGCTGTGCCATGCAGTCCCTCTCACAGCGAGACTCAGAGCAGGAGGCAGGAGTGTCGGATTCCCTGAGAAAACTTTCAGAATCAAATATCTGGTGAACTGTAGCAATTGTATTTGCACGAGTGCAATGGAGCAAGTTCATTTCACTTTCCATCCAGACATTCCATATAAGCACCACATGGATGCCAGTGCCTGGAATTATATCAATATGTTAAATTCCACTCTTCCCTGTATCTGATTTAGTCCTAACACCAAAGTTCTTGCAAGGTGTCAGATCCCTATTATTGACAACATGTTCATCAGAGCGCATCTTCTTTTGGTCAGCTAAATGGTTTGCATGGAAGATCCGTGCATACCAAAGGCAGCATTCTAGAGCCAGCTATAGGATGTCCTAAACCCAGATAAAAAGACCATTCTGAAAGATAATCACAGAGCTTGTAAACTGGACCCCACTGCAAGGGAAAATAAAAACAACCCTGGACAGATCCACACAGAGAAGCCTCTGTCATCAAGCAATCTCAACGTGTGAGGAAAAGAGAGTCAAGTCCTTCCAGAGCAGGCAAGGACACCACAAAAACAGTCCCTTCATCCACCCTTCCAGTGGTGACTTCAGATGTAACATTTGCAATCAGATCTGCAAATCAAGGTTTAGTTTAACATCACACAGGAGAGGACACAAACCCAGACGGTGAGCAATTGGTCTCCTTGCCAAAGTGATGGGAGAATCCATCAACTCTTCCATGATATATGCTGCTGTAATGAAGGGTAAATATATCCAATGCTGAAGTTCAGTTCAGGGTGACCTTGACCTGTTACCTCCTAATTGAATTTATAATACAAAGTTCAATCCTGCGAACTGTTTCAGTTAATCTGTATGCTTGTTTGATTCAGAACTTCTCAATAGCTTAAACTAGAACATCATAGCCATAATAACAAAACACAGTTATTGTCTGTCCTCACTTGGTTGATGGATTGATTTGGTGGTGGGCAGAGCCGTGTGTACGAGGAGGCGCATGGAGGACTAGAGTGTGTGAGGCACGTATTGTAGTAATTCTGGGTCACAGAGAGCAGCTAAATTCATCCATCGCCAAACAGACCCATTGTTATATTTCTATTTGTTTTGAATCATTTTATTGTCTCTTTTTCTGGTTGGCCAAACACTCTACAGCTGACAGGATAGGCCAGGCAGCCCTCAAATCTGGTTCCCTGGACGTTACCAAAGCCCCTGTAGCCAGGAAAGGCCAGGGCCTACCTAATGAGACTCTCCGATCTGATTTTCCCCTCTCCCTGCCCTTCCCCCACCCCACCCCCCGACCTACCCACATCCTCATTCTAGCAGATAGAGGACTTTTCAACTTATTTCAATGAATGCAGGCTGAGAGATCAGAAATTGTGAGGAACAGGGCTCCTTGCTCTTTCACACTGACCCCCACCGCCCTTAAAAAAAGAGGCTTACTATTCTGGGAGCTTTAGTTTCTGGTGACATATTTGTATTGGAGGCGGTATTAGCATTTAAAAACAAAGAACTACTGCGGATGCTGGAAATCCAAAACAAAAACAGAATTACCTGGAAAAACTCAACAGGTCTGGCAGCATTGGCGGAGAAGAAAAGCGTTGATGTTTCGAGTCCTCATGACCCTTCATTAGTATTTAATATGTTCTGTTTAATGCATATTAAATACCCAGTACTTGAAGGTAATAAGATGGCCAGGTGTTGATTTGTTAATTATACTCAGTTGTACAAAAGGAAGAGTCTGCCAGCACTGGCTGTCTGGTGTGTTAGACGGGAGAAGTCAGCTCTTTAGTGGGCAATAAACATTCTCTCCCTAAGCATCCTGGTCTCTTGTATCCTTCACATCCAGGCTTTGGAGTCAGGCGGTACAGCGAAGATTCACTACTTGGTCCCTGGGATAAGGGAGTCGACAGGCTGAGTAAATTGGGCCTATACTCTCTTGAGTTTAGAATAATGAGAGGCAATCTGATTGAAAAGTGCAAGATTCTAAAGGGGTTTGACAGGGTAGGTGCTGAGAGATTGTTTTCACTGGTCGGGGAATCTAAAATACAGGGACGCAGTCTCAGGATAAGGGGCCAATCATTTAGGATTGAGATGAAGAGAAACTACTTCACTGAAAGGATTGTGAATCTTTGGAATTCTCTATGCCAGAGGATATTCCATCATTAACTATATGTGTGCCTGGGAAAGACAGATGTTTGATGCCTCAAGGAATCAAGGGGTTTGAGGAGCAGGTGCGAAAGTGCAGTTGAAGCCCAAGATTAGCCAGGATCACATTGAATCATGGAGTAGCCTCAAGAGGCCATGTGGTCCACTCTGCTCCTAGCTCGTGTATTTTTTTATTAATTCAAAGGATTTGGGCTTCACTGGCTAGGCCAGCATTTATTGCCTATTCCTTGAGAAGGTGGTGGTGAGCTGCCTTCTTGAACCACTGCAGTCCATGTGGTGTAGGTACACCCACAGTGCTGTTAGGAAGGGAGTTCCAAGATTTTGGTCCAGCGACAGTGAAGGAACGGCGATATATTTCCAAGTCAGGATGGTGAGTGGCTTGGACGGGTGGTGGTGTTCCCATGTGTCTGCTGCCCTTGTCCTTCTAGGTGATAGTGGTCATGGGTTTGAAAGGTGCTGTCGAAGGAGCCTTGGTGAATTCCTGCAGTGTATCTTGTAGATGGCACACACTGCTGCTACTATGCGTCTGTGGAGGAGGGAGTGAATGTTTGCGGATGTGGTGCCAATCAAGCGGGCTGCTTTGTCCTGGACAGTGTCAAGCTTCTTGAGTGTTGTGGGATCTGCACTCATCCAGGCAAGTGGGGAGTATTCCATCGCACTCCTGACTTGTGCCTTGTAGATGGTGGACAAGCTTTGGGGAGTCAGGAGGTGAGTTACTCGTCGCAGGATTCCTAGCTTCTGACCTGCTCATGTAGCCACAGAATTTATATGGCTAGTCCAGTTCAGTTTCTGGTCAATAGTAACCCTCAGGAATGTTGATAGTGAGGGATTCAGTGATGGCAATGCCATTGAACATTAAGAGGTTATGGTTAGATTCTCTCTTCTTGGAGATGGCCATTGCCTGACACTTGTGTGGTGCAAATATTACTTGCCACATGTCAGCGCAAGCCTGGATATCATCCAGGTCTTGCTGCATTTGGACATGGACTGCTTCAGTATCTGAGGAGTCACGAATGGTGCTGAACATTGTGCAATCATCAGTGAAAATCCCCACTTCTGACCTTATGATGGAAGGAAGGTCATTGATGAAGCAGCTGAAGGTGGTTGGGCCAAGGACACTACCCTGAGGTCCTGGAGCTGAGATGACTGACCTCCAATAACAACAACCATCTTCCTTTGTGCTAGGCATGACTCCAGCCAGTGGAGAGTTTTCCCCGAATTCCCACTGACTCCAGTTTTTGTCAGGGCTCCTTGATGCCACACTCGGTCAAATGTGGCCTTGATGACAAGTGCAGTTACTCTCACCTCACCTCGGGAGTTCAACTCTTTTGTCCATGTTTGAACCAAGACTGTAATGAGGTCAGGAGCTGAGTGGCCCTGGCAGAACCTAAACTAGGTATCAGTGAGCATGTTATTGTGAAGAAAGTGCAGCTTGATATCACTGTTAATGACCCCTTCCTGATGATGGAGAGTAGACTGATGGGGCAGTAGTTGGTTGGGTTGGAATTGTCCTGCTTTTTGTGTACAGGACATATCTGTGCATTTTTCCACATAGCTGGGTAGATGCCAGTGTTGTAGCTATACTGGAACAGCTTGGCTAGGGGCGCGGCAAGTTCTGGATCACAAGTCTTCAGCACTATTGCCGGAATGTTGTCAGGGCCCATAGCCTTTGCAGTATCCAGTGCCGTCAGCCGTTTCTTGATAGCACATGCAATGAATCGAATCGGCTGAAGACTGGCATCTGTGATGCTGGGGACCTCCGGAGGAGGCCGAGATGGATCATCCACTCGGCACTTCTGGCTGAAGATTGTAGGCAATGCTTCGATGGGCCTTGCAGTCCACTCTGCTCCTATCTCTTGTGTTCTTGTGTGTTTTCTTGCTATTTTGAGGCGTAGCTGCTCTGATGTGGTGTCGACCGGAGTGTGTGAAGCACCTGCAGCTGCCAATGATTGCTGGTGGCAGTGCCAGTGTTGGTGGAGGAAAAGAACAGCGGGAGGTAAGGGGAGCCCAATAGCAAAGTTAACCTGGCTGGCGGGATTGGGGAGGGGGCAAGTGATGGCATTGGCCGGGGGGGGGGGGGCTACAGCATGTGGTAGGGAGGGTAAAATGCTATGGGGGGGGTCGGGGTGTGGGGAACAGCGTGGGGAGGAATGGCATGGGAGGGGGAGAATGCATGTGAGGTTTGGAATGGGGGATGAGAATGGCATAGAAAGAAGGGATGGGGGGTGGGATGGGGATGAAAGTAATAAGATGGGTACAGCTTGAGAGGGATGGCATGGGAAGGTTGGAATGGCATGGGATAGGGATTTGAAGAAGTATTGTAATAAAGATACTGATTGCAGAAATGTTTTACAGTCTTCGCTGGTTATACCATAGAATTATTTCATTCTAGCCACATGATTAGTGAATATCCCCTGCTAACTTCTAATGATTACATTTAAATTGTTTTTTTTGCAGCAAGTTAAATGGCTAGAGTATGAACATCCTGTCATCCTTCCACTTGCCAGATGTAGTGAATGTTCTTCCGTTGTACAGCGTTTAATGTTGTTTGAGGGAAAATAAATGCATTTCTTCAACAGGTTTGTGATGTGATTGCATCTAAACCTGATAATGTAAGCATGGTCTAGCTAATGACACACTAATTTCATTGATTGTGGGGAGAGGACTGGTGGGTGTAGCACACTTACATCAGTAAACTGTGGCTTTTAATCAGTCACATCACCAATTGCTTGTGATGATTTCCTCTGTTCATTGTTTCTAACAAAATCATAGGATGCATTCAGAACTTCCTGGGATGTAGCAAAAGAAAGCTCGACATTTATGATGTTGCTGCACTTGCTGAAAAGAGGAATTCTTAATATTTATTAGGGCCCCCGAAATGGCTCGGGTCACAATCAGGGCAGACTGAGCCTGACTGTCTGCTCCTGCACTAACCATGCCGGATGGGTGATGGGACATCACCTCATTTGCATAGGGCAGGTGGACACAAGCCATTGTGGACACAACTCGATCAGTTGTCTGGCTCATCCTGCTGGATCTGGAACCTCTACCCTTGGGGAAGAGAGTTACCTAACCCCACACTTACCCCATCAACCCTGACAATATTCCTGTCAGCCCCCTCAGCGAGGTGAGCTTCACATGGACCCTTGTGATGGCCTTTTAAGCTTTCACTTCCTCATTGTCTAGCCACCACGACACCAACAGGACTGCAGCAGTTCAAGAAGGCAGCTCACCGCCACCTTCTCAAGGGCAATTAGGGATGGGCAATAAATGCTGGCCTAGACAGCGACTCCCACATCCCATGAAAGAATAAAAAAGGATTCTCATGAGTCACAAGAACAGGTATTCACAGCTTAAGAGGCCCCTGCCACTCGTACTACTCAATGCTCACCATTGCCTTTTAAGACGTCAATGGAACGTCCGCCTCTGACAAGACATTATGGAAATTATGAGGAAACGAGGCGTGACTATTTTCTGAGGGATTCCATGGTCTCCCACTGGAGTTACAACAAGGGACCACGGGAATAGAGGGCCTTTGACTTCCACATGCACATCCAGCGATCACATTCCTGCTGATACTCTCTGAAATGACACACTTTAGTTACAGGTGTAAAACAATGTGAAATAGGGAACAAAGGTAAATCATTGTTTATTTAATGCTGGGTTCAACTTACCTGGAGAAAAGAATTTGCAATCAGGCACAATTCATCTTTAATTGACTGCAGGAACTTACAAGCTGCTAACACCTGGGTTTGCCTATTTCGACCATTTTCCCACAGGAAAAGAGACGGACCGGATTTTTTTTTCTTTATTCTTTCATGGGATGTGCGTGTCACTGGCAACCCAGCATTTGTTGACATCCCTAATAGCCCTTGAACTGAACTTTTCAGAGGGCAGTTATGAGTCAACCACATGTTGGAGTCTGGAGTCACATGTAGACCAGACCAGGTAAGGATGGCAGATTTTCTTCCCTAAAGGGACATTACTGAACCAGATGGGTTTTTATGACAATCAATGATAGTTACATGGTCACCATTACTGAGACTAGCCTTATATTCCAGATTAGTTTAATATAGCCCATCTGAAAAATTGTCCTTTTCAGAACATATATATTCCTGCACAATCAACAAAATATTTGGAACAGTCTTTAACAGACCCTCCTGGTGCAATGTTTTAAGTGAGAGATGTGATTCCCAGTTGATCCAGGACTATTCGTATCTTTCGAGAACCAAGGACATGAGCAGTTCTCATGGTGAAATGTCAGGCACAGCCTTCTCAATCAGTTCTCACTCCATGTCCGGGTAGTATCATTTTCACTTCCTTTAATAGTTTAGCATTCAGAGAAATGAAATTTATTTAATTCACAGTCTATCAGTTTACATATTATGATTTCACTAAAAGTTGCTCCAGCGCCTAAACTTTCCTATTGGCTTAATTGATTTCAAATCAAAGGTATTGACATAAACAAAGAAAACTCATCCAGGACAACATTCTTCATCAAGTGCACTGATATGACTGAATGTTTGCGTATTGTGCAACAATACCACAAGAACAATCTTGAATGTCTTAGTGATACAGCTGGCTGAAGCCTTTTTCAAAAAAATAGGTTAATCTCAACAAATATTATACAACATGAAATTCAAAAATCCCTCTGATCCCAAAATCGGGTACCCAGCTTTTATTCTCTATAACATCCCCCTTCCATCATTAGTTAAAATTGCAGCATTAACTTCCACCAAGGGTGACTTGGTTATGGACGGTGACCACCATTATTAACCATATTTCAAGAAGGCAAATTAATCTCATTCACTCAGCAAAGCTTATTGGTCGGTGAGAGAGAAAAGTTCCTGCCCCCTCCCCTTCCCCTCCACCTCACACCACTGTCACAGCTGTGTTTGACAAAATGCCCGTTCCATTGAGAGTCGTGTTCATATGAACTATAAGCAAGCCCAATACTTTCTCTGCACCATAATGGTAATATTTGATATTGTTTGCAAGACGCACTTGTCACAGTTATTCTTCAACTTACAATAAAACAGAAACCAGGGGAATGTATTCATTGCCTGAATGCTAAATGATCTCATGTGAAACAAGCAATAAGTGCATTGAGGAAAAAGGTCCTTTTTTTAAAAAAAATTCAGTTGGGACAAATAGGTGTTATTATAATGACAAGGTTTATATTACAAATATCAAACCAGTCTTCAAAGACTGCTAACAATTACTGCACTCTGACTACAAAGGTACATCACACATCCCATTAAACATGTAACCCATGGTAACCCCCAATAGTTTCCATCTTTGCATTGCCTTTCTTAATTGCCAATGGTTTAAAAAAATGAGGACAGGAATTGAAATATTGCTCGAATTCCTTTTTATGATGTCTTATATTGGAATAAACGATGTCCTAAATGAGGGCATTTCTATTGCTTTGAGACCTTCCTAAAACCATTTTACGGTTTCACTCAATCTCAAAAGCTTTTCGTTCTCCCACCACAGCTGCTGCTGTGAACTCAACAGGATCAAAAAGGCACCAGAAAAAAAATGATAGATTGTAATAAAGACAATGAATATGCATAAGCAGAAATAGCAGACGTGGCGATGCATTTATCTAAATTTCATCACAGCTGGGTATCTACTTCAGAACTGTGATTCACCTTCTCATAAAATGGAGCCCGCTGCTGATGAAATGTAGAATAAGCTCACCCCATCTCATTTATCTGCTCCTCCTTGATGTACAGCGCGTGGACCTATTTCAAGTTCTAACATTGCTGTGATGTGGAAACAATCTCCAATTGAAGAAAATTGAAGACACTCCAACTGAAGTTCAACATCAATTGAATTCAATGTAATGAAAATGATTGGCAGTTCAGGGTCATCTTTCTTTTGAACATGAATATATAACACCACTCTTCAGAGTTTCCTCCCCTTGGTCCCTGTGGATTTTGCAACAGCACACTGAAGACTCATCAAACAGCATTTTCCAGTTAGTGGTGAAGTAAGAGCATTCACCGTTGACCTTGAAGAAAGTTTTCTACAAAGATCTCGTGGTCTCTGTGGTTTGGTTTTCCCTTTCCCGATGGCCCCAGCTCAAGAGGTTCTCCAGGTGTGCAGCAAGCACAGGAGCAACCATTCACATTGAAGTATTCTCACACAACAAAACAGGAAGTTCACTTCACACTCTTCAACATCTTAACATAAATTTTCAAGCAGGAATAAATGATTTTGATTGGATTGCAATATAAGCTAAAATAAGTGGAAACAATTTTATATTATTTCCTAAAATGGTGGACTTATATTATTATTATGGGAAAATTCAACATTCCACAAATATAATTTTAGTTTCTCAGGACCAGTAATTAGGAACTTGATATACTGATAACAACCCAGTTGCACCTTATTGAATAAGGTTTAACTTTCATTGTGAGAATAATCGAATAAAAGTGGAAATTCTTGCCAATTCAATAGTCTTCCCATTGATTCAAGTCTGCAGATGCTTCCATCAGTGCGACCTCTGGGGAAGTGTAGAATCACTGACAGCAATTTCTGGATTTCTGTGTCAATCTACACATGTCCAGACTACAGAAGTTGCAGTCAGTTTCAGTAGAATGATGATGGCAAATGCTGACAAATTTAACGTCATTACTACTGCAAAATCCAGGCCATTATGTCGATCATGACAAACTTAATGACACCGAAATTCCTCGCGTTTCAGTCAGACTTTCAACATAAGTCTCGAGTCCAGTGGAAGCAACTGGAAAACTTCTGCGACTGAATTGCACACAGTGCTTAAGAATTTTGGAATTCTCCAGTCAGTCTTGTAAAGGCTGGAACCTCCTCCCAACCATTATAAGGTCGATAATATTAGAAAATAACCTCAGGGCCAGGAACTAACTACACCGGGAATTCCAAGCACACTAAGTCAGCCAAGGTCACTTCAAATGAGGGGTGGAGAGGGGGCGGGGGATAGGGGTGGAGGCAAGGTGAGGGGAGCAGTCAGGATCCCTGTTCTGGATTAACAAGCTCCATCCTGCTCATTATGTTAAGTAACCACTTTGTCACCCCTCTTTGAAGCTGACTAAAACAAGTTTATGCAGCCTTTCCTCACTGTTCCCATGCATCTGCTCCCCGTGTCCTCTATCACCTAGGAGGTCACAGCTTTGAAGGTGCTGTTGAAGGAGCCTTGGTGAACTGCTGAGATGTATCTTGGAGATGATACACACTACTGCCACTGTGTATCGGTGGTAGAAGATGCAAATGTTTGATGGAGTGAATGCTTCAGGTAGTGAATGGGGTGCCGATCAAGCTGCTGCTTTGTCCTAGATGGCGTTGAGCTTGTTGAGCGTTGTTGGAGCTGCACCCAGCCAAAAGTGGGGACTATTCCATCACACTCCTGATTTGTGCCTTGTAGATGATGGACAAGCTTTGACGAGTCAAAAGTTGAGTTACTCACTGCAGAATTCCCAGCCTTTGATCTGGTCTCATAGCCATAGTATTTATATGGTTGGTCCAGTAAGTTTCTGATCACTGGTGACCCACAACCCCCACCCCCGCAGGATGTTGATGGTAGATTTCAGCAAGGGTAGTGTCATTTCACATCAAGGGGAGATGGTTAGATGATCATTCATTGGTGTGGCATGAGCATGAAATGCCACTTATCAGCCAAAACTACAGATGAAAATCACATTAAAATAGCTCATTAAATAAGTTTTAGTGATTTTGAATTGTCATTTAATGTAGTTGAAAACCAAAGTAATTCAAGACATTAGTTATCAAATAAATTGGGCTCCTGTTTATTCTATTTATACCATGTGATAAAAATTAATAGCCTATAATTACAAATGGACTTTTTAATTTTGTGGCTATTTCCTCAAAGTAGATTGTCACATACCAGACACTTACAAATGGTAAGTATAGCATTTCGTAAGTATGACTATAAAATGTAAATTTCAGCCCGACAGTGTTCAGATTCCAAGTTGTATTACTTCAGGAATTGTATCCCCATCATGTTTGAAAAGCTACAATTGGGAATGATTTATATTTGAACCTTTGTTTAGGGGTTTAGGTATCAGATGCCTCAAGGCCTGGATTTTGCAATGGGAGTGATGGCCAACATCAAGCCAATGTGTGCAGGACTGTCGCTGACCTCATCTACTTCTGGGGATCTTCCCTCCACAGCCTCCAGCCCCAACCCTGTACAGCTCACTTCTACCTCCTTCAAAAATCTATAAACAAGACTGCCCTGGTCAACCCATTGTTTTAGCCTGTTCCTGCCCCACTGAACTTATTTCTTCCCATCTCGGTTTCATTTTTCTCCCCTTGTCCAGTCTCTTCCTGCGCACATGACTCTTCTGATGCCCTAAGTCATTTCAAGAGTTTCCAGTTTCCTAGCCCTCACTGTTTCCTCTTCACTATGGACACCCAATCCCTTTACACCTGCATCCCCCACCAGGACAGCCTGTGGGATTTCCGCTTCTTCCTCAAACGGAAGCCCAGCCAGTTCCCATCCACCACCACCCTCCTCCACCTGGCTGAACTTATTCTCACTCTGAACAACTTCTCCTTCAATCCCACCCACTTCCTCCACAGAAAAGGTGTTGTTATGGGTGCGCTCACAGGTCCTAGCCTTTTTGTGGAATGTGTGGAACATTCATTATTCTACTCCTACTCGAACCCCCTTGCTTGTCTCTTTTTCCGGGACATTGATGACTGTATCGGTATTGCCTCCTCCTTCTGCTGCTAATTGGAAAACTTCATTGACTTTGTTTCCAGTTTCCAACCTTCCCTCACCTTCACCTGGTCCATCTCTGACTCTTCCCTTCCCTTCCCTGACTTCCCTGCCTCCGTTTCTGGAGATAGGCTATTAATTAATACTCACGTCAAACCCACCAACTCCTACAGCTACCTTGGCTACACTTCCTCACACCCTGCTTCCAGTAAGGACTCCATTCCATTCTCCCAGTTTCTCCGTCTCTGTTATATCTGCTCTGATGATGTAGCCTTCCACACCAGCGCTTCTGATATGTCCTCCTTTTTCCTCAACTGAGGATTTCTACCCAACGTGATCTCCTCTACACTGGGAAAGCCAAATGGAGAATGGTTGACGGTTTTGTGGGGCACCTCCGTTCAGTCTGCAAGCACAACCCTGAGCTTCTGGTTGCTTGACATTTCAATTCTCCAGCTTGCCTCCAATTTGGCCTTCATGTCCTTGGCCTGTTGGTGTTCCAATGAAGCTCAGCATAAGCTCAAGGAACAGCACCTTATCTTTTGGCTTGGCATTTCAGCCTCCTGGGCTCAATATTGAGTTCAACAACTTAAGTTCATAACTTCTGCCTCAATGTTGTTCTATCTTTTCTTTGCTGGCTTGTTTCTTTATCACTTCATGTTGCATTCAGATGATTGCTATATAGCCATTCATGCCTTATCTGGACATAACCTTTGTCTCTTTATTATACCCATTAGCACTCTCTTTGCCTTTTGCATCATGAAATCTTTTGTTAGTTAATCTCGCCTGCCCTCAACCCTATCGTTGATATTCCCTTTTGTTCTCCCTGCCCCTCACCCCTTTTACTGGCTTAAAAGCTCTTGGGGCAGAATATTTCCCTCGTCAGGCAAGCATTCCGACGTCATTGTGCACTCGCGCGATATTTCACTCGGTGGGCACTCGCGAGAGGCAGCAGGGCACCCGCTGACAATTATGAGGCCCATTAAGGCCATTAATCAATCAGTTGAATGTAAGTTTTTGCTGCCCGTCCAACGTTGAGGTTGGCGGACAGGTGAATAGGCCCAGCAGCCTTTGCAATTTTTGCAAAAACTCATCCATGGGCAGGATGAAGTTTCGACCATTGATTTAAAAAAAACTTTTAAAACTTATTTTTAACATGTCCCTGCTCGTGTGATAGAGTCACAAGTAAAAATAACTTTACAAATAAAGATGGAAAATTAAGGAAAATATTTTCCTTAATTTTCCATCTTTATTTGTAAAGTTAAAAGTCTTCAGCCCCCTGAGGCAGATCTGTGTCTTCAGGGAGCTTTCACTGAGTGCACCCGTGCGCATGTGCTGACTCCGTCCCCCACCCCAGCAGCGCTGAGCGTTTCACCGCGCCATTCAAGCTGGCTGGTTGTTAATTGGCCAGTCAGCATGAAATCGCAGTCAGGGCCCGATCGCGGGCGGCAGTATGTTTCGTGACCGTTCCCAGGCCCGCCCGACAAGATAAAAATCCTGCCCTTCCAGCTCTATCTTCCTTCTGTTCTGATGAAAAGTCATCGGCCTGAAACATTAACTCTGTTTCTCTCCACGCGTGTGGAGTGTTTCCTACATTTTTTGTTTGCATTTATTTTTATTTTAGCTCCTATTTTAATCCAATCATAATCATTTATTTTGCTACCTGAAAGTTTAAAGTGAAAGATATTTATTGCTTTTGACTTCCTGGTTAGTTGTGTGTGTGAATACTTCGATGTGATTGGCTGCTTACCTGCGTGCTCACACTGCTGTTGCTGCCTGCCAAGTGGATTTGGGGCTAGATTTAAACTAGTCCTGGGAAAGGGGGACAGAGGCTTTGCTAGCCCTTTGTAGCCAGCTTCCTTTGAGGATAGCGGGCAAATCTGGTTACTTTGCCACTAACTGCAAAATCTGGGCCAAAAGATACAATTTCCTGCAAAATAAAGTCAAAAGAACTTTAACAAATCAAATTTATTTCAGGTAAGGTTGTTCTTAACTATGGTTCTATGATGTTTAATATTTTTAAAGTTTAAAAATTTTGTACAGCTCTTTTCTTTGACAGCTTCCATTAGTAATGTTATGATCTTGGTACAGACCAGTGACATTTTTATTATCTTTTATTTGGAAATCCAAAAGCCCAGGCTATTTGATTCTGTCTCGGGATGTGAGTGTCGCTGGATGGGCCAGCATTTATTGCCCATCCCTAATTGCCCTTGAGAAGGTGGTGGTGAGCTGCCTTCATGAAACGCTGCAGTCCATTTACTGAAAGAATGAAGTCACAAGGTTCATGGTTTAAACAAAACATATTTTACTCAACAAAAAACAAAGAACTTGAATACTAATAACTACACTCTGTTTTAACTAGTCAGTCACGTTAAAGATATTAAAAGTACAATGAACACAGTTACTTATACTCTAAACCGAACATCTTAAATCAAATTTCCTTCTACACCCATTTTACTTACACTATTAAAAACTCAAGTCAGGTGCTTATCAGAAATTGGAAGATTAACCATTTGATCTGGATACTGCTTTAAAGATTCGTAAAAGGGTTGAGATTTCTTGGGCCTTCCACTTACTTCCAATGAGGCTGTCCCTTCAAATCTTGTCCAACTATCCCATGGTTGGAGACTCCCTGTTCAACACAGGTGGTGCCAATGTCTCAAGTTAGAACTCTACTGGTTCTAATATTCTTTAACTCTGGAATCTTGTATCTATTAACTCTCTCTCTCTCACCCCTCAGCTTGTCTATCCCAGAAGTCAAATTTACTGTTAGTAGAGTCCTTCAGTTAACCAGGTTTGTAAAACCCTTTTAGTGAACACACAGAATTTCAACTGAATCCTGCCTAAAAGAAATGTTCCCTCTAGCCAATTCTAAGACTAAACCCAAATTGCTTGAACACAGAACCACATCCAGGAACTTACTTACCCCTATAATTAAGCTGTGGTTGATCCTATATTCTGCTGTTTATCTCGCAAGCAGCTTGGTCACATGATCAGTTACTGGAAGCAAATCCTTCAGAGAAACATAGCCCTTAAAGGGACCATCACCCTAACATAAAACATAGGTTTTTTTCCCCAAAAGTACATGGGCCATCAGAGTATACGGGAACTTATCAAACAGGACTGAGCACAATTAATAGGATAGTACCCCTATTGTAATTATAGATAAATGCAATGACTTTAGCCATGGCTTTTGTCTAATAACTTTGCTTCTTCCTTTCTCTTTTCTCTTATTTGTATTCCTTGCCATTCAGTATATTTCCCCTTCACCACACACCATTTCTTGACCTGGAAAAATAGGCAGGTGATGTTATATAAGATATCTCCTGGTTCCAGTTATGGCACAGTACATGTGAGTTTTGTGGCAAACCTCATGTGACATTATCTCTGCTTGGTGCCCACATTCCACTTCACTTTTGGATTCACTACATGAATATAAAGGAAGACTCACATTTTTTATAGTTATTATATATTATTATTATAATTATCATTATTCAATATTCAATGAAATTGTTGTTTTCATACATTACTTGGCATTCTCATTCATTCCTATTATGTCCAGAGTATGGCTCCGAACCTAAGTGAGACTCCAAAGGGACCCTCACACCTCCTTGCAATACCGCAGGACATTCCAAGGCACTTCATTTTAAATGAAGTACTTTTGAAGTGTAGTCACTGTTGGAATGCAGAAAATATGGCAGCCAATTTGTGCACAGTAAGATCCCACATACACCAGTGTGACAATAACCAGACAATCTGCTTTTGTGATGTTGATTCAGGGATAAACGTTGAGTGGAATACCAGCCCTTTAAAATAGCACCATGGGATCTTGTACATCACTCAGAAAGGGCCTCAATTTTAATGTCTCATCTGAAAAACTATACCTTCACCATTGTATTGGAGTGTCAGCCCCGAGTTTTGTACTCAAACCCTGGAGCAGGATTGAACCCCAGTCTGCTAACTCAGAGGCAAGAATGCTACCAACAGAGCCACAGCTGACACACCCAAGGAAGGGCTGCATTACTACAGTGCCTGACCACTACTTAGAAACTTTTCCCAGCATTTCGAGTGAATTACTTTGAAATGAAATTTTGATAGTCATTTTACACAGAACAAAATCCCACAAACAACAATGAGATGAGGAGATCACAAGAGAAAATTCACAAACTCGTTGCACAGCAACAAACTCGAACTCAAAGCTGTTATGTACACATTGGATCTCATCCATGCAGAGACCACGATAAGACAACATAACTATAATAATACCTTGATGACTCCAGGTTGCTGTTACAGTGATGGTTTCTGTAAACCTCCTAAATCTGGACAAATAATTCTGTTTTGTGGAAGAAAATTTAAAGGTATAAACAACAACTGTTTTAGCAACATTACTGTCTAATTTTAAACTCATCGAGCAAGTTTCATCTGCAGTTAGATCTAATCATTGATAATGAAGGACAGTAAGAAAATTAAAATTAATATTTTGTTATAAAAATATGCTGAATTTGGGAAGTTAAAAATTAACACTAAATACCACCAAAAGGTTTAAACAACTTGCTCTGGGGGAAAAAAATATCAAAAGATTCTGAATTTTGGAGTCAATATTAGGAGGCTATATTACTGAAAGTAGTCACCATGGAGAGATTTTCACTGAAGTCAAAGGAATAATAGGGCAGAGTGTATAATGTGCCACCAATCCAATATTCTCCATTTTACACCACCATTGAGAATTAAACTCCCTTTGAATCAGAACAATTGCTTTTGTCCTATCTGTGTATGTGGGTGCAGGGCCTACAAATATCACCTGGGCCACAGGAGAAATATTTCCTCCTCCTTTATTGAATATCCCTGTCTTTAAATGGGAAATTGATTTCACACAACTTGACAATCTTAAACAGAACATCTACACACGAGGCTGCTGTAATAAGTGAAATATTCATGCTGTGGCGGGGGCATTCACCTGAGGTTAGAGGTGAACTACATTGCTGGGAAAGAGCAAAAGGAGCTTTATTCTAGACCGAGCCCTAGTGGATTTCACCAAATTTCATGTAATTAATTTTAACTGTGATCATTTGCACTGAAATGAATAAAGTATTCTTTTAATCTAAAATGCAATTTATCTTCCTAGATATTCTTAACTGTGCCTATTGTACCTGCCATACACTACTGCATTAGTATTAATCCTATTGTACCCCACTGCAGTGATATTAATCTTACTGTGCCCTACCTATTCAAGAAATTGCCAAGTGACTTGAGGGACTGATATTAAACCAGATTAACTTTGAACTATTTCAGATTATTCTTCTCTCCTCAGATTTATCATTCACAACTCTTCCAATAATGAAGCCGCCCATGTCAGCCTGCAGCAGGATCTGGACAACATCCATGCTTGGGGTGATTTGTGGCAGGTAAAGTTTGTGCCACATCTAATGATCCTCTCTAGCAAGATCAAACCAGTTATCTCCCCCTGACTTGCAACAGCACCACCACCACCAAGACCTTCATCATCAACATCTTTGGGTCAGTAAATGACCTGAAGCTTAATTGGACCAGCCATATCAGCACCATGCCAACAAGAGGAGGGCAGGAGCAAGGTATAACGCAGCAAGTGGCTTACCTCCTGGGTCACTCAAAGCCTCTCCACCATCTACATGACCTGAGCTGGAGGAGTCCAGCCACAACAACACTCAAGAATGTCAGCACCACCAAGGCAAGAGTTGGCCACTTGAACAACTCCTGGACTCTTTATTCACCTCTTCCCCCACTGCTGTATTATAAAACAATTGCCATATTTGCTACAGGATGCACAGCAGCAGCACATTAAGTTTATTAATTTCCCAGCCCTGAGACTCCACACGAAGAAGGCCAAGTAACACGAGGACATCCCCACTTCCAACTCTTCATCCAAATCTCACACCAGCCTGATTCAAACACAGATTGACATTCCTTTGTTATCACTGTGACAAAATCCTGGAATTCTCCTCGTAACACCTATTTAGGGACACCTTCAAGAAGAAGGCTCATCATTACCACCTTCTCAGAGCAACTAGGCCTTGGCAACAGATGGAACCATGCCAATGTTGCCCACAGCCTGGGAACAAATAAAAAATAATAGTAATTAAAAAGCTGTGCCCTAAGATAGGAGAAATGTCTAAACCTTCCATCCAGCATGTAATTATGCATTAGTTTAAATGGTCTCTTTTTGCTAGCATTACAGATGCTAAATAAAACATATTAATGCATTGTTCAGCTTGCTATCAGTGTTGAATAGCTCACCTGACAAAGTGATATTCTCATGCACATCCTCAGAGCAGTTTAGAGGTTAGGCATCAGAAAACAATGTCTCGCAACTTGATTTATTGTTTGCTCATCCTCTCCTGAAGGCTTTAAGTCCTTGCTGAGGCACAGTTCCAGAGGCATTGGTCATAGTCTGCCACCTCACAAATGGCCATTAGTTTTTATGAATAAAAAAACAGGCATACTAGGGCACTAGTGCCACTGCAATTACTTTCACATGGAAACAACAATGTCAATATTAAAGATATGTAATAGAAGAGTACATCTCATTGAAACCAGCCCTGCATAGCTAGTTTCTGATTTTGTTCCTGGCACAAAGCTTCTTTAAGTTTCATCTGCAAGTCAAAAGAGACCACAAGCGACTGCAAGTCCGAGGCTGAGATTAAATAGAAAAATGGAACTTTAATTGTCATTCAGTTGTTTTTGCAGGTGAAACCTATTCATAGAAAATGTTGAGACTTCTACATTTCATGGCATATCTGCAAACTTTATGAGCCTGTTTAAATATTTGCATTTGCTTCATCGCACACATTTCCTATCAAGGGAGGATTACACTGAATCACAATTAGACACATCTAATTGGCCCTGGTCATAGTCACAAGTGGCCATGATTTGTGTAAATGAGAAAAATAGAGATTTTATGATATTGCTGGCAGTGAACACCATCAGATTATTCAACCATGGCATACTTGACAATTTAGGACTGATCTGATGTTCACTTCCTGTAGGCATTCCTGGATAACTATGTAAAATTGACCCCAACCCAATAGCACTGAAACCATTTGATAACAACATAAATCAGGAACTGAACCCTGGACCTTCATACCCTTAATATAATTCAGCAGTAATACATCCTTGAAAGGATATGAGTGTGATAAATCAATTACATAGGTGCATATAAGATACAGTTAAGTCTTCATTAAACTGCAGAGTAAAATGATGCCAACAGCATGGGTTCAATCCCCATACCGGCTGGGGTAGTTCATGGAGGCCCTGCCTCCTCACCTTGCCCCACGCTTGCGGAGTGGTACCCCTCAAGCTACAAGTAGCCAAAAATGTCTCTCTGATGGAGAGAGATGCCTATAGTCCTTTGGGACTATGATGAGTTGCATGCATACTGCAGAGCAAAGAAGTCTACAACAAGCTAGCTAAGAGAAATGCCGTGAAATCTAGAAATCTTTGTGCTTTCTATGAAGTTTTTGAACTATGAAAGTAACTAAATGGGAGTCAAAGTTCATTTTTTCTATAAAATCTCATCCAAAGATTTGCAGTCGCTAGTGGATATTATGACTCGCAGATAAGACATCAAGAAGCGTCAAGCCAGAAATAAAATCAGAAACTAGATTGCTTCATCTTGCCAGTACGCGTGGAATAGAAATACAGGGCTGGTTTCAATTAGATGTCCTCTTCCACTACATATAATTGTTTCTCTGTGAAAGTAATTGAACAATTTCAGTTGTGTCCGAGAATCCCTCCAACTGAATCAAAGGTCAGCCAATCACTTTACAGAATTTCAACAAATCGAACTCCACAAACCACTGTCTCTTTATCATTATCATCAGCAGCAATCCTTCATGGGCATTGATGGAGGGTGATTCTTTGTTACAGATGGCTGGATTTAAGTGAGATGTCAGTATTGGCCATGGTATTCACAGGTGACTTGTGAGCCCTGTGCAGGCTCTCCGACAGTGAGTCCAGTAGAAGTGGTGGTGGGTTGTTGACTTGAACAACTGCCCTCTCTCTCCATCTCTCTTGCCGTTCTTTCTCATGGTTTCTCTCTCCCTTGTTAGTTTGAAGGTCTTGACATCTTTGTTGATGATGAATCACCATTTTGGTTGAAATTAGGCAACGGCTTCCCATCTGTTGATGTTAAATAGAGGAAACCCTCAAGGAGGCTTTGAGATTGTCTTGGAAATGTTTCCTTTCACCTCCGTGTGGTGTAACTCTTAAAAAAGCACCTGTTTGGGCTGTCTTCAATTAATCAATTAGACCCCAATATAATTTCTGATTATTACTTAAAAATCTGGTATACAGCAACCACTATAGTTCCTCAACCATCCCCAAATATTTCTAAATATAAACTTATTAACAGAATAAACAAATAAAAATGTAAATCCCATAAATGTTCCCATCACATTTTTCAATCACTCAGATATTAAGTGCTATGCTAGAGCTTTAATTCATGATGTGCCCTGCTTCATTATCAGATGGTATCAACCCCCTCAGCACTTCAGGAACCAGCCCGCCTCAGGACCAACATCCTTAGCCCTGATATGAAGCCTGTGTGCTTGTCGACAACAGACAGAAAGCAACTGGCTTCCAGCGCGACACCTGGCAGCTCCATTACCTCACACTCCTGCAGGACTCCAGCCCCATTTCTAAAGTTTCAATCAAGCTCAGTCTGCTCTCATTTTCACAGAGATTTCTAATTCCTGCATCGATGTTAGCCAGACGGACCCCCTCACCACCCCCAGCCCCAGCCCCACCCCAAGGCACAGACTCAATCAGGTCCAGACACTGCTGGACTCTGCAGTGTTAAAGAACATCAATAAATGGTGCAGTGACTCCTACAGAGTAACATTAATTCTTAACCTCTTTTTCAGTAACTGTAAAATCTGCCACTGAAATAAATGTCACAAACTGTCTAAATAAAACATCATAATTCCAAAGACTCAATTAGCAGCAGAGGACTTCAAATAATGTATAGCTTTGATTGGCCAAACAAATTGTCTACAAAAAATTCACAAAGCCATTAGGCACAATAATTCCAGAGAAAATAATAATTTGGAAAATTCCAACACACATATTAGAATTCTGTAACATTAGACATAAAGATAAGCAGCAAATTAACAGTGACAGAGATTCAAGGAAGATTTAGAACTAAAGTCCATGTTGTTTTAACTCCCAAAGCACCTTAAGTAACACAGATGTCAGTGAGAAAGAGAAAGAGAGAGAGAGGCGTTCAGAGGGGAATGGAGAGAAATGGAAAACAGGCTTGGAATCAGAGAGGTGTTACTTCAGGAATTAGAGGTCAAAACAAGCAGAGAAACAGTTACAGGGTAAAGAAAGTTTTTGGCAATCCTGTAGAAGCTCACCTAGTTAACATAATTCATTAAGACAGTTGACACGAGTTCCTCAAAACTTTATAAGCATCTCTAATTAAATGAATTGCTATGATATATGTCCAAATTAGGCCACATTACATTTCCAGCCTATGGACAGAAACATAAATTAGCTTCTGCAGTGATGGAAACTTAATAATGATTAACTCACCATCACAAGCTCTGGCATGATGAAGGTGTAGGAACCAAAAAACTTGCCTAAACTAGAAGCCATGTAGCTATATTGCAATTGAACACCGTTAAATTAGAATGTCATTATACTGCCACTTTAGTTTCATTGCAAAGCAGTCTGAGGCACACATGATACAATATGTAACAGCATGTCTCTCGTGTCAGGTCATGACCTGATATTCCTGTGCATTTAAGTTAAGTGATGTAGCACATCCTTTCCAAAAGGGCATCTCACACTGTGGTAAGTGCTTTCTGGCCAGATTTTGAGCATGTCTCGGAACACTTAGGAGTTTTTAAAATTTTTGCTTGGAAGGACATTTCTCCCACCTCCGCCATAACCTTAACAGTGACCAAAGCAACAGAGCCCTGCATATCCATCAAGCCACACATACAAAGAGTTACAGACCCACTGCACCTTGTTCCCAGTCAGCCGGAGGTCAGCATAACACAGACCTGCTTATGTGTAATACAGGGTGACTACCAGTCCCAGGTTAGTGTTGTGGTATTACTGCAACTTTAAATATCGTGAAGCATTGTGTTCCCTCTGTTCTAAGTGAACAATTGTAACCCTCCAAACATGGCATTCCAAATAAGAAAAGCACTAGGGAAAGAGCTTTTCTCCAAATACATGATGTGAACTATTGGAGAACGAGCTTCAGCCTCAATTGCATTGCGTCCTTTGGTAAACCATTAAACAGCGGCATTTATTTTTGCAGTGTGTTTCTCATCAACAGTGTTTATTCTTGCTAATAGGCGGCTAATTTCTTTATTCTTCTTTAATTAATAACAATCCAATCCTAGCATGCGGTTACAATATATAGCAGTGCACTCTATGGAGAATGAGGCTTCTGTGGAATACACTGGCCATCTCTTTCATATCTGTTTACTAATTCTATTACTAATTGAAACAGCAAAAAAAAAAAATCCAGCAAGTAATTCAACAGCTTTTCCATTTTCCACCAAATTCTGCACATTTGCTCGAGAAAGTGGCGTGAAAATGAGATAGTAAACATTTATTTATTTGGATGGAAACGAACAGGCAGAGTTGAATTTTCCAGAGGCACCAAGTGTATTGTACGTACAGCAAGAGATGATGGTAGTGGTGATATTATTTGTATATACAACTGTTAGCTAGACCATTGCCATTGGCTGTTTTCTACATATTACAAAGCAATGCCACTGCCAGCTATAAATAAAAGTTGATAAGAAAATATTTAGGAATGAGGTCTGTGATAAAGCCTCTTATTGAACATCTCCAATTAAGGGCATGTGATTTGTGATTAGAACTCTTTGTCTATAAACACCCTTGACCTCACTATGTTCTTGGACTTCAAACATTACTTTTATATCTACTCTATTGTTTAAGCTGTCTCCAGGAGTTCCTGACAAACCATTTACTTTGTTTCCTTTCAGTAATCACTATGAAGTTCCAGCCTATCCAAGATTTAAATGCAGCTTCCTGTACAGGCTCAAGAAAGAAATCATCTTGATGGGCGATCCATCTTTAGCCTCCAACCTTCTCTCCTAGTGCTGTAACATTTCCTTTTCTGTTTGAAGTGATATTATTGTGGTCTCATGTTTGCCAGCTTGGCTGAGTTGATGGCACTCCTCTACTTCAGATCATTGTGGGTTTAAGATTAGTTCCAGGGCTTCAGTCAGAGTGACCAACTGTCCCGTATTTTAAGGGATTATCCCTTATTTGACTTTTACCTCATGTCCCCTTTTGTCCTGTATATCAACAACAGTCTATGGGAGACTGAGCTTGGCAGTGTCAGCTGAGTGATTTGAGTGAGACTGCAAGTCTGTGAGTCTGCCAGCAGAGACATAATAATGTTGTGACTCTGTAAGATAAGATGGAAGCTTTGGTTGCTTTAAACCACCACCACCCCCCACCCCCCACCACACTCTTACGGTCACCAGCAACACCGCCCCTGCTCCACACCAACCTCCCCTCTCCCCCCTTTATTGGTCACCAGCACCATGCCCCTACCCAGTCCCACAGTCAAAGTGTCCCTTATTTCATTTCACAAGAGTTGGTCACCCTAACTTCAGCATTAGGTTCAGATGACATTCCAGTACAATACCAAACAAATTCTGCATTCAGTGTGCTATCCTTCAGATATTAAACCGAGGGCAATGTCTGCCCCTTGAGTTGGAGATTACCTGTGGCACCATTTGAGGAACTGTAGAAAGCTCTCTTCATGTCCTCTTTCATTTACCGTTACCCAAAATAAATCAAATAGTCATTCACCTCACTGTAAAATTATGGGATCTTGCTGTGCACAAATAGCTGTTGTGTTTGACTATAGTAAAATTCATTACATATGAAATGATATGATGCTATATAAATAGAGATTAGGGTTTTTCTAAACCCTAAACAGTTTATTCTAAGCTACACATTATGGTCCTATACCCTACGTGATCAAAATCACGACCAAAACCATGAAACATCTTCTTTACAATTTTTGAATCCAGTTTTGGCCGCATCAGTTAATACAACAGGATTTATCACCTCCTTTATTTCTTTCAGTTTTGTTCTACATTGTGCTACTTGGAAGCTCACATCGGCCTGACAATCAAAAAGAAAAATTAAAGTTTATGAGAGCACTAAATGAGTCCAGTAAGAAACTGTCCTATTATAATTTGATCTTAAGATCCTTGTCTTCACCTTTAAATCCTTCCATGGCCTCTCCTCAATGATTCAACAACCTCTCCCAGCCACACATCTCTGCAGACAAACTATTTCCTCTGCTTGGGAAATCAAGGACATAATTTTAAGAGGAAAGCTAGGCTATTCAGACATGAATAATAGGAGTTGGTGTGGGCAGGGGGAAGGAATCTGGAACTCTCCCTCCCTAAATGGGATGCAGAGACAATTAGAACTTTCAATAATGGGATTGATAGATATTTAAGAGGTCAGGGCATCAAAGGACATGGAGCAAAGGCAAGTCAATGCAGTTGAGTTGCAGAACAGCCATGATCAAACACAATGGCATTGGCTTGAGGGGCTGAATGGCCTACTCCTGTTCCTAATCCTCTTATGTCCCCACAACGATCTTGCTCTAGTACCAAATTAGTCCTTGTTCCCCATACTTGTCTGCTTCACTATTGGCAACCGGCCATTCCATCAGTATCCCCATGTCCTCTGCAACTCCATCTCTCAGCAACCCATCTTTGCCCCCTAACTCCCTGCCCGAAAATCCTTCTGAAGACCCATCTCTTCAACTACACTGCAGCCCCAACTACTTTGCTTGTTGTCCCCCCCCCCCTATTTCACCTGCCCTGTAAAGAGACATCTGTACCTGAGGGGCAGGAGAGGAGAGGTAAATTGCTTGTTAATTTCAGTTGAAAAGCTGGGTTGAATTTCATTCTATCTAACCGGTTTTTCACAATATGACTCCAGACTGGAAAAGGGTGGTGGGGGGGATAGCTGAAGGACTGGGATTAAATCTGTCACACTGTTCACTGCAGAAATCTTACAAGGTTCTAGATTCAATTGATTCCACTGTAGACAATTCTAACAAAAATGCGGCAAGGAAGCTGTTTAACAAGTAACTTTTGAGCCCCAAAGATGAGACTTGAGCACACTGTCAACAGCCGAACTATTCCAGTTAGTATTGTCTATTGAATATTGTTGTACATATTTCATGTTTCAAAGGCTTATCTTATACGACATTATAATCATTTTTTTTTAAGAATTAAAGATTTTTTAAATAGTTATTCACCTTGCGGATGTTCAAAATAATAATAACATGCAGTTCAGGTGAGCAGAGGGTTAGTCCCAGAGATAACCCTGGGAGGATTTGCAAAGAGAAATTCGCTCTCAGGCTTTGAATCGGATTTTAAATAAGCATTTCTATGAAAGGGTGAGATACTTCGCCAGCCCTTGGCTTGCGTTAGGTACCATATATCAGACTGATGTTAGGTACCATATATCAGACTGATGTATATACTTCTCCCTTAAGCAAGCGGCAAAGAATGAGAAATTGCCCAGCTAGAGGCGGAGCCCCGGACACTCACAGTGAGTCGGTGTGAGGACGGTTGATTCCATGGAGTGTAAACTCCCTGAGCAAGAAATAAAGGAAATCAAAAAACCTGCGCTGTCAATAGCTGCTTAAACACAAAGTGAACGAACTCCCTGCTGAGGGTTCCTTCATTCTCATTCCGATTGTAGAACAGGAGCAAACTGTGACTAAACGGAGTTTAAAATGTAAAAAGTCTAGCCTGGTGGGTGGGGTGGGGGTGGGGGGTGTTGTTCGGGATGATAGTTCGACCTGAATTCAGTTTGAAGAAATCAGTCTGGCGGATAATCCACATTGCACTGCCCGAGGAGCCTGTGTGTGTTTGTAAATGTGTGTGTGTAAGTGTGTGTGGAGTGTGTGTGTGAGAGTGAGCGAGCGTGTGTGTGTTTGTAAATGTGTGTGTGGAGTGTGTGTAAGTGTGTGTGGAGTGTGTGTGTGAGAGTGAGCGAGCGTGTGTGTGTTTGTAAATGTGTGTGGAGTGAGTGTGTGTGTGGAGTGTGTTTGTAAATGTGAGTGTGAGAGTGAATGTGTGAGAGTGAGCGAGCGTGTGTGTGTTTGTAAGTGTGTGTGTGTGTGTGTTTGTAAGTGTGTGAGAGTGTGTAAGTGTGTGATTGTAAGTGTGTGTGTGTGTTTGTAAGTGTGTGTGTGTGTGTTTGTAAGTGTGAGAGTTTGTAAGTGTGTGATTGTAAGTGTGTGTGTGGAGTGTGTGTAAGTGTGTGTGGAGTGTGTGTGTGAGAGTGAGCGAGCGTGTGTGTGTTTGTAAATGTGTGTGTGGAGTGAGTGTGTGTGTGGAGTGTGTGTGTTTGTAAATGTGAGTGTGAGTGAATGTGTGAGAGTGAGCGAGCGTGTGTGTGTTTGTAAGTGTGTGTGTGTGTTTGTAAGTGTGTGAGTGTGTGTGTGTGTGTTTGTAAGTGTGTGTGTGTGTGTTTGTAAGTGTGAGAGTGTGTAAGTGTGTGATTGTAAGTGTGTGTGTGGAATGTGTGTTTGTAAGTGTGTGAGTGTGTGTTGGTGTCTACACGTGTGAGGACTAGTGTTAGAATTATGAGAGAGACTTAAATGCAAAAACACAAAGCTCTCTTTTATTCTGAACTCAAAGTCACATTTCATAAATATACGGCGGAACACAAAGACCCACATGGTCGCTGTACAGACACCCTACCCAGGTGGACAGTTAGACTTTTTGCCTGCGGTTGCCTCTGCACAGGATCTTTTTGAAAGCTTTCCTGAAGTCGTGATTGAAGATGGTGTAAATGACCGGATTGAGGGAACTGTTACAGTAACCAAACCAGAAGAAGAATTTGAAGAGTCTCTCGGGGACAGGACAGAGTTCGGGGCAGATGGCGCTCAGGGAGTAGGTGAAGAAGAAGGGGAACCAGCAGATTACAAAGACTCCGATTACCACCGACAGCACGAAGGTGAACCTCTTCTCCCGGTTCTGGCGACCCTTCCAGCGGCCTCCGTGCGAACTGTCTCCGTTCTCGGCTTTGACCAGGCTGCTCACCACTTTGCCCTGGACCGACTTGACTTTCCCCGTGGCTTTGGGCGGCTGGGGTTTCCTCTTCTTCGCCTTACAGTGACTCTCCTGGTGCTCGGAGGACGAGGACTCCTCCACGCCGAAGCCGTTCGCCTCCGCCGCCTGGGCGCCGTTCCGCTCGCCGTTGGCCGCCTTGGGGGGCTCCTTCTGGCGGACCCCGTTCTGCTTGTGGTCCGGCTCCGTCTTCCTGCCCGGCGGATGCCTGGTTCTCGACTTGGCGATCTGGTAGATCCGGACATAAACCAGGATCATGATGATACAGGGGGCGAAGAAGGAGCCGATGCAGGATGAGATGATGTACCAGACCTCATTGTTAATCTCACACTCGGGCTTTCCCTGAGAGTCCGGCTTGTTCCCATTGGTGATGAGGGGAGGGAAGGAGATCACAGCAGCGATCACCCACACGATCACAATGATGCATTTGATCCTTCTGGGAGTTCTCTTCAAGTTATACTCGATGGCCTGGGTGATGGACCAGTATCTGTCCAGGCTGATGGCGCAAAGATGCGCAATGGAGGCCGTGCAGAACAGGACATCCAGAGCCAAGTGGATCTCGCACCAAACTCTGCCAAAGTACCAGTAACCCATCAGTTCCTTGGCCAGAGAGAAGGGCATCACCAGGGTGGCCACCAGGATGTCCGCCGCGGCCAGAGACACCAGGAAGAGGTTCTGGGGAGCCCTCAGACCCCGGCTGGTGAACACAGCGATGACAACCAGCACATTGCCGAAGATGGTGACCATCATGATCAGGCCGACCACCGAGGTGAGCGCCACGGCCGCCTGGACTGAGTAGCCCTGACCATCCCGAGGGTCCGAGCCGTTACAGCTCCCGTTACAGCCACTGCCCCGCGGCTCCTCCAGCATGGTCCCTCTCACTGATCCATCGCTGCCCAGCCACCGGTACATCAACCGCACACCATCCGACCCCTACCCCCACACTCTGCACTGCCCATCGCTCGGGAGATCCGCCCGCCCGGTACCTGGGGCGGCTGGGCAGCGGGACCACTCCCTGTCTGAAGCCTGGCTGGAGGATTGGGAGCTGACAGTCCGCCTCTCACTGAGAAGCTGCTGTGGAGAGCTGGGGGGGTGCTGGGGGGGGTAAGAGCCGCTTGTGATGGGAGGAGCAGCCGCCACTTTCCCCAGGGCTCCAAGTCCGGGAGAGGCGGTTCACACAAAGCCCGGTCTCTCCTGCTCCCGTCCAGCTTCCCCCTTTTTATAGTCCCAGCAGCCAGTGATGTGCTACCGGCCAGAGATCGTCAGGACCACCACGTGTCTCCCTCGGCCGCCTTCAAAAGGCGGATAGTGGGGAGGAGGGAGGGACTCTGCTACCTGAGAGAGAGCCATACAGTGACAGGGAGACCAGCCGCCGTCTCCACCCTCAACAAGCTGTTACCTTCCCAACATTTAGACCTGGGTTTCCAGCTGGATCTCTCGTTTGGGTGAACCAGTTCGTCTCAAATAACCAGAGTAGCGCTTCAATGTTATTAGGCGGTGCAGGGGAAGCAGGGTTTTGTTGAAGGTCCGATGCCGCCTCATTGGGAGGGGAGGTTGTGCTACACCTGTAACTCCGGGAGTGCGGGTTAGTCTCTCTCTTACTTCGGGCTGTGTGTCGATATGGTGAATAAAGTGAAAAGTAAAGCACGGTGAATGTACAATAGCTTCAAGAGTTTCTAACAGGACAAATGCTTTCGGTATGAAACGCTGCCGAGTCTATGTAACAACTTCCAGATAACACAATCCTGGGGAACAGTCTGTGGCAATCTTGGCGATTCTATATAAGAAATTGATCGCACGCAAGTCCCTAACATAACCAATCTTAAAGCAGTACTGGAGTGAATCAGTAACACTTTATTAAGTCTGCACCCAGTTCACAAGACAAACTGAGTTTATATAATGGCAAGGCTATAGTGAGCAACTGACACAAGCCAACTCAATCGTACTTTGCTAAGAAGGCTATCCTCATATTGACTGTAAGAACACGGCAGCATTATAGAATTCGCAATGGATCTGTAACATTGTCCGGGATCCATATAGTGAGCCTATCGCAATGCTATAAGGTGCCCTTAATGGCACTAAAATAAATCTATAATAGTCCTGTTGAAGGGTCATACGGACTCGAAACGTTAACTCTGTTTCTCTCTCCACAGATGCTGTCAGATCTGATGAGTGTTTTCCAGCATTTTCTGTTTTTGTTTCAGATTTCCAGCATCCACAGTATTTTGCTTTTGTCCTGTTGATTCCTCTGGGTTTCACTCCCGGCGAGTCTGCCATTTCTGACACAGTTCCGACATCAGATGTTTCATTCTCCACGTTGTGCCTCCCGAAAAAAAAAGTCAAAATAGACACAATCGGGAGTTGATTGTTGAAGGAGGTGTCTGTAAATTGCCAGTTGTATATCCCTGTCCTTGCCCTTGGAGAGAAGCCAAGCTGAGAAAGGCCAATAGGAAATGGCTGACTCTCTCTGCTTTCTAACACTTTTTGACTGGTGGAAGTGTTGTTAAACTAGGATGGGTGTACAAAACTCAGTTTGGTCTACCCGTTAGTTTCTCATGATGTTGCTTCTGTGGATTCATTAACTTCAGATGCGATGGGATTAGATTTTGGGTAAGGAATAATGTGTAGGCAGCCGAACTCCCACTCCAAAGTCATACATTCTGTCCTTGCTGATGTTTACATTAGGAACTTTTATGTCCACATTGATATTGGGGATGCCCCACATATACCTGTCACCCTGTAATTACCCCCTCCCGCTGCCATTGCATCGGTGAGACAGTGTAATTATAACATAGTAACTTTGTTAATATGTTAAAATATGTTAATTAATCTTTGATAACGATCTAATTAACATAATTAATCTATAAAACCACCAGTGAGAGTAAAGGGACATTGTAGAAATGCATATACTGAATCTAAAATAACCTATATAGTGAGTCTGACGAATGCTTTGTAAAGTATGTAACAGGTTAGTATTCTAAACAGTGAATTTGAAAATGTTATCATCCACGCACTGAGTGAAGTAAAATAATGCAAAGTTAGTTCCCCTATAACAGTCCAGTCAATCGGCACAGTGAGTTATTAGAGAGGCATAATGCATCTATAAGTACCCTGTAAGTAACTAGTGATTGTAGTAAATGTTTATGCTCTAGTGTAATGGGTGCATTTGTGAATGTTGTATTAACAGTGAACCTATACAGCGAATCTGTGTATCAGCTGTATGGCCTGTACTGGTCTGGTGTGTACTGTATATAAGTGCGGTGTATGATATGAAGTGATACACTGTGTGTACTGTGTGTGGTATGTAATATGGACCATGGATTAGAAACGCTTCATTAAACCAATGAATGCGTTCACACACTGGAACATTGTGAGAACAGGTTAGAAACTGGATTTGACAGCGATGAACGCTCCTCGCAGTTTCCTGTAATACTGGTAATGATAATATGAAAATATCAAACTAGAATAAGTAAACCTGTGTACACATTACAGATAACGTGTATTTTCTTCATTAGCAATCTCGCAATGGATTATATCATTTGAAGCAGGTACTTCAATCGCAACCCAATCCGGATGGTAACCGTGGCCATTATATGGACACTGACACTGCAGCCTAATCCCCCATCAAGCCCAGACATTAACCCCAGAGGCTAATCCAGACACTAACTCCAGACATTAACCACAGTTGCTAGCCAGAGACAACGGGTCGTTCAGAGGCTCCAGACACTAATCCCACACACCAACTCCCCCAGCACCTCCACACACTCGTTCCAGACACAAGCTCCAGACTATTAACCCCAAACACAAACTCCAGGCCATGAGCTCTAGAGACTTACTCCAGCCCTAACCAGATAGATGGAAGAGCTGCCATTGGCTTCTGGAGGTAGAGTCTGTTGTGTTGCTGCGTTTCAATCGTTGGAATTAGTTTTAGACCCGGTCCAGGCTGGTGAAATGTCAACTGACGACTCTGAGGAAACTTTGATCTGAGTAGCCGAACACAGCGAATTGAATCCATTCGGAGCAGCCGGGACGTGGGAGGTTTGCTCCGGAACGTCGACATCCGAGCCACCAGCCCCCGGTAAACCAATATCCCACACCCAGCCCTGGTCCCACAGCCTCAAACACAAGGAGGCGCCGCCCTAAACGGGAGAAAATCAGCAGCGACACCCAGGAAAGAGGAGCCATCGCCCCCAAACTGAAGGACTAAGGCCCGGAGCTGCCCCCGCTGCCTCCCTGTGAGTTGTCACGTGGAGCCACTGGGTCAGGTTCGTTACACAGTGAACCCTCTATAATCCGGTTTAATTGTGCTGGATTGCACAGTGAGCCCTCTATAATCCGTCTTAATTGTGTCAGGTTGCACAGTGAGCCCTCTATAATCCGGTTTAATTGCGCCGGTTTGCACAGTGAGCCCTGTTTAATCCGGTTTAATTGTGTCAGGTTTGCACGGTGAGCCCTCTATAATCCGGTTTAATTGTGGCTGGTTATTTGCCCGGTGAGTGATCTCTCTATAATCCGGTATGGTTTTGGCTGGTTATTTGCACAGTGAGTGATCTCTCTATAATCCGGTTTAGTTTTGGCTGGTTGTTTGCACAATGAGTGATCTCTCTATAATCCGGTTTAATTGTGGCTGGTTATTTGCACAGTGAGTGATCTCTCTATAATCCGGTTTATTCGTGGCTGGTTATTTACACAGTGAGTGATCTCTCTATAATCCGGTTTAATTGTGGCTGGTTATTTGCACAGTGAGTGACCTCTCTATAATCCGGTTTAATTGTGGCTGGTTATTTGCACAGTGAGTGACCTCTCTATAATCCAGTTTAATTGTGGCTGGTTATTTGCACAGTGAGTGATCTCTCTATAATCCAGTTTAATTGTGGCTGGTTATTTGCACAGTGAGTTATCTCTGTATAATCCGGTTTAGTTTTGGCTGGTTATTTGCACAGTGAGTGATCTCTCTATAATCCGGTTTAGTTTTGGCTGGTTATTTGCACAGTGAGTGATCTCTCTATAATCCGGTTTAGTTTTGGCTGGTTATTTGCACAGTGAGTGATCTCTCTATAATCCAGTTTAGTTTTGGTTGGTTATTTGCACAGTGAGTGATCTCTCTATAATCCGGTTTAATTGTGGCTGGTTATTTGCACAGTGAGTGATCTCTCTATAATCCGGTTTAGTTTTGGCTGGTTGTTTGCACAATGAGTGATCTCTCTGTAATCCGGTTTAATTGTGGCTGGTTATTTGCACAGTGAGTGATCTCTCTATAATCCGGTTTAGTTTTGGCTGGTTGTTTGCACAATGAGTGAGCTCTCTATAATCCGGTTTAATTGTGGCTGGTTATTTGCACAGTGAGTGATCTCTCTATAATCCGGTTTAATTGTGGCTGGTTATTTGCACAGTGAGTGATCTCTCTATAATCCAGTTTAATTGTGGCTGGTTGTTTGCACAGTGAGTGATCTCTCTATAATCCAGTTTAATTGTGGCTGGTTATTTGCACAGTGAGTGATCTCTCTATAATCCGGTTTAATTGTGGCTGGTTATTTGCACAGTGAGTGACCTCTCTATAATCCGGTTTAATTGTGGCTGGTTATTTGCACAGTGAGTGATCTCTCTATAGTCCGGTTTAATTGTGGCTTCTTATTTGCACAGTGAGTGATCTCTCTATAATCCGGTTTAATTGTGGCTGGTTATTTGCACAGTGAGTGACCTCTCTATAATCCAGTTTAATTGTGGCTGGTTATTTGCACAGTGAGTGATCTCTCTATAACCCGGTTTAATCGTGGTTGGTTATTTGCACAGTAAGTGACCTCTCTATAATCCGGTTTAATCGTGGCTGGTTATTTGCACAGTGAGTGATCTCTCTATAATCCGGTTTAATTGTGGCTGGTTATTTGCACAGTGAGTGATCTCTCTATAATCCGGTTTAGTTTTGGCTGGTTATTTGCACAGAGTGATCTCTCTATAATCCGGTTTAATTGTGGCTGGTTATTTGCACAGTGAGTGATCTCTCTATAATCCGGTTTAATTGTGGCTGGTTATTTGCACAGTGAGTGGATCTCTCTATAATCCGGTTTAATTGTGGCTGGTTATTTGCACAGTGAGTGGATCTCTCTATAATCCGGTTTAATTGTAGCTGGTTATTTGCCCAGTGAGTGATCTCTCTATAATCCGGTTTAATTGTGCCTGGTTATTTGCACAGTGAGTGACCTCTCTATAATCTGGTTTAATTGTGGCTGGTTATTTGCACAGTGAGTGATCTCTCTATAATCCGGTTTAATTGTGGCTGGTTATTTGCACAGTGAGTGACCTCTCTATAATCCGGTTTAATTGTGGCTGGTTATTTGCACAGTGAGTGACCTCTCTATAATCCGGTTTAATTGTGGCTGGTTATTTGCACAGTGAGTGATCTCTCTATAATCCGGTTTAATTGTGGCTGGTTATTTGCACAGTGAGTGATCTCTCTATAATCCGGTTTAAATGTGGCTGGTTATTTGCACAGTGAGTGATCTCTCTATAATCCGGTTTAATTGTGGCTGGTTATTTGCACAGTGAGTGATCTCTCTATAATCCGGTTTAATTGTGGCTGGTTATTTGCACAGTGAGTGATCTCTCTATAATCCGGTTTAATTGTGGCTGGTTATTTGCACAGTGAGTGATCTCTCTATAATCCGGTTTAATTGTGGCTGGTTATTTGCACAGTGAGTGATCTCTCTATAATCCGGTTTAATTGTGGCTGGTTGGTCCCTGTAACTCCAGCAGTGGAAAGAGGGCGAAAAACCTTATCCCAAAGGATTGACCCTGTAGCCAGTAAACGGGGGAAGAGATTATTTCAGCATGTTGCTTCCGAGCATTGCGTGGGTAGGGCGGGGCGGGGTGGGGGGGTTCTTATTATTCTTGCAGTAATTATTTCTAGGTGGTTTTAAAATAAGCGATGAAGCAACACCGAGTGGAGTGGGGATTTCAGCACCGTGGACAGAGCGAGCGGCTGCTGCCACCGAACGACAAACAGCAGCATTACAGACCGAGGCTGGGAGCGGCCGAGTGCCATCTACCGGGCACACTGTTCAACAGCACCCTCCACGCCATTAACTCACCACCAAGTTGCTGCGGATAAACGATGCAAGCTGCATTTTATTTCCTTTTAATTTTTTTAAAAATAAAACAAGTACCACCAGAAACTTTAAAGTCGAAAATATCCCACAGGCTACAAGTACAACGCAAATAACAAAAGGTGACAAATTATATAAACCCTGTGAGTTAAAAGGCATTGGATGTGTTTAATTCTATTAAGGCAGTAGGGACGGGTTAATATCACAGTGCGGTAAACGAGATTTTAGCTTAAGGAGGATAAATGGGTGTTTTATTTTCGGGGACATTCTGTTATTACAGCCTTTAAAATGTTTGATTTCCTGGAAAATAGTCTTAATTCAACTAGATAAATTACAAGGTAGCGAAGGCTGAGCAAAAGTGTTTGTTTCAATTAAGAGACTCGCTGTCTCCTGGAATCAGTTTCATTTCAAATCACTTTTACACAGGGAAAAAAAAACAGCAGGTGAAAGTATCCCGGGGCGGTGCAATATCCTCAGCACCGCTGCTGCTACTGGGCTGCTGCACCGGCTGCAAAATACACCCATCTACTGATACCAGTCGAATTGGACAGCTCTGTCAAAGAGCCGACACAGGTAAGATGGGCCGAATGGCTTCCTGCTGTGCTGTAAGATTCTATCATTCTAAATCAACACAGCTGCAGCCCGTCACAGAGAAACAAACGGCCTGAGTAAAATCAGTGCATTCAATGCCAAGCCCAGGAGCAGCAAAGTGGAAGTGGTGAAGGGTGGGTGGAAAAATTCAGTAGGAGGGGCACATCTGCCAACTCTGTGCTCCAACAACAACTTGTATTTATATTGCGCCTTTAATAAAACATCTCAAGGCACTTCACAGGAAAAACAATAAATGACCCTGAGCTACATACAGAATTATTAGGACAGGTGACCAAAAGCTTGGTCAAAGAGGTAGGTTTTAAAGAATGTCTTAAAGGACAAAAGGAAGTCAAGAAGAGGAGAGGTTTAGGGAGGGAATTCCAGAGTTTGGTGCCTATCAAGCTGAAGGCATGGCCAGCAATGGTGGAGTGATTAAAATCCAGAATAAGCAATATACCAGAATTAGATGAGCACAAATGTCTCAGAGGGTTGTGGGGCTAGCGATGATGATAGAGATAGAGGGAGGGGGCGAGGTCATGGAGGTTACTTAAAAACAAGGCTTTGAATTTTAAAGTGGAGGGATTGCGTAAGTGGGAACCAGTGTAGGTCAGCGCACACAAAATCGATGAGTGAATGGCACTTGGTGCAAGATTGAATACAAGTGTTCAGCGTTAGAAGTTGGTCACACATTCAGCACTTCATTCTGCATTTTAACAGAGTTCAGTAAATGCAGTGTGAGATAACCCCTGAGCCTGACTGGGGCTCTTAATCTGCCCACTTTGCTCAAGGTTATTCTGCTCTCCCAATAGTTACAATTGAATTGTTTACAGGTGCATGGAGCAGCATCTGCAGGCTCAGGATTAACTGGAGATGAGATTAAAATCAGGGCTTTTAAAACTTGCTTTAACGTCTGTGGGATTCCACTCCAACGATTGCCTTCCCCAAGGGGGCCCACACTACATGTCTCTGTACTCTGATTTATGAAGCAACTTTAGCATTACTCACCAAGTGAAAACTGTTTCACAGGGATGCTAAAGACACAATATCAATGCAACTTTCAATAGTTTTATGTAATAACTCTGTACGCTCATTCAAACTCCACTTTTATCCAATAATCTGAGCCAGTGCTGTTTAGCTAATAACTGTCAGTACATTTACTAACTCAACTGGATGTGGTTTGCAAGTGTTCAGGCTTACTGCTCTATTAATTTATGGGAATAACACAGATATATTGGAGTCACAGGTGTGTGTAAACTCACATCTAGGGAGAAGAAAGGAACAAGATGAAGTTACATTGAATTACACAGATTACATTATTTACAACATAGAGACAAGCCATTCAACCCCAGATCTTTGCTGGTGTTCATGCCCCTTACTTTATCTAACCCTGACAGCATGTCCTTCTATTCCTTTCACCCTTATGTGTGTACTTAGCTTCCCCTTAAATGCTACTTGCCTTACCTACTCCATGTCATAGAGCTCCACATTCCAAGCACACTCTGAGTAAAAAAGTCTTCCTCAAATACTTACCTAACTTCCCCTTAAATGAACCATAGAATCATACAGCACCTAAAGGAGGCCATTCAACCCATCACCCTTGGGCTAATGATGAATTACATCTATTTGTGATATTCAAGTTTGTTTTAATTGTGTGCACCAGCAGTAGCAGCAGGGGTCATCTGAATATTATAATAGCAATCAGAAAGGTTATTAACAGGAAAGGATTATTTTGCCTTTCAATCCCATCTATTTTTCATTGATCACAACTGCCAATCTCCTGCTTCTGTACCTCATCACAGTATAATGACTGATGAGGAAGACAATCCAGCCTTATGTCCTCCATCCAGAAAGACCATTAAATCCCTCAACTGCAGTTTCTCAAACGATTCCAAGGCCGTCACTCCCAATACTTTGTTCAGAAGTCCATTCATTATATCGATCACTCTGAAGTTTGATGTGTACTGTAGAAATGTTCTCGAGTTAAGCAATGTTAGCCAATCCTATAAGTGGATCCCACACCTTTTATGAACTCATACTGCCCAATAGCTACTTAATACAGTAGTGCAATTCAAAGGTGTAATAATGGTATCTCCTTGGGTTTTGGACTGGATGTTCATGTCTTTTGCCCGTCCCCATGGAACTCTCCAAACATTTTGAAGATCTCGTCAGATCAGGCTGGATATGAATCAATAAGCTGCTTTATTTTACAAGTGAGTGTACAGATCAGCAGGTTATAAACAGAATCACTTCATTTAATCAATACAACTTATCTTTCAGTAAAAATACAAATTAAAGAGTATGTACACTGATTGCTTCACTTAAACAAAATAACACAAATTATTCTCCTGCATTCGCTTTCTAAGTCTGGAGAGAATTCATCCTCTCAGCTTTCTATTTAAAATCCTATGAACTTTTTTAATATTGGTTCTTGGATGTGTGTGGCCGGCTGGGTCAGCACTTATTGCCCATCCCTAGTTGCCCTTGAGAAGGTGGTGGTGAGCTGCCTTCATGACCTGCTGCAGTCCCTGTGGTGTAGGTACACCCACAGTGCTGTTAGGGAGGGAGTTCCAGGATTTTGATCCAGTGACAGTGAAGAAGTGTTTCTGTCTCTATTTTTATCTCATGTGTATTCACAGCCAGGCAACCACCAACTAGCAGCTGGAACCAGAGACTTCCCAAAATGTTGGGTGTGACATGTTTACCAAAAACCCATACACATTAACAAATTGCTTATTTGTTACAGACCTTAGGGGAAAGTCTACCAATTCCATTTTGAGGTCATTAATGTTAATTTTGTCAAGTTAAACAACTCCACAGTTTCTATTATAACTGTGGACATAGGGATTAAAAATAAGGTGAGGAAAAAGTGATAAAATATGATAAAGAACAGAAGGTTTTGCAGCTGGAAAATATGTGCAGATGCAAGAGATTAATGTATGGCAGAAATGTGTCATGTTAAAAAACCATGTGTTTGAGCATTTGGCAATCATCTTACAACAAATCAACTGACAAGCTGAACATGTCCCCCTGTGCAGGAATTTTATAAATGTTGTACACACTCCGGTCTAAAAACGTAGCTCCAGTGTGGGTGATACGTTGTTATGCTAAACTGTAGGTACAGTGTGGATGTCCTTCGGTTATGCAGCAGCACACTATCTACAGTCCGCATTGCCTTGCCCAGTTATATCAACACGATTAGAAACCCTTAACCCTAGCATCAGCCTTCTGGAGCACTCACTACCTTTGAGATACTGGATCTGTCAGTCAAATTACCAACTGATGACAGGAATGATTAATACAAGCGGTAGAGGCAAGTCATTAATTTGTCCACTGTCTCCTTTAAATACATTAGATGAATCCCATAACCCTTATGACTTCATAGATTAGAAGAATTCTAAAGGGTTAAATATAATGCAAACTGCCTGACATTGAGCAGTCAATAGATATGGGTCAGTGATTACAGATTGTCACTCTCAAAATTAACAGGATAACTGATGAAATTTGATCTAGTTGAATCAATGAACAGATAATCAATTAGAAGACCATAAGACCTAGGAGCAGAAATTAGGCCATTCGGCCCATCGAGTCTGCTCCGCCATTCAACCATGGCTGATAAGTTTCTCAACCCCATTCTCCTGCCTTCTCCCCGTAATCTTTGATCCCCTTACCAATCAAGAACCTATCTATCGCTGTCTGAAATACACTCAATGACCTGGCCTCCACAGCCTTCTGTGGCAATGAATTATCACTCAGGCAAACAATTTGTATGACATCCTACAGATTTTTCAACTCACCATGTATAGGGAGATTTGCTGCCCAAATCTCACCATTTTGTACAAAACTCAATGAAGCTGAGAACTGGATGGATCCAAGGAAAGAAAAAATAAATCCTCCCTAATTGTTACCAATGACCTATTGACTCCATGACATTCGATGGGAAGCATCTGAATAAAACTCTACTCTGAACTTTAAAAATAATGCTGATAGAATGGAACAGAGCTATCATATAAATTTGTAACAGCATCTTTATTGCTCCATCATACAATAGAAGATGAAAATAAGCACAGTTGGATGTTATTACCCAGCAATCTCCCACATCAACTTGATCCCGTCACTGTTCCTGCTCTGGCCTTGCAGCCTTTGACCTTCAAAACTCTACCAGTCAAATGTGGGCATTGCTGGCAAGGCCAGCAGTTAATGCCGATTCCCAATTACCCTAGAGAAGGTGGTGGTTGTAGTATAAAGGGATGTATGACGTAGATGATATTGTACCACTTACACCAGTCAGTCATGTGTTAGACTCTTGAGAGAGAGAGAGAAAGAGAGAGGTTAGAACCAAGCCTAGGAGCAACGTGCCTACTCTGTATCCTGTTTAGATGTTGTACTAATAAACAAGATACCACAGTGTGTCTACAGTCTGTCTAATAACCAAGACCCACACCTAGAGTCCAAGGTGGGGAAGGAACCAATTCAGAATATGGTGGCAGCCATGGAGACATTGATGTAAAAACCACACCGGTGTTATCGAAGAATAAAGAAACCTTTGAACACAGCTCAAGAAATTTTGGTGGAAGGAGGTGACACACTGGAGAGAGATAACGCTGACCATACCTGGTGGGCAGTCCCTGCCCTTGCACTGCCTATTTGATGGCCTCAAGGGCCCACAGAGAGGCCAGCAGTGGGCGTTATGGAAAGGCCATTTTCTCCGGCACTGAGCAGTGTCAGATCTTCACGAGAAAAAGCCAAAGCTTCAAGTCCGTCCCTTTCTTTGTGCAGTAGGTCCAGAAGCAGACAATGCTCTCCTCAGGCAGGCAGTGCAGGAGTCCACTGCCGACTTGGACTCCATTCTTAAAGCCTTTGACACCTATTTTAGCCAAAGTAAAATTTAGTAATTGAAGAAACAATGTTTTAACACCAATGCTCACAATGTGAGCAATGTTTTAACACCAATGCTCACAATGTCCTAGGGAATCGATTGAATTATTCCTAACATACCCATATCGCCAACTAGTTCTTGCCTATACAGGGCACTGAGGATGAGCTAGTCCGCGATCGCATAGTCGTGCGTGTCCAGGATGAAAAACTCTCAACTTCGTGCAGACCAAAGATGATCTTGCTTTGGATCAAGAGCTCCAGTATGAGAGGTAGGCCAAGCTTAGAGCATTTCATTGGGCTTTAATTCGGGTGACTCGGAGGCTTCACATGACTTCACACGGACAGTGGCCCCACCCATAAGAAATCCCACCAAACCAATCGAAAGGATGGGAAACTCCACACGGGCAGCCATTTTGAGATGCGTGCATTGTGGCACAAAAACTTAGCATTGACGTCAAGACTGTCCAGCAGGGGTTGCAGAATGCTCAGTGTGGCAAAATTGGACTTTCCAAGCACTCCTGCAAATCCAACAATTTTAGTTAAAGTCGAAGACCAGAAAGTATTTATGAAACATATTCCTTCCAAGAAATGGAAAGTCAAGAAAAAGACAAAATTACAGAGTCCCTAGGGGAAGGAGATGGACTTAATCCAGACAACTGGTCAGTTAAAGTCCAAGTTCAAGGCATCAATACTACTTTTAAAATTGATACTAGAGTTGCTGTTAACATATTAGCAGATGATCTCGACTGGCTTCAGCCAGTGATCCTTCATCCATCAAATTACAAGATTCAGGTGGCAATGACCTTCCAATTAAAAGCAGGATTATTGCTCCTCTTAGCTACAGATTATTGATTCTCTCTGTTCTTCACAATCAATGTACATCTCCATTAAGTTGTAATGTTAGCATACTTCTAGGAATCCTAGAAAATCCAGATGGTGCTCATCATTTGAATGACTCACTGTCTTTCATGCAACAATCTTCAACCTTTTATTTAGAAGCAGTGCAAATTCAGCCTTCAGAAGCTGAGGAAGTTTATACAATCAGCAGTGAGTTCCTTTCTTTCACAGAGACACCATCTACTAGACCCAGGGCAGACATGGAAGTTATGATATTTCAGTTCTTCACAAAGTAAGGACAAAGGTGGAGGATACAGAAGACACTGCAGCAGATGATGATCAACCCCATGAAGACCTGAATTGGCTCTTCCTAGAGAGTGATGAGGAAGAGTCCCTCGCAGCGCTGAGTGACCTCTTGGAGGTTGAGGTCTTAGGGAATGACTTGTCTTTTCAACAAAGAACAAAGAAAAGTACAGCACAGGAGCAGGCCCTTCAGCCCTCCAAGCCTGTGCCGATCATATTGCCCGTCAACTAAAACATTTTGCGCTTCCGGGGTCCGTATCCCTCTATTCCCATCCTATTCATGTATTTGTCAAGCTGCCTCTTAAATGCCACTATCGTACCTGCTTTCACCACCTCCTCTGGCAGCGAATTCCAGACACTCACTACCCTCTGCGTAAAAAACTTGCCCCGCACATCTCCTCTATAGTTTTCTCTTCTCACCTTAAATCTATGTCCCCTAGTAATTGACTCTTCCACCCTGGGAAAAAGCTTCTGACTATCTACTCTGTCCATGCCACTCATAATTTTGTAAACTTCTATCAAATCACCCCTCAATCTCCGTCGCTCTAGTGAGAACAATCAGAGTTTCTCCAACCTCTCCTCATAGCTAATAACCTCCAGACTAGGCAGCATCCTGGTAAACCTCCTCTGCACCCTCTCCAACACCTCCATATCCTTCTGGTAATGTGGCGACCAGAATTGCACACAATATTCCAAGTGTGGCCTAACCAAGGTTCTATACAGCTGCAGCATGACTTCCCAGCTTTTATACTCAATACCCCTGCCAATGAAGACAAGCATGCCATATGCCTTCCTGACTACCTTATCCACCTGCGTTGCCATTTTCAGTGACCTGTGGACCTGTACACCCAGATCCCTCTGCCCATCAATGCACTTAAGTGTTCTGCCATTTACTGTATAATTCCTGCCTGTATTAGACCTTCCAAAATGCATCACCACGTATTTGTCCGGATTAAACTCCATCTGCCATTTCTCCGCCCAAGTCTCCAACCAATATATATCCCGTTGTATCCTTTGACAATCCTCTTCACTATCTGCAACTCCTCCAACCTTAGTGTCGTCTGCAAACTTACTAATTAGCCCAGTTACATTTTCCTCCAAATCATTTATGTATACTACAAACAGCAAAGGTCCCAGCACTGATCCCTGTGGAACTCCACTAGTCACAGCTCTCCATTCAGAAAAGCACCCTTCCACTGCTACCCTCTGTCTTCTATGACCAAGCCAATTCTATATCCATCTTGGCAGCTCACCTCTGATCCCGTGCGACTTTACCTTCTGTACCAGTCTGCCATGAGGGACCTTGTCGAAGGCCTTACTGAAATCCATGTAGATAACATCCACTACCCTTTCATCGTCGATCATCTTTGTCACCTCCTCGACAAACTCGATCACGTTAGTGAGACATGACCTCCCCTTCACAAAACCATTGATGGGTGCACCTTATGATGTCTCTGTAATATGTTTAGAAGAATAAGCTGTGCTTTTAATGGCTGATCAGCATTCAGGTCTTTGTTCCACTGAATCTACTGATCTATTACTTACTTCATCTCCTGTTGCCCAAGAGGAATCTTTCACAGAGCATGCCTTGCCTGTGTCCAGATTAGGTCCATAGAGGATCACACTGCTCAAGAGCTGAAGGCTTCTAGTGATGAAAGTCAGTTAGCACCCAGACTTCAGCCCCAGCTGAAAGTCTCCTGCTCTCCTGAGCTGGAGATTAGCCCAGAAGCTACGGCAGAATCTTTAGCATTTCTGAAGCTGCAGAATCCTCTACAGTAATCTTGTTTCCAAGTTAATTGCCTGCAGGAAATTCATTACAGAAGATGAGGCTGTCTGGTCTCCATATTCTCAGCAATTCTTCCCATTACCCATAGTGGAGCAACCTCGTACAGGGAGAAGCGTGGCTCTCTTACCACTGCCTACAGAAAACAGACAACCCTCACAAAATATCATTGAGAAATCATCTTTTCTTGATGGTCACGGGAAGTTGGTCATTTTTTTTCCTTCATCGTCTAAGTTCATAGAAATCTCAGATCTTCGATGCCTTTTCAGGATACAGCAGTGGATGATACAGCTGGAACAGCCCTTCCTGTAGTTGAAGATGATTCCTCTTCTGAAACTTCTTCCCAGAGTCATTCACGGGAGCAACAAATTCCTCAGTGTCCTGAGTTCTTCTCTTCTAGTCCAGAGGGTCCAGAGGTCGATTCTCTTCAGTCTTCTCTTTTGGATCAGCCTTTTCGTTGCCCATGCAGTTCAGTCATTCTGTAACCTACACTCTGCCTCCCGGCAATGCTGTCAACAATGATGATAAAGTGTTGTCCTTCTCTGCAGATAGAATGTCCTACCAGATGCAGAAGGAGGTTCTCATGTCTCCAAGATGTCTTCCCTAAGGACTGCGAATACTGAGAAAGATTGAATCCCCCAGGGCTGTGATTTGGGGAGGGGGAAGAGCAGGAGTTGCAGTAGGTTAGAATCTGTCTTGTAAAAAAAGGAGTTAGAGGAATGTAATGTAAATAGTTAAAGACTTAGTTTCATGTAATTGGTAAAAAGTAGGATAGTATACTTGGGTGGGAGGAGGTTTCAGTATAAAAGGTTAAGGATATGCCAATATATGACATAGAGGATGATGTACCACTGACAGTCATGTGTTTGACTCTTGAGAGAGAGGATTGAATCATGCCTGGGAACAACATGCCTACTCTATAACCTGTTTAGATGTTGTACTAATAAACAAGTGTTAAGCAGATATCAGAGTATGTCTACAGTCTGTCTAAGAACCAAGTTCCACACCTAGAGTCCAAGGTAGTTGCAGACCTTTTAGTGCAGTTAGAGTGCTGTTAGGGAGGGAGTTACACAATTTTAACCCAGCAACAGTGAAGGAACATAACATATTTCCAAATCAGGATTGTGCGCCTGCTGCCCTTGTTCTTCTAGGTGCTAGAGTTCATGGGTTTGGAAGGTGCCAAAGGAGGCTTGGTGAGTTGCTGCAGTGCATTTTGTAGATGGTGCACATTGCTGCCATGGGATGTGCCAGTGGTGGATGTTTTTTGGTGATGGATTTTAAGACCTTTAAGAATTTTAGGCTGTCAGTGGAACTTTATACCGTACAACCATCAGCAAACATCCCCACTTCTGACCTTATGATGGAGGGAAAATCATTGATGAAGTAGCTGAAGATGGTTTAGCCTAGGGCAATCCTATGCCAATTACTACAAGATAATTATGAATGAAGGCAATTGTTCAGCCAATCATAGCACATCCATTGAGAAAGCTGCAGACACCCTAAGCAGTAATCAATTTATTCTTAACTGATTTAAGGGTTTCCAGCTCCACTACTCTATCTGGGTGCATTTCACGTAGAGATTATTTTTTAATGTGAGGAGGAACTTTATGATGTCAATTCTAAATGTGCCTTTCCCTGAAGTGAGCTTTTGATCCTTTGCTTTCAGTTTAAAGTGCTTTTCCTTATTTACTTTTTCCATACCATTTGTCATCTTGTACACCCCAAAAGAGATCAAATCTCAGAAATTTCCTTTCAAAAATAAAAAGTTCAGGTTTTTGAGTCTTTCTTCAAAACTGAGAGCACTATGACTGGAGGTAACCCTAGGGATCAGACTACCCCTTGTGTCTTGTGTTCACTTTTAGTCACCAAGACAGAAGGGAGATAGTCAGACCCTGATGGTGGTACAGAGAAGAAAGCACTAGGGTTACTTCTAGTCTTAGTGGTCTCAGTTTTGAAGAAAGACTGAAAAGCTTGAGTTCTTTATTTTCGAAAGGAAATTTCTGAGATTTGATCTTTTTAGGAATGACAAATGGTACGGGAAAAGGTAAATAAGGAAAGGCACTTTAAACTGAAAGCAAAGGGTCAAAAGCTTACTTTAGGGAAAGGCACATTTAGAACTGACATCATAAAATTCCTCCTCAAATAAAAAAAAGTTTGACGGTGACTTTCTCTGCCTTGTATTTGACTATTCTGGCCACATGGTTGGACAGGTTTTTGTCTTTGTTAATTGCTGTTTACATTGCTTGGATATTTTAAGAATCAGCAGTGAGAATTAGAATCACTTACGAATCCCAGTTGTGCCATTACGAATTTCAGATGAATTATTGGGTAGGTGCTCTCACTCAGGGAGTTCCCAGTCCTAATTTAACTTTACTTCCAATATAAAAAGTGACTGATAAAGCAAATATATCCAATAACAAGGTTGGAGAATGGAAACCTAGAATTAAATAATATACCCAAAAAAAACCAAGTTCCACTTAAGTCACTGTAGAAAATTGCTTAGCTTGTCATTTTTACTGATACTTTTTCCATGCAGCACGCATTTCACATTTTAATAGCATTTCATATATTCATAAGCTTTTAAAGCAGACATTAATAAAATTCACAATTTTTGAAACACCATTTATTAAAATTAAACAGTGTTCCACATGTCATCCATATTACAATAACTTAGGTACAGTCCAACTATATTAACAGAAGCGGTGGTTGACATCATTTTAAGCACATCCTGTGGATGCTAATGACTTCCGCGTGCTGTACAAACAAAGTTTCTAACTGTGAGTTTATCACCACAGGAACTTCCCCTTGTGGAATCTGTAAGGGAAAGGGGCACTAATCCTATATGGACTCTTTTGGGTGTCATTAGAAACTGCATCACTTCAACAGAAGGAAGGTACAACAAAGTCAGCATAACAGTCAGTGTCCTTGGTGGCTGACCAAAGTCTCACTTTACTCACTCAGCTGGCCATGAATAGCAAGTCCAAAAAAAATCAAAACTTGTCTAATCTAGAAAATGTAGCACAATTATCCCTTAAATTATTAAGACATTTTATATTTTAGTTCTTTGTGGCAAGGGAAAACAATTTAATTATTTCATCTTTAATTTTTTGGAAGATTTTATTTAAATTGGATTGTTATGCTGCAGTTTTCAAGATCTGAGTCTCCCCTGTCAATATTAGAACTCATATTGCTTTGTTGTATTTATTGGGATGTTTCAAGTATGCTTATAATTATGTACTGCATTTAAATTATTAACATTGTTTATAATTTGATTGAATATTACAACTGCTTAAGTTTGGTTACTGAAGCTACAAGATATGAAATTACAAATAGAAGTATAATGGCAAAAATATCAATTTATCCTTTTAATGTACTTTCTCTACTCTGGATGCCATTCATTCTGCCTCTCCTGTCAGCTAACATGAATAAGATAGACTCTGCGTAACAAGTAACAATGCCAACAGGATGCAGAATTCATTGCTACTGCTGTTTCAGGCTCCAGCTTGTCATTGGGGTGGGAAATGAGTGAATGCAGCAAAATAAACTAAGTTAGTTTATCTACTAAAGTAGCTTTCACCTCGTGAGGTTGGTGTTCAAACACTGTACCACGTGAAATTGAGGTTTATTAACATATAATTACTGTGAATTTGTTGGTCCATTGGATTAGGTCATGCTGCATTCTGCCCCCTGCCCATCCTCACCACTGCACAAATTTATCATGATGGGGAAAACTGTGACTTGTTCCTGCACAAGTTTACTGATTTGTTAAGATAAAAGCCAATCTAACCTATTATGGCAAATTTGTGTCCCTATCCTCTTCTTTGCGACTGCATTTCACATGTGCAACAATGAACATTTTATACCAGTTCTGTAATTTTGTTCACTGCTGGCTGATTGTGTTGCTTGAAATGTATATATAAAAGTCATTAAGCAATGATTCGGCACATGTAAAAACTGAAACAGTTCTTAGTGTATTTTCCAACTTCTCTGAGCAAAGTTGGGTGTATTGGACAAACATATTATACTTCTAGAAAATAAACCACTGCTCATTTTATCACTCAGTAATTTGCACTTTCATCTTCAGTCAAGCCTTCGTACCTTCTTCTGAAATGCTGTTACATTTGAAATTCACATCAGACTAACTTTACAGAAAGCACATTGATTATTTCTTGTTACGAAGCTCTGAATGGGACTTTGTAGAGTTGAGCATTGCTCTCTCTGTTGTAGTGCATTATGCAGGAGATCATTAATAGGTTAGATCTAATCAATTTGTCCTGGTCTGCTGACATCTTTACAGTTAACATCAACATTTTTCCAGTAGAAAATAAAGCAGAATCACAAACACAACACACATGAATCACAATAAAACCATCACCAAAATGCAGCAATGACAATACAGGTTTGGTGAATTTTGTTCATTACTCCAATATTGTCTCTGACAATAGCTCTGATAAATTTGACATTTCCCTTTATTGTTTTTTTGCTTCTGTGTTTTCCATCTCCTGACTTTTTCTTTTCTGTTGGCTTCACTCAGGTCCGCTCTTTTTGACCTCGTAGTGTACTGGAATTATTTTACTTCCTTACCTGCTTAAGCTGAATCAAAATATAAATAGTGCATCTTCTTTGATACAACTGATTTAATATGCAATAGTCTTTCTGCTCTGCTGCCCATGATCATAATTGAAAGAGGCCAGAATTACATACTAGGAAAACCTGCCAACCAACAGCAAATAAAAAAACTTCTTCAAATCCCTTACCCACTAATGTATGGATTCAGAAGGTTGTTTTTGTAATGTTTTGAACTATGGGTGAACATTGTTCCTAATATTTGCCCCTGTGCATTAGCTTCAGCAAATTTTTTAGCATTTTTGCAAATGAGTTATTAATGGATTCTTTACAATGAATTCACAGAGGAGAATAGTCAGAAAGCACAATTAACAAGTCTCAGGATTCCCAGGACAACGTCTAAGAGAATGATTATCATCCTTCCCCAGAACACATCATGACAGTGCTGGACCTCCATTCAGAACTTCAGCAATATTACAGGAAATCATTATAGCACATGTACCTCCTGTAAAATAACAGCTGTGATGTGAACTTTATGGGTGAAACTGCAATTCCAAACAAGGTACAAAGGCTTGGTTAAAGTTGAATATGAAAAACAAAGTGATACAAAAAGTCGTTGCCTCTGTTGAACAAAAATAATGCATTTGAGCAAGTTATGAAAAGTCTAGTATACGCAACTATCTTTGATCTTTTCCTCAGAAAAGAAAAGTATTAATACATGAGAATATGCCAAGGACCTTTGATATGTGCTGACTCACATGTTGTTTTGTTTTAAATTCCAATTTATTTAGGTGCACTGGTATTTGTGGACAATAGGGTAGAGCAGCATTTGCTTGACACTGATGTAGAACTAATTAAAAATTGCCTGTTCAGCTACAAAGAGGGGGAAGTTGGAATTGACAGGCAGTATTTTCTCATTCTGTCTTGTGTTCTTACTTGTGATTTAAACATACAACAGAAAGCAATTAAGCAAAAAAAATTAATAACCTGAGCAATAATTACCCTACTGCTAATTAAAATCAAAATGCTGATATTTTAATTTAAATCATCTCCAAATTGTAAATGGAGTAATTTTATACAGTGAAGCAAGCCCCAAAGAAATTTTGAAAGGGAAAGTCATCGAATCATAGACATGAATTCCTTAAGCACTATGCCATGCATCTAATTTAAAAATAAATCCATTTACATTTCTTCAAATCATTTGGTGGGGTTTCAAAAGTAAATGTTCAGACAGAAAGAAATCATTCCCACTAAAATCACAAGTGGGATTCTCTTGTCTTTCACACTATTAACCTAGATAAAACCTTGACCGTTACCTAATCTGTTTAATTATTTCTGCCCTTGATGATGGTACTTATATAGATTTCTTTTTTTAAATGTCCAGTTTGAAACTTACGTGTTACCTGGTATTTGGCTAGAATAGGAATCAGTCAAAAATAAAGTATAATAATTAGCATTCTAATTTTGTGTTGTTTTAAATTTCAATAAGAACAGAGATGAAAATCATAATTAGTGGGAGTCATTTTGAATCTGAACAAGGACTGATGTCTTCCCATAACTCAGCATTCTAATGAAATAAGCCTACTCCTTCAATTTCATATAAATGGCATAATAATTAACTGTTAATGGCAATTACTAATTAAGTGGAGTTTATAAATGGTAATTATTATTAATCAGTTTAATAGCCCTACTTAGTGAGTCCTATTGAATTTTGTGTGGCACCTACATTTCTTATACCAGAAATCTAGACAGACATTTTGCAATTACTCATTATTTATAGACTAGCACAGTCACGAAAATAGTATAAACTGCGATTGTTTGAAATTTGACGTTCTTGCATTTGTCCTGATGAGTGCATAATGAAAAGCTTTGGCAACTTGGCTCTTTTCAGCAATTTGCAGGTCGAAACGTACCTTCCTTGGCAATCAAATCCCTGGATGGGACTTAAACGCAGAGCTTCTGGCTCTTAGGCACCCACAAGACCTCAACACTATGGAGAAGGATACTGAATTATGGCGAAGGGTTGAAAAAACTTAGACTCTTCACCTTTGAAATGAAGCAAGTAGGGAAGAACTCGAGAGAGATATAATATCAAGTTGAATAGCGAAGGTTAATCCTGAGTTTTATGTGATGTTAGACTACAGTTGCAGGACAGGCAGACACAGGAATAAATTGTCGTAAGGTAATTTCAGGAAGGATGTCACATACAATAATGAGTTAAAAGGATCTTTCGGCGAAGCCAACACTGCTGGAGTCAAGAGATCCAGCAGTTTCACAAAAAAGGCAATAGTTACTTTTCTGGGAACAAAGGAATTTGTGTTACTACCTCTTATTTCCATTCAAAAGCTTCCCCGTTGACCAATCCTGTGTGTCCAGGAGCAGCATTATTACAATTTACACTATATTTGCCTCTTCTGCAATTGGTGCACTTCTAGCAGAACTCTTGCTGTTTGTCAGCATCAAGCCGAACATTAAAGTATCCCGCTCAATGATAACACTGAAAACGGAGAATCAAACTGATCAAGGAAGATAGTCTATTGCAGCTCAACCAGAAAGTTTGTAAGCATTGAAAATCCTTCCATATCATTGTCCATGTCATTGAGAGGGTGTCGAGGAGATGGTTCCAGGGAGAGGGGATTTTAGTTACAAGGTTAGGTTGGAAAATCTAGGGTTGCTGTTCATGGAGCAAAGGAGATTGAGGGGAGGTTTGATAGAGGTGTACAAGGTTATGACAGTTTTAGATAAGGTAGACAAGATAAAACTGTCCCCATTACCTGATGGTATAAGTACTGGGGGTCACAGATTTAAAGTCTTGGGTAAGAGATTTTGGGGGGTGTGTGGCGGGGGCAGGGGAAAGGAGGACATTTTTATGCACCGAGTGGTAACGACCTGGAACTTGCTGCCCAGGAGGAAGGTGGAAATGGCGACAATCAATGATTTCAAAAGGAACTTGAATGGGCTCTTGAAGGGAAAATAAACCTGAAGGGCTAATGGGATTGAGTGGGGTAGTGGGATTAACTAGATTGCTCCATGGAGAGCCAGCATAGACTTGATGGACCAAATGGCCTCCTCCTGTGCCATAAATAACTCTGACTCTATGCCTTGCTACTTTATGGCACAGATGTAGGCCATTTGGCCCATCGAGTCTATGCTGGCTCTCCATGGAGCAATCTAGTTAATCCCACTACCCCACTCAATCCCATTAGCCCTTCAGGTTTATTTTCCTTTCAAAACCTATTCAAGTTCCTTTTGAAATCATTGATTGTCGCCGTTTCCACCTTCCTCCTGGGCAGCAAGTTCCAGGTCATTACCACTCGGTGCATAAAAATGTTCTTCCGTGCCCCCCACCACCCCCAAAATCTCTTACCCAAGACTTTAAATCTGTGACCCCCAGTACTTATACAATCAGGTAATGGGAACAATCTAAATGTTTAAGGAGCTCCTTAAAAAAAATGTTAATGAAAGACTCATCTCAAACAGAACACAGGATTGTAAGGCTCAGTTACTGTAATTCAGGTTGCGTCCACTATTTACACTATTAGTTCTATTTATTAACCTTCCTTCAAACTTTCTCCTCTCATCTTTGAAACACACTGATTTGACAAGGGTATGGTTGTACAGTGAAATAAGCCATCCATCAAGACATTCTTAATGCAAACCATGGCAGTGTTATCAAGCTATAAACTCACTCTGGTGGTGCAGGGGATTGGAAGGGAAGGAAAGAGAGAAGGGCATCACTGTCATACCCAACACTGGGATCAGCTAATGGCCACAAACACTTACATTCCATCAGGAAGCAATGGTGGGATATTAGCTCACTTCACCAGCTCTCCAACCTGAGTGTGCTGCAATCAGTCATAACATAATGCTTAAAAACAAAAAGCTACTGCGGATGCTGGAAATCCAAAACAAAAACAGAATTACCTGGAAAAACTCAGCAGGTCTGGCAGCATCAGTGGAGAAGAAAAGAGTTGACGTTTCGAGTCCACATGACCCTTCAACAGAACTGAAGTATAGTTAGGAGAGGGGTGAAATATAAGCTGGTTTAAGGTGGGGGGCAGGAGGAGAGAAGTTGAGGGTGGGGTGGTTGTAGGGACAAGCAAGCAGTGATAGGAGCAGATAAACAAAAGATGTCTCAGACAAAAGGATCAAAGAGGTGTTGAAGGTGGTGATATTATCTAAGAAAAGTGCTAATTAAGAATGGATGGCAGGATACTCAAGGTACAGCTCTAGTGGGAGTGCGGTGGAAAGACTGACAAGGTATTAGTTGTAGATTTAAAAATAATGGAAATAGGTGGGAAAAGAAAAATCTATATAAATTATTGAAAAAAAAGGGAGGGGGAAGAAATGGGGTGGGGATGGGGGGAGGGAGTTTAAGATCTAAAGTTGTTGAATTCAATATTCAACCCAGAATGCTGTAAAGTGCCTAGTCGGAAGATGAGGTGCTGTTCCTCCAGTTTGCGTTGGGCTTCACTGGAACAATGCAGCAAGCCAAGGACAGACATGTGGGCAAGAGAGCAGGGTGGGGTGTTAAAATGGCAAGCGACAGGGAGGTTTGGGTCTTTCTTGCAGACAGACCGCAGGTGTTCTGCAAAGCGGTCGTCCAGTTTGCGTTTGGTGTCTCCAATGTAGAGGAGACCGCATTGGGAGCAACGAATGCAGTAGACTAAGTTAGGGGAAATGCAAGTGAAATGCTGCTTCACTTGAAAGGAGTGTTTGGGCCCTTGGACGGTGAGGAGAGAGGAATTGAAGGGGCAGGTGTTGCATCTTCTGCATGGGCATGGGGAGGTGCCATAGGTGGGGGTTGAGGAGTAGGGGGTGATGGAGGAGTGGACCAGGGTGTCCCGGAGGGAACGATCCCTACGGAATGCCGCCAGGGGGGGTGAAGGGAAGATGTGTTTGGTGGTGGCATCATGCTGGAGTTGGCGGAAATGGCGGAGGATGATCCTTTGAATGCGGAGGCTGGTGGGGTGATAAGTGAGGACAAGGGGGACCCTATCATGTTTCTGGGAGGGAGGAGAAGGCGTGAGGGCGGATGCGCGGGAGATGGGCCGGACATGGTTGAGGGCCCTGTCAACGACCGTGGGTGGAAAACCTCGGTTGAGGAAGGAGGAGGACATGTCAGAGGAACTGTTTTTGAAGGTAGGGTCATCAGAACAGATGCGACGGAGGCGAAGGAACTGAGAGAATGTGATGGAGTCCTTACGGGAAGCGGGGTGTGAGGAGATATAGTCGAGGTAGCTGTGGGAGTCAGTAGGCTTGTAATGGATATTGGTGGACAATCTATCATCAGAAATTGAGACAGAGAGGTCAAGGAAGGGAAGAGAAGTTTCAGAGATGGACCATGTGAAAATGATGGAGGGGTGGAGATTGGAAGCAAAATTAATAAATTTTTCCAGGTCCCGACGAGAGCATGAAGCAGCACCGACGTAATCATCGATGTACTGGAGAAAGAGTTGTGGGAGGGGGTCGGAGTAGGACTGGAACAAGGAATGTTCCACATACCCCATAAAGAGACAGGCATAACTGGGGCCCATGCGGGTACCCATAGCCACACCTTTTATTTGGAGGAAGTGAGAGGAGTCAAAGGAGAAATTGTTCAGTGTGAGAACAAGTTCAGCCAGACGGAGGAGAGTAGTGGTGGATGGGGATTGTTCAGGCCTCTGTTCAAGGAAGAAGCTAAGGGCCCTCAGACCATCCTGGTGGGGGATGGAGGTGTAGAGGGATTGGACATCCATGGTGAAGAGGAAGCGGTTGGGGCCAGGGAACTGGAAATTGTTGATGAGACGTAAGGTGTCAGAGGAATCACGGATGTAGGTGGGAAGGGACTGGACAAGGGGAGAGAGAATGGAGTCAAAATAACGAGAAATGAGTTCCGTGGGGAAGGAACAGGCTGACACGATCGGTCTGCCGGGACAGTCCTGTTTGTGGATTTTGGGTAGGAGGTAGAAGCGGGCCGTCTGATGTTGGCCAATATAAGGTTGGAAGCTGTGGGAGGAAGATCTCCAGAGGAGATGAGGTCAGTGACAGTCCTGGAAACAATGGTTTGATGTTCCGTGGTGGGGTCATGGTCCAGGGGGAGGTAGGAGGAAGTGTCTGCGAGTTGACGCTCACCTCTGCGAGGTAGAGGTCAGTGATCCAGACAACAACAGCACCACCCTTGTCAGCGGGTTTGATGTCAATGTTGGGGTTGGATCTGAGAGAACAGAGTGCAGTAAGTTCAGAGAGAGACAGATTAGAATGGGTGAGAGGAGCAGAGAAATTGAGACGGCTAATGTCACGCCAACAGTTCTCAATGAAAAGATCAAGAGAAGGTAAGAATCCAGAAGGAGGGGTCCAGGTGGAGGGAGAATATTGGAGGTGGGTAAAAGGATCCGTTGAACGGGGAGAGGACTCCTGCCCAAAGAAGTGAGCACGGAGACGAAGGCGGCAGAAGAAGAGTTCAGCATCATGCCGAGCCCGAAATTCATTGAGATGAGGGCGTAAGGGTATGAAACTAAGTCCTTTGCTGAGCACTGAACGTTCAGCATTGGAGAGGGTAAGGTCAGGGGGTATAGTGAATACGCGGCTGGGGCTGGGATTGGAAGATGGGGTGGGGACGGAGGGACAAGCAGGGATGGAGGGTCCCAGATGGGTGTTGGTGTCGATGAGTTGTTGGAGCTTGCATTCCTTAGCACTTGAGAGAAAGAGAAAAAGTTTCTTGTTGAGGCGTCGGATGAGGCGAAGAATAAAATGAAACTGGGGGCACGCACAGCTTTGAAAAAGGGTGCGGCGGTGCTGCTGGAGGGAGAGGTCGAGTGTGTTCATATGGCGGCGCATGGCACTGAGTGTGGATCTCAGAATGCGACGGGAACAGCAGTCCGAGAAACGTTTTATGTCCCGGAGATACCTGTAATCCTGGGTGGGTTCGAAACAAGAGGGATGGAATTTCAGTTGAAATCCACGTGGGGAGAGTCGGAGACAGAGACAGTCACTGAGAAAGGAAATATGGCTGTGAAAGTGGGTTTTAGTAAACACCTTGTCAAACACCAGGAGAGAAATGGAAAGCAATGAAGGTGAACAGGGCAGAAGAGACAGGCGGAAATCCTGTCGGAGAACAGAGCAATACTTCTTCAAGGTAGGCATTTCTTGAAGAGATGTGGCAGTCAATTAAACACAGATAAAAACAAAAAGCTACTGTGGATGCTGGAAATCCAAAACAAAAACAGAATTACCTGGAAAAACTCAGCAGGTCTGGCAGCATCAGTGGAGAAGAAAAGAGTTGACGTTTCCAGTCCACATGACATAACATAATGCTTATTATTTTCCTAGCTGAGATAGCTGTCAACACAGACCAGGGATAAAAATTTGGGCCCTCTTTGATCCATACCATCCCAATGGTGCATTTATCACTGGGTCTTTGAGAGAGTGGGGCCTACAAACATTTAACTTCTTGTCTTTTTCATAATACACATCTTATTAACCTCAATTTACCAACATTCTTTCAGCCTTGGCTCAGTGATGACGCTCTCACCTCAGGAGTCAGGATATTGTGTTCACTCCAGGGACTCGAGATCGTAACCCAGGATGACATTGCAGTGCAATAGTGGCAGAGTGCTGCACAGACTTTTGAAATGAAAAGCTGTCTGTCCTCTTAGGTGGAACATAAAAGATCCCGTGGCAATATTGAAAGAAGAGCAAGGGAGTTGCCCCTGGTCAACATCCCTCAGTCAACATCACTAAAACAGGTAATCCAAACACCATCTCAATGCTGTTCGTCAGATTTTGCCTTGTGCAATGACTACACTTAAAAGGTCCTTCATTGGCTGTAAAGTTTTTCAGGGTGTTGAGGCTGTGAAAGGTGCTCTATAAATGCAAGTTAATTCTTTACAGAAATAATTGTGAATCAATCTGGGATTTGTCCATAGCCTCCGATGGGGAGGATTAATGCAAACAATTCATTTCGCATCTAATCTTCCAAAATACTTGATAGCCCAGATGTAGTTAAATGCAGAAATCTGAAAGGTGCCCTCGGTGATCCCCTGCTCCTCTACAGAGTGTGGTGCTGCTACAGTTTTCATAGATGCAATCAACATAATCAGTGATTTAATATGAAGTTCAACTTTTTATGCCCTATTCTCATCATATGTCACCTTCTATCTCAATCCCATATTAATTCCTGTAAAATTATTAAAAAGTGAATGATAATCTGTGCTTTTTACTTCCTGGATTGCCGTGTGAGAATTCTTCAATCTGATTCAGTCTTCAGTCTGCGTAATGATGTCACTGTTCTTGATGCCACAGATCCCCCATATACACTGGAGGGAAAGTCGCATTGGAGTAGGGGAAAATAGAGCCCACTAAATATTTGGGGGCAGCTTTCTTTGAGATCAACAGCGAGTGCCGTCACTGGTGATCACAAAATCCAAAATATATAATGCTTAAATATACCCAAATTGGCTTTGACACACTACTGCTTACATAAAGAAATTTCTTCAGGTTCAGTGCGATCAGTTCTGAAAACTTTTGTTCACTTCAAATATGCCTTTTCAGTTACTCTCAACAAACTTGGCCACAAGTTCCTGGGCTCACTACTTTTCTTGCATCTTTTAAAAGATTGCTGTAAGCCTTTGTTTCTGACCTCATTATCCAGACACTATGATCTTGTGTTTTTTTTCCGTTCTTCCTTTCCGAATTCTTTAAAAAAATCTATTAAAGTATTTAGTATAATACCCTAGCTCACTTGTTAAACCCACAGTCTGCAATTACTGCAATGAAAACAGCTTGTGCTTTCACTTTTGCCTTGAGCTTGCCCTGATTATCTCCACTCCATTTCCAATGCAATGAATTCCCCCATGGTCAAAGCCTCTAGTTTTCTGTAACTGAGTAAGTCATAAATCACTTCTTATAACATGGGACTCCAGGAATTTTAAGTGTTTCAAAATTACGTCCTATGTTTCCATGAAAACCAATATCAATTGTCACTTAGTTCCTGCACCTTCGCGCAAACTCATCAAAGACGCAAGTTTGTGCATTCCACCTCAGAAACCGTGAAGCCAAACGCCAGCTTAAAGTAACCTGGTGTGGAGCAACACTGACGCATTGTGAGCACCCTATCTACTTAGGAGTCACCCTTGACAGATGTTTTACCTTCAAGAACCACATCGAAAAGATAAAGGCAAAAGTGAGCACACGAAACAACATCCTGAATAAGCTCACTAACACAAAATGGAGAGCAAGCTCGAAAACATTGTGAACCAGTGCACTTGCTCTTTGCTATTCCACTGCTGAATACGCCTGCCCTGCATGGGAAAGATCTACTCAAGCTAAGAAGATGGATGCGGTTCTGAATGCAAGCTGCCAACTTATCACAGGTTGTTTAAAACCAACAAACACTAACAGCCTATAAATCATGGCGGGTGTCGCTCCCCCTGATATAAGAAGAACGGTAGCCAGCAAGAAAGAGCGACTCCGTCAAACATCAGATGAGAAGCACCCTCTACATGGTCATACACCTACACCCAGCCGCCTAAAGTCAAGGAAGAGCTTCATGAACAGTGTTGTTCCATTACAATCAACCCCATCTGAAGCCCGCATCGCCTTGTGGAAAGACCGGCTCGCCAGTCTCGAACAACCCCCAGCGATGGAAATTCTACCGGATGAAAGCCTTCCCCCAGGAGCTAATTGCACTGGGCAACCTGGAAGTGCCTTAACAGACTTAGGACTGGTGTAGGTCGTTCAAAGGTGTCACTAAGCAAATGGGGATATACAACCAGCCCGACAACTTGTGAATGTGGAACTGAGCCACAGACTATGCAACATCTCTTGCAATGTCTATCGCTAGGACCCTAGAACCCTGCACTGTTGCAGATCTTGCCGAATTCAACAACAAGGCGCAAAAATGTGTCCAGTTCTGGCTGGGCCATGTATAGACTGTCTGTGGACACGATAAGAAGTAATTCCTGCAATTACTCTAACTTCACATATTTATACAAATAACTGATTGCTGGGTGAAAGAGTACAAATGGTTACCTCAAGCTTATGTTCCACTGATGGTTACTTAGATTTGTTCTTTTTGTTAAGAATCCCGCAAAACATGGCTTTTGTCACCTCTCCCAATAGTATAGCCTGTGTAAGATTTACTTTTGCAAATTATTCTGCATCACATCAGCTCCATCAATCTCTTGCTGATTTTCTACTTAAGTTTTCTCAGTATATGGAAATTTAAAAACTTCCTTTTAATGTATTTTTTTTAATAAAACTTATCTTTATCCTTAAACATTCTTATTCCTATTTGATTCATTACATTTATTTACTCCAATTATCTCCCATTTCTTGGTCAGCCATCACCTGTTGGTATTGACTTGTTCCCCTCTCCCAATCTAGTTTAAATGGATGTTAGATTACATACTCTAGTTATGGTCTACTTTGTTCGAGGTGCAATCCCACACCATATAGCCAGACTCTCAGAAGGGGAAAAGAACAGTAATTGTATTTCAGATCAGTGTTTTCTGGCAAGTCATTAGGATAATGGTAATTTTTCATAGTTCACGAGGGACCATGGAGAGACAAGTGGCTCTATAGCTTGAGGAACACCACTCTGCATCAAGCATAGGGCAAGAAGAAGGAGGCCGGTCTCCACGAACTACCACTACTGGGATTGAACCCATGCTGTTGGTGTCATTCTGCACCATGCCACACCTAACTGAGCTAACCAATCTCCCACCCAAGTTAGGTAAAGACATTACTATTCCAGGATGCAGAATTAAATGGTTTTGAAGAACGCTTCTCCGATGAATGCAAGTAGTGACAAGTGTGAACTATAGCTTTCCTCATGGGTCCTGCCCTGCCAAGGAGTAATGCAAACAAAGGAATTCAGTTCAGTAGTATATTTTAAATCTAGTTACACAAAATCACTTCTGAAGGAAACAATGTCCACATCTCAGCCAACTGGGTAGATGCACAGCATTATATGGTATAAAGTTATGCAGAAGACGACAGTTCAGTTTAGATCTCTGGTTCATGCAGTGTCCAGTGATGTCACAGACAGGATTGATATGTTTTCTTACTATCCATAACCAAAGTGTTTTGTATGAGAGTTACATTTATTTTCTTACCATTAAACTGGTTGTCCCAATTTAAATAATCCCAGCAGTAGGGCTTTTTGTGAGCTTCAAAATAAAGGTGGTTACTTATTACCCTACACTTGCCCCAGAAGATTAAAAGAATGCGACATCTCACTCAGAACTCTCACTCAAAGACTAGATACAAATGAAGAAAAAAAAATACAATTACAATGTATAATCGTAGCTGAGTCCCTCTTTCATGCAGGCCTGTAGTTTCTTAGACGAATTGATGCTTTTAGTTGAGGTGAGGGCCTTGGGGGCTGAAGGCCCTCAGTAAGCTGCAAAGCTTGTTGTAGTTGAATTTCCCAGAAGTTCTCAGCAGAAATTGAAGTCGAAACAGATTGGGGAAGAGTCCTTCTCCCTTTTTCAAGCTTTTGGTGTTTATTACCTTGGCTGCTTAGTTGACTGCAGCTTTCTGCTTGTTACTCTATCTCTGTAGAGCTGATTCTTGAAGTTTTAAAAGCAGGTAACAAACATAACTGTCTCACCCTTGTGAACTGTTACAAGTCTAAAGTCCTTTTACAAATAGGGTTGGTGGTCAGTTCAATAAACATCCTGTGTTGTCTTTTGACGCTTTGCAATTGATCCAGTCTGGGTTCAGATTAGGGATCATAAAACAATGGGAGGTTGATAGGGACCCCTTCACATTCACCTAACACTTTTGATGTGTCTTTTGTCCATGGTGAACCAGTAAGGCAAGTCAGCAGGAATGCTATAGTCCTTTTGTTGATGTCCCATCCTTTAAGGGATGTGTGAATTTCCCAGATATTATGAATATCTATATGAAATTGGGTATTTGCTCAGTCTCAGGACTATTCGGAGCTTATATTGCCAAAAGCCACATGGTTTGCAGCAGCCATTTTAACAGTCTGTTTCTGTTCAAAATGTTAAAGTATTGTCTGAAAGATCATATATACTGGAGCATGATACTGATATCACCTAATGACAGAGGAACAAGTGGCCTCAATATTACAGAACTAGGGAGAAGGCATAAAATGTAAAACAAGATTTGGCCAAAGATTCCAGATTCCATTGTTAATGATTATTCAATGGCATGTGTACTCCACTGTATTATACATATCATGGAAAGATAAGCTCAACCATAATGTCCTCTAAAGTCAACATATCAAGAAAGGTGACTTGAGCAAGATGTTGAATTACAACAGAGGGAAGACAGTGACAAAGCAGTATCATTACTGGACTAATCACCCAGAGACCCAGGCTAATGCTCTGGGGACAAGTTGAAATCCCACCATGGTAGCTGGTAAAATTTAAATTTAGTTAATTAAAGAATTTGCAATTGAAAAACCAGTGGTCATGAAATGATCATTGATTGTCCTAAAAACCCATCTGGTTCACTAATGTCCTTTATAGAAGGAAATCTACCATCCTTACCTGGTCTGGCCTACATGCGACTCCAGACCCCCAGCAATGTGGTTGACTCTTAACTGCCCTCTAAATGGCCTATCAAGCCACTTAATTCAAGGGCAATTAGGGATGGGCAACAAATGCTGGACTAGTCAGTGATAGCTACTTCCCATGAAAGAATAAAAAAAACTTGTTCTAACTACTTTCAGACTAACCAATTGGGACACCACTGAGTTCAATGTGTCACCCAGTTAACATTACAATTTTATAACATTTTGGTAAAACTGTCAGATTGTCTTTGCTTGGTTTTTTTCAGACTAATTTAGTGTGGAATATTTTATAAATTGATGATGGGACCTAGGCAAATTACGCAATAATTTTGCTACTTAGATATTTGTGCTTACCTTGTGTATAGTAATATTGCTCAGTTTTTATATTTATACAGAATTTAAATTAAAATTTCAAATTAAACATTACCAGGCCTAAATCACAATTCTTGTGAAATACTGGTTCGAGTTGTTTATCGTGTTCCTTTCACACAGCTACATAAAAATACATTCAAGATCAAGATCCAAGTAACAGTGCTGGGGAATAGAACATGACCCAAGTGTGGATTAAGTTGCTTTTACAGTTGTGCAGTTCAGAGTGCAGGAAAGAAATGCCCAGGTACTTGCCTCTCACATTTACACTGCTAAAATTAACTCCTTTAACCTGATGGCATATTTTAGACTCACAAAGATGTGCATTTTTGACTATCAGAAATGAGAAAGCCAGTTTTAGTAACATAAATGGGGTTAGTATGCAGGAGTCACTCTTCTATAATGTAATAGAGTTGCTAACTCATGGCTGGACACATTCATGTACAACTGCACTTTCAAAGTTCAACCTCTATAGTCTTTGGCCCTCTGCTTGCCACAACATTTCTGCAACTATTGATTTCCTTAACTGCACCCTTACCTTACCTTTGATGTTGTGGTCCCCAATAAATCATTGTCCTCTCTCTTCTGTTAGAGCCCTCAGCCCTGTTCTCTTGAAAGGATATGACAGACAATTGGTTTAGCCATCCACTGCCAATTCTGGCTGGACCACATAAAGCACTATTGGGCGCTGCATACCTCAGCTAAAATTACTCACTATTCCAGGATCAGTATACAAAGACAACCATCGGCTTCTTTTCTCTACTGCAAGCCCTCTTAAATCCCTCTCATGCATGCTTTGCCCTCACCTCCCAACAATAAGTGAGAAGGGCTCAGGAACTTGTAAGATCGAGACCATCTAATCAGCTGCCTCCCTTCCACTAGCCCAACTGGCCAAACTTCCTCTGTCCTAACCCTAAACTCTCATTTTTCTCTAGTTTCTTTCCCATCTCCCTTCCCGACCTCTGAGCTCATCTTGTCCATGAGACCCACTTCTTGCTCCCTCAACACTATTCCCATTAAACTACTGACCACCCAACTTCTCCTCCTGGTCCCCATGTTAGCTGATATTGTTAACTGTTCTGTTTTCAGGTGTTATCCCTTTCCTTTTAAATCTGCTGTTATCATCTCTCTCCTTTAAAAAAACCTCTGACCCTACCATCCTTGCCAACTACAATCCCATCACTACCCTTCTTTTCCTCTACAAAGTCCCTGAACATGTTGTCACCACCTAAATCTATACCTATCTTTCCCAGAACTCCATGTTTAAATCCTCTAATCAGATTTTAGGCCCTGCCACAGTACTGAAATGGCTATCAAATTCACAAACAACATCCTTTGTGACTGTAATAATGGTAAACTATCGCTCCTCAACCTGTCTGCAGCCTTTGACACTATCCTCCTCCAATGTTTCTTAACTGTTGTCCAACTTGGTTGGATTGCTTGCGCCTGGTTCCATTTTGATCTATTTAATCATATCCAGAGTATCACTTACACTTTCTCTTCCTGCTCCCTTGTGTTGCCTCTGGTGTCCCCCAAAGATCTATTCTTGGCTCCCCATTTCTCATGTACATGCTGCCCTACGGCAACTTCATCTAAAAAGTGTTAAATTTTCACATGGACACTGACGATACCCAGCTCTACCTCATCACCAACTCTCCATTCCTCCACTATTGCTCAATTATCAGGCTGCTTATTCAACATCCAGTACTGGATGAGCAGAAATTTCCTCGGATTAAATATTGAGAAGGCTGAAGTCATTGTTTTTCGGTCTTCACTCCAACTCTGTTCCCTGGCTACTGATTCCATCCCTCACCCTAGAAAGTTGAAGATTAAATCAGTCAGTTCTCAACTTTGTGTCATATTTGATCCTGAGATGAGCTACCTACACATTCTCGCAATCACCAAGGTTGCCTATTTGCACCTCTAACATCATCCTTTGAATTCCTTCAAATTAGATCATCTAACCATCACTCAGCTCATCTGCTACTGAAACCCTCATTTTTTTTTTCACCTCTAGACTTGATTATTCCAATGGGTGGTCTACCATGTTCTATCCCCTGTAAACTTGCCATTCAAAATTCTGCTACCCATGTCTTAACCCACACCCAAGTTCCATTCACCTATCACCCGTCTGTCCACTGTAGATTGGTTCAGGGTCAAGCAACATGTTGATTTAAAATGTCTTATCTTTGTTTTCAAAATCCTCAATGGCTGCATCCCTCCCTTTCGCCGTTATCTCCTCCAACCCCACAACCTTCCATGATATCTGCATTCATCTAAATCTTTCCTCTTGAGCGCCCCCAATTTTAAATTGTTTCTCCATTGGTGACAACATCTTCAGTCGCCTAGGCCCTAGGTTCTGGAATTCCCTCCCCACACCACTCTATCTTGCTTCACAAAAACAGAGACAGAAATACCTGGGAAAACTCAGCAGGTCTGGCAGCATCGGCGGAGAAGAGTACGGTTGACGTTTTGAGTCCTCATGACCCTTCAACAGAACTAAGTAAAAATAGGAGAGGGGTGAAATATAAGCTGGTTTGGGGTCGTGGGGTTGGTGTGGGGGGGGGGGGGGGAGGGGTGGGAGGGAGGAGAGAGAGAAGGGGGGGTTGTGGTTGTTGGGACAAGCAAGCAGTGATAGGAGATAACCAAAAGATATCAAAGACAAAAGGACAAAGAGGTGTTGAAGGTGGTGATATTATCGAAAAGAATGTGCTAATTAAGAGTGGATAGCAGAGCAAGCAAGGTACAGATAGCTCTAGTGGGGGTGGGGTGAAATAAGACTAATAGGGCATAAAAGGTATAGATAAATGATGGGTGGAATACATTTAAAAATAATGGAAATAGGTGGGAAAAGAAAAATCTATATAAATTATTGGAAAAAACAAAAAGGAGGGGGAAGAAACGGAAAGGGGGTAGGGATGGAGGAGGGAGTTCAAGATCTAAAATTGTTGAACTCAATATTCAGTCTGGAAGGCTGTAAAGTGCCTAGTCGGAAGATGAGGTGCTGTTCCTCCAGTTTGCGTTGAGCTTCACTGGAACAATGCAGCAAGCTAAGGACAGACATGTGGGCAAGAGAACAGGGTGGAGTGTTAAAATGGCAAGCGTCAGGGAGGTCTGGGTCATGCTTGCGGACAGACCGCAGGTGTTCTGCAAAGCCGTCACCCAGTCTGCGTTTGGTCTCTCCAATGTAGAGGAAGCCACATTGGGAGCAACGAATGCAGTAGACTAAGTTGAGGGAAGTGCAAATGAAATGCTGCTTCACTTGAAAGGAGTGTTTGGGCCCTTGGACGGTGAGGAGAGAGAAAGTGAAGGGGCAGGTGTTACATATCTTGCGTTCGCATGGGGAGGTGCCATAGGAGGGGGTTGAGGAGTAGGGGGTGATGGAGGAGTGGACCAAGGTGTCCCGGAGGGAACAATCCCTATGGAATGCCGCCAGGGGGGGTGAAGGGAAGATGTGTTTGGTCGTGGCATCATGCTGGAGTTGGCGGAAATGGTGGAGGATGATCCTTTCAATGCGGAGGCTGGTGGGGTGATAAGTGAGGACAAGGGGGACCCTATCATGTTTCTGGGAGGAGAAGGCGTGAGGGCGGATGCGCGGGAGATGGGCCGGACACGGTTGAAGGCCCTGTCAACGACCGTGGGTGGAAAACCTTGGTTAAGGAAGAAGGAGGACATGTCAGAGGAACTGTTTTTGAAGGTAGCATCATCAGAACATATGCGACGGAGGCGAAGGATCTGAGAGAATGGGATGGAGTCCTTACAGGAAGCGGGGTGCGAGGAGATGTGGTCGAGATAGCTGTGGGAGTCAGTAGGCTTGTAATGGATATTGGTGGACAGTCTATCACCAGAAATTGAGACAGAGAGGTCAAGGAAGGGAAGGGAAGTGTCAGAGATGAACCATGTGAAAATGATGGAGGTGTGAAGATTGGAAGCAAAATTAATAATTTTTTCCAGGTCCCGACGAGAGAATGAAGCAGCACCGAAGTAATCATCGATGTAGCGGAGAAAGAGTTGTGGGAGGGGGCCGGAGTAGGACTGGAACAAGGAATGTTCCACATACCCCATAAAGAGACAGGCATAGCTGGGGCCCATGCGGGTACCCATAGCCACACCTTTTATTTGGAGGAAGTGAGAGGAGTTTAAGGAGAAATTGTTCAGTGTGAGAACAAGTTCAGCCAGACGGAGGAGAGTAGTGGTGGATGGGGATTGTTCGGGCCTCTGTTCGAGGAAGAAGCAGAGAGCCCTCAGACCATCCCGGTGGGGGATGGAGGTGTAGAGGGATTGGACGTCCATGGTGAAGAGGAGGCGGTTGGGGCCAGGGAACTGGAAATTGTTGATGTGACGTAAGGTGTCAGAGGAATCACGGATGTAGGTGGGAAGGGACTGGACAAGGGGAGAGAGAAGGGAGTCAAGATAGCGAGAAATGAGTTCCGTGGGGCAGGAACAGGCTGACACGTTCGGTCTGCCGGGACAGTCCTGTTTGTGGATTTTGGGTAGGAAGTAGAAGCGGGCCGTCCATTCTGTTTTTGTTTTGGATTTCCAGCATCCGCAGTTTTTTGTTTTTATATTTTTGTTTTTAGCTCTATCTTGCTTTCCTCCTTTAACCTACCTCTTTGACTAATATTTTGGTCATCTGACCTAACATCTTATTTAAAAAAAAGACATGCAGAGCCAGATAATGCTCCTGTGAAATGCCTTAAGGCGGTTTGTTAAAGGTGCTAAACAAATATAAGTTGTCGTTGTACTCCTGGAGGTTTCCTCATATGACTTCTGACGTCCAAACATCATATCCAATTATGTTCTTACCCCATCTTCCAATTCTTTTTTTTAAAAAATGATCAAGGAGAACTAAAATTCTTTTTAAATACCCTTATGAGTTTTACCCAAATGTGTGCACAGCAGCAGCCATAAAATTAATCTTTAACTCCTGGAGATACCAGGGCAACCTCAGAGGACTGGTAATCCGAGATGCAAACTAAACAAGCAAATAGCATAAAGGCATCATTAAACACTTCCTGGGTCTGATGTGATGTGTGCTTTCCATATTACCTTAATGCCATGCACAAAACCATCTCACAAAAGGACTCCCCATGCCAGCTCACTTTGATCTAACAAAGTGCCTCCCCTTATGGGCATGAAGAGGGTGAACAAGCAATTGTCCCAAATCTGAGCCCGTTTTGCAATTCAAATCCACTGGGAACCAGTTTAACAACACATTTTTTGTTTACTTATAATTATCATACTTAACCAGAGATTTTATCCCATCTGTTTGTACAGGGCTCAGATTAAAGTTTAAAAAATCTAAACTCAGGGGGCTCATATAATTTTTGCTTAAACATCAGAATTCCTTCAAATTAGAAGTCTAACATATTTCTTGAAAATATACAAAGCCGAGAAACTGGCAAGACAAAAACGTAATCAAAATATTGCAATCACTTCATAGCTGGAGTATTGCATCCAGTTCTGATCACCGCGCTTTAGGAAGTGAAGGCTTCTGGGAGGGTGCAGAAAAGATTTGTGAAAATGGCTCCAGGGATGAAAAACTTTAGATACTTCAATAGATTGGTGAAGTTGGGACTGTTCCCCTTGCAGAAGTAGAGGAGATTTGATAGAGGTATTCAAAATCATAGGGGTTTAGACAGAGTAGATTGGGCAAGACTGTTCCCATTGGTGGAAAGATTGAGAACCAGAGGGCACAGATTTAAGGTAACTGGCAAAAGAAGCAATGATGACATGAGGAAAACATTTTTCTCACAGTGGATAGTTAGTATCTGGAATGCACTGCCTGAGAGGGTGGTGGAGGCATATTCAATCAAAGCATACAGGAGGGAATTAAATTATCTGAAAAGGAAGAATATGCAGGACTACTGGAAGAAGGCAGGGGAAGTGGCACGAGGTGAATTGCTCCTTCAGAGAGCCAGCACAGACAACGAGCCAAATGGCCTCCTTCTGTGCTGGAATCATTATGATTCTATGCTACTCATATCTATTTTACACACTAAATATAATAATCAGCAGCTACATATAATTTTTAAAATAGAATCTCAAGTGACTAAATTGACAACTACAATGTAGAATTTTCTTATGTATATTTGGTTTTTGATTTTAAACTATAGCCTGAGCCAGGCGAACAGATGATGCTGGATCTGGAATCAACATTGTAACACTCCTCCGCTCCACCTCAAAGAATACTGTACTCATCCAGCATGCAAGTCATTGCTTGCTTACTGCTGAACTAACAGTATTTAACTCTTCATAACCCAATATGCATAAAACATTAGTACAACCAAGAACAATGTACAATGATAGGAATCAGGAAATATTTGTAACTTAAAAGGCGGAAAAGGGCCAAGTTAAATCACAAGTGATATAGGCTTCCTCCAATGTAAGGTCATATGACGCATGCTTGGACAAAACATAGTTGGAAGATTAGGTAATTGTTGATCATGTTCTAATAGTGGAACGTTCCAATGTTTACTTTAAAAAAAATGAAGGTTACATTGCATACTGTGAAAAAAGTCTGGTTTTGGTTCATTGAATGGTTTTGAGTACATTAAGCAATTTTGATGTGTACCAGTTTTAGGTGAGGTAACAAAAATAGTTACTGCTATCGACACTTGTTTTAAATGCAACTCGCAAACAATCGATTTTAAAATTCAAGTGAGGGTTGCCTGATAGCATTATTGGATACAAAATAAAGCTCAAAACCAGAGAGCTGGAATCTGTCTACTTAGCTAGGACCAAAGTAACCAGGCAACTAAACACAGTATATTGATGACGGGAGAAGAGAACAACGCAGAGAACTGTTTCATACTGTTTCACAGGAGCATAAAAGTGGAAGTGATTGATTTTTTTGGAAGGGTAAGGGATAAGAAAATAATCTTAGTTATTTTTATAGGACACATTACTAAAACTGCTTCTATAGGTAGAGATCATTGAAAACAGCTTTTATTAATTTCAAGTGACTTGGATTTCTGTTGTTGCAAAATAATTCCGTTTTGGGTTTGAAGGAAAACATCCCTGAACTTTTCTCATTGTTTTCTTGCCACAAATCAGGCCTAAAAATGTGGCATCATTATACACATTGCAGGCTGTGCCAAAATCGCAGATGCAATACGCGTAACATCTCTGGATACCATGTTCAGCAGGAAAAGAAAAAAAAATGGATTTGTTATTGAACAGCCTTCAATCCTAGTTAAACATGGAACAAGGGCAGCAATGCTGATAGACTCCTGAAGATTGTCATTGGTCATTTACTAAAGGTCACAATTATTTACCTGTTGCATAAATTTCAATAATTTTTATCTCATCATTAGAGCCAGGTAAGTGGTTGGAAGCAAAATAAATATATTTTAATTTCTTTATAAAATAGCTAGGGGTCAAATCAGCACCTGACGGTGATAAAAGTGGTATCTGTGATCTGTGCAAATGGCTATGAATTGTCAGGAAACTTGACTTTCTTTTAAGTGCCCTGCTTGTTCAATTGAATTTTAAGAATAAGAACCGGCCTTGATGATCGTAACTTAAAATATATTTTGAAACATGCAAAGAATTTTTGTTCGATACTTTAAAAAAAAATTGGATTTGGAAAAACGTTTTGAAAAATCTCAAGTGATCTATGAAAAAGTGTGTTTAAGAAAGTCAATTTTCGTATTCAGCTTTTGAATCTTACATGTATACATTTATAGAATTAGACAACATTATTCAGCAGGTTCCTCCAATTTCTTGGATCAACTAACACATTGTAGAAACATGAAAGTTTCAGTAAATAGTTTAATATTGTTTACACCAGAAACATTGGCAACACATTTAAATGTCAACTGCTTGTGTGCAAAATGAAATAGCAAATCAGATATACAATTATCACCTGTGATATTTGTCTTAATATTCTTACCTGAACAGAAATATTAATGATCTTACTTTAACGTTATAGCGGAAGTGAATGTTCCTTCCAAAACAGCAGCCAAAAATCACCCCCTTCCCCACACCCAAGGATCAAAGTCAATTGTACACTTTTAAGCCTTTTAAAAAAAAAACATGCAACAGTTGCAAAAGACTCAACAGCTCATTTACAAATTTGCTATTTATAATGAATGTACTGATACATTGAATGACCTTTATAAAAACAAACAAAAAGGCAATTTTTTTAATATAGATAATTGACAATTTGTTTAAAAACGTTTGTTTACCAGTTTGTACATTCTTAATTTTGGTGTGTGAATCTAATGGTCTGATTATACTACCAAACAAAAATATTTTGTGCTATCTGGTAAAAGGCCTGCCAAAAAAAGGTAGGCAAAGTAACCGAACCATTATTTATAGACATACTGGTTTAGTTAGCCAAATTAGCTTCTCCAAAAATCAACAAGGGCTGGTGCAGAATAATTGATGAGTTACTTGCTGCCTTTAGGGATATGCTTGTATAAAATCCTTTATTTAAATTGCACTTAAATTCAAGATGTGTCTTGTATTATGTGACTTACTAAGCTGCTTTCCCTGCTCAACTTTATTTTCAAATGCTGTATTTTAGATAATACTAATGCAGCTTTATGTAGGAGCCACAGTATTAAAACTGTAGTAGACAGCAAAGGCAGCAGCCATCCAAAGTATTAGCAATTGCTAAAACCGCAAAGATCTAACACTTCAGTTTATTGGACACAACAGTTGCTACGACACCATCTTTAACTGCACATTTTTCACCATTCACACCCTAAACCTGTGAGAAATTATGAATTCTGAAACTAATTTGATAAAGCAGCTGTGCTAATGTTTTTACAACATATTTTACTAATATTCTAAAGTGTATTTTCTTTTCCGTCAGGTAACAGCACAAAGCACGAAAAAAAACTATATAACATTCCTCACCTTAGCCGTCATGCAGTCAAGAGGTCAGAAATGATGTATTAATGATTACGCAGTTTAACAATTTTTTTCATTAAATCCCAAAAATATATTTATAAAAAGTTCAACTGTGTGGTCAAAGCTAAAAGGGAGTATTTTCCATTCTTACTTTAAAGTACCAGTGAACACAACAATAAAGTGAATACTGCAGATTTAAAATTTCACTGTATGGCTGAAAAACTTGGGGCCATTTTGTTTTAAATAAAACCAGAAGCACAAAGTTTTTGTTAGGCTTCACCATGGATCAGAAGAAAGAGTTATCAGGTGCTAATAATTTTTTCATTCTTGCTCAGTGACATGTAAAAACAGATCATGCTCTACAACAAAGCAAAGAGACAGACAGACAGTACTGAAAAAAAAAAACCCAGAGACATTAATACATACATCTGCAACAGACTTTAGATAATAAAATAAAACTGACCACGTAGCACTCAATCTCCTAATGTTCCATAAACTATAGTTTGCACCCTACAGTTCATACACTGGAATAACCACAATTACATTGAATTTCAGTTTAAAATGTCCACTGCACTTATAAGTATGTTGCTGTGTAGAATCAATTTTTTTTTGTTTGACATGTTTTAAATACAAAAAGCTTTACACTTTCATCCTTCCTGCATATTAAAATTTCTAAATCATAGAATACTGGGGGTCAAAGGCAAAGCTTAGAACACCAAGCACAGCAGCCTTGGTCAATTATGCTCAAATTCATAGTACAAATCAATGATGTTTTGCATTGGTGGCTTCTTTACAATTGAACAAATACGGTCTACTCAACATATATTGGGGAGAAAGGGTTTAGGTGGAACAACTGTTCGACAAGGCCCACAGGGACACAATCGTCAGCAGTCAATCTAAAGAATACTGCTCTACTGTAATTTTTTTGAAACTTAAATAGGTTTCATTGTGGATGCTAATTTACAATTTCACCATTGGAGTTAATTTTTTTTTAAACTATGCCGTAAAATTCTATATTCTAGTGTCAAGCTGAAAAGAGGTGTACGAATTTCATGATAGAAACTGAATAGGGGATAATTTAGGTGTCTACAACTGCTAAGGACTCCTCCAATAAATTGGCCCTTTTGATAGTTTTCCAAATTGTGGTCTTGCTTGCAAATCATTCAACAGTTGCTACTATATCGGATACTCATAAAATAGCCCTTGGTTTGCTGAGAATCAATTTCTGCCTTGTAAATTTTGCAGGACTGTACTATCCCTTAGAAGGAATAAGACAACACACAATGCATTAACCTGGTCAATAAGCTCACAATGTTTTCATGCAAGACTCAAGTGGACACCCACTAACACAGGCCTGGATTAGTCAAGAGCAACAGCAAATTGTAGACAAATGACAACTCACTCATTAATGAGCATCGCCTAACTGCTACAGAAGACACAAGTGGTTTCATTTCAGTGTAACCTCAGTTTTGCCAACTTTTGAAAGGGAAGTGAAAAAAACTGCAAATTTTTCAGTTTACCAGTGAAATTCAAGCCTTAAAATGCAGCAATATTTTGATATAGAGGAGTGCAAATCTCATGATTTAAGAGCCTTCCTGTATCCAAAAAGTTGCTGACAACATGCAATATGTCTACACTAACTTAAAAGGCAACTGGTATTAGCCTATACAGAGAATGAATTAACCATTTCCAACTGTGGAACATTCTTCAAGTGAATACTGGACAGAAAGGCTAGCTTATATCAATACTATGTGCATCTCATTATTTATAGAAGGGTTCCTAAAAACATCATGACATTTTTCATGGTTCTACTGCACTAGTATTCACATTAACTGAGACTAAAAGGAAACTGCTCACACTTGATTAGCCCACACATAAAAGCATTTTGAAAAATACATGCAGCAGCAAAAAATGTACAGTACGAGGAAAATTAGCCCTCCGTACATAGCTTCATGCACAGATGCAACAAGGACAGGTAAAAATACTAAACCTTTGATTACTTGAACAGACTTGACACATCAACATACATGCTTTCAAGCTGTAAAAGTATTGAGTAAAAGGTGGTTTTGTCACAGGACTTTGGGGGAGTGAGAATAAATTTGTATGTATCCAGGGCCCAAAATGATTCAGGCTTTATATGAGAAAAAAATTACATGTATATTAAATGTGAACCCTTCCCTTGAGTCATTTAGGAAAATGTTAGCTGAGTCTGAGACCATCCGTTTGCTTTGCTTTGAAACTTACATTTCTACCTTCAAATGCAACAAAATGATAAAATAATGAGTAACAAACTTTAAAAGCTGTATTGCTGTCTATACTAGAGAGGTCATAATACAGGTAAACTATGAAGCAGTGTGCTGTATGGCCAGTATATCCATATTATATGCATATTGCCTGTCAGCATCACAATGTTGTTCAAATCAAGTGCTAATCTTGGTGACTATAAAAATTATGGACAAGATCAAGAATTCAGCAAAATTAAGGAAAAGATTTTCCTCCCAGAAAATCAAATCAAGTAGTTTCTTTCAAATATACAAAACACTTGGTAGGGAGAAGACTGTTTAATCTTTCTATCCTTTGACTCAATTTACTTTCCTTTTTGTATTTCTGTCTTTGGTTTTATTTTTCTTTCCATCCTTTGCTGTCATATGTTTCTTGAGAGTTCTCAATCTTTTATGGTATAGCTTTCCTTACATTTTTCTTCCCTTTATTCATCAGCCTTTTCTCCTAATCCTTCCCTAAATCCTCCCTTCCATCTTTAGACTTCACAGTCTAACTTTCATCAACCACTGAATTAGACTGAGGCATGAAGGAAGATGCTGGACACGTAGCATTTACAGGCTTTTGCAATGATGAACAGGATTTGATTTAGAAAAACAAAGGTGCATGATAACTAGCAGGAAAAACCAAGTCTGCGGTTGGCACCTATTTCTTCAGATTGGGATTCCCCAGGTCCTACACCTGTCGTTTTGAGCACAAAAGAGTTCATTGTAAAGAAAATACTAAACTGTGTATTAAATACACAGAACAGCATCGTAAATGCACACTATTTAAAAAAAAACATGCTTACAATTTTGCAAGACTCCCACCCCCCACAAAAAACCGTACTTCTCACATTAACATACATCCATTTAATTCTGCGAGGAAACCTCTATCCAGCACTGTAATTCTTTACAGGTTTTTAAAAAAAATTCTAAATGGCTACGATTCCTCTATTACCAGAAACACATACTGCAGTCTTAGTAAAATTGCTTTTATATATAATGACAATAATGCATTTTATATTTTGTACAGTGTATGCAACATTTCCATACAGTCAGACCATGGCCCGATAAGGGCCCTGCATCTTCAGGAATTGGATGATGAAGGACGGACCACCAGCTACAATCTGTGGTGGGAGGTGGCTGAGTGGGCAGTTCTCAATGCTCATGATGGACAACTTGCTGCAGAGTGCCAGCTCAAAAGGAAGGCTGTGCAGGTTTGGATTATCATTTAAATACAACTCCTCCAGATTTTCCAGTGTACCTGCAAAATATCCAAGTGTTTGTTTAATGCAATTAATCTCTTGTATTGGATATGCGACTTATATAAAGGTTAGATTGTACATTTGGTCTAAAACCATTCTCAACTAATGGGGAGTAAGACAGTTAAATTAAGAAAGAAACTCAATGGATCACTGATTCTTTTTCTGAAGTACAATACTTAACCAGCAAACTCAAGTCAATGGATTCGCGTCAAAGACTAAAGTTAGGTTTTATGTCAGTAAGTTCAGTAAGGAAGTAGAAAGGTAAGGAAGAAGGCATCCATAACACAAGTAAACAATTAAAATGTATACCCCATTTTAACACTTCTGAGAATGCTTTATGCATAAATATATTATGCCAGTGGATGAGGTTTCCTAAAAAACGTAAAGGCTGCTTGGCCTTTTCGCCTGCCTGTCAGCCGTTAGGTTGGATGGGCAGCGTAAATTTGAATTTAATTAGCTTCTTAATGGCTTTAATAGGCCTTTTAGTTGTCGATGGGTGCGTAGCCAACTCTGGCGCGTGCCCGCTGAACAAAGTGTCGCGAGACTGCATGATGATGTCGGGGCGCTCACCCGACGTCATGGCGTGTCATTTTACACTCGGGCGTGCGCCTGGTTCTGACCACTGGAGAGCATTAGTAATCTAACGTAAAGTGGCTTTACTATTTAAAAACAATACAGGTTCCTGAAATTCTGAAAAATCACTATTTAAAGCACCTATTTGGCTTAATTATTTGCTGCACCTTTATCAATTCTACCACACAATAGCTTAAGCAGGTCCATGAGTGAAATCAAGAAATCAGCTAGGTCAGATATCTGTATCTTAATATATTTGTCTGTTTTCCAAGACATCATTTCAGTTGCTCTACATAATGTTTTCTGCAACAGCAGCAAGGTTTTCTTTTGGCATTCATGTTAGAGTTTCCTTGAAGTGTGTCAATATTTAAAGGATGCCAGGAATGTGTGAATACCTGCAGTGCGTCCTTCACAAAGTTTGAAACAGCTGCCCTCAGTTCAATCCATAAAGTGATTATACACCAGTTGAAAGAAAAGTAGTGATTCCACATTGAGTTTTGGATACTGAGCAAACAGATAACAAAAAGTGGAAAGAGCTGCAAAACGGAATACGAGAATAAGCTTGCAAGGGATATTGAATGTATGAACAATGGTGGACAGATAAAGCACCTCTAGTCTATCTAGCCTGTCCCACACAATTACAATCCCTTGTGTATGCCATAAGATGTAACCCCACCCTGAAAACAGAGAGGCAAGATAAAAAAATTAAGCCTAATGAAGGAAAAAAAATCTGGAAAATTCTTCTCTGGCTTAGTGATGGAACTAGCTCCTAAAGTACCTACCTGTGATAAATGCAAAATATTACGGATGCTGAAAATCTGAACCAAAAATAAAAAATGCTGGAAAAACTCAGCAGGTCTAACAGCATCTGTGGAGAGAAAGACAGTTAACGTTTCGAGTCCACATGACTCTTCTTCAGCGCTCTGAAGAGTCATGCGGACTCAAAATGTTAACTGTCTTTCTCTCCACAGATGCTGTTAGGCCTACTTACTTGTGATGTCCACCCTAAATATGAAACAAGTTCTGCTCTTGCTTGAAGGAATTCAGCAATTAGTGTCCACCACACAACACAACACAGCAACCTGTTCTGGAATTATTTTCCCAATAGTGAACCTATCTTCTGATACCTAACCTAGATCTGGCTATACACAATTTAAAATTGGGACAAATGCAAAATACTGCAGATACTAGAAATCTGAAATAAAAACAAAAATTGCTGGCATTTCGTCAGCTCTGGAAGAGTCATATGGACTCGAAACGTTAACTCTTTCTTTCTCCACAGATGCTGCCAGACCTTACCAGAATTTTTTGTTTTTGTTTAAAATTGGGACCCCTAGTGCTCCTTATACTTACTGATATGCAGCTGGCTCTTAAATGCACCCCAAAATGGCCTGAGCCGCTCAGTTCAAGGGCAGTTAGGGTTTGGCAACAATGCTGGCCCTGCCATCTACACCCACATCGCGTCAAATAACACATTTAAAAATTGGAACAAACTGTCAACTGAAACATAATCTATTCTCGTCGTCATCATATAAACTTCTGTAGCATTATTGCTGGTGACTCCCAAGGATCAACATTCTGCTTCTCAGTGATTTCATCCAAAAGCACAACATTAGTTTTAAAATTTACATTGATGCCACCCAGCTCTACCTCACCACCGCCTCTTTTGACTCCTCCACAAGGGAGGGAGGGAGGGACAGAGACTGAGACACAGAGAGAGCAGAGCTGGGGAGTTAAATGAACGTGAGAAGGGGCAAGGCAGAGCAGAACTGGAGGCAGGAAAAGAAAAAGTGGTTGGGGTTGGGGACGGGGCAGGGTGAGTGGCAATATTGGTGAAAGATGGCATTACAGGACTGGAAGGAGAGGATGTGCCAGAGGGGTCAAGGACAGAATCTCTCTGGCTAGAGGTAAGGAATGGGAAAGGTGCAATAACATGACTAGTGTAGTATACAGACACCAACTAGTGGAAGGGCTGTGGAGAAACAAATTTTCAAAGAAATTACAAAGAGGTGCAAAAGTTATAGAGTAATCATAATGGAGGGTCTCAGTTATCCAAATATAGACTAGGATAGGAATAATACAAAAGGACAAGTGGGGTGAGGGCTCTTGGAATGTGTTCAAGATAATTTTCTACAGCAGTACGTTTCTAGTCCAATGAGAGGACATGCAGTCGTGGACAGGGGGCCAGAGGGCGAGAGCGGCCATAGAGCGAGACTGGGGGGGGGGGGGGGGGGGCAGAGAGAGCAAGAGAGTGGGGGGGGATAGAGAGAGAGAGGGGGTCCAAAGAGACAGAGAGAGAGAGCCCCAAAGAGAGAGAGAGCCTCAAAGAGAGCGAGGGAGAGAGAGAGAGAGAGAGAGAGAGTGGGGGAGAAAGAGAGTTCCAAAGAGAGACACAGGGGTCCAAAGAGAGAGAGAGAGACAGACACAGGGTTCCAGAGAGAGAAAGAGGTGCCCAAAGAGAGAGAGAGAGAGAGAGAGAGAGACCCAAAGAGAGGGAGAGAGCGTTTAGCGTTTGGGGGGGGGGGGGGGGGGGGGGGGAGAGAGGGGCCAGAGAAAGAGAGAGAGATGGGGGGGTGAGAGAGTTCCAAAGAGAGAGAGAGACAGACACAGGGGTCCAAAGAGAGAGACAGAGAGGGCCAAAGAGAGAGAGAGAGAGAGGAGCCCAAAGACAGAGAGTGAGCATCCCATAGAGAGAGTGAGAGAGAGCACCCCAAAGAGAGAGAGAGCACCCCAAAAAGAGAGTGCGCCCCAAAGAGAGAGAGAGAGAGCGCGAGAGTGCACCCCAAAGAGAGAGAAAGAGAGCGAGAGAGTGCGCCCCAAAGAGAGAGAGAGAGTGACCCAAAGAGAGAGAGAGAGTGACCCAAAGAGAGAGAGAGAGAGTGACCCAAAGAGAGAGAGAGAGAGAGAGAGTGACCCAAAGAGAGAGAGAGAGAGAGAGAGAGAGAGAGACCCAAAGAGAGAGAGAGAGAGTGACCCAAAGAGAGAGAGAGAGAGAGAGAGAGTGCCCCAAAGAGAGAGAGAGAGAGAGAGAGAGAGAGTGCCCCAGAGAGAGAGAGAGAGAGAGAGTGCCCCAAAGAGAGAGAGTGTCCCAAAGAGAGAGAGAGAGTGTCCCAAAGAGAGAGAGAGAGTGTCCCAAAGAGAGAGAGAGAGTGCCCCAAAGAGAGAGAGAGAGTGCCCCAAAGAGAGAGAGAGAGTGCCCCAAAGAGAGAGAGAGAGTGCCCCAAAGAGAGAGAGAGTGCCCCAAAGAGAGAGAGAGAGTGCCCCAAAGAGAGAGAGAGAGCCCCAAAGAGAGAGAGAGTGCCCCAAAGAGAGAGAGAGAGTGCCCCAAAGAGAGAGAGCGAGAGTGCCCCAAAGAGAGAGAGAGAGTGCCCCAAAGAGAGAGGGAGAGAGAGAGTGCCCCAAAGAGAGAGAGAGAGAGAGAGTGCCCCAAAGAGAGAGAGAGAGAGAGAGTGCCCCAAAGAGAGAGAGAGAGTGCCCCAAAGAGAGAGAGAGAGTGCCCCAAAGAGAGAGAGAGTGCCCCAAAGAGAGAGAGAGTGCCCCAAAGAGAGAGAGAGTGCCCCAAAGAGAGAGAGAGTGCCCCAGAGAGAGAGTGCCCCAAAGAGAGAGTGCCCCAAAGAGAGAGAGCCCCAAAGAGAGAGAGAGAGAGAGAGAGAGAGCCCCAAAGAGAGAGAGAGAGAGAGAGAGAGAGCCCCAAAGAGAGAGAGAGCCCCAAAGAGAGAGAGTGAGAGCCTGAGAGAGAGAGAGAGAGAGAGCCTGAGAGAGAGAGAGCCCCAAAGAGAAAGAGAGAGAGAGCCCCAAAGAGAAAGAGAGAGAGAGCCCCAAAGAGAGAGAGAGAGCCTAAAGAGAGAGAGAGAGAGATAGAGAGACGGAGAGAGAGCCCCAAACACAGGGGTCCAAAGAAAGGGAGAGAGAAAGCCCCAAAGAGAGAAAGAGGGAGAAGAGAAAGAGAGCCCCAACGAGAGAGAGAGGGAGGGAGAGAGCCCCAAAGAGAGAGAGAGGGAGAGAGAGAGAGCCCCAAAGAGAGAGAGAGGGAGAGAGAGAGAGCCCCAAAGAGAGAGAGGGAGAGAGAGAGAGAGCCCCAAAGAGAGAGGGGGAGAGAGAGAACCCCTTAGAGAGAGGGGGGGGAGAGAGAGAGAGCCCCAACGAGAGAGGGGGAGAGAGAGCCCCAAAGAGAGAAGAGGTGCTGCTGTGGTTTGTACAGGAAATGAGTACAGATGTTTAATTGAGCAGCACGCAATGCTCTTTTAAGGACAAAGGTCATTGCTGGGACAGAATGAAGGCACATAAGCTAGGGTGCTTGGTGCTGACTGGGTGACCTGTCTTTGCAAGTGTTCCATTTTCCAGCAATAACATTTGCCACTTTAAGGGGCACAACATTTAAAATTACAATAAAGGCACTATGAATGGAATTTTCATGCATGCTATTTCAGGGTGCAATATTTTGAAGTTGTGAACTATAGACCATGAACTTACCGATCTCTTCAGGTAAGTGAGTAAGTAAGTTCTCTCCCAGGCCAAGATGAGTCAGACTGGTTAGGTGACCGATCCCTCTAGGAAGCGTAGTCAGCTGATTGTTGGTCAAGACCAGTTTCTGTTGGAGAAATATTTATCGTTTCAACTACATGTACTGAAAGCCTGAAAAATAACTCAAGGTGCTTCAGGTTCAGATATTAGACAAGTGAAGCAACCTCCACCAAGACAAATGGGTACCCTACTTCAATATTGCTAATTGTTCCCAAGTTAACTTGTATGCATTTGGGATGTGATGAGGAACTGAAAAGGCTATATTTAAAGTTAGCTAAGCTAGTGCTGAATAATTTCAAGAAGATTTTAAATGAAATTCAAGCGTGACACCTCAACATATTACATGGAATGCAGCAAGTGGGACTAAATAACAAGAAATTATCAAATATTTTACAACTTTCTGCAGTTAGCTGGAAATGAACTGTAATACTGTCCTACAGAAAAATTACATTAGTGAAGACTAAAATATTGACAGAAGCCTATTGACAGATTTGAGTCTGAAGTCCTAACATTTCATTTTGATAAGAGTTCAAAGCTACAAATAAATGCAACTAGTAACTAACCAGAGCATTAATAAAATTGTAACAGTTTTTTCCAAAATTGATAATAATCTTCCTAACACAAAGGAAACACAAATCATTGCAGAACACAGTTAGCACGAAAGAACATTTGAGACTCTGCCAAAAATGTTAAAACATTCAGTGAAAAGGCAATCAAGTCCCTCATCAACAAGGATTACAAAGCTAACTGAAGACACATGACTCTAGGTACACTATAATTGGATACATTATAACAAGAGTACCAGGGTACTACTTATATCTGAAATTATATTTGCCATCTTACTATATGCTGCTAAAGTCAGCTTTATACACTGCATCAGTGTAACTACATTACCATGTTTCTGTAAGATTCTAAGTTTAACCACAGCATGCTTTGACACAATTCTTATGAGAAATAACCCTCAAGCCCTAATGATGTGCAATAGGTTTTGAAAAAAAGATATTTTAAAAGACATCAGTTGAGCAATAGTGCAGGCTTGGGTTTGAGGTCAGAAACTAGGACACTGTAAGGAATACAAAACCTTTCAATTCTGTGCAGAATTTCTACTGAAAGAAGCAGAGCTCCATTATGCTTCAAACTAGAAAATGTCTAGTTTTAAAAAAAATATGATTTTAGATGGACTTCAAATATCTGTGGCTAAGAGAAGGCTCTAGTATCTCGGTGCTGCAAATAAACAAAAGATACAAAACAGGCATGGGGAAGCCATTGATCCTAGCTGATTGCCCCATAATGACAAAGGTTACAACACAACAGGCTGTTAAGCCAATGTTGGTGTTGACCTCCCCATGAGCAACCGTCTTAATCCACGTGGTCACCCCATTTCCCTTTATTCCACTTTCCTTCAACCTATTCGTAAATGCGGATATAGCCGCAGGTTTAATCACAAACAGGTTTTGCCTTCCACAGCCTCTCAACTCGGTGCAAATTTAAAATCTCAATTTAGTGGCTCAGTGGTGGCACCCTAGCATTTGAGTAAATTGGTCACGGGTTTGAGTCCTATCCAGAGGCTTGAGCACAATCTGGACTGATACATCATTGCAGTGCTGAGGAAGGGCTGCACTGTTGGAGATATGGTCTTTTGGATGTGCTGTTAAATAAGGTCTTTCTACCCTCCAAGGTTGACATAAAATATCCCATAGAACTATTCAAAGAGAACAGAGGAGTTCTTCTGTTGCCATGATCAACATGAATCTCCCAATCAGCACCACCAAAACAGATTAAATAGTTTATTTATGACATTGTTGTTCCTGGGACAATACTATACCCAAATTGGCTGCTATTTGTCCACAGCGACGACACTTCATTAGCGTGAAATACTTTGCAACGTCTTGTGTTGTGAAAAGCACAATAAAATTACAAATTCTCCTTTTATATCTCTGCTCTCTGTTTAAGGATCTCTCAACTGCCGGAATTACTCTGGTTCTTATGCTATCCATAATTTTACACAGTCAAATTCTCTTAATCGCTCTTGCTGAAATTAAAACCGCACAGGCTTTTTACGATCTTTCCACATGTTTATATTTCCTCATGCCAGGGAGCATTTTAATGCATCTGTGCTACACAAACTGTTGCCTCAACATCCTTCCTATAGTGTGGAGCCCAAAACTGCATAGTGGTCTGACTAAAGTTTTATATAGATTCACCAATACATCTCAACTATCATGTTCAAACCTCCTGTCATAAAACCCAGAATCCATTAGCTTCTTTAATGTTTTTCATATCTTTCGAATTAAAACTCTCAAATCCCTCTGCTCTTTTGCACTCAACATCTCCTCCCATCCCCAAAATATAATTACTCCTATATTTAACTAAATGTTCTACCTCATTTACTGACATTAAATTCTATTTGCCACCTCCACCATCTTATCAGTAATTTCTTGCAGTTTCCTTCGATTCTCAGGACTTTTTACCATGCCTAGTTTGGCGTCGTCTGCAAATATGGACACGACTCCACACAGCCCATACTGTAATCATTGATTTAGATATCATTTCCAGTATTCATAAGTTAATTACATCAGAATCTGCCACATACCTCTGAAACATTACTGCAAGCAAGCCTGCATAGAATGTTTAGAATTATTGTCCTGAAAGTTAGGTTAAAAGAACAACTCAAAAAGAAGAGGCTGCCATTTACACCATATGTAGGTGTGCGAGATAAAGTATTTGTCTACCATAAAGAATTTCAGAGGAAACCTGGTCTTAGAGGTCCCAGAAATTTTTGTAAAAGCACTTTAGTCCTCTGCTTTGAGGGCTAAGATGGATTGCGAGGTGGTTATCCTTCAATGTGTCGTCAGAGGTTTTGACTTCTCTTTGGAGTAGTTTAAGTATTCTGCAAGTCAAATATTCTACGACTCATTGCTTGTCAAACATTTGCTGCTTTTATGTAATTATCCTGATTGCAAATAAAAGTATTTTTAATTTTAGCCTGCCACGATAGACTGACAATGAGATATTCACTCTGTTACCATGGATTATAGAGTGTAGGGGGCAGTGCATTTAGTCTCCTGTACACGCTACTGCAGTAAAACATCATTAGCCCCATGGCACACTGCTGCATTCATTTCATGAAAAAGAGGAGCAAATTTCAGTTCTTCAAAGATGCCAGTCCGCATAAGGAAAGAGCATTTTCATGGTAATACGAGTTTAAAATGCTGGAAGAAAGCCCAAATGTCACCATTGTTTATTCCTACCCACCCATACCCTAAAAAAATAGTGCCATTCATGACCTCAGGACATCACAAAGTACTTTGCAGCCTATGATGTACTTGTGAAGTGTTGTCACTGCTGTAATATATGAAATATAGCAGCCAATTTGCAAGCTCTCTCAACACCAATATGATAACTGGATAATTTGCTTCTGCGATGCTGATTGAGGGGTAAATATTGGCCAGGACACCAGGAATAGCTCTCCTGCTTTTCTTCAATATATGTTATGGTATCTTTTTTGTCCACTTTAGACAGCATCTTCCAAACCCATGGCCACTACCATCTAGAAGGACAAGGATAGCAGATAGATGGGAACACCACTACCTGGGAGTTACCCTCCAAGTCACACCATCCTGACTTGGAAATATATTATTTCGCAATCACTGGGTCAAAATCCTGGAACTCCCTTCCTAACAGCACTCTGGGTGAACCATGGACTGCAGCGGCTCAAGGTATGTCACCACCACCTTCTCAAGGGCAACTAGGGATGGGCAATAAATACTGGCCCACATCCCCTGAATGAATAAAAACAAGAGTAGATGGTGCCTTTGTTTAATGTCTCATTCAAAAGACAGCATCTTTGACAATGCAGCATTCCCTCAGTACTTCACTCAAGTGTGAACCTAGATCTTTTTGTGCTCAAATACTGGAGTGAGGCTTGAAGCTACAACTTTGAGTCAGTCAGAAAGGAGATTTACTACCAACTGAGCCACAGCTGACAATATGGTGTCATGATGAACTCGTCAGTGCACTTCCTTTAATGGTACTCTTATTCAGTATTGTGTTCCGACTTTGAAATAATATCCTTGATATAATTTTAGTTATAAGTAAGCTATTAACATACAAGATGAAGCTTCAATATTAACTTTGGGAACATTCATTGGAATACATGGGGATAAGCAAAGTTTATTAATTCAAGGTTTCGATGCATTTGCTGAAGGAAGATTTCCCTATGCTTCCTACAGCATTTGTTTAATTAAGTTGAGGGAAAAATCAAGGGTAAGAAAACATCATTTAGCCTCAAGTTTGTCTCTCTATTACTCCAATTTAACCAACTTATCATTTAACTGCATAATGAATTCATATCACCTTCACACGCAAGTCCCACCTTTAGATTTTAAAATTCTGAACTCAAAAGCCAGATTTGAATTTACATTTTATTAATCGATTAACATATTTGTGCCATCACTAAGACCAACTATTTCCACCTGCATAACATCAGCTTGCTTTGCCTGTCTGAGCCCATCAGCTGCTGAAACCCTCATTCATGCCTTCATTACCTCTAGACTTGACTATTGCAATGCATTCCTGGCTGGTATCCCACAATCTAATCTCCGTAAACTTGAGGTCTTCCAAAACTCCATTCCCATGCCTTAAACTTGCAAGTTCCGTTCATCAACCCTGTACTCATTGACCTACACTGGCCCCCGGTCAAGCAACACCTTTGACACGTCCCTAAGGCCTGAAAGAAATGATAAGCTATGTAAATCAAACTTTATTCCTTTTGCTCATTTAAAAATGAACTTTGCTGAACCAAAGGATGGCTGCCTGTCAGGAAGATATAATAATTCTCATGTTATTGGAATTTATTGTAAAATAGTGGTCTCTGTGTCTGTGAGAGAGAAGCTAAATTGGATTAAAGGCAGCTGGTCTGAAGGCTTTGAATGTAAACATGATAAACATGGGGGACGTTTAGAATGTAAAGTGTAAAAGGACATTTTAAAATAAACCAGATTAGATCGTTTTCAAAGGAGGGGTGAAATGTGTCACCTAGCCAGGTGAAGTTTACAAAGTGTGTTTATTTTTCCCAAAGATTACTGGTAAAACTTAGTGCTCTGAGAGATTTTTATCAGAAAGATAAAAGTCCAAAGACATAGTCAAACAATGGGAATTTGCATTCAAAAGGGAAAATATGTATAAAGGAGTGAAGGCTGTAAGTAAGAGTAGGCATTTTTAAGATCTAAAGTGTGAAAAGCCTTCAGCATCTATGCCTCAAGCTGCTGTTTTCAAAAAACTGAAGTTAAGAAAACTCACTTTGAATTCGACTGGTTCAGGGTATTGAATGTGTGTCACCTTGCCTGGGTCTTTTAAAATCTGTGTCTCTTACTGTTGCCTTAACAAAAGTGTAACTGGGAGTCAGATTAATTAGGGGATTTAGAAGTTATCATAGTAGTAATTTGTAGATCTATGTATTTAAAATCATTTCTTCTATTAATAAAGGATTAATTTAGTTTTGTAAGAAACCCATAAGATTTGGTGGTCTTACTACTACTGAATTCAAGGCACACATCTCAAAATTTAAACAAATTGCAAAACAAGTTGTGGCAGCTGTTTCAAGTTTCCCTTTGGGATTTGAGGAGCTCAGCATTTACCATTGGCTTTGCCTTAACACCACCCGAGTCACCTGATTTCTGGAATTGTAAGGTGATCACTAAGACATTATATGAATTGCACTGGAGACATGCCCTGACATGGTTGTTCATGGAATCTCACACCTGGGACTGTCAAGGTCCATTTCAAAAATAAGCTATTGAAAGGAAATGGAAGCCATTTGCATTCTTATAAGCTTACCCCTCTAGCAGAATCAGAGGATCTACCAAGACAACAGCTTCCCGGAACAGGGTCATCAATATGGATAATGGCTCTTTCAGGGGCCAATGGCTGGGGCATTATAAGCCACCAAACAAAAGCCAGATCCAGGCACCAGGTAATCATCCCTTTATGAACTCATTGTGGAGGAAGGAGGTCACATGACTCGAGTGACTATTTCAAAATCTCTATATACAGCTGAGAACTCAGAAGCAGATCATGCTGCTGATTTATCTCCAACCTGCAAAGATCTGACAGCAGGACTCCAGGCTGACCACACAGCCTCCAACAAGCCCTCTTCGCAGCCTGTTTGCCTGGAAGCCACTGGCCACCACCTGCAAAGCAGACCAAGTCTCTGAATATCAACCTCATCTCACTGCGGTGCCATCAAATTAAAGGAATTCTGCACTTCCTGTACAGCCAGGAAGCTGCCTGAGCTGGAACTTCTCCTTTACGGAAATCCCTCTGGATTTGGACTTTCTGGACGCGAAGTCACGTGAACTGATATCCATTTCTGTGGTTCTTTTTACTGTTTCCCATCCCCTTACTGTATACTTGTGCATGTGCTTCAAGTTGCGATCATCGCCCCGGGTTTGAATGGTGAATAAACTAAACTCCCGATTTAACCCTAAGACAGTTTGTTACGAGTCACTTTAAAAATTGGCTACACAAACGAATGACTTTTGGAATAAGCGCCACAGCCTAGTTTTTCTAAAACAAGAAAATACCTCTGCTTACGTATATATGGCAAGAGAATAAAGGAGTTCAGTTTTACCCCTCTTCTCCTTTCCGTAACACCTTGGTTTTAAGTTTCTCACCCTTATTTTCAAATCCCATCAAGGCCTAGTCCTTCCTCATCTCTAATCTCTTCCAGCCCCACAACCCTCAGATACCCATGCTCATCTAATTTGGGACTCTTGAAAACCTGCAATTTTAATAGCTCCACTATTAGTGGCCGCACCCTCAGTTATCTACACCTCACATTCTGGGATTCTTTGCATGCACTTCTCTACTTCACTTTCCTCCTTTACGACATTCCATAAAACCTACCTCTTTGACCAAGCTTTGGGCCATCTGGCCTAATATCTCCTTATGTGGCTTGGTGTCAATTTGTTTTATAAATTGTAAAGCTCCTTGGAACATTTTATTACATTAAAAGCACTATAAACACAAGTTGTATTCCAAATTTATGATCTGTTGTCCTATTAACTTGACTCCACCACACAAGATAAAGGGAATAAATGATCTCCCACAATTACACATAACCATTATTAGGTTTTTACAGAGGTACTTTGTGATATTTAAATGATAATTTGACATTTTATAAAGTTCATGAGAAAAGCTTTGAATTAGCAATAGTAATTTCCAATTTTGAATTTGCACAGTCTTAATATTTGTGACCATTTTCTTCTCGATTGAACAAGTAATTCAATTATATATGTACATAGTTTACCCCCTCATAATATGCAACATAAAACTTGACAAGTAGAAAGAAATCAAGGATAAATGTTCTAAATACAAATGCTCTGACTAATTTAGGGGTCATATTCTAGTTTTATCTTTAAACTTCATGATATTTAATATCATTATTGTCTGGGTTAACCAAACATGTTCTCAATTTAGTTTATAACGAATTTATGTGACTTTGTACCTTACTGAACTGTAACAAGTAACTCAAGTGCAACTCCTGATACTGTGCTTTCCAAAGCAGTTGAGGGAAATGACCTCAGGGGGCACTGAAGATCTCAAACTCCATCAACTGCAGTTAAATTTACAATGGCAAATCCAGGATAAAATAAACAACTCCAAAAGTTCACCATTCCAATTAGGCAGTTATGCAATTTTATGTTTTTCTTAAAAAAAATGAACATGCGCTGGTTCCAAACTCAGTGACTGCCAAGAAACAAAACATGAAGCAAACTTTGAAGACTGAGCTAACATTGCATAAGCTCGAGCACAGAATGGACAAAAATATTAAGGAAGGTAGGCTAGTTTACTTGGACTCGGAAGTTTAATTCAAAACACTCACCTGCAGATCCTTAAGATAAGCAATTTCATTTGGAAGAGATTCAAGCTTATTTTCTTCCAAGTCCAACTCTCTCAGTTTTCTTAAGTGCCCAATGCCATGTGGCAGTTTTCTAAGAAGATTGTTTGATAAGATGAGAACCTAAACAAAAACCATTGTAAGGGTCAGTAAATTTCTAAATTTTATACCATTAACTATCCTATGGGTCTCCCACTTGCTTACTAAAGGAGCACTCAGGTGTGAAAAAGTTGTGAAAACTAATAACACAATGAGCACTGGATAAGCAACTTTCCAGAAAAAAGACGAGACTGAACAGGACAGGAGGCAATTCAAAAGCACATCACATGAGAACAATGAAAGATACCATTAGGAGCAGAAGCCATATTAGAACACAAGGACTGGAGGTGCTGATGGTGGTAGAACATAGTAACGGAAGTATTATTTGGCAAGATCAGCAAGAACCATTTCGAATCAAAAAAGTTAACTTTATCTTTAGAGCGCGAGCAATTGAGCCATCAGGATTGACGAAAAATGGGTAAGGAGGATTAATAGCATTTTCGGTACAGTTTTTGTAAGGGAGCAGAAAGACTGAATGTTGATGGAACAGGAATAAAGCAGTTGATGTTTCCGACTAAATTTATGTTTAGCTTGTGTGTCATTTTATTCAGTGCTGTTACAAAAAGAAATAAAATCAATAACAAAATGCATCGCCACAGATATAGAAGACTTTGCATGCTGTCACTATGCCTTGACATCTTTCCAAGGTTGGTGTCACTTTTCAGAAATGCCGTTTGTCTTCTTTTTACAGGAAGGATTTCGGATTGAGTTATATTGAAGGGCTGAATTCAGACAAGTTTATAATGAGGGAAACCAGAGTTTGCAGATGTATACTGAAACAGGACTGGCCATTCGTGGAGTGTCCTGGCTCAGTCTGCTTCCACCTGCCACAAGAAGATTAAAGCTTTCTCCCCAAACCCATGTTGCTAATGATGACCTCTATTTATTATGAGAATAGCATGAAATAGGCTTTTTTTTTAAAAATTCTCACTTCAAGGGGATGGGTAAGATGCAAAAACTTAGGAACCCTAAGTTTTAAGCATTTGTTTTTAATTAAAAAGTGTGGAATCATCTTTGCTAACTTCAGTATAAGTTAATTGTTCCCTCTTGAAAAAAATTAACAATGTCCTTAACAATGGATTATTTTTTTTGGCCAGGCAGTTTGACCCTAAGGTCACAATATAATTTCTTCAAATTTAAACATGAATTTGAGACAGAGTGCAGACCCAGAGGCTTAAAAGAGTTCAGGAGGGGGCGAGACAGAACTAAACTGGTGCTGCTGCTGATGGGGCTCAGTCTGTGGACTGTCCGCGTTCGGAGGAAATCAACTGTGACATCAAAGGGAACCAGGTAGGTGATTGGTTGGTTGCTCATTTATCTTTTAAGAGCCGGTAGAAATTATTGATAACTAAGGTTTTTATGAGCAAGGTTTTGTGGTAGCAATAGTAAGGCTTATTGGGAATAGTATGGTTTATTTATTAAATTATAGAAAAATAATAAATTAATTAACACATAATAAACATGGCAGGGCAGGTGATATGTTGCAATTGCGGTACACGGAAGTTCCTGGTCACCAGTGTGATCTAGGGCAAATACGTCTGCAGTTAAGTTACAACGGCTTGAGGAGCTTTGGCTCAGTTATTGAGCTGGAGACTGAGCTGCAGACACTGCGATGCATCAGGGAGGGGGAGAGTTGCCTGGACACTGTAGTCACACCCCTTAAGAGATCTTTAAAGTTGTCCGCTGGTCAGGGACAGAAGGGTGTGACAGCAAGTCAGGCAGGTATGGGGATCCAGCAGGTAGTGATGGAGGAGCCTCAGCCCCCAACTTTGTCCAACAGGTTCAAAAGAGGTGCTTGCTACCTTTGGGATAAGGAGAAGGACTGTAAGGTGGATGAGCAGACTGGCCATGGTACCATGGCAGAGGAAGCAAAGCGGAATGTGGTACTGATAGGAGACAGTATAGACCAGGGGATAGATACTGTTCTCTGCAGCCACAACTGGGAGCTCCAAAGGTTGTGTTGCCTGCCCGATGCTAGGGTTAAGGATATCTCCACAAGGCTGGAGATGAACTTGGATTGGGAGGGGGAGGATCCAGTTGTCATGGCCCACATTGGAACCACTGACAAACCAGAACTTCATTCTTGGTTTTACCTATGAAAATTTGAGGATTAAGGGTCAAAATTAAATGCAGATCAAAGGTAATAACCACTGGATTATTACCTGAGCCACATGCCAATTGGCACAGGGTCAAGCAGATTAGAAAAATAAAACACATAGCTCAAAGAGTGGTGTGGAAGAAGGTTTCAATTCATGGGGCACTGACATCAGCATTCAGGGAAGATTGAGCTATTGTGTTGGAATAGGCTAAACTTGAACATGGCTGGGGTCAGTGTCCTGGCCAATCGTATAACTAGGGCTGTGGACAGGGCTTTAAACTTACAGGGTGGGTGTGGAATTGGGCGAAAGGAGATTTAGAAATCCAAAGAGAAAGGTCAAAGCATCGGAGGAGTATAGACAAGCAGAATGGAACAGGAAGGGACAGAGTTTAACCAAAATTGTACATCAATGAATAAGGTCATTGCAGGGAATATAAGTAAAAGAAAATGAAATTTAAAAAGTTCTTTTATCTGAATGCACGAAGCATCTGCAATAAGATAGATGAATTAGTGATACAAATAGAGATAAACAATTTAGACCTAATCATCATTACAGAGATATTGTTACAAGGTGAAGAAGGCTGGGAAATACATATTCCAGGGCACAGAATATTTTGGAAAGGCAAACAAAATGGTAAAGGAGGAAGGGTAGCCCTGACAGTAAAGGATGACATAAGGACTTTAGAGAGAAGGGATCTGAACTCAGAAGATTATGAAGTAGAATCAGTATGAGTAGAAATTAGAAATAGCAAGAGTCAGAAAACACTGGTGGGAATAGTTTATAGGCCGCCTAACAGTAGTTATACCATTGGACAGAGCATTAAACAAGAAATCATTGGAGCTTATAGCAAAGGCAATATAATAATTGTGGGGCACTTTTATCTTCATATAGACTGGGGCAATCAAATTTTGCAAGAGTGGTCCAGATGATGAGTTTTTGGAATGTTTTCGTGACAGTTTCTTGAGACTGTTTCTGAATACGCTTTGTAACCAACTAAGGATGAAGCTATCTTAGATCTAGTATTATGTAATGAAGCAGGGTTAACTAGTAATGTTGTAGTAAAAGATCCACTGGGAATAGTGATCATAATACCATTGAGATTCCAGGTTAAATTTGAAAATGACATATTCCAATCAGAAACAAGAATCATAAACTTAAACAAAGCCAATTACATAGGTATGAGGGGAGAACTGGCTAAGGTAAATTCGGTAAATAGACTAAAAGGTGTGGCTGTAAATAAACAGTGGGAATCATTTCAAGAAACAATTCAAAATGTCCAACAAAAATGCATTCCATGGAAAAACAAAAACTCAGCAAGTCAGGCCCATCCGAGGCTCACTCAGGAAGTTAGTCATAGTATTAGATTAAAAGAGATTTAAAATATTGCAAAAAACAGTAACAAGTTTGAGGATTGAGAGTGTTTTAGAAATCAGCAAAGGGCAACCAAAAAGTTGATACAAAGGAAAAAAGTAGAATGAGAGTAAGCTAGATAGTAGTATAAAAATAGATTGTAAGAGCTTTTATAAGTATATAAAAAGGAAGAGTAGCTAAAGTTAATATTGGCCCATTACAATCAGAAACAGGAGAAATTATTTTGGGGAATGAAGAAATGGCAGAGGCATTGAACAAATATTTTGTTTGCCTTCACAGTGAAGACAAAAGTTTCACTCCAGAGAAAGATGGTAAACTAGGGCTAAAAAAAGTAAGGAAATTAGGGAAATTAATATCAACAGAGAAAAAGTATTGGAGAAACTTTAGGGATTAAAATGCAACATATCCCCAGGGCCTGATGGCCTGCACCCTAGATAGCTGCAGAGATAGTGGGTACACTGGCTGTGATTTTCCAGGATTCAATGGATTCAGGAATGGTCCTATCAGATTGTAAGTTGGCAAATGTTACTCTGCTTTTCAAGAGAAGGGAGAGAGAAGCAGGGGACTACAGGCCAGTTAGCCTAACATCAGTTGTTGGGAAAAATGCTGGAATCTATTATGAAGCATTAACAATGCACTTAGAAAAGCACAGTATGATTACAACAAGTCAACATAGTTTTACTAAAGGGAATCCTGTTTAACAAAATTAATGGAGTTCTTTTGAGGATGTAACTATAAGGTAGATAAAGGAGAGCCAGTGAATGTAGCATACATGGATTTCCAAAAGGCTTTAGACAAGGTTCCACACAAAAAGTTGACAGGTAAGTTAAGTCTGCGTGGAACTGGAGGTAATATATTAGCATGGATAGAGGATTGGTTAACAGATAGGAAACAGAGTTGGCATAAATGGGACTTTTTCATATTGGCAGGTAGTGAATAGCAGGAGTACCAACAAGGATCAGTGCTAGGGCCTCAGCTATTTACAATCTATATTAATGACTTAGATGAAGAGACAGAGAATAATGTATTTAAGTTTGCTGATAACCCCAAACTAGGTGGAAAGATAAGCTGTGGGGAGGATGCAGAGGTGGTAAAGAGATACAGACAAGTTAACTGAGTGGGCAACAAGACAGTAGATGGATTATAACATAGGGGGGTGTAAAGTTTCATTTTGGTCAAAGGAATAGAAAAACTGAATATTTTTTCCAAAGATAAGAAACTTGTTGATGTTCAAAGAAACTTGGGTGTACTCGTACAAAGAATGCTAAAGTTAACACAGGTACAGCAAGCAATTAGGAAAGCAAATGACATATTGACCTTTATTGCAAGGGGATTGGAGTACAGGAATATATAAGTCTTGCTAGAGTTGTATAGGGTTTTGATGAGACCACATCCAGAGTACTGCATGCAGTTTTGGTCTCCACATTTAAGGTGTACTTGCATTGTAGGTGGTATAGTGAATGTTCACTAAATTGGTCCCTGGGATGAGGGGTTGTCATATGATGAGAAGTTGAGAAAATTGGGTCTATTTTCTCTGAAGTTTAGAAAAATGAGAGGTGATCTCATTGAAATATACAGATTCTGTAAGGGCTTGACAGGGTAGACGCCAAGAGATTGTTTCCGCTGGTCGGGGAATCTAAAACACAGAGTCTCAGGATAAGGGGCGAACCGTTTAGGACTGAGGGGGTTGTGGATGCTCCATTATTGAATACATTTAGGACTGGAATGGACAGATATTTGGTCTCTCAGTGAATCACAGGATATGGGGAACGGGCAAGGAAGTGGAATGGAAACCCCAGATCAATCATGATCATACTGAACGGTGGAGCAAGCTCAACAGGCCGTATGGACTACTCCTTCTATTTCTTGTATTCTTGTGTTTAATACACAGCAATGCTCTTAAGTATGCAGTTTGGTGTGTTGGCCCTCCTTGCATAAAATACAGCCATTAACTAATAACGTTAATTGTAAGGCATTCAGAGCTTTCAACTGTACAAGCCTCAAGCTGACTTGAGAGCTCAAGTATTACGACACTTTTTCTGGACACGAGGTGAAACTTTTGTTTTGATGAGTTAGGCAATCAAGAATATCTTGTACACTGTGTCTATAGTTGGTAAGCATCAACCTGATCAAAGATCCTTCTGGTGAGCTTAGTAGATTTGAATGTGTTACTCAATTGGTTCGGGTTTTCTATCTGAAGTAATATTTTACCTGAAATGAAGAACTTACTCTTCCTGTCCTCTCTCCAAATCATATGTTATTGCTTATTGCGAGGTATATGAATTGATCCAATGCTGTTCTAGTCAGCTGGTCAATACAGCACATGAATAATTCAATCCTACGTACTAAGAATGGAAATGCAACAAATATGGGTTTCCCACTCCACTCCGAAAATACATGAACAACAGAAAAGTGATAAAGACAATAAAACAAATGCAAGGGGCAGACATAGGGCAGAAAAAGGGAATTCACTTTTTAAGATACTGTACCAATCTTATTTCATGGCATCTGAAGGACATATGGACACACAACCATGGTGCACAAGAAATTCTGCAATATGAAAGCATTAGTTTTCAGCGATTATGCTGCTAATATCTGAGAATTTCCTGCCATGTGCCCTAAACTAATTTCTACAGCTTCTATAAATGTAGAGTATAAACCTATTGACTTGTTCACTTTTTCAAGTGAAACCTTTCAGCAATTAGGAGGGTATTGTGATCAGCTTCCTCACCTCCAGGGAGGCCAATCCTGACACATCCTCTGGAATCTTTGTGAGTTGATTGGTGGCAAGGTTCAGTTCTACCATGCTTGTCCAGGTTCCAAAGTCCAATGGAAGTGAAGTTAGCTGATTGTCCTGTGGAGACCAGGAAACAGATTTGGGTCATACAACCAGGAAAAAATAAAAGTTAGTGCACTAAGTATTGGAAAAACTATTTTTTGATCAAGCCAATCTTTAACTTGAGAAATTTCAAAGCCTTCCAAACTACTGTTTTCCGTAATTGGTGATTAAAAAGGAACTTCGAACTTTTCATATGCTGAAAATTTACTTTGAATGCTTGAATCCTCCTTTAATGTTCAAATGGCTGTAACAATTACTAGAAGTCAAACTACTACTGGAAAGACAGTTTTTCTGATTTTTAATAAATGCCACTGTGTTGTCCTACTCCTGGCCCACGTAATGGTATTTCAGACCATTTGAAAATTAATGGCTGAAGCATTGCTACAAATTCTAATGTAAAATGGCAACATAGGAACATAGGAGTAAGAGGCTATTCAGCCCATCGAGCCTGCTCTGCCATTCAATTAGATCATGGTTGATTATCTACCTCAACACCACTTTTCCATGCTATCCCTCTGGTCATTAGTATTCAGAAATCTATTGATTCCTGTCTTCAACACGCTCTATGATCAAGCTTCCATAGTCCTCTGGGGGAGAAAATTCCAAAGATTCACCATTTTCTGAGTGAAGAAATTCTGCCTCATCTTAGTCTTAAATGACCTGCCTCTTATTCTGAGATTGTATCCACTGATTCTAGACTCATCAGCCAGGGGACACATCCTATTCACATCTACCCTGTCACGCCCTGAGAGAATTCTGTAAGCTTCAATCAGATCACCTCTCATCCTTCGAAACTTGAGAGAATACAGGCCCAGTTTTCCTCAATCTCTCCTTGTAAGAACTGCACACAGTACTCCAGCTGTGGCCTCACCAAGGTTCTATACAACTCCAACATGACCGCCCTACTTTTGTAATCTATGCCTCGATTGATAAAGGCAAATGTCCCATATGCCTTTTTCACTACCCCACTAACATGCCCCTCCGCCTTCAGAGATCTATGGACACACACGCCAAGGTCTCTTTGTTCCTCAGAACTTCCTAGTGTCATGTCGTTCATGGGATACTTCCTTGTCAAATTATTCCTTCCAAAGTGTATCACCTCACACTTTTCAGGGTTAAATTTCATCTGCCACTTATCTGCCCATTTGACCATCCCGTCTATATCTTCCTGTAGCCCAAGACACTCAACCTCACTGTTACCACCCAGCCAATCTTTGTGTCATCTGCAAATTTACTAATCCTACCTCCCACATAGTCATCTATGTCATTTATATAAATGACAAATAATAGGGGACCCAGCACAGATTCCTGAGGTACGCCACTGGACACTGGCTTCCAGTCACTAAAGCATCCTTCTGTCATCACCCTCTGTCTCCTACAACTAAGCCAATTTTGAATCCACCTTATCAAATTACCCTGTATCCCATGTGCATTTGCCTTCTTTATACGTCTCCCATGTGGGACCTTGTCAAAAGCTTTGCTGAAATCCATATAAACTATATCAACTGCACTACCCTCATCTACACACCTGGTCACCTCCTCAAAAAATTCAATCAAATTAGTTAGGCATGACCTCCCTCTGACAAAGCCATGCTGACTATCCCTGATCAAACCTTGCCTCTCCGAGTGGAGATAGATTCTCTCCTTCAGAATTTTCTCCAATAGTTTCCCTACCACTGATGTGAGACTCACTGGCCTGTAGTTCCCTGGATTATCTCTACAACCCTTCTTAAATAGCGGAACCACATTAGCTGTTCTCCAGTCCTCTGGCACCTCCCCCGTGGCCAGAGAGGAATTAAAAATTTGGGTCAGAGCCCTTGCGATCTTCTCCCTTGCCTCCCTCAGCAGTCTGGGACACAAATCATCCGGACCTGGAGATTTGTCCACTTTTTAGCCTGCCAACACCTCCAATACCTTAACAGAATTACATGGAAAAACTCAGCAGGTCTGGCAGCATCGGCGGAGAAGAAAAGAGTTGACGTTTCGAGTCCTCATGAAGGGTCATGAGGACTCGAAACGTCAACTCTTTTCTTCTCCGCCGATGCTGCCAGACCTGCTGAGTTTTTCCAGGTAATTCCGTTTTTGTTTTGGATTTCCAGCATCTGCAGAAGTTTTTTGTTTTTACCTCCAATACCTTGTCACTCCCTATATCAAGTTGCTTAAGAACCTCACAGTCTCTCTCCCCGAGTTCGATACCTTCATCCTCATTCTCTTGGGTGAAGACAAATGTGAAGTATTCATTCAACACTCTAGCGATGTCATATGGCTCCGCCCATAGATTGCCCCTTTGGTCCCTTATGGGCCCTACTCTTTCCCTGGTTATCCTTTTCCCACTGATATACTTATAGAATATCTTGGGATTTTCCCTACTTTTACCAGCCAGAGCTTTCTCATATCCCCTCTTTGCTCTCCTAATTGTTTTCTTAAGCTCCACCCTGCACTTTCTGTACTCCACTAATGCCTCCGCTGATTTGCTTCCCTTGTACCCGCTAAAAGCCTCTCTTTTCCTTCTCATTGAACCTGAATGTCTCTGGTCATCCATGGTTCTCTGGGCTTGTTACTCCTTCTTATCACCCTAGAGGGAACATGTTGAGCCTGTACCCTCCCCATTTCCTTTTTGAACACCCCCCACTGCTCCTCTGATAAAGGCCAACATACCATTTGCCTTCCTATTGTTTGCTGCACCTTCACGGGACTCGTAAATAAGGACACCCACGTCCCTTTGGACATCAACACTTCCTAAGCTCTCTCCATTTAAGAAATGCTCTGCCTTTTTGTGTTTTTTCTCCCAAAGTGGATAACTTCACATTTATTCACATTACCACCTGCCATATTCTTGCCCATTCATGTAGCCTGTCCAAGTTCCCTTGAAGCTTCCTTGCATCCTCCTCACAACTTACATTTCCTTCCCATCTAGTTCTGTGTCATCAGTAAATTTGGAAATATTGCATTTGGCCCCCACATCCAAATCATTTATATAGATTGTGAACAACTGTGGCCCAAGTACTGATCCTTGTGGTACTCCACTAGTAACTCTTTGCCATCCTGAAAATGATCCTTTTATTCCTGCTCTGTTTTCTGACTGTTCATCAATTCCCAATCCATGCCAGCATATTACCCTCAATCCCATGTGCTTAAATTTTGTTTACTAACCTCCTGTGTGGGACCTCGGGACCTTAGCAAAAGCCTTCTGAAAATCCAAATACACCACATTCACTGGTTCTCCTTTATAGATGCTACAAGTATCATAAAAAACTCCAACAGGTCTGTCAAACATGATTTCCCTTTCATAAGCCCATGTTGACTCTGCCCAATCACATCATAATTTTCCAAGCGCCTAGTTATCACATCCTTTATAATAGATTGTAACACTTTACCTACTACTGATGTCAAACTAACAGGTTTGTAGTTCTCCATTTTCTCTCTCCCTCTCTTCTTAAATAGTGGGGTTACATCTGCTACTTTCCAGAATCTATGGAATGTTGAAAGAGAACCACCAATACATCCTCTATCTCTATAGCCGCCTCATTCAACACTCTGGGATGTAGTTCATCAGGTTCAGAGAATTTATCAACCTTCAGTCCAATTAATATTTCAGGTACTACCTCTTTATTTAAGCTAATTTCTTTCAGTTTCTCACTTTTACCAACCCCTTGGTTCCCCTAGTATTTTTAGGAGATTTTCTGTATCTTCCTCTATGAAGACAGAGACAAAGTAGTTGTTTAATTTCTCAATCATGTTCCTATTCTCCATTACAAATTCTCCTGTCTCTGCCTGTAATGGACCATATGTGTCCCGGCTAATCTTTTCCTTTTCACATACCTAAAGCAGCTTTTATAGTCCGCCTTTATGTTTCTCGCTAGCTTGTATTCATCCTCTCTTTTCCCTTTTCCTTATCAGTTTCACTTTACACTCAAGTTACACTTGAATGACTTAATTCCAGATGTGTTGATTTGTCACATTGGAAAAGAACAATCCACCTGTCAATTACTTTACTGGGAAAAGGGAAATAGAGCAATTGTAAAATGCATAAACACAACATTGGAGGGCAAACCAAACAGTCTTGCCACCTAAAGTAGGTCTTTCTACAATTACATTGAATAAAACTGATTTTCACTCCTGCCAAAATGATAATGCTTGATCAATATACAGTTTGAACATTGATCTGTGAGCAGAAACTATTTTAACAATGACAGATCTTTGACAAATGGCTTATCTGAATTTGTATATAAAACAGACAGCATAATTGCCAAATTTAGTGTGCAAGGCAGTTAAGTTAAAGTGGTAAAACAATGGGAAAAGGGGAATCTTGGGAATTAGTTACAGGCAAATATAAAAGCCAGAGCACAAAATGCATTGGAACACCACAAGGGATGATCAAGTCCTATAATAATGCTACCAAAAACTGTAAATGGCTGAGCCAAGGAATTAGAATAGGTTAGGTTTCAGTCTATTGTCAGTATGCATAATGTACACCTCCAGTTTATTTCTGAAATCTGAAAAGGGACAGTAAATTTTGAAACTCTACTGGTAGTAAATTATTTTCATAAACTTGAAACTTTAAAATGCATGTTCAGTTGTGAACAGCAGCAATGGTGTACAAAGGACAACTTCGATGGCAATATATGCATATTATTAAGACAAAACAAATTGCCCGAATCAAAAACTTGGACAAAAGTTTAGGAAACAACTTCTCATTCAGTTTAAACCTTAGTTGTTTGCAATATAAAATATTGAGAGTTTTTTTGGCAGAATCAAACATTAGAATCAGATTGAGTCTCTCCCTGTAGTCTATAAGTTTCACTACCTACCTTCATGTTCAGCTTACTCAACACTTTTGCTCTGGAGAAGATTCCGAAAGGTATTTTATTGATGCGGTTGTGTTCCATGTTGAGAGAGTAGATAGTTGAAAACTGCGAGGGTCCACCAACTGGATATGACTGGAAGCAATTCCTTGCTAATGTTAAACTGGTTAAGTTTGCAAGGCTTGATAGCAGACCCTGTAGGGGAGTGGGTGGAATATTTTAATACTGACAAGTCACTTCATCTGTTTTTGAAAATGTATATTTTTTAAAAACAACATATATAATGACTGTATCAAGCACTTAAGGGAAAAAATTCACCATCCCTAATCCAATAAAAAGCATTTAACCAAACTTTTTTAAAAATCCCCTTACAATGGCAGGCATTTTAACATGGGCACTATCTTCACATTATTTCAGGCCAGGCGACTGAAATAGATTTCTCTTCATAAGTTCCCATTGAAGTTAACCAACTGTAAGGTTAGAAGTAATTTCCATTGTTTCATGAAACTTATACACAAGAGAATGTCCAACAAATACTGTCAAAACTATTGTTCAGCTTTCCCTGGAGTATTGCTTGGTAATATGTACAAAATTTACAAAATCAGAATGTGGAAAAAAAGCCACCTTAGTTTTGTTATACTGTTATGGCATCAGGCCCAAGGCTACAGAAACCATCCGCAAAACCAGCTCCCTCTAAAAAAATGTAAATAAATGGGTCCCCTAGTTTTTCTGCAGTGTATGATTAAGCCAAAAGCTCATACCAGGCAACTGCACTTAATTTTACACAAAATTCTGTGAAACCTTTATTTTGCAGGGACAAGTGGGACTGAAGCAAATGGCTAATTAAAGACAGAAGACAGTTTGTTTCAACTTTGTGCTTTTAGGTTTAGGCAGAGGACTGTTGTATACTGGCACCACGCACAAACATTCAGCTCTAAAGTTAAATTTAATGCAGTTTCAAACAGGAACCACCAGTGAGTACTTGTTTAACTAAAGCAAAGAGTCGATTTACTTATTGCTAACTTTTTTTAAAAAAGAGCAGTGACTGTGTTCTTACAGTTGTAGGGCTCAAGAAAGAATGGATTTTTAAAAAGCTACTCAACAGGTACGGTCACCGTGAAGGTGGTGTGGTGCTCATCACCAAGTCACAACTTGGCATGACCCACTACACCTCTAGCACTTTCCTCTCCTTCTCACCTTATTCTCACCTTATTCAAACACTCTCACCATTCACTCAAAATCAATCACGACTGCCCTCCCAAGTACGATAAAAATCTTATCAAGATATCTCAGTGCTTTCCTCCCTCACCTCTGCAATGAGAGACTTCTCATCCTCAGTGAATTCAACCTCTATCTCAACTCATTATAGACTCGGACGTCCACAGCACAGAAGGAGGCCATTTGGTCCATCGTGTCTGTGCCAGTGAATGAAGATCTGACTATGCTAATCCCATTTTCCAGCGCTTGGTCCATAGCCCTGGAGGTTATGGCAATGCAAGTAAATATCTAAATACTTCTTAAATGTTATGCGAGTTTCTGATTCAACCACCCTTTCAGGCAGTGAGTTCCAGACTCCCACCACCCTCTGGGTGAAAAATTCTCAACTCCTATCTTAGCCTTCTACCTCTTAGCTTAAATCTATGCCCCTTGGTTATTGACCCCTCTGCTAATGGAAAAAGTGCCTTCCTACCCACCTTATCTGTGCCCCTCATAATCTTATACACCTTGATCAGGTCCCCTCTCAACCTTCGCAGCTCCAAGGAAAACAACCCCAGCCTACCCAATCATTCTTCACAGCTCAGACCCTCCAGCCCAGGCAGCATCCTGGTAAATCTCCTCTGCACCTTCTCCAGTGCAATCACATCCTTCCTATAATGTGATCAGAACTGCATGCAGTACTCCAGTTGTGGCCTAACTTTTTATACAGTTCCAGCATAACCTCCCTGCTCTTGTATTCTGTGCCTCAGCTAATAAAGGCGAGTATCCCATATGTCGTCTTAACCACCTTATCTACCTGTCCTGCTACCTTCAGGGACCTTTGGATATGCACACCAAGGTCCCTCTGATCTTCAGTACTTTCCAAGGTCCTACCATTCATAGTGTAATCCCTTGCCTTGTTAGCCCTCCCCAAGTGCATTACCTCACACTTTTCTGGGTTGAATTCCATTTGCCACTGCTCTGCCCACCTGACCAGTCCATCGATATCCTCCTGCAGTTTACGGCTATGCTCCTCGCTATTTACCACCCTACCAATTTTCATGTCATCCACAAACAGCAAGGGCCCCAGCACCGAGCCCTGCGGAACCCCAATGGAAACAGACTTCCAGCCACAGAAACATCCCTCTACCATCACCCTCTGCTTCCTGCCTCTCAGCCAATTTTGGATCCAAAGTGCCACTTTGCCTTGGATCCCATGGGCTCTTACTTTCTTGACCAAAGGGACCTTATCAAAAGCCTTGCTAAAGTCCATGTAGACCACATCGAATGCATCACCCTCATCAAAACTCCTGGTTACCTCCTCAAAATATTCGATCAAATGTGTCAAAAATGACCTCCCCTTAACAAATCCATACTGACTATCCCTTATTAAACTGTGTCTCTCCAAGTGCAGATATATTCTCTCCCTCGGAATTCTTTTGAGTAACTTACCCACCACCGAGCTTAGACTGACTGGCCTGTAATTTCCTGGTCTATCCCTTTCTCCCTTTTTTAACAACGGGACAACATTAGCAGTCCTCCAGTACCCCACCTGTGGCCAGAGAGAATTTGAAAATTACTGCCAGGGCCGCTGATATCTCTTTCCTTGCCTCCCTCAACAGCCTGGGATACAACTCATCCAGGCCTACGGATTTATCCACTTTCAAGGCCGCTAAACCCACTAGTACCTCCTCTCTCTATGTTAATTTTCTCTAATATTTCAATCCTCCACTCTGATGTCTATATCTGCCTCGTCCTTTTCCATTGTGAAGGCTGATGCAAAGTATTCACTGAGGACTGCACCCACGTCTTCGGCGTTCACACGCAGACTACCTTCATGGTCCCTAATTGGTCCTACTCTTTCCCTAGTTATTCTCTTGCTCTTTATTTATTTAAAAAATTCCACTGGCTTTTCCTTTATTCTACCCACCAATGCTTTCTCATGCACTCTCTTAGCTTTCCTAATTTCCTTTTTAAGTTCCCATCTGCACTTTTTATACTCTTTTAAGGACTCTGCCGTATTGAGCCCTTGGTATCTGTCATAAGCTTCTCTATTTTTCTTAATCCTAACCTTTATGTCCCTTGACGTCCAGGGTTCTCCGGACTTGGTCCCCCAATGTGCCCCCCCAACTTTGTCTTTACAGAAAGATATTTGCCCTGTACTCTTTGCTATTTCCTCCTTTAGTGCCTCCCACTGCTCTGACACAGTTTTATCTGCAAGTAGCTGCTCCCAGTCCACTTGGGCCAAATCACATCACATCTTAGTAAAATTAGCCTTTCTCCAGTTTAGAACTTTTATTCCTGGCCCAACCTTATCCTTTGCCATAACTATTCGCAATCTAACAGTTATATTCACTATCTCCAAAATGCTCCCCTACTGATACGCCTTCCACCTGCCCTGGCTCATTTCCAAATATTAGGTCCAGAACTGCCCCCTCCCTTGTTGTGCTTTCTACGTACTGGCTAAAAAACTTCTCCTGGATACAATTTAAGAATTTTGTTCCCTCCCTACCTTGCACACTAAAACTATCCCAGTTAATATTTGGGTTGTTAAAATCCCCTACCATTACTATCCTATTATTCTTACACTTCTCTGAAATTTGATTACGTATTTGATCCTCTGTCTCTCCCTGACTGTTTGGGGGCCTATAGTAAACACCCAGCAGCTTGTTTGCCCCTTTGGTGTTTTTTCACTTCTACCCATATGGCTTCATTTGATGATCCTTCCAAGATATCATCCCTCCTCACTGCTATAATTGATTCCTTAATCAATATTGCAACACCCCCTCCTCTTCTATCCCCCTCTCTATCTTGTCTGAATACCCTATAATCAGGAGCATTGATCTGCCAATCCTGCCCTTCTTTTAACCAAGTCTCGGTCATAGCTATATCATCATACTCCCACATGCCTGTGCCCTCAGTTTGTCTGTCTTATTCCTCAGGCTCCTTGTATTAAAATATATTCCATTTAGCCTTGCTAAACTCACTTCTTTCATATCTAGCCCATGTTTCCTCTGCCTTCCAGACTCATTTACCAGCATTTTAACTTCTAATTCTATCTCATCTTCTCTCCCCTCTGAACTACTTTTCAGGATCCCATCCCCCCTGCCAATTTTGTTTAAATCCACCACAACAGCATTAGCAAACCTCCCCGCGAGGATGTTGGTCCTATTCATGTTCAGATTTAATTGTGGAACTTGTACAGGTCCAACCTCCCCCAGAAATAGCCCCAATGCTGCAGGAATCTAAAGCCCTCCCTTCAGCCACGCGTTCATCTGCTTTATCCTTCTGTTCCTATACTCACTACTGCATGGCACCGGGAGTAATCCGGAGATTACTACCTTTGAAGTCCTACTTTTCAATTTCCTACCTAATTCCCTAAAGTCTGCTTGCAGGACCTCATTTCTCTTTCTTCCTATGTCATTGGTCCCAACATGGACAATGGCCTTTGGCTGTTCACCCTCCCCCTTCCAGAATGCCCTGCAGTTGTTCCATAACATCCTTGACCCTGGCACCCAGGAGGCAACATACCTTCCTGGAGTCACATCTACGGCCACAGAAGCTCCTGTCTACTCCCCCCATTAACGAATCCCCTACCATTATTGCCCTTCCACACTTCTTCCTCCCGTCCTGAGCAGCTGGACCACCCACAATGCCATGGCCTTTGCTCTGGTTGGCCTCCAGAGGAACCGTCACTCTCACTGTTTTCCAAGACTGAAAAACGGTTTTCAAGCAAGATGCACTCAGGGGATTCCCTCACTACCTGCCTGGTCCCCTTCTTCTGTCTGGCAGTCACCCATTCCCTCTCTACTTGCACATTCTTAAGCTGTGGGGTGACCACATCTTGAAATGTGCTATCCACGAACATATCAGCCTCGTGACTGCACCGAAATGCCCTCAGCTGCTGCTCAATTTCCAAAACCCGGAGCTCTAGTTGCTCCAGTCGGAGGCACCTCCTGCACACATGGTCATCCAGACCACCAGGAGCATCTAAGATCTCACACATGGTGCAGGATGTGTAAATCATGGGATTGAGCTCCCCAGACATATCTTAACTAAATAGAATATGGCCCCTTGCTTTTATTTTACCCTTACTCTTACTTGAGTATAGACTCAATGCTAGATCATCTAGATAGACTAGATCCTCTGGATGCTGCTGACTGCCTGTCCCAGTGTCCTCCTCTCGCACTCTCCTCTGGATGCTGCTGATTGCCTGTCCCAGTGTCCTCCTCTCGCACTCTCCTCTAGGTGCTGCTGACTGCCTGTCCCAGTGTCCTCCTCTCGCACTCTCCTCTAGGTGCTGCTGACTGCCTGTCCCAGTGTCCTCCTCTCGCACTCTCCTCTAGGTGCTGCTGACTGCCTGTCCCAGTGTCCTCCTCTCGCACTCTCCTCTAGGTGCTGCTGACTGCCTGTCCCAGTGTCCTCCTCTCGCACTCTCCTCTAGGTGCTGCTGACTGCCTGTCCCAGTGTCCTCCTCTCGCACTCTCCTCTAGGTGCTGATGACTGCCTGTCTGCCCCAGGGTCCTCCACACTCTCTTCTAGCTCATTATGCTCTGAGTTCACTGCCCTCTTATCCTCATGAAATCTCTCCCTCCAAGTAAACACCCCAACCCATATTCAGGATCATTTCCTTGACCTTGCCATCTCCATTGTATCACAGATAAGGCCATCTCTGATCACTGCCTTGTATCACTCACCATTTGCATCCCCTTTCTATACCCAGCCCAACTTCTTTCTGTATCTACCCCTGGAAAAAACTATCCTTATTTCAATCACTTACAATTTCACTTTCAAAATCCCAACCACCATAGCCTTTAGCCCTCTGCTTATCGCAACATTTCTGTAGCTACTGATCCGCTCAGCCATACTCTCATCTCCACCTTTAATGTCGTCGTCCGCAGAAAACCATTATTCTCTCTCACCCTGGCCATTTCCCCAGTGTGGTCCTCATCTCTGCTCCTTTACGTCCAAGGAATGTAGATTTGAAAGGATATACCAACTGGCTTATCCATCCATTGCCAGGTCTGGCTGGGCCACTATCGGGTCCTGCAACCATCTGCCAAAACTACTCACTATTCTAGGATAATGCTGGAATGCAAAAACAACCCCCAGCTTCTTTCTCCTACTGCAGTCTTCCCTCTCCCCATCTCTTCCATCCTCACCTCCAATGATAAGTGCAAGGAGCTCAGGAACTTCTTTGTCACCAAGAACAAGACCATCCAACCAACTGCCTTCCAGCAGTGCACTGGTCCAAACTTCAAGTTCCCTGCTGCCCTAGCCCTGAAATTGCATCTTTCTCTAGTTTGTCTCCTACCTCTTCTCATGCCTTCCCTAAGTTCATCTTGTCGTTGAGATCATCTCCTACTCCCTTGACCCTATTCTCACTAAACTGTTGAGTGCTCAATTTCCGCTCCTGTTCCCCATGTTAACTAATATTGTTAATGATTCTCTCTTCAGGTGTTGACTCTTAAAAATCTGCCACCATCAGCCCTTTCCTTAAAAGAACAACCAGCGTCCGTGTAAAACTACCATTCCATTTCCTACCTTCCTTTCTTCTCCAAAGTTCTTGAATGTGTTGTCACCTCCCTAATTCATGCCCATCCTTCCCAGAACTCCAGGTTTGAATCCTTCTGGTCTTCCCCAAGGATCTATCTTTGGTCCCTCCGATTTCTCATCTACATGCTTCCTCTCTGTAACTCCAGCGAACTCACAGCATTAGTTTTCACTTTTATGCTGATGAAACCCAGCTTTGCCCCATCACCACCTCTCTCAGCTCTGGAATTATCAGACTTATCTAACATCCAGTACTAGGTTAGCATAATTTTCCTCCAATTAAGTATTGAAAAGGCTGAAGCCATTTTGTTTGGTCCCTGTTCCAAACTATGTTCCCTATCATCTGAATCCATCTCTCCCCATGTAAGTGTTGAAGGCTAAAATAGTGTGTTCGCAATCTTAGCATCATATTTGACCCAGAAATGAGCTTCTGACCATATATCACTAAGGTCTCCTATTTCCACCTCCATAACATTGTCCACCTCCACTCCTGTCTCAGTTCATTTGCTGCTGAAACCCTCATTCATGCCTTTATTACCAGTAGATGTGACTATTTCAGCGCATTGCTAGCTGGTTTCCCATATTCTACACTCCATAAACATGAGGTCATCCAAAACTCTGCTACTCTTGTCTTAGTCTGCATCAAGTCCCACTCATCTATTGCCCCTGGAATCCCTGACTTCCATTGACATCTAGCCAAACAATGACTTGACTTTAAAACTTTCATCCTTGTTTTCAAGTCCCTCTGTGGCCTCACCTCTCCCATCTCTAATCTCCTCCAGCCCCATAATTGCCCGGGATAGCTGGACTCCTTAGCCTCCTGGATTTTAATTGCTCCAACACTGGTTGCGGTGCCTTCAGTTGCTTAGCCCTAAGCTCTGAAATTCCTTCCCTACATGTCGTCTCCTCTCAATCTCACTTTCTTCCTTGAAGACACTCCTAAAAACCTACCTCTTTGATCAACATATGAACAAGGAGCAGGAATTGGCCAATCAGCCCCTTGAGCCTGCTCCACCATTTAATAAGGTCATGGCTGATCTGATAGTAACCTGAAATCTACATCCCACCTACCGCTGATAACCTATCACCTCTGCCTTAAAAATATTCAAAGACACTGCTTCCACCCCCTTTTCAGGAAAAGGGATCCAAAGACTCACGACCCTCTGAGTGAAAAAATTTCACTTCATCTCTGTTTTAAATGGGTGACCCCTTATTTTTAAACAGTAACCCCCAGTTTAGGCTTTTGGTCATTTGTCCAAAAATCTCCTTACATGGCTCTGTATCGCATTTTGTTTTATAATGTTCCTGTCAAGTGCCTTAGGACATTTTATGATGTTAAGACATTATACAAATATAAGTGGTTGTTGCTGCCAGTGGAGTTAAATAATCATCTGAAGAATTACACTGCAAAACTTCAGTCGCTAGTCAGTCCAAGTGTGTTAGGGAAGTATCCACATTGGTAGTTGTAAAAGCTTGAATGGTTAAATTATGGGGAGGTGGTGGCGTTGTGATAATGTCACTGGGCTAACAATGCAGAGGCCCAGGCTATTGTTCTGGGGACATGGGTTCAAATCCCACCACTGTAGCTGGTGAAATTAATAAATCTGTAATTAAAAGTTAGTCTAATAGTGTCTATGAAACCATCAAAAACCCATCTGGTTCATTAACACCTCTTGGGGAGGTAATCTGCTGTCCTTACCTGATCTGGCCTATACATGACTCCAGACCAACAGCAACGTGGTTGACTCTTAACTGCCCTCTGAAGTGGCCGAGCAGACCACTCAGTTGTATCAAACCACTACAAAGTCTACAAAAAGGAACATAACCAGACGGAGCACCTGGCATTGACGTAGGCACCTGGCATTGACGTAGGCACCAGAAATGACAATGGCAAACCCAGCCCTGTTGATTTGGCAAAGTCCTCCTTATTAACATCTGGATACTTGTGCCAAAATTGTGAGGGCTGCCCCACAGATTGACATAGTTATTGTCATCAAATTATACCTTACAATGTCCCAGGCACCACCATCACCATCCCTGAGTATCTCCTGTCCCACTAGCAGAACAGAACTACCGGAGGTAGCGGGGCACAGTGGTATATAGTCAGGTGGGAGGTGCCCTGAGAGTCCTCAACATTGACTCCAGGCCCCATGAAGTCTCATGGCATCAGGCCAAACATAGGTAAGGAAACCTCCAGCTGATTACTACCAACTCAGCTGATGAATCAGTATTCCTCCATGTTGAAGAAGCACCAAGGAGGCAAGGGCACAGAATGTACTCTGGGTGGGGGACTTCAATGTTCGTCACTAAGAGTGACTACCCAGTAGCACCATTGCTGACTGAGCTGGCCAAATCCTAAAGGATATAGCTACTAGACTGAGTCCTCGGCAGATGGTGAGGGAGAAAACAAGGGGGAAAAATCTACTTGACCTCATCCTCATCACAGCTGCATCTGTCCATGACCGTATTGCTAGGAATGACCATCGCACAGTAGTTGCGGACTGTGAAGTCCCATCTTCACATTGAGGGTATTCTCCATCATGTTGTATGGCACTACCAGAGTGTTGAATGGGATAGATTTTGAACAGACCTAGCATTCAAAACTGGGCAACCATGAGGCTCATTGGTCACTCTACCATTACCATCAAGCTGAGGAATCAAAGCAAAAACAAAAATAAAAATACCTGGAAAAACTCAGCAGGTCTGACAGCATCTGCGGAGAGGAACACAGTTAACGTTTCGAGTCCATGTGACTCTTCAACAGAACAGGAATCAACCCTGGTTCAATGAAGACTGCAGGAGGGCATGCCAAGTATACCTAAAAATGAGTTGTCAACCTGGTGAAGCTACAACACAGAACTACTTCCATGCCAAATAGCAGAAACAGCATGTGATAGACAGAACTAAGAGATCCCACAACCAACGGATCAGCTTAAGCTCTGCAGTCCTGCCACATCCAGTCATGAATGGTGGACGACAATTAAACAACTAATGGGAGGAGGTGGCTCCACAAACAGCCCTATCCTCAATGATGAGGGGGCCCAACACACCAGTGCAAAAGATAAGGTTGAAGCATTTTTGCAACCATCTTTAGCTAGAAGTGCTGAGTAGATGATCCATCTCAACATCCTCCTAAGGTCCCCGGCATCAGAGATGCCAGTCTTCAGCCAATTCAATTCATTCCGCTTGATATTAAGAAATGGCTGCAGGTACTGCATACTGCAAAGGCCAGGGGCCCTGACAACATTTGGGCAACAGTGAAGACTTGTGGTCCAGAAGTAGTCACACCCCTAGCCAAGCCCCTAGCCAAGCTGTTCCAGTACAACTACAACACTGGCATCTACGTGGCAACGTGGAAAATTGCCAGGTATGTCCTGTGCACAAAAAGGGCAAGTCCAACCTGGCCATATACCACCTTATCTGTCAACTCTCAATCATCAAAGTGATGGAAGGGGTCAGCAACAGTGCTATCAAGAGGCACGTTTTCGCTGACGTTCAGTTTGGATTCTGCCAGGGCCACTCTGCTCCCTCATTACAGCCTTGGTCCAAACATGGACAAAAGAGCTGAATTCAAGAGGTGAGTTGAGAGTGACTGCCCTTGACATCAAGGCAGCATCTGACTGCATGCAGCACAAAGGAGCTCTAGCAAAACTGAAGTCAATGAGAATCAGTGAAAAAAAAACTCTCCACCGGTTGGAGTCATACCTAGCACAAAGAAAGCTGGTTGTTGGAGGTTAATCATCACAGTCCTAGGATGTTGATGCAGGAGTTCCTCGGAGTAGTGTCCACAGCTTAACTATCTTCAGCTGCTTCATCAATGACCTTCCTTCCATCTTAAGGTCAGAAGTGGGGGTGTTTTGCATCATTCAAGAACCCTCAGATATCTAAGCAATCCGTGTCCATATACAGCAAGACCTGGACAACATTCTGGCTTGGGCTGATAAGTGGCAAGTAACAGTCACACCACACAAGTGCCAGGCAATGACCATCTCCAACAAGAGAGAATCTAACCATCTTCCCTTGACATTCAATGACATTACCATCGCTGAATTTCCCCATCATCTTGGGGGTTATCATTGACCAGAAACTGAACCAGCCATATAAATACTGTGGCTCCAAAAGCAGGTCAGGGGCTGGGAATTCTGCATCAAGTAAATCACCTGTTAATTCACCACAGCCTGTCCACCATCTACAAGGCACAAGTCAGGAGTGTGATGGAATACTCTCCACTTGCCTGGATGAGTGCAACCCCAAAACCATTCAAGAAGCATGACACCTTCGAGGACAAAGCAGCCCACTTGATTGGCACCCCATCCACCACCTTAAACAGTCACTCCCTCCAGCACCGATGCAGAGTGTCTACCAGTTACAAGATGCACTGCAACTTGTCAAGGCTCTTTCCATAGTACCCTCCAACCTGCGGCCTCTACCACCTAAAAGGGCAAAGGCAGAGGCATGCTAACACCATCAGCTGCAAGTACCCCTCCAAGCCGCATACCATCCTGACTTGGAACTACATCACTGTTCCTTCACTTGCTGGGTCAAAATCTTGGAACTCCATTCCGAAGGGCACTGTGGGTGTACCTACACCACATGGACTGCAATGGTTCAGGCCAGCAGCTCACCACCACCTTCCCAAGGGCAATTAGAGATGGGCAATAAATGCTGGCCTAGCCAGCGATGTCCACATGCTGTAAACAAATAAAAAAACCGTCACACAGAGCATTGATTTGGCTCAGTGTAAATCAGTGGCCTTGATAACACATAACAGCATAACATCATTGTTATAAAAACAGCATATCCTCTGATTCATTGCAATGCCACAGGAAATCTGTCGCTGTTTAAGGTGAAGTAGTAAAATATGGTATATATTTCTAACCTCCAGCTTTCAGGGGAGGAGGAAACATTTAACAATTATTGATCTAGCTTAATTCATGGGCCATCACTTTCTTCTGTTCTCTTACTTGAGGTGCTAGCTCGCAAATGTACCCAAGTTTAAATCAAGTTTTCTTAAAACTGATTATACTTTTGAAATCGTGTTACTAAACAACTGCTTCCAAAAATTCTTTCATGGTATCAAGATGTGGTGGGAAGACTGTCAAGTTTCTCCAATAAAAATATGCTTTAGCAATTTTTATCTATTTCTTACCTCGGGTAATGTTGAGATGTTATTGTTCTCTAGATTAAGTTCATCCAGCTCACTGCATTTTGCCAATGATTTGGGTACAGCTGACAGTCTGTTGTACCTCAACCCCAAGCGACTCAGACTGGACAGGTTACCTGCAAGAAGGAATGTTAAAGTTCTAGGTCATATCAGTCATTTACAATTTCTGTGTACATATAGGTGGGGAACAGTACATCTTACACCAAGTAATACGTAGCCTTTTAGTCTGAAAAAAATTGATTAAGGTACAAAGTTCAAATCTCACTGCCACAATACCAACTTGCTAACTTATGCTGTGTGTAAATAAGTCAGTTTGAAAGTGGTCCACCATTAAACTTGTTGTAACTTACTTACAACTGTTCTACATTGGCATATTTTAAACACAACATATATTTTGTGGGTTCTATACATTATCATAGAAAAATCAGAATGGTTACAGACTGAATGACCTCCTTCAGTGCTGTCGGGCCCGCACCGACTCTTTGCATGAGTATTTTAACTGGGTCAGCAACCATGAATTTTTTTCCCTTCTGATGTTTATTCATTAAAGTAACTTTCCAAGATTACATGAACCTGTTGTAATGAGATTTCACCCAAAAGATCATATCCTTTAATTTAAAAACATCCTGGCTTTAAAGATTAATATTAACCCTTCATTCCCAATGAGCTATTGAGTGTAATGAACTATTCTTCATGAGTGACTTAAGGGATACTTAGCTCCACCAACTAAAGGCTAGCAAATCAAATTCACTAGTTATGAAATAAACTCAGTATTCTTTCCATTCACATAGGAGTTACAATTTTCCATTCAATGTATTTTGTGGCTGTTGTTTTCTTCAACATCTCCAAAGAATTTTCTGACTAGAGAAAGTAGCCCTCTTCTGTAAAAGACCACTACTGTTCACCCTACAATTTACCCCTCTTAAAAAACTAGCCTCCTCTTCCTGTGTCAGCCCATCGAGAACAACTCTTGGGCAACTGCTATTTAAACCCTTATCCTGTGTAGTCATGCACCGGCCCACATAACATGACCCGACTTTCACAAATGCAATTTTTATTTAAAACCACCGAAACCCATCTACGATTAACCAAAAGAGCTTACAACTTAGAAAAATAACTTGGTGCAATGTGAAGATATGTTTCGATCTTGCAAGATTAAAACTAACCGATGTAAAAAAAAAATTAAACTGCATTGTTGCTTTTAGTATCATCCAAACTGCAAAATCAACCATAACATCTTAACCTTAATTAAAAACAAAAAATAAAAAATACCTGGAAAAACTCAGCAGGTCTGGCAGCATCGGCAGAGAAGAGTACAGTTGACGTTTCGAGTCCTCATGACCCTTCAACAGAACTAAGTAAAAAGAACTAAGTAAAACTAAGTCTTTTTTACTTAGTTCTGTTGAAGGGTCATAAGGACTCGAAGCGTCAACTGTACTCTTCTCCGCCAATGCTGCCAGACCTGCTGAGTTTTTCCAGGTATTTTTTATTTTTTGTTTTGGATTTCCAGCATCCGCAGTTTTTTGTTTTTATTTTAACCTTAATTGCTGTGCCAATACCTGTATTCATGCTAAATTTTGCAACAATTGTAACAAAATTTATTTCCTACTTAAACCTATATCCCTCTTCAATAATGGTTCAGACCAACAGAACACAAGTCAGGGCATCCCAACTCAATATATGATTAAATAAAATTAGGCTGAATTACTTCTTAATTGTCTGCTGCTCAGTCTAGCCAGTGCCACATCAGCATCAAGACAGCTATCAATATTCATTTAAAAATACATGTTAATTAGAGTGTGTTTAGGTCATAATCAATACACTGCTGGAGATAAGAATAAATTAAACTTCTACTAGGAGAAAGGATGAAAGTATTAAAGTCACAACTGTACGCTAAATTCTCTTTCAAATTTCCTCTGCACTCATTCAAATTCCATACAAACTTTCCAGCAGGAAGTAACAGATAGATAATTACCAGCAGCAAAATTTTTCTTTAATTATTTTGCTTAAATTTCCAGCCACTATGATAACTGCCAATTGAAAAAAGAAAATGTCTTGTATTTATATAACACCTTTCAGGACCTTAGTTTGTTCCAAAGTGCTTTGAAACGTAGCCATTACTGCAATGTAGGAAACACAGCAGTCAATTTACACACAGCAAGCTTCCACAAACAGCAACGTGAATCTGGCCAGATGGATAAGTATCGACCAGGGCTCAGGGATAACTCTCCAGCTCTTTAAAATAGTGTCATGGGATCTTTCACGTCACCCGAGAGGGCAGACAGGGCCTCAGTTTAATGTCTTATCTGAAGGACGGCACCTGATAGTGCAGCACTCAGTACTGGCATCAACCTAGATTTGTGCTCTCAATTCTTGAAATGGGATTAAACCACAATCTTCTGACTCAGATGAGTGCTACCAACTAAGTCACAGCTGGCAGCTGAAATCTTGTAAGTCAGCATCGAGCAGAGATTGAAGCATGGAGCTACCAGATAATTAGTGATTTTACCAACATGAAAGTAAAGCAGCATAACAAATTTTTGCTTTTCCTTTGTAGAGGTGTGCAGTGGTTTCCAAAACAAAATACACAGCTTTCATGAAAATATTTACTGTAGCTCTTTGCTAATTTATGGCAGTTATAATGCAATTTCTAGACATAAGCACAAGACTGTGCAAAAAGGTTTTCATATTGTGCAGCTCAAAGCACACAGGAAATGCTGTTTGTGAAATTATCAACCAAAAACTGATTTCAGATATCTGTCAAGGAGTGCAATTGACCATTTCCTGTTTACGTGATTTTCAAAATGGTTTAAAAACATCTTTTCAAAAGTTAGATATAAGCCCAACTACCTAACGAGGTAGAATGTCAGCAAACAAGGTGACCTAAAAGGATAACATTTTGTGGAAAATGGGGAACACTGCAGAAGTTTTAAATATTTCAACAGAAAAATTGTGAAGATTAACCAATCTATAAACTAGCATCACTTGTGGCTCAATTGGTAGCAGTCTCACCCGAGTCAGATTATTGCAGGTTCAAGACCCACTCCTAAGGAATCTACACCTGCGCTCTAGTGCAGTACTGAGGGCGTGTTGCCCAGTCAAAGGGGCCGCCTTTCAGATTAGAAGTTAAACTGAGGCCCCATCTGGCTGTAAAAACCCCACAGTATTTTTAAAGAACGGCAGAGGAGTTCTCTGTGTCTTGGCCGACATTTATCCCTCAACTAGCATCATGAGAGCGAGGTCATCTGGTCATCATTACATTGCTTGTTTGTGGGACCTTGCCATGTACAAACTGATTACATTACATTAATAACTATCTCAAAAAGTACTCTAGGATATCCTGAGCTCATGAACAGTGCCAGACGAGTTCTTTGTCTTTTTCTCCTTTTGGTTATCTTGTATGGAGGAAGTATTAATTTTATCAAGTCCAAAAAATTGGAAATTAGACACCAATACTCGAAATGCTAAATATTAAAGCAAATGGAGGTCATGAAAGTTTCTACTTGGTGGATATGATTACACAAAGGTAGCATTCAGGATGAGTATCAAATGAATCACCTGAGCATTTTCAGATTTCCCAGAAATGTGTTAATCAAATTTCTAAAAAAAAAGTATACACTCCTCAGTCACCCCCAACACTCCTCCTCTCTTTGCTTGCACAGAAACGTGCCATAGGAAAGATGCAACGCCTGCCCTTTTACCGCTTCCCTTCTCACCATCCAAAGCCCAAACACTTATTCCAAGCGAAACAACAGGGATTTACTTGTAATTCTTTCAATTTAGTATTGTATTTGCTGCTCACAATATGGTCCTCTACATTAGGGAGAGAAAATGCAGACTGGGGGCCACTTTGCAGAACACCTCCGGTCAGTCTGCAAGAATGACTCTGAGCTTCCTGTAACTTGTGGTTTTAATTCTTCACCTTGCTCCCACTCTGACCTTTCTATTCTTGGCTTGTTACAGTGCTCCAATGAAGTTCAACAAAAGCTTGAAGAACAGCACTTCATCTTTCAACTACAGCCTTCTGGACTCAACATTGAGTGCAACAATTTTAGATCATAACCTCTGCTTTACTTTGTTTCGTGTTTTTCCTCCTCTGTTCTTTCTTCATTCTTTCACTTTACATTCAGATGGCTGTTGTCCAGCCATTCACATCTTATTTGGACATATCTTTTGTTTCTTTACTTTATCCATTACCACTCCCTTTGGCTTTTGCATCACACAAACTTGTGTCATTTAATCTCTCCCACCCCCCCACTTGTATCACCGACCTTCTCGTTTGCTCTTCCTCCTACTCCCTCCCCACCTTCACGTGTTCAAAACCTATTAGATTTCAATCTTTCCTCAATCCTGATGAAGGGTCATCGACCTGAAACATTAACTCTCTCCCTCCACAGGTGTTGCCTGACCCGCTGAGTATTTCCAGCATTTTCTGCTTTTATTTCACACTTCCAGTATCTGCAGCATTTTGCTTTTATAAAGAGACACTGCATTGGGTACTGACCAAGTTGTACTAGATAAGTATTTGCTAAGTCAAATGATATGATCGATTTTATTCTTCAATCTTTGTTCTACAACTCTGGCTAGGGAACATTTGGTTTGAAATATATATTACATATTTTGACATTAGCTTTGAAGTAACTTTTGAACTCCATACGCCAACATAGGAATTGCACTCATACAGCATCACGTCATTGAAGGTCAGTGATCAGTGGTACTATTTGAGAGACTAAAAGTATGCTTTACCTCTTACATGCAAGTCAACATTTAGTTTTTAACCTACATTCGTTGGTCTGATGGTATAGCACATACTGTCTAATCAAGAGTGAGAGAAAACTTTGGGAAATCATGTGATCACCAACAGCCTGTTTCACAACAAAAATGATAATTGTTAATCCTGGCATGTTACCAGACACTGCAAGCACAAGGACGCTGGATCCAGTTCAGAGAAAACTGGTCTACTAATATTGCCTTCTTGCTGTGGCCCCATTAAAAGTATCTGGAGAAAGCTTGCACTATTATAGTGTCGGGGAGAAGGGTAAACTATAAAGTACAAGAATACAGAGTCCAACGCTTAAAATTTTAAACAAACTCAACTCATTTAGATCACAAATGCCAATAGAGGATAAATAGTACCAATAATTGTTTGATTTTTCAAATTGCATGTTCTTCACATACCATATCGTCTTTAACATATTACATAGAAGTTCTTATTCTGGCAACATCTTTAAACATACAGGAAAGTTCAAACCAGAAACCACATTCGTTTTGACCCAGGAACTTCAGTAGCCTGGATAGCATGGATTGCTTTTACTACCTTAGGTGTAAAAGATTTTTTTCAAGCCAGATGTCTCACGTACACACATCACAGAACTGAAATTTCTTGCTTCCTGGTTGGTCAACAACACAAAGCATCTAAATTAATTTAATAAGTGTTTTGCAGAGCCTCCCCAGTAAGCAAGCAAAAAGCCAACGCTTGCGAGTCTGACAAGAGTTCAAGAACATTCCTTAAATAAAGCTACTGAACTCCTGCAATTTTAGAGTTGTGCGACAAATTCTTGATCGGTGACATCTGTACAGCCATTGGCTGCAGTTTGGAAAATAATTGCTGCAGTTTGGCAGTTCCCGGTCTGCAAACAATGTAGATTTTGCTTTAACCTAGGTTCATGTCATATTTCAAAAAGACCAAAAAAAAAACAAATTCTGAATAGTGATCCTGACAGTATTCCAGTCCTGGGAGCTCCTAACTCTTCTGATGGGAGTTGAGGAGTCAGATAGTCAATCAGCTTGAGTTACGTACAGAGGGAATATTAATGTCCTTCCAGTAGATTGAGATGCCTTTCTCCTCCTTAGCATCCCAAACATTTACATTCATCAAGTTCAGGAATTATAACATTAGGAAAATAGAACATTTCCTCATTTCAGGTAAGGCCAAGCATACAGAACACACAGCTAGCCATGGGGTAAACTAACATCACCACTTTCAGACTACTGCTGATAGCATCATTGTGACATTTTAAGCATCAGCCTATGTAGCCCCGGAACCTGCTAACTTAATACCAAATTAGAAGCAGCTTTGCGTTGTGGCCTAATATCCACATGGGACTGACTCAAGGTGAGTAAATCAGGTTTCAGGCCTCTAAAGCCAAATTAATAGCATTCCACCAAACTGAGCACTTTTCAAAGAAGTTCTGAAGGTATAATGCAGTGTGCTGATGCAATTATTCAATACCCTTTTCAGATTTCTACTCTTGCATTTTATTAACTTTTTAGTTATTCTGAGATTTCAGCTAGTTAACTATGAAACACAAACATTTACACTGGAACACTTACCTTTAACTAAAACTTTTATACACACAATGTCACATTCGGATCTCATGTACACCATTTTTAGGCATCTTCAATTAACCACAGTTATATATACAGTTTATAATTTAAATTAAGGAGTTTTAGGGTCCAGCACAAGTTATTCCATTGTCTAAATAATGACAAATACATAGGCATCAAGTTAGCATAAACTACAATAGATGTGTTGATTTTCTGGAACACAACATGTGGGGGAAAACAACATGTGTGTTTCCACAAGTGGTTTCTCATTACCAGCAGCCAGTTATCCTCAAAAACCCTTACGCAAAGCAATGATGATCAAGCACTGTTAAATGAAGCCAAGGTTTAAGAATACAAACTAATATTAATCCTCTTTTGAAAGTCATACGACTTAACTTCAACAACCTATTCATCTCAGCTTAAAAATAAACAGCAAGCAATTAGGTATTCTGCAATCTGCAGACAAAGTAAATGTTTTAAGCCCTGAAGTACAGAAAAGGTTCCAAAATCAACCATTCAAGAAGAATAATTTGAAATACTCAACACCATAGCGTGGAATTCTAGAGAGAGACAGAAATCCAAACAGCTGATGTGGTTCAATCCTTTTGTTGAAAATCTGCCCACGGCACACTAATGGGTAAAATATGCTTCACTTAAAATAGTAACTTTGATGCAATCTGTGAAAAAGCTAGCAATTGGAATTTTTTTAATATTAGATCAAGTGATTAGTGAATTACACTTATATAGAAGGCACTGGGATTTTGCAATAACAAACAGCTTATTGTTCATCAATTTCACTGCCAATAATTAAACAATGGACATCAGTATAGTCAAAATCATCTCCCTACACATTAATTATTACAAATGAGAAAAGCCACAAAATAACGAAAGCACTGGCAAGCAAATCCAATCATACTGTGGCACAAAACCCTAGGATAAGAATGTTAGTAATGCAGAGACTCAACACAAGCTTGGATTGTTACATGAAAACACGCAGCCAGACCCCACTCACTGCCATTTAAGGGCAATCCTGAAAGTCTTTTACAAAGCTCCCACCCCGACTAGGTCAGATCAAAGCTCTGCAGTTCTGTTGCATCCACTCATTAAAGGTGACGGACAATTAAACAGCCATCTGGCGAATCTGAACAATAGGTGAAGCCAGCTGTTTTACGCTGCTACTATGCAGTAGCAACACGAGTGGTATTCTCCATGAACAGGATGCTGCCTTCAAGCCAAAAGGACCTTCTGCCTATCGCACAAATCAGCAATGTGGTATATGAATTTCAGTGCCAGTGCGATACTAGGTATATAGGGTGCATGTCGCAAAGACTGGCGAATCGTATCAAACAGCATGTCTCAGCCGCTGTTTTCAATGGGCAAGGTACAGAGCATATCCAACCAGCCCATGCTTGCGGAACTTAAAACACAGTTTCCAACGTTAGAGGTGATTCTGCGATTGGACAATATATGCTAAATATCCCTCAGCGTGCTAACAATTACACTGACAACCAATTCAAGATTGTCAGTTGGACTCTGTGTGGTGCATTTGCATGTACTGAAAGCTACATATATTAATACACAGGGCCCTGTTCTTTGCAAACAGAAAGAACACGTACATACATTGTCACTTGTTTTGTTTAGCTGAAACAGGCACAGTCATTCACTGGCTCAGTCCTCGGGGCAATCCCTTGACCAATCAGGGTCATCTGCCTGGTTTAAATTTCAAACAATGCTTGGCAGTTAACTGTCAGTCACCAATTGGTGCATTTCCATGGTAACGCCTCTACCAGAGTCCACTTGCCAACCAATCAGCACTCTCTTCTCATATAGTACAAATTGCTGTTTTCCCTGCGTATTGGTATTCTTGAAGTGTCCTGATGAATGCCAAATGAAAAGCTTTGACGTGTCTCTTTTCTCAGCAATGGGGAAACAGCCGAATTCAGAGGCAATATGAGAGTGACTGCTTTTGACATCAAGTCAGCATTTGACTGAGTGTGGCATCAAGGAGGCCTAGTAAAATTGAAGTCAATGGGAACCAGAGAAAAACTCCCCATAGGCTGGAGTCATACATAGCACATAAAGTCGGCAGATGGAATTTTGGCATTTATTGCTAAAGGAATAGAGTATAAAAATAGGGAAGTGTTGTTGCAACTGTACAAGGCACTAGTGAGACTGCACCTGGAGTACTGTGCACAGGTTTGGTCCCCTTACTTGAGGAAGGATGTAGTTGCACTGGAGGCGGTTCAGAGGAGGTTCACTTGATTGATTTCAGAGATGCAGGGCTTGTCTTATGAGGAGAGATTGAGCAGTTTAGGCCTATACTCGCTAGAGTTTAGAAGGATGAGAGGAGATCTGATTGAGTTATATAAGATGCTAAAGGGGATAGACAAAGTTGACGTGGAGCGGATGTTTCCCCTTGTGGGGCATTCTAGAACGAGAGGCCATAGTTTTAGGCTAAGGGGTGGTAGATTTAAATCAGAGATGAGGAGGAATTACTTTTCTCAAAGGGTCGTGAATCTGTGGAATTCACTACCTCAGAGTGCAGTGGATGCCGGGGCGCTGAATAAATTTGAGATAGACAGACTTTTAATTAGTAACGGTTTGAAAGGTTATAGGGAGAGGGCGGGAAATTAGAGTCGAGGCCGAAATGAGATCAGCCGTGATCATATTGAGTGGCGGGGCAGGCTCGAGGGCCTGAATTGCCTACTCCTGTTCCTAGTTCTTATGTTCTTAAAGAAGATAACTGTGGTTGCTGAAGGCCAATCAACCCAGTCCAAGGACATTGCTACAGGAGTTCCTCAGCACAAGAGCCTAGGCCCGCACATCTTTCTTCCACCATAAAGTTAGAAGTGGGGATGTTCACTGATGATTGCAAATTGTTAGTTCCATTCACAAGTCCATAGATAATGAAGCAGTCCATGCCTGCATGTAAAAAGCCCTGGACAACATGCAGGCTTGGGCTGCTAAGTGGCAAGTACCAACTGTGTCACACAAGATCAGGTCAGAGACTGGGTATTTTGCAGCAAATGACTCACCACCTGGTTTCCCAAAGTGTTTCCACCATCTACAAGGAGTGTGATGCAATACTCTTCACTCATCTGGATGTATGCAACTCCAACACAAGAAACTCAACATCGTCTAGGACGAAACAACTTGCTTGACTGCCGCCCCATCCATTAAACATTTACTTTCTCCACCACCCTGCACGATGTCTGCAGAGTGCTCCACTTAAAAATGCACCGCAACAATCCATCAATGTTTCTTCCATAGCATTTCAAAAACAGACAACCGCTACCACCTAGAAGAATAAGTGCAGCAGGAGCACCTCCACCTATATTTCCCCTCCAAGTCACGCACCAGCCCTGACTTAGAAATATATTAGTACTGCTGAAAAGAGAGGCATGTTGCCGAAGCTTTTTGTCACATCATGACAAATGTAAGAAAGTCAAATTTCAAATCATCACCACAATTTATACTACAGGAGAAAGTGTCGATTGGTTGGCAAGTTGACTATGATTGGCCAAGGCATTGTTCACTGTCGCTACTTAAAATCCAGACTTCTTGCTAAACATCATTGTGGCAGTACCTTAACCACACAGCCTACAGTAATTCAAGGCAGAAGCTCACCACCATCTTCTTAAAGGCATTCAGGGATGGGCAATAAATGCTGGCCTTACCAGTGATGTCTACACATCATGAATCAATGAAAGAAAGATTTGTCTGACATTACATTACGAAGCTGGTTTAGAAATGCAAGGCAGACAAATGTAACTCACAGCAAAAATGTCAAAAAAATAACTCACCACACATTGCTTCATCATTTAGGCACTCAAAGATCACTTAAATGATCTGGACTCTAAATGTGTCAAAGGCTATGGGGAAAGTGCAGGAGGACGGTGTTGAGATAGAGGATCAGCCATGATCATATTGAATGGCAGAGCAGGCTTGAAGGGCCGAATGACCTACTTCTATGTTTCTATTAGGCATATCAAGGCACACCCATCCATCGTAACATTTTGGTTCAGAAGGATTATTTGTATTTGTGTTTTATGTTAATCCTCACATTACATTCCTTAAGTTTTATTTAAACTATATACATGAGCATTTTTTCCCCCGAAGCATTTCTGAAAGTCACTATATCAATTCATGTTAATGTGATTGCACAAAGCTGACTGAGCAGAAACTCAGTTCAGTGTTTTACTCAAAGAAGTTGGGAAAACATATTTGGTCTGAACAGGAGTTAAGAGTGGGATCGAATCTGCAAGATCAAGCAGGTAGGTATGCACAAATTGTGTAGCCTGTTTTGAAAGAATTTAAGTAAATTACATAAGTGAGAGAAAATCAAATAAAGAAAGGCCAGGAAAGCAAAAAAATCAACTGAGTCTTATAGGTTGCTCTAACTGCAGTTTGGGACTGAAGCATAGTCAGCTTTATTTGTTCTCAAGTCCTTTAAGTCCATTTAGCACTGAATGACAGCGTGAATATGTATGCAAAACTCATGTATGAGAGTTTCAGAAAACTATGAGCAGCAAGGACAACCAAGGCTGTAAGAAGTGTCTCAGGTCAAGTTGTAGAGCTCAAGAATAAGGAGGGAGATAATCCGCATTACACGGCAGAGGAAAGGTATAAAGGTATACACTACAAGAGGTTGTCACCCCACTACTTAAGGATATTGTGGTGGGGGGCAGGGGGGTGGTGGATGATGCAAGTTGAATTATGAGAGAGGATTTAAGCTAATATGGTAGAGCTAAAGCAAGCATATATATAGGTAGCTTGAAAGGAAGAGTTAGTTTTAGGTGCAAAGGTAATAAGAAAGTGGTCAAACTGCCAAATAAATGCATTAAAACAAATTAAAGTCAGAATTTATATAATGTTCATGTATCTACACTGCAGAAATGTAAACAGGACTTATTTTAAAATCTTATCAAGATAAAAAGCATGTTTTTACAGTTAAATTCACAGGACAGCTGGATTGAAAGCTGTATTCACTTTCAGATTGGGTGACTGAACCCAAAACTCCCAGACACAATGCAAGATAATTTGACATTTCAGTAATCATTAATGCACACAGATGCTGCAGCAACACCATTCATTTAAACTTCACAACAGTCATTGCTAAATTACATTTGTGGACTCTGCTATCGGGGGAGGGGGATGTGTAGAAAGAGGTTAGTCAGTTTCATTAAAATCTGACACCAGTCAAGCTTTGAAAAACAGATACGTTCATTCTGTCAGGTAAATATTGTGGGAAGATTGCTAAAGCAAGAGACTACATGCTGGATTGTAGGACAGAATACAGAGATTATTCTGCTTAAATTGTGCAAGGCAAACACTGAAGAGAGATTGTATTATGCATTCTTTATTTTGTATCAATATTACAACAAGTTGCATTTGCATAGCACCTTTACTGCAGAAACACACCCCAAAACACTTGAGGGGAAATCAAAAAATGGATGGAAGTCAAAAAGGAAATGTTAATATGTGTCATAAATTTGGGCACTGTGGTAGGTTTTAAGCAGTCTTAAAAAGGAGAGGGAAATGGATGGGTGTTGTCATTTCATAGTATGGGGCCTAGAACAAGACAAATAAATTGTGCAATTGAGCTAAGCAAATCTCATCATGCCTGACACTGTTCTGATGGAAGGCCAATGACCTGAAATGTTAACTCTCTCTACAGGTGCTGCTGAACATTTGCAGCATTTTCTGCTTTTATTTCAGATTTCCAACATCTTCAATACTTTGCTAGTGACTCATCATATCTATTGCTTTGTACATTTCACCTCTTGGTGGAATAAAATAGCTTATGATCGCAGCCTTGGCTAATGTTAAGTAGAATGAGATTAAGAATCCAGCCAAGATCATTAAGAGTTGCATTGTTTTAATAGACCATAAAAATGATTTTAGGACAGTGGGAATCAATTATAAAAGTAAGGTCTACACAGACATTATGGAATACAACATATTTACAGCTGACTCAAATTCTTACCAGTAATCCATTTTTGTAATAGTCAGGCTTACCTAACACATAATAGAACATAAATAGCTTCAAACTATGTGAAGCTTTAATATTCTTATGCAGCGGTTTTACTTTTCTCATCATCGAGAGAAGCTACTTGGCACATTTGAAGAGTTTCTGTACATTAGCTGGTCTGAAAACAAAAGGCCATTAAATACTGTCCTTAAAAAAAAGTGACCAAAATCAAGTGACATTAAATTCTAAAAACATCAAAAACACATTTGAGCAAATCCTATAAGGTGTGCATATTTCAGTTGAATGGTTTAGCCTTGCCCTCACACAAACTATTTAACTCTTGTAAAACTATGTCAAGTTAAGATAAAGGCAAATTACTGCGGATGCTGGAAATCTGAAACAAAAACAAAAATAGCTGGAAAAACTCAGCAGATTTGACAGCATCTGTGGAGAGCAACACAGTTAACGTTGAGTCTGTATGACTCTTCTTCAGAGTTAAACTGGTTTTTAAAATCTTTATGCCCTACGATAGAATTAAAGAAACCTAGACCAAGCTAACTCTTAAAAATTAAGGATTTTTGTCATGCAAGAGCACAATGATTTAAACAGATAAGGGTTCCAAATAGAATCGGAGGATTAAGATATGAAACATCAAGAATCCCATTCCTTGTACATATTACAGACTAAACAGTGGAAAGGAAATAAAGACAAATTTCAGGGCATATATCAATGGATGCATAAATTCAGATTTTTATTATCCAAAGATACACAAGGATAGGGAAAATGTTTGGGATGAAAGGGGAGATTATTTTTTTACAGTGTTGTGGACCACGCTTTCCTTCAAAACTCCAAGAAGGTTGGAAGCACAATTGACCTGCTTCTGGACAAATCAGGTGGAGCAAGGTGACCTAAAAGTAGGATAATATTTAGGAAGCAGTGAACACAAGAGGCTCAATGTAAAAACGGAAAAGGAAAAAAAAATCTTGACTCGAGAATAAAGGTTCTTGCCCGTTTTTAAAGCAACAGAAAATATCATGGAATATCTTAAAAGTTTTATAAATGATACGGACAACCGCACTGCAAATCCGTTGCCAGCCGGAGCTGGGTTGTGCACAACTTGCATTTACATAGCGTCAATATAATAAAATGTCCCATTGTGTATATTGGTTTTAAAGTAGCTGGAGTACAAAAAGTACATGTCAAAGCACCCAGTTGGCCGCAGGAGTCCTTAGTGAAATGAGATTTTGGATGGGCACATTCCAGTTCCTGATGGACATGGGTCAAAAGTAGTAGAAGATATTCAGCTCTAAACTGGAACCCTCAGCTGCTCTCAAGCATGGTGTTGGAAATAGAAAATACTGTTTGTACAGCTGGAGATGATTCAAAGTTGGGGTTAAAACACATTAAGGAAAAATACATTAAACTTTGCTGTGTTTAACACAAAAGTGCTTAATGCCAACAATATGTACTAAGCGTATTGGTGAACACTAAACATATTTAATAGTAATGAGAGAAAACAATTTGCACTTTTTAAAATTAAATTAAAATTAAATGGGCTTCACTGACTGGGCTCGCATTTGTATAGCATCTTTAAAGTAGCAAAATGTCCTAAGGTGTTTCCCAGGAGAGTGCGCTATCAGGTAAAATTTCACACCGAGCTGCATAGAGATATTAAGACAGGTGATCTAAAGCTTGGTCAAACAGATAGGTTTTGAGGAAAAAGGAGGAGAGGTGAACATGCACAAGTTAGTTTAGAATCCACAACAACTTGCAGATTTGTTGAAAAGTAGTTTGGTTTCGGGTGGTGGGAAATTGTCCTTCTATCATAAAGTTGAACAAGACTGTTGGTTACTTGTGATTACAAAAGAAACAATGCACATAATACAAGGATCAATTGTGGGAAGTCGAATGCCAGTAATGGACTCCAAAAAGGGAGGAAATACAGTAAAAAAAAACAATGGGATTCAGCACTAAAGTTCACCTAAAAACTCAAGATAAGAAAATAAATTGTAGAAATAAATTGTAGTTCAATTCTGTGCATTTTATTTAGTTCAATTCTACACAATAATTTTTCACCCTTGCAGGCAATCACCTCCTCCATTGTGCAACCATTACATTGCAAAGTTTCATGAAACCTGGAATCTCTGAAACTGGAGATTGAGTTATGCAGTGGTTTAGCATGTTACCTATTCAACTCTGGTAACAAGGTGCATTCGAATGTAGCCCGGACTACTGGAATGAGAATTCTCATTCTGCTAGCTAATAGGTTCTTCGTCAAAATGAGCTTGGACAATCTCCATTAGGTTTTCCATTGATGTAGGTCTGATACAGAACTACCTATAATTTCACTGCTATTTGTGGTTAGAATATGGAAATTACAACTATATGGAGAAATTGAGACAAATATCATGGATGCATTTAAGGGGAAGCTTGTTAAGTGTGAAAGAAAATGGTATAGTAGGATGTGGTTAGAGGTAGGAGGCACCTTGTGAGGTGCACAAATATAAGCATACCACTTAGGCAAAATAGTTTGTTTGCTATAATAACATCAGAAAAAGCTGGACAAACTCAGCAGGTCTGGCAGCATCTGTAGAGAGAGAAACAGAGTTAATGTTTCAAGTCCAGTATGACTCCTCTTTGAAGTTTTGAAGAAGAATCATTTTGGGCTCAATGTTAACTGTTTCTCTCTCCACAGATGCTACCAGATCCGCTGAGTTTTTCCAGCACACTTTTTATTTCAGGTCTCCAGCATCTGCAGTATTTTGCTTTTATTATGGTCTGTTTTAGTGTTGTAAATTCTATGTAATTTGGCTGTGTCTAAAGTCATGTCAGCTGGCTTGGAGAAATGGGAAGAAATCATTTTGGTGCAGCAATTGGTTATGTTACTGAAGTCAGGGTCATCAATATTGCTGAGACTTCTAGTCTGTGCTATAACTGATCCCAATACTAGGTGCTCAAAAATTAGAAACTTGTTAGTGCGAGGGACTGGAAGAGGGTGGAGGGAACATTAGGCAACAATTCAAGAAAAAAATCAGGAGTCTCCATCACTGTCTCTTTCCTCCCACACAATGTTTCTCAAAACTACTTGCTATCTCTTCTTCCCCATAAACAGTGAAAACCCTAACTCAGATATTAAAAATTAAATGTCCAGCCCTATAGCTTAATTTATTCTTTTTCACTTCAGGACCTCGGTAATGGAAAGTGTAACATGGGTTAGTGGAGAATAATCAGACAAAAAGTTGATTAAATTAGTTTCGCTTTAAGAGTCAGTCAGATTGCAGGCTTTCATCCCATCTGTCAGTTCTGGATTTGAATGCCCCAGAGGTGAAAAGGTAAGTGATCCACTCTAATACTACAGCAACATCTGCAACAAGGAACGCAAAAGCAAAGGAAAAAAACTGCTGAAAAAGGCTGGCCCTTTTAATTATGGACCAGAACCAGCTACAAGGCCTTAAATAAATAACTGAAAGTCTGAAATAGAAAAGATGCTGGAAATACATAGCAAATCACTTAACCTGTGAAGGGAAAGGGGTGTTGACAGCCTGGGAGCGTACCTTCATCGGGATTAAAGACTAAAAAGATACTCAGGGATTGGAGTAACTATGGAAAGAGGTCGGGGCGGTGGGAGAAAGAGAATGAGGAGGGAGAAAGGATTAACAAATATCAATCACAGAAAGGGTTAATGGGTTGAGTGACCTCCAAAAGGCTTAACAGAAGGCGTTTAGATTATACCAAAGATCGGTGAACTGAATGTGAAAATAGTTAAGTAGGTGAAAAGATATTCAGCCCCCACAAATAAAAACATGAAGAATGGAAATAAAATGTAGGATAGAAAAAGACAAACAGCAAATGCAGTAAATCCATAAAATGCTGCTCAGAGTTGTCAAGCCTTCAGGTTGTAAAGTGACATATTAATAATCCTTAAATAGCAACATATGTTTTTTCATTTTATAAACCTTAAGTGATAAAACTCAGCAAAAAATACGCCATACAAGTACAGACAAAAACATTATGGGCAGAATTTTGCCCTTGGCGTGCAGGCTCGGTGGGGGTGTTCGGGAAACCGACCGCTGCCTGTAATCGGCAGTGCACCGCGGTTTTATGTGGGCAGGCCAATCAAGGCCCACCCAGCATGATACAAGAGTGCTTTTGGAAACCTCATCACGACTGTGGATGGGGTTTCCAAAAAAATGAAAAGGCTGCTTGGCCTTTTTGCCTGCCCACCAACCGTTAGGATGAACAGGCAGTGTTGATTGCTTAATGGCCTTAAAAGGCTTTTTAATTGTTGGAGGGCACACGCCTACTGACTGAAGTATCACACGACTGCGCGTTGACATCAGCACACTCAGCCATCGTCAACGTGAGTCATTCCACGTTCATTCGGGTTGGGCGTGCGTGTGCACGCCCGAGCGTAATTTTCTGTCCTATGGGCCATAACCTCTGTGGAGTGCCAATTACAGGCAGATTGCCACTCTGCTCCTAAGTACTTACACTGAAATAATGCAGTCGCACCTTTCTTGCCCGTCCTTCCCAACATGGACCGGGTGAGAATAGTGCGGTGGGTTCCTGAGGCCGTCAGTCAAGTGCAGGAGAGTCCAGGTAAGAAAGACACGTCCCTGTTTTTAAGCTGCCGTAAAGCAGGTAAGTTTAAAGTCCAGCCACTTTGAGAAACCAGTGAGAAATTAAGTGTGTAAAGTAAGTTTGGGGGTCGCCGGTGGGTCGGGGTGTGGGGGGGAGAGAAAGAGGGTGGTTGTCAGGTAGGTGGGAGGGTAGGTTGGGAGATCCAGTAGGGGGCAGAGGTTGGTTCTATAGTTACCCAGGAGTTACAAGTGGTTTTATTTGTTCTAACTTTTCATCGGTAGCTATACCTGTAAGGCAATAGGAACCATCCAAAGACTGCAATTTAAATTGGAGTATCAGATGGTTCCAAGTGCAGGGCATTTGCCCAACAGAAGTTTGGGTTTCCCAGGCAATTGCAATGTGATCCTTACATGGGACTTCTGCGGGGGGGCGGAGAGCACATCTTTGAAGTACCCATGGGAATGACGCCCCAGAGATTGGAAGTTATGAGCCAATATACCTGGTCCTTTAACTTCTAGTCTTGTAATGTTTTAGATCATTAAAAAGCCCTGATACAAAGATTAACACTGTTAAATACAATAAAATCAAGTTTTATCCATATTATGCATTAACAACAATAAACTTATAGCGTGCCCTTTAAACTTTAAGGTGTTTTACAGAGGAATTATGAAACAAAACATGGCACCAAGCTACACTAGGCTTGGGACAGATTAATTAGGAACTAAGATAAAAGCAAAAAACTGCGGATGCTGGGAATCCAAAACAAAAATAAAAATACCTGGAAAAACTCAGCAGGTCTGGCAGCATCTGTGGAGAGGAGCACAGTTAACGTTTCAAGTCTGTATGACTCTTCAACAGAACTAAGTAATTAGGAACTAAGTTTTACAGAAAGCAAATTAACCAGTCATGGTACTGATCATGAATCCTATGTTCGAGCCAAATTTATGCAGATTAATGTAATATTTTGTAGATTATTTGCACATTTATTTGTTTGTCACAAGGGTTTCAGAAAAACATTTAAAATAAGCGTACACTGAACTAATTAGCTATTGCTCCTGGGACTTTCAGTAATTGTAGAATTTAGAAGTATAGAATACCATGAATGTTCAACTAGCTTCGAACTGTATTCTGCTGTACCGTAGAATATGGGGAAATGTGAAGCTCAGTGCCCTCTCTTCAACTGTACTAAGGCATTATGATCTACACTTGGCATCAAAGAATTTATTTTAAAAATCAGGTCAACATCTAGGAGTTTAACATTGCAGTGCACAGGCCAAACTTATGGTGATAATTTTCCATGCTGCTCAGTGCCAGCAAAGCCTGATGAAAAAATTGTTGATGGTAACTGCATCTATTTTATTTTCTGTTGCATACATCAAGCACAACAATATCATGCAGTCAAAGCAGCTTTGAAGCCAGACTATATCACTGTATTCTATACAGTACCTTAAATTCTGCAACATTAGCTAAATAAACGTTCAGTTCATCAAGACACATGGAACCTCAGAGTGCACTTTTCTGATTTATTTTGCGTTACGCTTTCTTAAAGATGTGCAACATGTTATCAAGGTAACATTTCCAAAAAGCCTTCTGTAAGGTCGCTGGCTTCAACGTCCCTGTCCCACTCAGTGTTCACTTACTGCAGTACCATATACGAGTGATTGGCATATGGAGAAAAATCTGCAGCAGGAATGCAGAGGAGAGCCTCTCAGCACAAGGAGAGCAGCATTCTCCCAGAGACTTTCAGCTTTGGAAGCAATTAGGTCCAACATTTGGGTAATATGGTGCCACATGGAGTCAAAGTGTGTGACTGTTGTGTATCAATTTAAAATTACAAAAACATCGTAAAACTGCACCAGGGACACAAACATGGCAAGTTATAAAGTTAAACCCAAAAAGAATTTCGCAACCTTTATGTTATAAGCTTTTGCAGCTTAAGTTAGCCACCTAATTTGGGCTTCAGAAGTAAAATCTCCATCAGATAAATACATCTCATTGCAAGTCTTTCCCATTCTGCAATTATACATCAAGTCCTAAAATAAAAGGAGAAAATACTGGAAAAACTCAGCAGGTTTGGCAGCATCTGTGGAGAGAGAAACAAAGTTAATGTTTTGCGTCTGTATAACTCCTCTTCAAAAGGTTAACTCTGCTTCTCGCTCCACAGATGCAGCCAGTTGGGTTTTTCCAGCATTTTCTGTTTTTATTTCAGATTGCCCGCATCTGCAGTATTTTGCTTTTACATTCCATCCTTATGGATATCTTGATACTAGCAGTTGACAGCCAACTTATACTGCCCACTTGTTCGTGAAGGCTGCCATTTGTTTTAAACTTTAAATGTTAAGTTGCTGCGTTAATGACTAAAAATCATGTAGATAAAATTGGCAGAGTTAATGTCTATAATTTAATTTGAGGGCTCAGTCCTCTAGTTTTGGCCAGCAAAGCTACAATCTTGAAGCTCAAACTATAATTATATGAAAGTTTCTAATAACAAATCCATATTTAGCACTTTCAAATATATTTACACACATCCACTAGTGGGTCATCTGTGTTCAGCTTAAAAAAAGGGGCCTATTCTTGGGTTGGCACCAAATAAAACCATGAGATCTTCTTTCAATATGCTATTATATATATGGTAATACTTTGGCATTGGTAAACTGGACACCTTCATAAACTAGTGTTTCTTCAGTAACACACATTCATAATTGATATCTAAGTCAAAGGCAAAAGCTTGAAGTCATTGTAATCTTTTAGTAAGGAATTGATCAAGCAGTAAATACTCTATTCCACAATATCGATAGGGTTTTTCTAACTTTTTGTGGCCGTACACTGTTACGTGGCCAACTTATCCCAACCACCCTTCATTTGCTGTAATCTACAAATACTCAGAGGAGATACTTAGCAACATGCAGATACGACCTTAAAGTTTCTGCAGTCAAATTACAAACAGTGATAGGGTCGGGGGGAAAAGAATAAAATGAAGAGATGAAAAATTGTCATTTAGGCTCCTTGTGCCCATTGAATGTTTTAGGGTATCTAGTCATGAAACAGGCTGAACAATGTCTACAAATCTCTTCCCACAGTCAAGGTCACCCAATCACCCTGAATGGCTTTTATACAGAGAAGCAAAAATGGAGGAAAACAAATGACAATTAAAAATTCATTTATAGATCACAATCAGGGAAATGCTGGAAATACACAGATCAGGCAAATTGTTTTTTTCCCTCTATTCTATCATGGGATGTGGGCGTCACTGGAAAGTTCAGTGTTCGTTACCCATCCTAATTACCATTGAACTGAGTGGCTTGCTAGGCCATTTCAGAATGCAGTTAAGAGTCATCCACATTACTGTGGGTTTGGAGTTACATGTAGGCCACACCAGGTAAGGATGGCAGATTTCCTTCCCTAAAGGACATTAATGAATCAGATGGATTTTTACAACAGATCAATGATAGTTTTATGGTCACTATTTGAGGATGGTTTTCAATTCCAGGTGTCATTAATTGAATTTAAATTCCACAAGCTGTCTCATTGGGATTTGAACCCATGTTGTCCCCAGAGCATTAACCTGGGCCTCTGTATTACTAGTTCAATGACATTACCACTACGTCACTGCCTCCCCCTAATTGGCAGAGGTATTGGTTTATCGTGGTAAATTAAATTCAGTTTTAGCACATTGGATTCCACGATTTTTGGGGGGGGAATTTTATTCCACAATTCGATTCAATTTACATTTTTATTATAGAGTTTTAGGATTTTATCATTGTTTTGAGGATTGAGCTCTCCAATTAATTTCACTTTTCTGTGGAAACTATAAAATCAGTAACCTTGGATATGACAATTCAATAAGTTGCCGCAAATTAGCAAATTTAAAAAAATACATATTTAGAAACTCGAGGAGAACCTGTAGAAATGAAGCCCTGGCATTTCAGAGCAAAAAACTATAGTAATAACAACCAAACATAAGCAAGTAAACAGATAATTTAAATTACATAAAGTTGCTGCACCGTTTATTTCAATATGGAGGAAGTAAGAACAGTACACAACAGTAAATAATAAATGTCTCCTTACCTATAGTTTCAGGCAGATCGAGAAGCTCATTATGTTGTAAGTCAAGGTTTGTGATTTGTGTGCAATTGCCAATCTCCTTTGGGAGGTGTTCAAGTTGATTGTGAGCCACATCCAGTGTTATGAGGTTACAAAGTTCACCTGTCAAAAAGAAAAGTATCAAAAATCTAGACATTCAAATTCTTGTATTAATAATTCCGATACTATTTTACCTCGAAACAGATGCACCAAAAATAACCAAGACCAACCTCTCCACAATATCCCCAAAAGACAGGTGCACAATTCCTTAATTACTTACACAGGGTCTTTAACATAATAAACTTCCCAGTGTACTTCAGAGGCTGAAACAGATGTCGAGCAGGAAGAAATGTGATAGTGACCAGAGGCATGGTTGAAGAGGTACATTTAAAAGTGGAGAGTGGCATTGCAAATGGGTTGAGGGAAAGTGCCCGAAGGTAGGATCTCATTAGCAAGACAAAGATGAATCTACTATTGCACATGCAACATAAAAATGTTGAATTTTAGTTACGATAAATCTAAAAAAACTCAGCTTTACACAACCAATTCCTGTTTCCCTAATCCTGATCCAGCAGCCATCTGGTCCACAAAGTTTGCTTCTCAAATTGGCAGAGCCAAAATCTTGAAAATCTGTTGCTCACGAAGACTTGCACCCACTGAAGCCATAAAGTAAAAATAAAAACAAAAAGCTAAAAGCTACTGCGGATGCTGGAAATCCAAAACAAAATAAAAACAGAATTACCTGGAAAAACTCAGCAAGTCTGGCAGCATCGGCGGAGAAGAAATCAGTCAACGTTTCGAGCCCTCATGGCCCTTCAGCAGAACCTGCTGAAGGGCCATGAGGGCTCGAAACGTTGACTGATTTCTTCTCCGCCGATGCTGCCATAAAGTAAAAATCCTGTTAAACCTCAGTCTATGCCAAAGATACCTTCTCCCAGTTATTGTCACTTAAGTGACAGCAAAAAGTAGAACTATTACTTGTCAGTCATTTTAGGAAGATTACATTTAAATGCTGATGCATTATGGAAAGAAATAGCATTCAAGCTGGAATATTTTGTATTTATAACAGTGCTCATGCAAACTGTATTAAAAAAGTTCCAGTCTCTCAATTTGTATTGTATCTCCCCTTATACTATCGATTGAATGCTGGATTTTGCTACAGCTTAATTTATTACAAGCCCAAATGACACAACGCTTTCAGTGTAACTACTAATCACAGATAAGTATGTAGGACTATTTTTAAAGTAGTCACCTTCTTTGAAACTATGGCTAGGCCTTTGCTGGTTTTTCAAGTGGGGATGCACAAAGTTCATTTAACAACTCTGCAGTATTCATCCTCTTGGGATGAAATATCCATAGCACAATGGCTCCCATGCTCCCTATCCAATTCTTTTATGGGACCTGTATGTACAGAAATTGGTTGTCACACTTCCCCATATCACTGCACACCAACATTTGGCACGACTTCCTAACTCTTTGTGGTTGGAAATGGAAAGGCTCTATTCTGAATCTAATCAATACTGTAATCAATTTAGGTTTGACCAGACATTGGAAATAAAAGATGGAAGTATTAATTCGAGTGCATCATTGTTTAAAATTACAAATGATAGTTTTTTTTTAAATATAGGCATGAGCTAAGCTGTCACTGGGAGTAATGCTACCCATTACATAAATGATGCACATACTGATAAATAATACACTTCTGGGGATCTGCATAGTACTGCTTTTCCACTGCACCTCATGGCCATTCAATAAAAGATAGCTTGTCAGCTTATTTTTGGACCAAGTCCTTTACTTATTTTTGTGTTTGCACCCAATCAACCCAAATTGGGTACTTTTACCCTGAGATGGGAGGAAAGAATAAAATGCCCACAATTGTTTGGATTTTAATTTAGTGGTTTAAAAAAAGGATAAGAAAAGTATTTAAAAAGCAAACAACTTCCATGTTGTGTATTTTGGTTATACATTTCATAAACATTAAAATTGAAGATCTTCTGCCCTAGAGTCATTCAAGCTCTTGTGATTACTGTCATTTTAGACGAGGAAGTGAAGGCTCACGTTGTCAGTTCAGTTCACCATAGCCTCAAAGTGCCTTCAGTTTAGTGGCATCTTCATTAAATCAATGATCAATTGCTCCTGGATTCTAATCAAGTCATTGGTAACTAAACAAGTATAAAACTTCAAAAGGAAAATTCAAACCCAGTTCTCCAAGGCTTTTTAATCACAAAAAAACAAATTATTAGAATTTTTTTTATATAATCAGAATTTAGCCAACCTTTGAATTTGGAACTTTATTTTTCTACATTCTAAGGTCATTGACCCAGCATTCCTACTACCAATGCCACTATCAAGTTATCAAGCTTAAGTGACACAAGTTACCTTGCCCAATGTTCTTTCCTCCCCTTCCTATTAAAATAGATCAGGAACCTGACATTAACCGACATCACACTTAAGCAATGGATGAAAATACTGAGGTACTGCCCTCTAATCCTGCTCCATAAAATAATTATTTTCAGAAGGTACACTGTGGTGCTGCATATTTTCAGGCAGAATATAAATCAAATTACTATTCTAGAATGTCATAATGCTTTTAGCATGAATAATTATGTGGACTTGAAATATACAATTTTGAATCTTTCGTTCTGAGGGGGGGGAAGACAAAAAACAGTGCAGATTTATAATCAGTCATTATTCAGTTAATCACTAAATGCACTACATCTTCCAGTCAATCACGATGTATTAATCCTAGACAGATGGAGTATGAACAGTAGGTGGGATTTGGTTTATTTCATGCAAAAAGGTCATTAAGTATTCCAGCTGTTTCTGTATATAGCACAAACCATCAGGCCTGTTGTTTAGAGTCTGTAATTAATAATGTTGATCTTGTTAAAATACAAAATTTGCTATATTCCAATACTTCCAAAACCTTGCAATTCCTACAACCCAATTAAACAAATGTGAAAAGGGATAGTTATATAATATGCCACCAGAAAAGCAGTTTGCAGGAGGGGAAAAATTGTTGGAAGTATCCAGCCCAACTGAAGTTATCATCCACACTATTCATCTCAGCATTTTCCTGAGCCTGTGAACTCAAACCCAAACCTCCATCACTTCATCCTATCTGGACTTGCTTAGCACCCATCCTTACAACCATCCACCGATTCCCAATCCCCTAACACAATGAATTCAAAATCCTCTTTTACAATCCTTTCACCATCATCCCCTCCAGTCTTGTATACCAGTGCACACTTTATTATTAGAATTTTGGCCTGGTTCACCTTCTGCTTCACCTTCAATAGCAGGATTTTCACCCCAACCTTACCCTACATTGTAGGTTTCTCTCTTCCTAAATTCTTTTCCTTTGGTATATTTCATCCTCCCTTCAAAAGTGTCTGGAAAACCTCTTTCCAACGATATCTATTCCTCTAACTCATTTATTACTAATGCTTGGTGTTCATTTTTCTCCTTCGCTTAGCATGTGCTACACTGCAATTGTATGGGGAATTTTGTTTGAACTCTCCATTTAAGTTCCAAATGTAATAGCTTGCCCCTGGCTTATTTTGCCTATTAGAATCTATGCAAACTTTTTTATTTCAGCACATGGTCAGAAGGTTTAGCTTAAACTAATACTGCAGTTCTCAAACAATTAACTAGTTTGTTTGATAAGTTGCTCTACTAGATGGTGTCAGCTAACAGCCTATTCCAGTTACAGCACACAGCAAAAAGTGTAAATTTGCTAACACCTATGTGTAGCTGTGCTTCCTCTAACTCTAAAAATAATATAATACTACAAAAACAGCAATATACAAATGAATAATCCACATTTAACTGGAGGAAAATGAGACACATACAGTCTTACAATTAACAAACTCTATTCAGAAGTACACAGGTCCCTAAGTAACTGCATCAACACAAATATTCCTGCAAAGTGACTGATCTTAAGATAACAAAAATGTATGCAGACAATATCCTCCCTTTCCCCCAGACCACAAGAAACACTAAGCTTCACCCAACTCACAGTAGAAAAGGAAATGAAGTATTGGAAGAAAGCCTAATCTTTGCATAGGTTCATATTTCTCTATGCTCGACATCAAACGTCCTACATAACCACAACCGTGACAAGGAAATCATAATCGTCAAAAGTCTTGGATGTGATAGGACAATAAATTAGGTACAAGGTCCATTCTGCTGACATCAATTACCCAACTGTTTTTGTCCCATTTCAGTGAGTAAAGAATTAAGCTATTCATTAATATGGTTACTGTCTTTGAAAGGATCTCCTTCCACCCAAACCAAAAAAAATAGTAAGCAATTAAAAATTTCCAATAAATAGACGAATTAAATAGTAATGATACACTGCAACTTGCTAACTATGCTTTAACATTTATCCAGAAACCATTGTACTCTTGTGGCCAAGGGTAAGCCACGAGTGCATGCATACATTATATAATACTAGCAGAGACCCCAAAAGTCCAGGCCCTTCCATCCTATATGAGGTGGCAACACCAAAAATTGAAAAGTAAATCAATTATCCTTAACAGAAAAATGTGACATATGCAAAATAGTCATTCTTTGAAAGATACAACGTATCAAGCTGGTTTGCTCCTTGTTTAAATAGACACTCCTGCTTGCAAGTTACATAATTAAGATACCAGGTGAGTTTGAATTGCATTTTACAGACTGATATGATGAATACAGGAATAGGAGTAAGGCCATTCAGTTCCTTAAGCCAGCTTGGCCATTCTATTAGATCATAGCTGTTTTTAAACCCATCTCAACTCTATTTATCCAACTTTGTTCCACTTCTCTAAATGTCCTTAACTGACTAAAATCAATCTCAGTCCTGAAAATTTCAGTTGAGCCAGCATCAATTGTTTGGAGTGGAATGAGAGGGAGGAGAGGTCCAGATTTCCAGTATGCTGTATGTGAAAAGCACTTCCTGATTTCACTCCTAAATTCATTCTTGATCCACTCTACTGCATCCCTTTTCATTAAAAAAAAAACTTTGATTACATCACTAAACTCAAGATAATACAAACCAAGTTTATGCAACCTGTGCTCAAGGTGTAACCTTTTAGCCCCAAAATCATTCTGGTGCAAAATCATTCATTTTGAATGAAAGATAAATGAAAATATTCTTAATGATTTAGAGACTAGATATTGCACAGTAAAATGGTTTACGGTGTCTATATATGAACTTGATGGGCCAATGGCCTCCTGGAACTATTCTATGATTCTATACACATATGGTAAAGCTTTTGAACAGGTACAAAAATCAAAATGGAATGTTGGTCTTTATCTCAAGGGGGTTTGATTACAAAATAGTGAGGAAGTGATGCTTTACAGAGCCTATTGTCAGACCTCACCTGGAGTTCAAAACCGCATTCAGTGTTGGGCTGAAAACTGCAGGAAAGTGGTATTAGCTTTGGAAGGAGTGCAATGGAAGTTCAAAGATAGGAACATGGAAACTCTAGTTTCAATTTGTCTTTGACTGCAGTCAATAATATTTAAAAGAGAAAATTCCTGAACTGGCCTTAAGACTTGTAAAATCTAATCAAGCTTATGCTCAAACTTGAAGCAACCAAAGATGAATCACAATGCTCATATCAGACACAGCTCATGGGAGACGAATAACTAAGTAAAATAGGGATCTCCAAAGGCTATGCAACTTCCAATCCCTAACCAACGAAAGTAAATATGATTTTTTTTTATGAACAACAATTGTAAAGCTAAAGCTAACTGTGTGGCTGCAATGATTCAAATTTGCTGAATTAAAATTCAGCAGCTTATATCTTACATTTTTATTTTAATCTGAATTGATGCTTTAATAGAGTGTTTGACAATGCACTTACATCACCCTCACTTCAGTAGATTCATTCTTAAACAATTTATTAGTGAAAGTTATGCTGCAATGACTATTTACTGTTAAGAGGCACTATGTTTAAACAAGTGGCAGTAGAGTTAATAATGCAATGCCACCAATATCATAAATATGGTACACAATATAACTGGTATTACCATTTTAAATGTTGGTATATTTTCTTCCTCATACGAAGCTTCATCCATACCTGTTCATTTGTAGTTCAATGAATTACCTACTGTTGTAAAAATTCACTACGAATTGACAGAAAATGACAAGATTTTTGGGGGTGCAAGAGCACAATGCAAAAAGTATCCTTCAAAAAAAAGAATATACTTAAACATTGAAGAATTTCCCTAAATTATTGATAGGAATTTAGATTTAATGTCCTCTATTAATGGTATTTTCCCCACAATTCCAATATCTTAGAGATATCTTAACTTGCTTTCCAGTGATTTATTGTTGAGCCTATGGAATGGGATTCAAAGAGAGATATCACACCTGGTTAATGACTAAACTGGTGGATCACTAGAAAAGGGACATTGCAGCATTCGAGTGGAGGTCAACTATTACTAAATCTTCACTTGCATTTACTGAAATAAATGTAAAGCTATAGTCTACAATTCCCAGCATATTTTCAATATTAAGGGTGTAAATGAAGAATCTTGCTAATGTTAGTCATCTGAAATCCAATCTTTGCTCTCAGTAGTTTTTGAAGAAACACATATCGGGAGCACCCTGAAAGGGCATTTTTTAAAAATATTAATTTACAAAGTAACCCCAAAGTAAACATACAAAGAAACACACAACTATCACGTGATATCAAAGAACAAATTTCTTTAAAGAAAGAAAAAACAATGCTGAGTGTTTGGCAGAGATTTACAGGCAGAAATCCATTCTCAGGATTCAGGTGAAGAATGACTCAGGCTTCATTCTTGCAGTTGACTGAATGAAGGCCTTAAGATTGACTGACAGCCTTCCAGCATTATGTAGTCAAAGCATTTCATCATTGTGTAGAGTTTTACACAATTTTCACTTCAGACCATTGGATGTCCATTGTGAGATTGCATCTGTTAACATGATCATCTATTTGCACATAATGACAAGTAAACAAAAATGATTGAACTTGCATTGAGTGTCCGAGGTGTGACTCCGATTTGTATGGCAAAACTGTGCAAAATCAACGTACATAAACAGATCAATAATTAATGAAGCCCTCCAAACAACGCCAACCAGTTATACCACAATAACATTTTCAAATATACCTGCCAAGGAAAAGTCATTAAAATTGTTTTGGATATGCAGGCAACAAACAGAAAACACATACCTATTTCAGCAGGGAGCTGTTTAATTTTGTTCTCACGGATACTCAGCATTGTAAGTTTGGATAGATTTTTGATGTCCTTCTCCACAGTAGTTATACGGTTAAACCGCAGATAGAGAGTGGTGAGGGAAATCAGCTTGTATACTACCGTAGGGATTTCTCGAAGTTTGTTATGCCGCAGGTCAAGCATTCGCAATTTCTTCAAGTTATCAAGAGAGTCAGGCAAACTTGTAAGTGAATTCTCACTTAGTGCCAGGGTGACCAAGTTCACAAGGCAACCCAGTTCTGCTGGCAAACACTGCAATTTGTTACTATACAAATAAAGCTCAGTTAATTGGGTCAATTCCTTGATTGACGTTGGAAGCATGTGAATAGATCTCTTGGCCAAGTCCAAACGCATTGCATTCTCCTCACGACACTTGTTTAACTCTTTAACCACTTCAGCATTACTCGATTTTTTACGTCCTGGTGCTGGATTTGGCCGTTTTATTGTATTGTCCACTTGGAATTGCACGCCTGGTTGTACCCCACTAGATTCTTTTTTACCCTCTTTGGCATCTTTCCCTTTGGTCTTGGATTCTTTCTCTTTACCATCTTTCCCAAAGCCACCAGAAGCCTTTGTATCCCTTTCCCTGTCCTTTCCCAATGAAACTTTAGGGTCCTTCTCTTTGCAGTCTTTTTCTTTTCCTACTGTACTGCTCATTGTAGCTGCAAAGTAAATAGCCAACTCGGTGTTGTTTTAAAAAAAAACACAATGGAGGAAATTCTTATCTTCAAAGGTTAAACAGATCGTATTTAAATTGTTCTAGGAAACCAAGAAAAATGGACCAAGGAGTCTGATATGGTACCAAGCTGCACATTTGTCATTAATGGATATGACCTCCCGTTTTAAACTGGAAAACAGCTGCTGTCCACATGTTGAACATCTCAAGTCTCCCTTTTCAAGTGTGTCAACAGAGGTGTTCCTGCAATAAAAAGATAAAAGATGATTAAAATCTAGGTATCAGCAACAGTACATGAAAACTTATTAAAATTTACAATTTGCAAATTGGGGATCCCGTATTCCAACTGCTTTAATGACCCGCAACATCTTATTTCACGACCTAAAAATCCCAAGAGGTTTTAGGTTTTATTTTATTATTTCATGGGATGTGGGTGTCACTGGCTAGGCCAGCAATTGTTGCCCTTCCCTAATTGCCCATGAACTGAGTGGCTTGCTCAGCCATTGCAGAGGGCAGTGAAGAATCAACCACATTGTGGGAATTTGGAATCACAGATAGGCTAGACCAGGTAATGGCAGATTTCCTTTCCTAAAGTACCCGAGTGAACCAGACAGGTTTTTAATGAGAATTGATGATAGTTTCATGGTCAGCATCACCGAGGCTAGGTTTCAATTCCAGATTTTTTTTATTCATTCACGGGATGTGGCTGGCTGGGTCAGCATTTATTGCCCATCCCCAGTTGCCTTTGAGGTGGTGATGAGCTGCCTCCTAGAACCGCTGCAGTTCATGTATTGCAGGTACACCCAGAGTGCTGTTAGGGAGGGAGTTCCTACACTGTCGCTGGGTCAAAATTCTGGAACGGCGATATATTTCCAAGTCAGGATGGGAGTGACCTGGAGGGGGACTTCCAGGTGGTGGTGTTCCCATTTATCTGCTGCCCTTGTCCTTCTATATAGCAGTGGTCATGGGTTTGGAAGGTGCCTTGGTGACTTCCTGCAGTTCATTTTGTAGATGCTACACACTGTTGCTACTGCACATTGGTGGTAGAGGGAATGAATGTTTGTGGATGTGGTGCCATCAAGCGGGCTGCTTTGTCCTGGATGGTGTCAAGCTTCTTGAGTGTTGTGGGAGCTGCCCTCATCCAGGCAAGGGGAGTATTCCAACACACTCCTGACTTCTGCCTTGTAGATGGTGGACAGGCTTGGTGGAGTCAGGAGGTGAGTTACCCATCGCAGGGTTCCTAGCCTCTAACCTGTTCTTGTAGCTACAGTATTTATATGGCTAGTCCAGTTCAGTTTCTGGTCAATGGTAACCCCCAGGATGTTGATAGTGGGGGATTCAGTGATGGTAATGCCATTGAATGTCAAGGGGCGATGGCTAGATGCTCTCTTGTTGGAGATGCTCATTGCCTGGCACTTGTGTGGCGTGAATGTTACTTGCCACTTGTCAGCCCAAGCCTGGATATTGTCCAGGTCTTGCTGCAATTGGACATGGGCTGCTTCAGCATCTGAGGAGGTGCAAATGGTGAACATAGTGCAATCATCAGCAAACATCCCCACTTCTGACCTGATGATGGAAGGAAGGTCATTGATGAAGCAGCTGAAGATGGTTGCGCCAAGGATACTACCCTGAGGAACTCCTGCAGTGATCCCCTGGAGCTCAGATGACTGACCTCCAGTAACCAGATCCATCTTCCTTTGTGCTAGGTATGACTCGAACCAGCAGAGAGTTTTCCTCCTGATTCCCACTGACTCCAGTTTTGCTAGGGCTCCTTGATGCCACACACAGCCAAATGTGGCCTTGATGTCAAGGGCAGTCACTCTCACCTCAGGAGTTCAGCTCTTTTGTCCATGTTTAAACCAAGGCTGCAATGAGATCAGGAGCTGAGTGGCCCTGGCAGAACCCAAACTGGGCATCAGTGAACTGATTATTGTTAAGCAAGTGCCACTCGATAGAACTGCTGTTGACTCCTTCCATTACTTTACTGGCTATTGACTGATGGGGCAGTAATTGGCAGGATTGGATTTGTTCTGCTTTTTGTGTACAGGACGATTTTCCACATAGCTGGGTAGATGCCAGTGTTGTAGCTGTACTGGAACAGCTTGGATAGGGGCGTGCCAAGTTCTGGAGCACAAGTCTTCAGTACTGTTGCCGAAATATTGTCGGGGCCCATAGCCTTTGCACTATCTAGTGCCTTCAGCTATTTCTTGATATTACGTGGAATGAATCAAATTGGCTGAAGGCTGGCATCTGTGATGCTGGGGACCTCCGGGCGGGAGGGAGATGCATCATCTACTCAGCACTTCTGGCTGAAGATTGTAGCAAATGCCTTATCTTTTGCAATGACGTGCTGGGCTCCCCCATCAGAGGTTGGGGATATTTGTGGAGCCTCCTCCCCCAGAGAGTTGTTTAATTGTCCACCAACAATCACAGCTGGATATGGCAGGACTGCAGAGCTTGCATGTAATCCGTTGGTTGTGGGATCGCTTAGCTCAACTTGTTGCTTGTGCTGTTTGGCATGCAAGTAGTCCTGTGTTATAGCTTCACCAGGTTGACACTATTTTAGGTATGCCCGATGCTGCTCCTGCACTCTTTATTGAACCAGCATTGATCCCCTGGTTTGATGGTAATGGTAGAGTGGGGGATATGCCAGGCCATTAGGTTACAGATTAGTGTTCGAGTACAATTCTGCTGCTACTGATGGCCCACAGCACCTCATGGATTCCCAGTCTTGATTTGCTAAATCTGTTCGAAATCTATCCCATTTAGCACGGTGGTAGTGCCACACAACACAATGGAGGGTATCCTCAATGTGGAGGGGGGAATTTCGTCTCCACAATGACTGTGCAATGGTAACTCCTATTGATACTGTCATGGACAGATGCACCTGTGATAGGCAGGTTGGTGAGATGAGGTTAAGTACGTTTTTCACTCTTGTTGGTTCCCTCACCACCTGCCACAGACCCAGTCTAGCAGCTGTGTCCTTTAGGACTCGGCCAGCATGGTCAGTAGTGGTGCTATAGAGCCACTCTGGGTGATGGACATTGAAGTCCCCCACCCAGAATCCATTCTGCACCCTTGTCGCCCTCAGTGCTTCCTCCAAGTGATGTTCAACATGAAGGAGCACTGATTCATCAGCTGAGGGAGAGCAGTACATGGTAATCAGCAGGAAGTTTCCTTGCCCTCATGAGAGTCCAGAGTCGACGTTGAGGGCTCCCAGGGCAACTCCCTCCCGACTGTATGCCACTGTGCCGCCACCTCTGCTGGGTCTGTCCTGTCAGTGGGACAGGATATGCACAGGGGTGGTAATGGTGGTGTCTGGGACATTATCTTTAAGGTACGATTCCGTGAGGATGACTATGTCAGGCTATTGCTTGACTCATCGGAGACAGCTCTGAATTTTGGCACTAGCCCCCAGAAGTTAGTAAGGACGACTTTGTAGGTTCAACAGGGCGGAGTTTGCCTTTGTTGTTTCCAGTTGATGCCAGATGGTCAGTCCGGTTTTATTCCTTTTTTTGAGATTTTGTAGCGGTTTGATACAATCGAGTGCCTTGCTAGGCCACTCCCAAAGGCATTTAAGAATAAACCACTTTGCTGTGGGTCTGGAGTCATGTGTAGGCCAGAGCAGGTAAGGAAAGCAGATTTCCTTCCCTAAAGGGCATTAGCGAACCAGATGGGTTTTTACAACCATTGACAGTGGTTTCATGGTCATCATTAGGCTTTTAATTCCAGATTTGGATTGAATTTAAATTCCACCAGAGCCATGATGGGTTTTGAATCCGAGCCTCCCTGAGCATTAACCTCTGTCTCTGGATTTTACTAGTCCAGTGACATTACCGCTATGCCACCATCTCCCCATATACTTTTAGAACTAACTATCTGCACTGTTCCTAGTGACTGGACAAAAGTGCCCCAGGTAGAGAGAAAAGGAGGCACAACTGAAGAGAACAGACGGTGAGAATAAAATTAGATTGGCATTGGGGGTGGGTGTGTGTGTGTGTGTGTGTGTGGTAGAGGGGAGTTGGGGGGGGGGGGTCCGTCAATCGAGGTATTCTAGCATACGATGAGATTGTGATCCAGCACAGCATAAAAACGGTATCCTTAGAAAAATAAACAAGCAACGAGGGCAAGTAGATGGGAACAGCTGATGTTTGAATGCCTAAAATCTACTCGTGAACAGTTGCCACAGAAGCAAAATATCTCTGGAGCAACAAGTTTAAACACTTAGATAAAAGCAAAAAACTGCGGATGCTGGAAATCCAAAACAAAAATAAAAATACCTGGAAAAACTCAGCAGGTCTGGCAGCATCTGCGGAGAGGAACACAGTTAACGTTTCGAGTCCGTATGACTATTAGCTCTACCTGTCCCAACCACCCCCCTCTACCAGCTTACATTTCATCTAATTTCTATATGTCTTAGTTCTGTTGAAGAGTCATACGGACTCGAAACGTTAACTGTGTTCCTCTCCGCAGATGCTGCCAGACTTGCTGAGTTTTTCCAGGTATTTTTATTTTTGTTTAAGTTTAAACACTTAATAGATCATACTGGTTCAATATTGCAGCAAGTTATAGCACTTGCCTGCTTATGAAATAAGGAGCTTATGAGAATGAAAGGAGGAAATTGAAAGAGACAAAAGCCCAGAAATACAAAAAGTAACTCGCAATCTTGATGCCAACTCAAAGTCCAAGACTGAGTCAAGAGATAACAGATATTCAGGATTGCAAAGTCCATTACAGGTGCAGATTTTCAGTGTTACATTTCTGCATAGAAAATAATCAAGTACAATTTGACATTATGATACAACCAGCCAATGTGATTCACTGACAACATGAATAAAGCTGTAAATAACAAAAAACAATTTTACCAAATCCATTCTCTCTCCTATTCAAAGGATTCAGTTCTCTCATTGCAGTGTCTGAACTATACCTTGATCATGTAAACACTTTTGAATAAGGTAATCAAAGACTTGCGTGTGGCTCAGTTCATAGCACCCTCGCCTTTGAATCAGAGGGTTGTGGGTTCATGTCCCACTCCCGGAAAACCAAGAACTGTGATTGTACTCAAAGAGTTGCAATCTGTGACTGTTGGTAACTCGAAAGAGTATAAACAAGTCTAACCGACAGCACTCATACCGTTGACGGCTCCACCTCATCTAATGATAGTCATGGCATCAGTGTGTCCTCTCACTTCAAATAGAACTCCTTTGATAAAGTTCTCATTAAGGACCCAGTTTCCTCTTTGGTCCCAAGCATTATTGTGCCCCTTAAGTCTCACAAAAACCAGTCAGCTCAAAGACTTAAATCTTGTCCAAGTACCTGAAAAGATTGTTCCTGCATCCCTGCTGCGCTTTTGGAAAACATGCAAGCTAATATTTTCCAGTCTAATTCTCATCCAGATGTGGTCATATGAAAAATTGGAGCAGAAGTCATATGGTCCCTCACCCCTGCTCAGCCATTCAATACAATCATAGTGATTTTCGGCCTAAACTGCACCTTCCCACTCGCTCCCCATATCCCTCGATTCCCTAAGAGCCCAAAAATCTATCTATCCCAGCCTTAAATATATTTAATGACGTAGGACCCAAACTCTCTGGGGTAGAGAATACCAAAGATTCAAAATACTGAGTAAGAAATTTCTCATCTCAATCCCAAATGATCTTCCCCTTATCCTGGGATAGTGCCCATGTTCTAGACTCCCCAGCCCGGGGTAAAAAACCTCTCCGTGTCGACCTTATCAAGTCCCTTCAAAATCCTGCATGCTTCAATGAAATCACCTTCCATACTTAACTCCAGAGAATATCGATACAGTCTACTTGTCAAAGGGCAGTCCTCTCATCCCAGGCACCAATCTAGTGTATCTTTGTTGTCCCTTCTCCAATCCAAGTATATGCCACCAAAAGTTCCATTCCAACTTATCACATTTCCCTATATTAAAATCAATAAAATTATCTTTGTTCCTTTGAAGTTCCCTCACATTCCTTCTAAACTCCAAATGAGTAATTTTATGCTTTGTCCTCCCTACACCCTTATTGTGCTGAAATGAAGATGCATCTCCCCTACCCGAACTTCATCTTTTCCAGAATCTCAAAACTGTGAAACTCTACATCATCGAACACTAATCTTGAAATTATATGATGCACCAGACCAAAATCATTGTATTCAACAATCATTATATTCCAAGTAGCTGCTAAAATACCCTGCTCGTTTTGCCTGAATGCATTACTAATTTGAACTAATTCTGCAGTCAGCATTCAGGCTGTGCTTTATAGAAGTTTCATGCAAAAATGAAAACAAACAATAAATAATTAACTAAGCTTACTGCAAATAGAAACATTACAACACACTGTTTCCTTTCTTCTATCACTGTCACGCTCTTAAAACACAAACTTGGCATTATACATTGCAACTTCCCGAATCACAGTTTCTTATTCTTTCCAACCCTGTCCACGTCCTGCACTAAGGATTTTGGCCCTTCGCCTTCAAATTAAAAATTGTAAGAAATCATCCCAGGATCAGATTAACACTTTCTGCTCCACACTACTCCTTTTTTGCAACGTTAATACTGTTATGACCCCAGCTGAGGTTACCCCTGGACAAGCCTGATCCCAGAGTGGAACCGAGCTTGATAGATACTAGCTTTTAATTTGTTTGTTTAGATACGTGGAGAGTGGTCACCAAACCAAGTCACCAGAGTCAGTGCTTGAACTTTCAACAAAAGAATAAAACATTTATTTAACAAGAAAAGATGAACTATGTTACAATACTCCTTCACCCACAACTATACCTTTACAGATATATACAGATTTGTAAGGATAACACAAGTTACAAAAACTTTATACTCTAATGTTCACAATAAATACAAAGTAAGGTAACCTGTGGTCAAACACACCACGCTCTGAAACCAAGTAACAGATGCCACGCATCTCTCCTCAGCTTCCCCCCAGACGCTTGTCACACTGTGAGCCAATTAGTCTCACTGAACTCTATGAGGGTTTCCAATCTCCAAGAACTCGCTTTGGAATCTTCTACCAAACCAACGCTTTCTCTCAGACGCCTTCCGCAAGGGTTTGCTTCCAGGGTTTCAAACTCTCCTTCTAATGTTCCTCTCCCCTGGGTCACCTTGTGCATTTAAGCTTTCCTCCATGCACTCTCTCTCACTGATTCAGCTGTCTAACAGTACACCACTGCTTCACATGTCCATAGCAAAGAGTTATAGACCTTCAGCCACCTTTTGGGGCCTTCTAGCCTCTTGCAAACTGTTCTCGCTTTAAATCTTTCTGCAGCTTTTGTGTCTTTAAATCTGAAGCTTGGAGCCTCTCTCTCTGCCCCTCACTCTTAACAGGGCCTGTTCTAGGTTCCAGTCCTTCCTTTGGCTAGAAGGTCTGCTTGGGGCTTTCTCCTGTTCACTCCACTGGATTTTGGTGCCTTATCTTTAGCTTGGGACTGGCTATCTATACCCTTTGCTCCAGTCTCTCCTGGTAGCTATTTTCAAAAACCAACTGAACTCAAACAGCTTCCAAATCAAACTGCTGTTTCTTCTGTGTGTCTGTGGGAGCGGCCTGCCTCTCTAGACCCCTGTCACTAGGCAACAGCCCAGTCTCTCTACTCTTGTTTGTTTAGCTTAGCTGCAAGTCATAAAACTCATATTAGAGATGCAGGCACCTTTTAAAGTGAAACTAAAACTCAGTAAAGCCCACATCCCCTGAATGAATAAAAAAAATTAACCTTTCTTAACACAAATACAGAAATACGAATCAAACTTAAACTTTAAAGCTAAAACTCATTCCTAACACCTACAAATACAACTTACTTAAACTCTCTCTATTTCCTAACACATTACAAGTCACATGTGCAGCTTTGCAATACCAAAATCTGACATTCATTCTCAGCAAAAAGATTTCACATATTTGCTTGAAGGGCACTTGTGCAGTAAATTCTCTTTCCAAACATAGTATGTCCTGCATAGTCAAGGCCAACAGTGACTGCTAGGTATATTATGAAGTTCTATGCCATTTGTTTTTTTTTAAATCTTAAAGACACAAACAGCAAAGCCAAAGTCGCCAATTTGGTCATAACATTTCCCTCACTGGTCCATCCACAATAAAGGAATGGTTTTGTATCAAACTTGTAGATAAATAGTTCAATTATTTCATAAAACTGGTAATGAGTGAGTGAAAAGAACATTTAAAAGCTTGCAAGTATAGCGTTGTGCAGCACAAGTGGGCACTATTCAACTCTACAAACCTGCACTGAAAGAGCTATCCAAATAGTTCCTTTCCTAAACATTAATTTTCTTCTCATTCAAATATTTATCCACTTCCTTTTTAAAAGCCATCATAAATTCTACTTCCATCACTGAAATTTCTGGCTGATCATTCTGTATCACAATAACTTTCTGCATAGAACAATTTCTTCTTCCAATCCCTCCCTTCATTAGTTCAACGGCCTTAAATTCATGCCCTCTGGTTACAGATTCAGACTGTAGAAATTGATATATTCACTTTATGTAAGTCTCCTAACTTTGAACACATCAAACCTAATCAGCCTTTTGCTGTTCTAATGAAAGCAGCACCCCAATTTCTCTAGTCACTCCTCAGAACTCAAACCTCACTTACCTTCCTTAATTTCAGAATAAGGGAAGAGTCACAAGGTGGATTAACATCCTGGGGGCACTGGGGGAAGGCAACAGGAGAAAGCTCCTTGGTTTGATAAAGCAAGTTGCTTTTTAACTTTACAACTTTGACTTGAGGGTTGAACACAAATCAGACCTCCAAACCAACATCAAGTTGATCGCTATTACCAACACCAACCTGCCTGCTGCGCGTTAGGTCATAAAAAGGCACCAAGTACAAAAATTTGTCTTACACGAACATAATTTAAACAAGGCAAATTGACCTATTATTTTAATTATTTGCCCACAGGTGCTCATATACTCCATCATAAACTGCGTTCAAAATCACAAAAAGACTAACTACAGATTACCAAATCCATCACTGGTCAGCTGATTCTTACTACGTATTTAAAAGATTGAAGAACTCAAATTTCATGTCGTATTTGTTGTCAACATTTTCATAAATGGACATAGCAGACACAAAACTTATACATAGATGAAATAGGACAAAGTGATGGAACAGCTGAACTTTCAATAGGTGTCTATTCCATGAACTGTTAAGGCTTAAAATTATGTTTTCCAAACAAATTGATTTGTAATAATTGCAGACATGTTGCAATATAAATATGTCTCCTTTCTCATATGCTTCAACTAATGATGTGCAGGGAAGCTTCTGAAGCTGCAATTCTATTTTCTTGTCCCTGCCATATCCTGACATAAAACTAGTTTTACCCAATTGCAATCAATGAGCAAAAACAAAAGGGTTAATTACTTATGGTTGAATTTTATTATCTTAAAATAGTTCTACAACAAAAAGACTAGAAATCCAAAATATCAAAGAATCGTGAGACTCTGCTTTCACAGTCTGTACTCGTACTGAAAATCAAGATTAAGTGAGCTTTTGCCCTTCTACTCCTCAGGTGGTTTCTGTCCTCCCTGAGCTCGCCCGAGTTAGTGAGATAGGTGTACCGCCCCAGTCAAACTCCCCACCTGTCATTGTCCCCAGAGCGGGTTACATCCAGCCACCTCAGAGCGTTGGAAAAGATGACCCAAAGGCAGTCAGCATCAGTTAGAAGAGCAGCGGAAGGGAAGACCTAAAAGAGCTGTCTAGTCTATCTCCCAGAGCAGTCACTGTCTGACAGAAATCAAAGTGTGACATCGAAGGAAAGCAGGTAAGTGGTTGGTTGGTGGGCGGATGTTTTGCTCATTTATCTTTAAAACTCATTCTTCGGGGGGGGCAGAAAGAACCAGACCTGTGGGAGACACCTCTACTCGGGAGCAGATAAGAGGGGACAAGGCTTGGAGCCTTCGCTTACCTTCAGGGAGCAGAGAGAATCGGAACTGACCAACTCAGGAGTTGGTTGAGTTTAAAAAAAAAATCAGAGTGACATCACAGGAAAATCATAATTTCATTGGCTGGTGAGAAACTGCTGTATGGCAGTCTCTTTAAATAGCTGAAAATTAGAAAATCGTATTATTTTTAATGAAGTAGCTACTTAGATTTAAGAAAGAGACACAAGCAAGAGAGAAGTAAAGTTAAGTCTAAGCCAAGTAAAATAAAGGAATAAAACTTTATTTTACCTTGATTTAGTTAATGCGAGTGAAGTAAAGTTTAGGAATGGCAGGGCAGCTCAGTCGTAACGGATAGTTAGAGTTTCTCTAGATATTTAAATAAGATGAGTGTTAAAGTGAGCACTGGTCCTATAGAAAGTGAGTCTGGGGAATTAATAATGGAAAATAAGGAGGTGGCAGATGAATTGAAAGGGTAATTTACATCGGTCTTCACTATAACAGATACAAATAACATTGCGGAAATAGCTGTAAATCAGGAAATGGAAAGGAGGGAAGAACTCAGGAAAATCACAATCACCAGAGAACTAATTGAGCAAATTGTTGGAGGTGCAGGCTGACAAATCCCCGGGGCCTAATGAACTTCATCTGAGGGTTTTGAGAAAAATGGCTAGTGAGATAGTTGATGCGTTGGTTTTAATTTTCCAATCTCTAGATTCAGGGACGGTTCCATTAGATTTGAAAATAGCAAATGTAACTCCTTTATTCAAAAAGGGAGACAGACAGAAAGCAGGAAACTACAGGCCAGCTAGCTTAACATCTGTCATAGGTAAAATGTTAGAAGCTATTATTAAAGATGTTATAGCAGGGCACTTAGGTAAATTCAAGGTAATCAGGCAGTGTCAACATGGTTTTGTGAAAGGGAAATAATGTTTAACTAATTTATTGGCAGTTCTTTGAAGGAGTCACATGTGATGTGGATAAAGGGGAATCAGTGGATGTACTGTACTTAGATTTCCAGAAGACATTTGATAAGGGGCCACATCAAAGGTTACTGCGGAAAATAAATGCTCATGGTGTAGGGGGTAACATATCCACATGGCTAGAAGATTGGCTAGCTAACAGGAAGCAGGAGGTAGCCATAAATGGGTCCTTTCTGCTTGTCAGGGTGTAATAAGTGGTGTGCCACAGGGACTTGTCTCAAAGTTGGACCCAAAATTGCCTCAGCGACAGGAAACAAAGGGTAATGGTCGATGGATGTTTTTGTAAATAGAAAGGGGTTTTCAATGGCATTCCACAGGGCTGAGTGTTAGGTCTCTTGCCGTTTGTGGTATATATTATGATTTGGACTTAAATGTGGGAGGCATGATTGGGAAACTTGCAGATGACATAAAAATTGGCCGTGTAGCTGATTGTGAAGAGGATAGCTGTTGTCTCCACAATGACATCAATGGTTTGGTTGAGTGGATGGAAAAGTGGCAAATGGAATTCAATGCAGACAAATGTGAGGTAATGCATTTGTCGAGGGCAAACAAAGCTAGGGAATACACAATAAACGGGAGGATATTGAGACAGATTGAGGAAGTGAAAGACCTCGAAATACATGTCCACAGGTCCCTGAGGATGGCATGACAGGTGGACAAGGCAGTCAAGAAAGCATATGGAATGCTTTCCTTTATTGGATGGGTATTGAATACGAAAGCAGGGATGTAATGATTGAACTGTGTAAAACACTGGTTAGGCCACAGCTGGAATTGCGTACACGGTTCTGGTCACCACTTTACAGGATCATAATTGCTCAAGATTTACCAAGCTTATTGCCAGGGCTTGAAAATTGCAGCTGAGGAAAGATTGGGTGGGCTAGAGTTGTTTTCCTTCGAACACAGGAGGCTGAGGAATGACTTAATTGAGGTGTACAAGATTATGAGGGGCCTAGATAGAGGAGACAGGAAAGACCTGTTTCCCCCAGCAGAGGGGTCAATTACCAGGGGGCACAGACTTAAGGTAATTGGTAGAAGGATTAGAGGGGATATGAGGAAAAAGCATCTTGACCAAGAGGATGATAGGCGTCTGGAATTCACTGCTTGGTTTGTTGGAGGCGGCAGAAACCCACAGCTCATTTAAAAAGGTACCTAGATCAGCACCTGAAGTGCTGTAACTGGCAAGGTTACAGACCAAGTGATAGGAGGGGGGGATTAGAATGGGAGGCTAGTTTTTTATTTTTTCTTTTCCGGCCACCGCAGACATGATGAGCTGAATGGGCTGTGTGTGGTAACTTTTTTATGGTTCTATGTAAACAACCCTAAATCTTTGTCACAATAAATCCCAAAAACCTAAACTGAAGTTTTTCCAGTTCAAGACTACTTTAAATAAAATTATAGCTGTTTGGTAGTACAGAACTTGACTAGTACTGAAAAGAAAATACGTTTTTGTTGAAGCTTTTTGTCTTTCACTCAGCAAGACAATTCACAAGAAAATGCCAAGGTATCACAAAAATTTGAGAAACAAGTGAAGCTAGCTGTTTCACGCCACTAACAGGACGCTGCTGTCAAGCATTACTTCTCTTGCAAATGTTATAAAAGTTTATTGGTAAAACGTGTGCCCAAATGAGTAATGTGGTATATGAATTTCAGTGCCAGTGCGATGCTAGGTATGTAGGCTGTAGGTTCCAAAGACTGGCAGGTCATATCAAACAGCACGTCCCAGCCACTGTTCGCAACGGGCAAGGTACAGAGCATAACCAACCAGCCCGTGCTTGCAGAGCTCAAAAGCGCCTACATTAAATGTGATTCCGCGATTGACAGCATATGCTAAATAACCCTCAATGTGCTAACAATTACACTGACAACCAGTTCAAGATTGTCAGTTGGGCTCACAGTGTGGTGCATTTGTGTGTACTGGAAAACTACATGTATTAATACACAAGGCCCTGTTCTCTGCAGACAAAGAATATGTACACATGTTAAGCCTGTTTCAGCTAAACAAAACAAGCGACAGCCATTCGCTGATTCAGTCCTCAGGGAAATGCCTTGACCAATCAGGGTCAAGCTGCCTGGTTTAAATTTCAAACAATGCTGGGCAGTTAACTGTCAGTCACCATCAATTAGTGCATCCTCCATGACAATGCCTCTACCAGAGTCCATTTGTCAACCAATCAACACTCTCTTCTCATATAGTATAAATTCGTTGTTTCCCCTGAAATAGGACAATTCACAAGAAAATGCCTGAGTAGTGCAAGGCCAAAAGCTTTGACAAAAAATCTTTTTCAGCAATGCTCAAATAAAATGTTAGAAGTTTATATGAGAGTGTGCTTTTATATGTGAGAATGCTTTTTCAGATGTTCATACACAGTACAATTAGAAAGGACAGTTAAAATATTAAATCACAAAGGTCAAGCAAAACAAGGGACAGAAATTTGGATTCAAAAACATGTCTCCCAATTTCAACTAGCATCTATCAGAGCAGTATTGGCTTCTTTTGTTTCAGCTATCTTTCAGAAGTATTTAGGGACAAGCACCACCTAACAACGAGCCTTTTTTTAAAAATTAGAATAATAAACAGATATCTGGGTAAAAATGGCCAGGTCTTTTTAGTTATTATGCAAGATGATCTGTAGCTGGCGCATTAGAAAATGGTTTATTTTCCAAACAGCACAGCCTTTTGTTTAAATAATTGAATTGCATTGAGGTCAAATCTGTTTACAGTACAAAATTATGGGCACACGTTTTACCAATAAACTTTTATAATATTTGCAAGAGAAGTAATGTTGATTTGGAGCCAATACTAGAGAGATTTTCTTTGTAGAATGTTATTCTGATCCCTAACAAGTGATGTACTCAAAGGCCAATTCCAATTTTTGACAAATGGTACAGTGAATTGGTGCATAACTTAGCTTTCTCCGCTCTACATTTAAAACTTTATCTTGGTCACAGTCTAGGGTGCATGTGTACACCCTATTGCAAAATTGATCTGTATCACTATTTGAGTTCCAGTAAGAAACCCAAGAGCACAGCTTGCCGCATTCCTGTTGTGGTATAAAAAGATAGCACAAGTGCTGCAAACATAGATGCTGCAACTTATACCCATTCCAGAAACAAAAATAAATGCACTTCAGATAACGTGAGCCTAATCAGTTAGTGGTGCAGTTTGACATGAGGATTTTTGCTGTTCTAGCCCACAGGCCACCTACAAGCACTGATCGTATCTTCTTAAAGATAGTTTGCTTTTACTCCTGAAGTAAAAATCCCACTGAAGACGACATGTCTTGCACAAGACAAACAGTTCACCTTTGCTATACTCAACTCCACACACACTAGCCTGACCTGACCTGCGACCACAAATTTTGAAAGTGCACAATTTTGATTTTCTTATGGATTACAATAAGTTCCATTTTGCAGTCATACTTACTGTAAACAGAGTTTGTCATTTGGGGAGTCCTATACATTTTAAGTTAAAAATCAGTTCAGAAGATTTTTCAAGTAATTAAACCTAGTTTCGGAACATGGTAATGAGAAAGATGTATTATATAGTCATAACATCCTAAACAGGGTCAAAAAGAGAAATTGCTGGAAAAACTCAGCAGATCTCAGCATCAGTGGAGAGAAAGACAGTTAACGTTTCGAGTCCGTATGACTTCTTCAGAACTAAAGAGAAGTACAAATGTGGTGAAATATATACTGTTAAAGGGGGTGGGACAGGTGAAGCTGGATAGAAGGTTACTGATAGGTGGAGGCAAAGAAGAGATTGCAAAAGATGTCATAAACAAAAGGTTGAAGGGGTGTTGTTGATGGTGATACTGGCTGAAGGAGGTGCTAATGGTGACATTAGGAGTAGAAAGCAGGATGAGCAAATGACAGATGGCCCCAGCGGGGGTGGGGTGGGGAAAAAAGATCAAAATAATAGGCTAAAGGTGGGGTTAAAACAATGAATGGAAATAATTTTTAAAATAATCAGAAATAGGTGGGAGAAATATATTAAAATTAATAAATATTGAAAAAAGGGGATCAAAAAGGGGTGAGGACGGGGGAGAGATAGTTCATGATCTGAAGTATTTTTAAAATTTATTTCCATTCATTGTTTTATCCCCACCTTTTAGCCTATTATTTCGATCTTTTTCCCCCCACACTGTCCCCTCCCCCACCCCACCCCCACTAGGGTCATCTGTCACTTGCTCATCCTGCTTTCTACTCTTAATGTCACCATTAGCACCTCCTTTAGCCAGTATCACCATCAACACCCCTTCGACCTTTTGTTTATGACATATTTTGCAATCTCTCCTTTGTCTCCACCTATCATTGGCCTTCTATCCAGCTTTACCTGTCCCACCCCCTTTAACAGTATATATTTCACATTTGTACTTCTCTTTAGTTCTGAAGAGTCACAAGGACTCAAAACGTTAACTCTGTCTTTGTCTCTACAGATGCTGTCAGACCTGCTGAGTTTTTCCAGCAATTTTTTTGTTTCAGATTTCCAGCATCCGCGGTATTTTGCTTTTATCCTATGCAGGATGCTGACTTCATTAAAAGTGCAGTTTTTTTCTTGTGTCATCTCAACAGTGACATAAACCGTTTATCGAACCTCTACATTGTATCTGCTTCACTATGCTACGCAAGAGACACAGTCCAACATTATAAATAAACCCACACAGAGCAGGAATCAAATCAAATGCATGACATTATCACACAGCCAGACCAAAGCAAAATCCACTTGTTATGCAGTTCCCTGGAGAATGAAATGTCAGTGGCAAAGCCCAACTGTTAGTCTGCCTTCCTTTCACATATGGCAGAAAGATTAAGAATACTTAATCTGGCACACACCAATATAAACTTTGCACATGGAAAACAATCTGTAAAGTTTATTTCAAAACTCTGCAACTACTTCTATACTTTTTGTAAAGAAGTCATGGTCCAACTAACTTCTTCCCCAAAACTACATACATTATTAAACATTTAAAAAAAAACGTAGGTGGATAGGGAAAAAAAGGAAATGAGAAAAGAGAAAAAGGACGATGTAGACGAGAGGAAGGAAGAGAGGAGGAAAGAAATGACTGCTCAGTTAAGTATTATTCTGAAGGGCAATCACTGTTGTAATATGCAGAAAATAAATAAATATCACTTCAGATCCTAACACAGTTAATGTTAATGAATTTCAAGGTAGCATCAGTCGATTATTTAAATCGAATGTTTAGGGCACTTTAAATAAACTCAACTGCTAACTTCAATTACGTAATGGGATATTGTCAAGCTACCATCCAACCACAAACAATTGAAAAACAAGCAAAACAAAAGGCTGTGACAAAGAGAAAATGCGGAATAAGTATAATGTAGATTGTAGATGTGTACATTATAATGGAGAAAACTTTATTGGGGAGTCAGCAGTAATGTCACTGAACTAATAATCCAGAGGCCCACACTAATGCTCTTCAGACATGAGTTCAAATCCCACCATGGTAACTGTCTCAGTAATGGTGACCATGCCAACTATCATCCATTGTTGTAAAACCTAATCTGGTTCACTAATGTCCTTTAGGGAAAGAAATCTGCCATCCTTACCCAGTCTGGCCTACATGTGACTCCAGACCCACAGCAACGTGTTTGACTCTTAACTGCCCTCAGAAATGACCTAGCAAGCCACTCAGTCCAAAGGCAACAAGGAATGGACAACAAATGCTGGCCTTGCCAGTCACACCCACGTCCCATGAAAAGGAAAAAAAACTTAGTTGTGAAATACCTTGGGGTGGACACAATATTCATGCAGGTTCTTTTTTTTCTTTGTAATAAGTTGTGCAGTAAAGTGCAATAACAAGTACATATTTTTGAAAAATAGCCAGCATTAATTTTAATTTTTTTCATTCCAAACGTAGGTTGTATCTGGAGACCATTAGGAACTATATAACACTAGAATGAAGTAATGGTACTAATGGAAGCAATATGAAGCAATGATTGAAGAGCAACAGACAAGAAGCATATTGCATAACAGTAAAAGCTTATTGGCTTAAGTGTCATTTTCCCAAAGCCAATACACTAAATATATCTATTGGCAAATATAACCTGTACTTTCCCAACACAGATTAAATAGCTCTGCAATGGCATGAACTGTTGACTATTTTTCTCTCCTATTAATTGTATAAGGTTTCCTCATCTGTGGGGTAAATTCTGGATTAAATTATATAACCTTGGGAAGGCAATAAAAAATAAATCAGCTCAGAAAAATAAACTTTGGACACTGCTTACAGTTAAACCCAAAACTGCAAGAAAGAAAAAAAAATCAAGTCAAGCAATTTTGGCTGATCTCATACTGATCAGATAACACCAAGGGTTGGGATGCTTTAAGCTCTGCAAGCAATAATTCAAGTGCAATTGGTGCAACCACAAAGATATAAATCAGCACACTCACTCTAATATTTCACACTGACTGAAAAGTTTGGCGCTAATGAAAAAGGGGGAAACACATTTTACAATCATCATATTAAATTTAATTATTTTTGTAATAAGCTTGAAGCTCATGAAGACATGCAGTTCAATTCTACAATTACATTTGTTTAACACTTGTGTGAATACACCAATTCAAGTTAGTTACAGTTACAATCCTTCACTGGTGATTGGATGGTATGCTGAATTAGTACTGAATTAGCATATTGTACTTTCACCTCTGCAACACGGGGTGACATCCAGCTAAACCCAATGGAATAAAGAACCTCTCCTCAGCCAGATCACAGACCTATGCCAAATGAATTTTGTGCAAATCATAAGCCACCTTCCAATGGGTACAAGGCAATGGCAAAAACTTGCCACGATTTCAATCGCATTCTGCCAAAAGGAAATCTGGTATGAAAAATGGAACAAATCACACTGTCAGAGCAGGGAGTGCTTCAGATTGTGGGTTACAGCAATAATAGCATTGATAGAACACTTCAAAGCTTCCCAAACACTGAATTTGGGTGAATGAATAACTGCTTAATCTTTCCTTTGCACACTAATGGTTGAGGAGGGACATAGAGAGAACTCAATTTTTTTCAATTAAAGCTGTCATGGGATCTTGAGATCTTTAACATTCTATTGAAGCAGTAGATGCTCTACTCCTCTTTAGAAGGATGCATCTTCAAGAAAAGAGCACTCAGCCCGCATCTCACTAGATTATGGGCTCAAAGTCTGACATGTCTTAAACCTTTAATGTTTTGGCTAACTGGAGCCAGCCTTGCACACTTTTTAGCGAGAACAAACTTTACAGTATAGCCATGCTACATGAATATACCCAATCTGAGCATCCAAGTTCAACATCAAGCACTCCTAAACAGAGCAAAGTATCCAATTCCCAAACATGGACATTCCATAGAAGCAAAAATTATCAAAAATAAACCAAGGGTTACAATGGTCCAAACACTCAGTATTTTACAAGCTGGTATCAATCTAATTCCCTTTCAAAATGCAGACCAGTTTTTTAAATGAAGTCGATCACTCCTGAAACCACTGAACTTGTCAATGTTACTTTAAAATCAGCCTGCAAGATCACTTTTTAAAGACAAAGAAATCTGTGCTAATGATGTTAGAAGCCAGTTTTGATGTAAAATTAACTCTTTATGGCACTATATAACTAACAAGAATGCTTCAAATATAACTGATAGTGGTTAAACATTCAAAATAGTAAATAATTCCTTTCAATAGGAATCTGGCAGATCCTAAGGAGGTACTACAACTTTAAACATTATCCAATTTTCTGATTATTAGGAAGGAAAATCGCCAATTCTAAAAGAATGCTCATTTTCATTTGAAAAACCAACATCCCTTAGTGTGCTTTCTACACCTTGCATGGGTGCTTCAGTTATGTATGAAGTAATCATCAGGTCTTTGCATATTCAATGTTATTGGAAAAGAATATGCTTGGCACCACAGTAGAACAGCTAAAGGTCATTACCACAGAGCTTAAACTTTCCCAACATTCTTCAAAGCTTAGATCGCCCATAGATATTCAGACTGTACCAGCTAGGCAGGGGACAGCAATCAATTCATAAGACAGCCAAGTTTATATTATATTCAGTTTCAAATTGACATGCTGATTTTCATTCATTTTATGTTTTAAATTTCTCCCAAAATGCACTCTGCTTAAAATCTACGTCCTTCACAAAAAAAGCTACTCCAACATAATGCAACATGCTTAAGAACTTGAAATGCTTTGACAGATCAGAAGAAAATCACCTTTGATGTAGCAACCTTTAAAGGCCAATGGCGCAATGGGAAAGGTCGCTGTCTAAGACCATTCTGCCATTGTGCACTGAGGGGCTGGGAAAGGAATAGACCCCTCGGGCTGTACGACTCAATAAATGTATGTAGTGAATACTAAGTATCATAATTGTATTGAAGTACCGCAAAGTGCAACATGATGTATGTCGATAATTCCAATCCCATTGCACTGTGACTGCCTGTAATGACCACATTGAAATGACTAATATTCATTGATTGTATTGAAGCACCTCGTGATCCATGTGTAAAAGTTGAAAAGGATTGTACTTTTTGTGATGGCCATTTAAAAATGTTTTGTAATGTTCTTCTAGATATTTTATGAATAAAGTATATTTGTCAAAAAAAACCTTTAAAGGCTACCTACATAAGCCTAGGTCCTTTTTTTGAGGATTTATCTGCCATTTGCCAATGTTTAGCAATCAATAATAATTACTAATAAAATATTCAACCATAAACAGTAAATAGTCTTAACAATGTGGGTGAAAACAGCATTACATTGGATGATTGCATCAATTCAGAAGTTTTTGATCCCCAAACAATAAAAACATGCAGATAAAAGCAAATACTACAGGTGCTGGAAATATGAAACAAAAACAGAAAATGCTGGAAAAACTCAGCAGGTCTAGCAGCATCTGTGGAGAGAAAAACAAAGCTAACGTTTCGAGTCTGTAGACCCTTTCTATTTTTGTTATATTAAAAACATGCAACTAGTAATGTAGCACAAGAAACCATTAGATGACATGATTGCATCAGTTTGCACTGAATTGAAGATGTAAATTCAGGAACTGGATTTTCTCAATAATGGGAGCCTGAGTGTGAAAATGGAACTAAAATTTAACAACAATAATACTATTTTATTTCAAAGACATTAGGGTTTTATTTATCAATTATGATCCCAGGTGATGTTAATATTGAACAAGTCAGAGTGAAACCTGGCTTGGTTGATCCTAACATTGTTTCCTTTAGAAACCATGGAGTTCAGTTACTGAACACATTCACAAGAATCTACCGGTATACTGTTAACACAAAGTAAACATTTTTAATGTTTATTAAACAAGAAAAAATGAGCTATATTACACTAGATGAAAAGGTTGGAAAGATCTCAATACAGATACCAGCAACCCTTACAGACACAAAACCTTAGTGAAGATTTCCCAGTCTCAATGCTAAGTTTTCTTAACTTGGGTTACCTCAGTTTGAAACTATTTTCTTCTGGCAGACCTCTGAGCATTCACTAGATGCTTTTCTTCAGCTGGTACCTCTCCCTGAGGAGGCCCAAAAACCACAATCTAAACTCTCTATTACTTCAACTTCAGAGCAAACACTAGTTCCCTAAACTCAGTTCCCCAGCAGGCTTGCAGGATTTATTCTTAAAAGAGATTAGACTTTCTGCCTGCACTCTCTGGTATACACACACTAACTCCTTAGTAACCCAACTCCTGCTGAGTTGTAAAACCTCATTAAAAATGCATGTGTACAAACAGGGCCCCAGACTTCCAGGCACCCAGCTCACAAAAACCTCAAATGAAACTAAAAATAGGTTTCATCTTTTCTCAACACTCAAATACAAAATATAAATTAAACTTAAAGCTACACGTTGCCCCTAACACAATTTGTTCAGGGAATGCAAACATTAGTGCAGCAGACAGGCATTGAGTCAACCCATGCAGGAAAAAGCAGGAACAGATGTGATATAAAGGGGAAATTATTTCTAGGTCATTTTGATCAGCAGACTCTTTAAAGCAGTGTGCTGTCAGGGTTCTGGGATTACCTTAACCAAAGATGTAAAAGGTCTCTCTACCTCTGAACAACTCTGCATGTGCAAGTGTGTGTTGCCACTGGTATCCTAAATTGCATCCCACAACATAAATGGGGAAATTTGGACCAGCAATATAATGTCTGAAGTCCCATCTTACTATTTTTTGTGCACACTAGTTTGCATGATTGACTATTAATCAGCTCCAAAGCTCGTGCACTTATCAAAATTACACAAGAAATTGTTCCAAAGCAGTATTATGTTTTGCCAAAGCGAATTACCACATGGCAGAGTTTTCTGGCTGAGCTGAATGGCTTGTTTCTGTGAACATTTCACATAATTCCATAATATTTCCCATGCACAGTTTCAACTATTTTACTGCATGCAGAGACACAGAATGTGCAAGGTATCATATAAGTACATGCCACCGCATAACAGCCCCATCTATCCTGCAAAATTAGCAGATTTATATTCAGAAAGAAGTTACCAAGATACTTACAGATACCAAAGACAACTGATCATTGTAATGTTATGCACAAATATTAACATCAAACATTCCTGGTGTTAAGCCATAGGAGCTGATAAACATTCGGGGGTGATCAGATTGTTAGAACAGATTTGATTGCAGGCCTCAGATAACAGTGGCTAACATTACAGCCTTGCTGTGGAACATTGTGCAATTTTCAGCAAGCATCCCCACTTCTGACACAGCCTTGGTTCAAACATGGACAAGAGGGCTGAGCTCCAGAAGTGAGGTGAGAATGACTGCCCTTGACATCAAGGCAGCATTTGACTGAGTGTGGCATCAAGGAGCCCTAGAAAAGTCAATGGATATCAGGGGGAAAACTGTCCACTGCTTGGAGTTATACCTAGCACAAAGGAAGATGGCTGTTGGAGGTCAATTATCTCAGTTCCAGGACATCACTGCAGGAGTTCCTCAGAGTAGTGTCCTAGGCCCAAGCATCTTCCGCCACTTCATCAATGACCTTCCTTCCATCATAAGATCAGAAGTGGGGACGTTCGCTAATGATTGCACAATGTTCAACACCATTCACGACTCCTCTGATACTGAAGCAGTCCATATCCAAATGCAGCAAGACCTGGGCAATATCCAGGTTTGGGTTGACAAATGGCAAGTAACATTCGCACCACACAATTGCCAGGCAGTAACCATCTCCAACAAGAGAGAATTCTAACCATCTCCCCATGACATTCAATGGCATTACCATCACTGAGTCCCCCACTAACATCGGGGGCTACCCTTGACCAGAAACTGAATTGGACTAGCCATATAAATACTGTGGCTACAAGAAGTTAGAGGTCAGGAAACCTGTGGCAAGTAACTCACCTCCTGACTCCCCAGAGCCTGTCCGTCATTTGTAAGGCACAAATCAGGAGTGTGATGGAATACTCCCCACTTGCCTGGATGAGTACAGCTCCAACAACACTCAAAGCTTAACAGCATCCAGGACAAAACAGCCTGCTTGATTGGCACCCTTTCCACAAACATTCACTCCCTCCACCACTGACGAACATTGGCAGCAGTGTGTACCATCTACAAGATGCACTGCAGAAGCTCACCAAAGCTCCTTAGATAGTACCTTCCAAACCCACAACCGCTATCATCTAGAAGGACAAGAGCAGCAGATACATGGGAACACCACCGTCTGCAAGTTCCCCTCCGAGCCACTCACCATCCTGGCTTGGAAATGTATCACTGCTCCTTCACTGTCGCTGGGTCAAATTTCTGGAAATCCCTCCCTAACAGCACTGTGGGTGTAACTACACCACAGGGACTGCAGCGGTTCAAGAAGGCAGCTCACCATCACCTTCTCAAGGGCAATTAGGGGTGGACAATAAGTGCTGGCCTAGCCAGTGACATCTACATACCATAAATGAATAAAAAGGTGCTCAAAAACACAAGGTGGATCACCAGTTGATGTTCCTCCTCAGTTCAATGGCAAAGGGCCACTCAGCTGCAGACCTCATTATAACCCTAGTTCAAACATGGACAGAAGAGCAGAATTCCAGAGGAAGAGCATTTGACTGATTGCTGCCTAAGAAATCTGAAGTCATTGGGAATCAAGGTAAAACTGGTTGGGGTCATATCTTGCACAAAGGAAGGTGGTTGTGTTTTTTGGAGGCCAGAAAGCTCTGCCCCAAGACACTGCTGCAGGCATTCCTCAGGGTAGTGTCCTAGAGCCCAACCATCTTCAGCTTCTTCAATGACCTTCCTTGCATCAGAAGTGGGGATGTTTGCTAATGACTGCACATTGTTCAGCACTATTCATAACACCTCAGATACTGAAGCAATCCATGCCCATATGCAGCAAGATCCGGACAACTTTCAGGCTTGGGCTGATAAGTGGCAAGTAACTTTAATGTCACACAAGTGTCTGGGAAAGACTCTCTCTATCCAACAGAGAATCTAACCAATTCCCCTTGACATTTAATGGCATTACAATTGTTCGATGCCCCCATCATTAAACATCCTTTGACTAGAAGATTAACTGGTCCAGCCATATAAATACTGTGGTGATAAGAACAGGTCAGAGGCTAGAATTCTGCAGGAAGTAATTCCCATCCTGACTCCTTCTGGCCTGTCCACTGTCCACAACGCACAAGTCAGAAGTGAAAAGGAACTTGCCTGGATGAGTTCAACAACACTGAAGCAGCTCAACACCATTCAGGACAATTCAGCTTGTGTGATTGATACCTCATTCACCACTTTACAACATTCAACCCCTTCATCACCAGCATAGGGTGTACCAGCTACAAGGCACGCTGCATTAACTCATGTGGCTCCTTCAACAGCACTTTCAAAACTCACAACCTCTGCCACGAAGAGCAGGGTTTCTCAAACTTTTTGCCGCTGTGACAACATTTTGAAGCATGAAAATTGACATGATCCCAGAGTCAAAGCCCGGCGGGCAGGGAGAGGAGGCCTGGGCGCGGGTCCGAGCACAGGAAGGGGCCGGGGGCCAAGGAGGTCCGAGTGTGCAACCGGTGGGGGGGGGGGGGGAGAGAGATCCGGGAGAGGCACACTATCAGAGGGGAGCTTTGGCCTGAGTAAGACAGAGACCGATGAGTATATTTCAGAGTTTGGTTCAAAGTGGGAATTCAACTGGTAAATCTTTTTCAAGTTCAATTTTATATTAAGTCAGAGTCTGAACTAGTACTAGCAGCCTTTAAGTTAAATAGCCTAGTTAAATAAGCAACTGCCTTAGTGGCAGTTAACTGTCAACCATCTGAAAGCCCTTGCCTGAATTGGTGTTGATGACTGTAGGAGGAAGCTAAGAGAGTGACTCATCACAGTTCTACATAAGAAAGGGACTTTTTAAAGCACATGGTCAGTAAGAGGGGCATGGTCACAGAGGGGAGTGCAGAAGCCTCGGCCCTTGCAATTTTCCAACAGATTTGAGGTTTTTTCAGCTGGTTTGGATGAGAGAGGGGGCTTCAGGGTGGATTAGCTAAATGGCCATGGCACTGTGGTACAGGAAGCCATTCAAGCGGGGTGAGTTACAAGGAATGTAGTGGTAGCAGGGGACCGTATAGTCAGAGCAATTGCCACCATTCTCTGCAGCAAAGAGAGTGTCCAGGGTTCGGACATCTGCTCGGGACTGAAAAGGAACTTACAGTGCGAGGGGGAGGCTCCAGTCATCGTGGTCCATGTTGATACCAATGACAGGCAGGACAAAGGAGGTAGTTCTGCATCATCAGTATGAGGAGCTTGGCACCAAATTAAGAAGCAAAACCTCAAAGGTAATCATCTCTGGATTATTACCTGAGCCACGTGCAAATTGGCATAGAATAAATCAGATAAGGGGGAAGAATGCACGGCTCAAAGCCTGGTGTAGGAAAAGTGGGTTCTGGTTCATGGGGCACTGGCACCAATGCTGGGGAAAGTGGGGTCTGTACCGTTGAGACAGTCTGCACCTGAACCACGCTGGGACCAGTGTTCTTGCAAGCTTAGCCGCATAACTAGGGAAGTAGAGAGGGTTTTAAACTAAGTAATGAGGGTAAGGGTACAAATTTGGGAAGATGTGATAAATCAAAGAGTAGAGACAAGGCAAAAGAGACAGGTATTATTACGGGAAATGAAAAACAGACTGTGACAGGAAGAGAGAGAGTACAAATCAACAGATGAGACTAGAGGTTATAAAAAGAATAAAAGGATAAAACAATGAATGCATGAAGCATTCGCAACAAAACAGATGAACTCAGAGTGCACATGGAAATAACTACGTACGATGTGATAGCCATTAGAGACATGGCTGCAGGAGGGCATGGATCTGGACCTGAATATTAAAGGGTATAGGACATTTTGGAAGGAAAGAAAGGGAGGAAATGGTGGATGGGGTGCCCTATTAGTTAATGATGGTATTAGCACAATAGAGAAAAATGACCCAAGATCAGGAAACCAGGATATGGAAACAGTGTGGGTGGCAAGGAGAAATAGTAAAAGCAAGAAGTCACTAGTAAGAGTCATGTACAGGCTCCTTAACAGTAACCACATGGCAGAATAGAGCATAAAGAAAGAAATAAAGGGAGCTGGTCAGAAAGGCACAGCGATAATCATGGGAGATTTTAATCTACATATAGACTGGAAAAGTCAAATGGGCAAAAAGGTAGCCTGGGATGAGTGCGTATGTTTCCAGGATAACTTCTTAGAACAGCATGTTCTGGAGCCAGCCGGAGAACAGGCTATACTAAACTTGGTATTGTGCAACGAGATGGGATTAATTAAAGATCTCATAGTGAAGGTGCCCCTAGGGAGCAGCGACCATAATATGCTTGAATTTTACATTCAGCTTGGGGGACAGAGGAATGGGTCTGAGGCTGTTTTTAAACTTAAATAAGGACAATTATGAGAGCATGAAAGCAGAGCTCGCTAAAATGAATTGGCAGATTAGGTTAAGGGATGATTGAATAGAGATGCAGCAAACATTTAAGGGGATATTTCAGAATACACAATAGATCTATTCCAACAAGTAAGAAAAAGTCCAAGGGACAGACACCCTTGATAGTATCATCTGTGGTTAACTAGAAAGGTTAAAGATAGTATCAAACATAAAGAAAAGGCATATAATTGTGCAAAGATAGGTGGAAGGCCAGGAGATTGGACAGAGTTTAAGGAACAGCAAAGGATGACTAAAAAATTGAGGGAAAAATTAGAGCATGAGAGAAAGCTAAGCAGAAATATAAACACAGATAGAAGTTTCTATAAATACTTTAAAAAGAAACAAGTTAACCAAGTGAGCATTGGTCCTATAGAAAGTGAGTCTGGAGAATTGATAATGGAAAACAAGGAAATGGCAGATGAATTGAACAGGTATTTTGCATCAGTCTTCACTATAGCGGATACAGGTAACATCCCAGAAGCAACTATAAATCAGGAAATGGAAGAGAGGGAGGAACTCAGGAAAATTACAATCACCAGAGAAATGGTACTGAGTAAATTGTTGAAGCTGAGGGCTGACAAGTGCCCAGGTCCTGATGGACTTCATCCTAGGGTCTTAAAAGAAGTAGCTGGTGAGATAGTTCATACATTGGTTTTAATTTTCCGAAACGCTCTAGATTCTGGAAAGGTTCCATTAGTTTGGAATATAGCAAATGGCAACTCCATTATTCAAAAAGGGAGGGAGACAAAGTGGGAAACTACAGGCCAGTTAGCTTAACATCTGTCATAGGGAAAATGTTAAAAGCTATTATTAAAGAAGTTATAGCAAGGCACTTGGATAAATTCAGGGTAATCAGGCAGCGTCAACATGGTTTTGTGAAAGGGAAATGTTTAACAAATTTAATTGAGTTCTTTGAAAGAGTCACATGTGTTGTGGATAAAGGGGAACCAGTGGATGTACTGTACTTAGATTTCCAGACGGCATTTGATAAAGTGCCACATCAAAGGTTATTGTGGAAAATGAAACTCATGGTATAAGAGGTAACATATTGGCATTGATAGATGATTGGCTGGCTAAGAAGAGGCAGAGAGTAGGCATAAATGGGTCTTTTTCAAGAAGTTGGCAAGATGTAAGTGTGTGCCACAGGGATCAGTGCCGGAACCTCAACTGTTTACAATTTATATAAGTAACTTGGATGAAGGAATGGATGGAATGGTTGCCAAATTTTCAGATGACACAAAGATAAGTAGGAAAGTAATTTGTGAAGTTGACATAAGGAGGCTACAAACAGATATAGATAGGTTAAGTGGGTGGACAAGGATCTGGCAAATGGAGTATAATGTGGGAAAATGCGAAATTGTCCATTCTGGCCGGAAGAATAGAGGCACCTTACCTAAAAGGTGAGAGATTGCAGAGCTCCGAGATGCAAGAGATCTGGGTGTCTTAGAGCATGAATCACAAGTGGCTACTATGCAGGTACAGCAAATAATTAGGAAAGCTATTGGAATGTTATCATACAAAAGTAGGGAGGCTATGCTTCAATTATACATAGCACGAGTGAGACTACATCTAGAGTACTGTGTACAGCATTGATCGCCTTATTTAACGAAGGGTGTAAACGTGTTGGAAGCAGTTCAGAGAAGTTTACCAGGCTAATACTTGGAATGGGCAGGTTGTCTTGTGAGGAAAGATTGGACAGGCTGGACTTGTATCGGTTGCAGTTTAGAAGAGTAAGAGGTGACTTGACTTAAACATATGATCCTGAGGGGACTGAGTGGACTTGGAGTGGATGCTTCCTCTTATGGGAGAATCTAGAATAGGGATCACTGTTTAAAAATAAGAGGTCACCTATTTAAAACTGCGACATGGCAAAACTTTTTCTTAGAGGATCGTGAGTCTTTGGAACACTTTTCCTGAAAAGGCGGTGGAAGCAGAGTTTTTGAGTATTTTTCAGGCAGCAGTGGATAGATTATTGGTTAGCAAGGGGGTAATAGGTTATCGGGGGTAGGCGGGATGCAGATTTGAGGTTACTATCAGGTCAGCCATCATCTTATTAAATAGCACAGCGGGCTTGAGAAGCCTACTCCTGCTCCTTGTTCATATGTACGGATGAAGTGGGGAGAGCGCGAGGTCAAGCAGAGGGGGGGGGGGGATTTGAGTGCGCGAGCGAAGGCGGGGGGAGATTTCAAAGCACGAGCGAAGGCGGGGGGGAGATTTCAAAGCGCGAGCGAAGGCGGGGGGGAGATTTCAAAGCGCAAGCGAAGGCGGAGGGAGATTTCAAAGCGCGAGCGAAGGCGGAGGGAGATTTCAAAGCGCGAGGGAAGGCGGGGGGGAGATTTCAAAGCGCGAGCGAAGGCGAGGGGGAGATTTCAAAGCGCGAGCGAAGGCGGGGGGAGATTTCAGAGCGCGAGCGAAGGCGGGGGGGAGATTTCAGAGCGCGAGCGAAGGCAGGGGGCAGATTTCAGAGCGCGAGCGAAGGCGGGGGGCAGATTTCAAAGCGCGAGCGAAGGCGGGGGGGGGGAGGGGGGAGATTTCAGAGCGCGAGTGAAGGCCGGGGGGGGGAGATTTCAAAGCGCGAGCGAAGGCGGGGGGGAGATTTCAAAGCGCGAGCGAAGGCGGGGGGGGGGGGAGATTTCAGAGCGCGAGCGAAGGCGGGGGGCAGATTTCAAAGCGCGAGCGAAGGCGGGGGGGGGAGGGGGGAGATTTCAGAGCGCGAGTGAAGGCCGGGGGGGGGAGATTTCAAAGCGCGAGCGAAGGCGGGGGGGAGATTTCAAAGCGCGAGCGAAGGCGGGGGGGGGGGAGATTTCAGAGCGCGAGCGAAGACTGGGGGGGAGATTTCAAAGCGCGAGCAAAGGCGGGGGGGAGATTTCAAAGCGCAAGCGAAGGCGGGGGGAGATTTCAAAGCGCAAGCGAAGGCGGGGGGGAGATTTCAAAGCGCGAGCGAAGGCAGGGGGGAGATTTCAGAGCGCGAGCGAAGGCGGGGGGGGAGATTTCAAAGCGCAAGCGAAGGCGGGGGGGAGATTTCAAAGCGCGAGCAAAGGCGGGGGGGAGATTTCAAAGCGCGAGCGAAGGCGGGGGGGAGATTTCAAAGCGCGAGCGAAGGCGGGGGGAGATTTCAAAGCGCGAGCGAAGGCGGGGGGGAGATTTCAAAGCGCGAGCGAAGGCGGGGGGAGATTTCAAAGCGCGAGCGAAGGCGGGGGGAGATTTCAAAGCGCGAGCGAAGGCGGGGGGGAGATTTCAAAGCGCGAGCGAAGGCGGGGGGGGAGATTTCAAAGCGCGAGCGAAGGCGGGAGGGAGATTTCAGAGAATGAAAGGTGGGGGGCACAAGGTTTGAGAGTGTGAAGGGGGAAGAGGTTTGAGTGTAAAGGAAGAATGACTCAAGAGAGCAACGTGCTTAAACTGCAGGATTTTGTAGAAGGAACCTACCTTTTTCACTGTCTTTTTTGGAGCAGGAATCAAGTCTTAAAGGTTGTCAGTTAGGCCATGCCCAACATTAAAAAGGATGATTTAAAGGGCCATTGCCGCTGTTAGCACTCAGAGCTCCAAGGCAGCCATTGCTGCCTCAGGGCTAGTGACTCCAAAATCCTGTCTTGCAACCCCTGACCCACAGTTTGTGAAACCCTGACTTAGAAGGACAAGGGCAGCAGGCACATGGGAACCCTACTGCCTGCAGGTTCCCGCCAAGTCACCTGCCATCCTAACTTGGAACTATGTTACTTTTCCTTTATTGTCACTGGGTCAAAATCCAGCAAATCCTTCCCTAACAGCACTGTGGGTGGACCTACACCACAAGAGCTGCAACAATTCAAGGTGGCAGTTCACCACCACCCTCAAGTCAATTTAGGAATGCGCAACAAACGCTGGTCTTGCCAGTGACACTCATCCCAAGAACAAAAATAAGTGACAATGCTTTGCTTGCTAGCAAAACCAAAACTTTAGTTTGAACTTGCCTACACATTTCTGGAGACTAAATCTGATGTCAAGTTTATCCACAATCTATATTCAAATCAGCTGTGCAGAACATTAAACTTTTCTTGATTTGAAGAAATTTCTTCCCTCTGATCCCACATCCAATTTATTCCTCAAGCTACCACAGCCTGCTCCCCACTAACTGTTGTTCACTTCTCTTATGGGGGATAGGATCTACGAAAATTCTGCAATTGTTGACAAGTGCCCAATTGAAAACTGCTGACAGCTTGGATACAGGAAACCTTTCTGAAGAACACCAACTTGTATTTTCTTAGCACTTTACACAACCTCAGGACATCTCCAGGACATCCCAAAAGCTTCATAATCGATGAATTTTTAAAATGATACAATGTAAGAAACATGGCAGTTTATGCACAGCAAGGTCCTACAAACCACATTGAGATGATGATCAGTTGGTTGGTTATCCTCAGTTTGATGTCTCATTCTAAAGGCAGCACCTCAGCATTCCTTTAATATTGAAAACAGAAAAGTCTTCAGTCTAAATTGTTGTTTTCCCCTTACATGGGTATACTTGAAGCGTCCTGATGAGTGCAAGACGGAAAGCTTCAACATGTCTCTTTTTTCAGTAATACTCAAGTTCTGTAGTGCCAAACGACCATTCCTTTAGTACAACACTGAAATTAGACAACTCAAAATGTTCACTCCTCACACCAAGGCAGCATTATGTGCCTAAAGAAAATAAAAGTGTACAGCTCTATTTTAGTTTCCTGTTTTGCTTTTCTGTGTTCTATGCTGAAGTACCTTCCTTTCTGCTATAAGATCCCATCTGTGCCCACAGTTCCACACTTCCTTCAAAGGCTTGCCTCTACCCTGCTACTTTCATTGTTACCTTCAGTTTATCCCACAAGACAGAAAAGCAAACAGGAAGCATTGCCTTCCATCGGGTCTATGTAAATAAAGAAAGAGTTGAAGGGGAGGGCTCAAAAAGACAAACAAGAACAGATCAACAACCAAGCACAAGATGATGCAGCTGCCCGCAATGAAATGAGATTACGGTTTCAAATGAGATGATTACAGGCAGTGTAAAAGCAAGGATGGGACCAACTACTGCGAGAGATGGTACACTTATCGAAAGGCAAAGACAAGTTATCATGGTGTGCAGAACACTTTCAGGAGTCCTCAATAGACCTACTCCAGCAAATCCTCAGTACCCAACTGAGCTTCCAATAAGCATAAAGAAGTTCACTGAAAACGAGGTGAGAGGGGTAACTGCTGCACTCAAGAACAACAAATCTCCTGGTATGTTTACTATCAGTGCAGAAATGTTCAAGGTAGGCGGAGAAGCAACAGTGCTATGTAAGCTTTGTAACCATGTCTGGGACTCTGGCATGGTCCCCAAGGCTGGAAAGATAGGTCAACTATCCATATTCCCACCCCTCCAAAAAAAGGCAACCTCACCAAATGTGAGGAATTGAGGGGAGTCACTCTCCTATCAGTATTAGATAAAGTCTACTGTCAAATGATCCTCAACCATATTAAGGAATAGTGGATGGTGAACTTCGATAAGAACAGGCAGGTTTCCGACCCGAATGCTCTTGCATACAGCAGATGTTACACTACAACACATCACTGAGAACTGCCAAGAGCCTCAAGCCTCTCTTGCCATCAGCTCTATTGATTTCACCAAGGCCTTTGATAACTTACATCAGCCTTCACTCTGGAAAATTCTCTTCATATTGCATCCTATCAAGGATGATTACAGCTATTGAGAAGATCTATGAGAATGCCAGATTCTGCGTTAGGTCAGAGGATAGTTACAGTGACTGATTCCACGAGGTGTCTGGGGTCATGTACGGTTGCATCCTTTCCCCTCTAATTTTTGTCGTCATTGACTGGATATTGAGGAAGTCAACCAAGAATCATCTCAGATTTAAATGGATCAATGATGGTCAACTTACAGATTTGGACTTCACTGATGACATCGCTGCCCTTTCAGACAGCATAACAGGGTTACAACAGCTGATTAACTCAAATATGCAATCAGGCTGAGAGAGTGAGACTCAACGTAACCCAAGAAAACAAAAATATGCTGAGGCAAAACCACCAAACAATGGATGGTTATGTCAATCAAAACAAAGTTGACATTGTAGAGGACTTTACCTTTCTGGCAGTTTCATTAATAACCAGGGATCCTTAGACAAAGAGCTCAATGCAAAAATAGGTAAAGCATTATCAGCTTTCAACCAGCTGAATAACATTTGGAACAGTAAAAAGCTTCCCATGAAAACAAAGCATAGGTTTTACAGTGCACATGTGCTCTCCACACTCCTATTTGGTTCTGAAACTTAGAATCTGAAAACCTATCAAGAAAGGAAACTGGATGTCTTTGATACCAGATGTCTTCAAAGGATTCTAGGCACACACTGATGCGATTTTATACTCTACACTAAAGAAAGAAAACACTTGGAACAGTTTCATCCATCAGCTGCAAAATATGGCTCAGCTGGCTTGGCCATGTCCATGTAACCCAACTTCTGTCATTGTGACCCACCCATCAGGTCATGCAGTGGGTTCCTACTGGACGTAGAAGAGGGCGACGCAAGATGTCAGTCTGTTAGTAGAGATCTCCAACTGGTCAACAGATATTGCAACAACGAGAACATTGGCTGTGGACAGGAGAGAATGGAGAAATTTGGCTGCCTCGTGTTTCTAGACTTGGGAGCTCTTAAGCCTATTGTTTAAAATAAGAGAATACAATTGAAATAAATGTGTAAATAAATTAGCACTGCAATTTATAAGCTGCAAGATCCTTTTGTTATACATCTAAAACATCTTGGGGAAATTTCCTACATTAAAAACATTATAAGAATTACAAAGAGTTGCTTTGCGCATTAGGCATTATGGAAACAAGGTTAGTTTCTGCAGAAGCTATCAACCCTGTTGAAAGTTAGAAGTCATGGGAAGTTATATGACACCAGAGGGCATTACCATGTCCAACAACAGGAATGGAGCAGGGAAAACCACACATATTTAAAATTTTGGAAAATATGTAATTGCAGTAATTTTATTTGGCGATTGGATCCAATAGATTACAGATGTTACATATAAACAAGTCACCTTGAAGGAGCCAGTGCATCAGTGAAAGTATGACACAGCTGGCATGTAGTCAAGGAAAATATTTGGGGTCAGGCAGAGTGGTTGGAAGGCTGTTGGAGAGAAAAACCAAAGAACTGGGCCACATGTATAATTATACAAGACGGAGAGATGGGCATATCAGGCAAACAAGATTCTCCTTCTAGTCCCAACTATGTTACATTGCAATCAATTGACCCCAAAAACTTATGACACTTACTTTTCCCACTAGACCATGTTAAAACTTTGGACATATAAATCATTATCATGCAGAAGCCATTGACCAATGCCTCACCAGCTACAATATGCACCAAGTCTTCAGTTTAGGGAAAGATCTGTATAGGACACTAAACAGTATGTGCTATACCAATGTCATGTACCAGAGTTAATTGCTACAAACTGTTTAATCTAATTCTGCTGTAATGGCCTCTGCCAAGGAGGGATTGGCATGAGGGTAACTCACTCTAGGATGCTGAGCAGCTGAATGGTATAAACTACAAATCTCCCAACAGCTTTCCCTTTTTGCTACAAATTCCTTCATATCTTGATTCTAAATGTTATACACAAGCCAAAAGAACCTTTCCATTGAACAACTAGTTCTGTATCACACAAATGTCTACTTGGACATGTCATATGTATCCTCAAGCTTAACATGAATTCAGACTGTTATCAAAGATAAGCAAGACCAAAGGATGCATCAACTCCCTTTCAGCCAGATCCCAGAGAGTGTCTAGTAAAGTTCCTGTACCATTACATGTATTTACAAAAATGGTAAGCTATTTACAAAAGGAATACATCATTTGATCAAATGACAACTGTCAATTTTTGGTGAAAATTCAAATATTTGAAGCACCATAATCCTTTCAGGCAAAAACTGCAACAGAGCCATACTTGGTGAAAATAATTCAACGGCTTCTTTTTGAAGACAAAACAGGAGGGGCTAAGAGAGGAACTTATAACTGTAGAAGGAACAAAGCCAGCATAACAAACTTCCTTGCTTCTAGAGTCAAGTGGAAATGGGGAGAATTTTACAGAATCACAATCATGCAAAACTGTAACTTGGAAAAGTATGGGTTGAGAGCCAGCACAGTTTTGTTTTAAAGACTGTGTTTGACTAACTTAATTGAGTTCTACGATGAAGTAATGGTGAGGGCTAATGAAAGTAATATGATTGATGTTGTAAATATGAACTTTGACAGAAGGAGCAGAGCTGTGAGCAAAACTGAAGTTGTGGTATTGGGGGAACAGTGGCAGCAATTGGGTAAGTGACAGAAAGCGGAGTAGTGGTGAACAGGTGATTTTCTGACTGCCAGGTAGTATATAATGGTATTCCCCAAGGTGTCAGCATTAAATTCACTGTTCTTTGATATAATAATAACCTGAGTGCCAGTATATAGCATTAATTTCAAGATTACTAAAATTCTGAGCTTTGTATCATCTGTAAGCAGTAAGGATACTAACAGACGGCAGGACGACAGAGATATGCAGATACATGGAAGATGCGATTTAATACAGAAGTCAGAGTGATGCACTTGGTAGGAAAAGCAAAATAACTTCTATTAATATAGTGCCTTTAACGCAGTAAAACAGTGCGGCGCACTTAACAGCGTTAACAAAATTTGGCGCAAAAGCATACGAGGAAATATTAGTGCAGATGACCAAATGTTTAGCCCAAGAGGTAGGTTTTAAGCAGTGTCTTTAAAGAGAGAGATGGAGAAGTTTAGGAAGGGATTTTATTTTTTATTTATTCATGAAACATGGCTTGCAAGAAGGTGGAGGTGTGCTGCCTTCCTGAACCACTGCAATCCATGTGACATAGGTATACCATAGTTAGGATGTAGATGAAGTTCCAAGATGTTGACCCCAGTGAAAGAATGGTAACATACTTCCAAGTCAAGATGGTGAGTAGAATCCCAGAGATTCTGAGCTGAAGGCAAGTCCGTCAATGGTGGAGCGATCAAATCAACTGTGCGCAAGAGGCCAGAATTGGAGGAGCGCAGGTACCTTTGGGTCGTAGGACTGCAGGTAGTTACAGGGATTTTGGGGGGGGGGGGGGGGGGGGGGGGGGGGGGGGGAATGATGCCATGAAGGATTTGAAAACAAGGATGAGAATTTTAAAATTGACTCCTGGTTGTAGATCAGCGAGCACATGGATGATGAGTGAACAGGACCTGATGCAAGTTAGGACTTGGGCAGCAGAGTTTTGGATGACCTCAAATTTACAGAGGGCGGGAGATGGGAGACCAGCCAGGAGTGCATCGAATACTCAAGTCTAGGGGTAACAAAGGCACGGATGAGGGTTCCAGCAGCAGCAAAGTTGGGGCAAGGGCAGAGTTAGGTGATGTTATGTAGGTGGAAATAGGCAGTCTTAGTGATGGTACAAATGATAAACTAACTGGTCCAATTTTACAGGGCATGTAGGAATAGAGACACCTAGGGATGCAAGTACAGCATTTAAATCTTTGAAGGTAGAAGAACAAGTAAAGTAGGCTGTTAAAAGCATGAGGTCCTTGGCTTTATATCCACAGAGAGCACAAAAGCAAGAAAATTAGGCCAAACTTTATAAATCACTAGTGTGGCCCCAGCTGTGGTAGTGTGTTCAATTCCAGGTACCACACTTTAGGATGTCAAGGCCTTGGAGAGGGTGCAGAGGAGATTCACTAGAATGGTACCAGGGAATTGAATTAATTTTCTATGAAAAATTGATTTATATATAATATACATATTAATTGCTGCATTTCCCAGATAATGTACTTTTGTATCTTAATATGCCTTCTTTAAGTGAACATCCAAAAGAGGATCTCCCCCCTCCCCCACCAACTGCAATATTGTAAAGTTTCCATTTCTCTCATGAAAAATGTTGTGGTCTTGGTCAATTTAGAATCAAGTTCTAGACAAGTTGTGTACTCAAAACCCAAATCATTAGCTTCTGGGGCAGCTTCTAGACTGCCAATGAAGTTTCAAAAATGTTATCAGCTTGTGCAGGTTAGGTGTTTTCACACATTCACTTGCAAGAATACCATATGGTAGCAATTCACTGTTCTTCCAGACTGTCATCATGTCAACTGGCTGGTTGAAAAACAGTGTGAAATAATTCAGACTGCAGGAGGAGGCAGACAGATTTGTTACATCACTGCTACAGCAGAAAAGCTACAGAAAAATTAGGAAAAGAATTACACTGGATTTATGTGAAGGATCTGTCAGGAAAACAGTTGAAATCAACGTATCAGGTAGAGTCACAGCTAATTAAGGAAAAGTAGGAGGCGAAAATAAACCCATCCGTGCTGTATTCCTGCATATTTTTTGTACGATAAAAGAGGATGAACGAAAATTCAGCCACCTTAAAAAAGGTGTTAATCTATAAACATACTACAATCCATCCTCATGGAACACATGCATAGATGCCAAATAACAGAACACAAGGTGCCACAAACAGGCTAACATACTCCACAAATGAAAGGTCACCAGCTGAGCTACATAATCCACATCACCACCGCACCCCCACCCCATGCCAGCTGTCTCAATGCAAATTTTAAAATAAATTTGTGAGGAAATTTTATTAGCAATTAATGTATTGTGGAAAGGGCTTCACTCATTGCAAACAAAAATAACATTCATGATATACAGGCACACTATCACATTATCAAATTGAAATCTTCAGAAGTCAAGCATTTAGTTGTTGTAAAGGCAAAGTTGCAGTGAATGCCCAGTGTATTACAAGGGCATTGAATGTACTCTGGATGGGGGCACCACACTTGACAAAACTGCTAAAGTCCTAAAGGATCTATCTGCAAAACTGGACCCGCAGCAAATGTTGACAGGGCCAAGGGGGAAAAACCTTCTTGATCTTGTCCTCACCAAACTACCTGTCACATAAGCATCTGTCCATGACAGTAATTGATAGGACGGCCCTTGTGGAGACAAAGTCCTGTCTTCACAGTGAGGACACCCTCTATCATGTTGTGTGGAACTGTCGACCTACATGGGATAGACTCAGAACTAATGGGGCAGCTCAAAACCAGGCATCCATAGCCAGGTATCCATCAGGCACTGTAGGCCACCATCTATTCAATCACAATCTGTAACCTTATGGTCTGGCGTATTCCTCACTCCACAATTGTCCACAAGCCATAGGGACTAACCCTGAGTCAATGGAGTGTAGGAGAACATATCAGGAGCAGTACCAGGAATTCCTAAAAATGAGATCTCAACCACTTGGAGCTACAGCACAGGAAAACATGCATGCTAGGTAGCAGAAACAGCAAGTATAAACAGAATTAAGCAGCTTCACAACCAACGGGTCAGATCAACAGCTCTACAGTCCTGCCAGATCCAGTCATGAATAGTGGACAAATAAACAACCAGAGACAGCCGCTCCATAAACATTCCCATCCTGAAAGAGGGTGGAGACAGGCACATAGTGCAAAGAAAAAGCTGAAGCATCTGCAACCATTTTCAGCCGGAGGTGCTGAGTGGATGGTTCATCTCCGCCTCCTCGAGTTCACAGTATCATTGATGCCAATCTTCAGCAAATTCGATTCACTGAAGGCACTGGATATGGTAAAGGCTATAGACCCTGACAACATCCCAGCTGTACTACTGAAGACTTGAGCTCCAGAACTAGCTGCACTTGTAGCCAAGTTGTTCCAGTACAGATACAACACTGGCAGCTATCCAACAATGTGGAAAATTGATCAGTAAAAAGCTGAACAAAACCAATCCGGCCAATCACCATTCTATGTCTAATCTCAATCATCAGCAAAATTATGAAGAAGTTGTCAACGGTGCTATCAAACAATTCCTCAGCAATAACCTGCTCATTTATGCTCTGTTTGGGTTCCACCAGGGTCACCTGACTCCAAGCCTCATTATGATCTTCGACCAAACAGGACAAAGCTGAATTTTAGGGGTGAAGACCCAAGTCAGGGGTGCGATGGAATACTCCCCACTTGTCTGGATGGGTGCAGCTCCAACAACACTCAAGAAGCTCAACACCATCCAAGACAACACAGCCCGTTTGATCAGCACCCCATCCACCACCTTAAGCATTCACTCCCTCTAACCACTAGCACAGCAACCGCAGTGTGTGCAATCTAAAAGTTACATTGCAGTGACTTGCCAAGGCTCCTTAGGAGCCAAACCCATGATCTCTAGGGGCAGGGTAAAACATACAAGGGACCACCACCTGCAAGTTCCCCTCCAAGTCACACACTACCTTGAGTTGGAAGTATATCATTGCACCTTCACTGTGTCTGGGTCAAAATCCTGGAACTCCTTCCCTTCCTAAAGCACTACGGGTGTACCTACATCACAGGAACTGCAGCAGTTCAAGAAAGCAGCTCAAGGGCAATTAGGGATGGACAATAAATGCTAGCCTTGACAGCAATGCTCACATCCTATAAACAAATTTAAAAAGGTCAAATTTAACATCCATTTTCCTTAGTTTTCCAAAAGCATCAAGTATAAGGAATAAATATACTCAAAAATCAATTCTTTCCAATCATGAAGCCAAGAGGAACATCTCTGAAGCATATCAGGGATTTGAGATATTTGCGTCTTAAATAACTGCTCCCATTTTGGAACGGGGTGGGGGTGGGATTTGCACTTATTTGATACAGCAATATCAACTTGTCAGTTAAACCAACAACTTATTGGCAGTATTTCAACTATTCAAGCCTACATACAGTTTGATATTAACATGGCAAAATCCCAGCAATTCACTACAAAAACACAACCCTTTAGTTTGCAAGCCTTAACAATTCCAAAATTGCTCAGGCCAACTCAGATGTTACCAGCCTTCTGGAAACAGAATTACTTAAAAAGTCAGCTGAATATTCTCTCTCAATGTGGTGCAAAAGGTTTTTATTAAATTGAATCAGTCGTGCAGATTTATGAAATTTGGTTACTTTCTATGATTACGCCCATTTTCTTTTAAGTCACAGATTTTTCAGATCAGTATTGCAGTCACTAATAGAATGACATTGGTCTCAGTACCATGAGAGCACAAAATATATTACTCAAATTTTGAACCCTGCTCACACGAAAAAAATTGTTTCAAGTCATGGCTGTAAGGGTTACATTCCAAATAAGAGAAGAACAAATTAGGACTTGCCAGGAATTTACCATGTGCATAAAATCTGAATTTGCAAAAATGTGGGTCTATTTTACTTGAAAAGAAAAAAATATATTTTTTAAGGTGAGACTTTCCAAGGTAAACTGATGTCAGGGAAATTAAAGCAGCAACATACTTAGATATACATTTTAGACAGCTCTCTGTTCTAGGTCTAAGTAAGATAATTAAATTATCTGCTTAGCTCTGTTCAAAATCTGAAATTTAGGTCACCAGGGTCAAAAATAGGAGTCATCTAATATTCACACTACAGCTCAGATTGGGAAGCACATTCACCTGCTCCTGGTCCAGTCCAATTTGGGCTTATCATAGACTTTGGCCCATACATTTGGCCCTTACTCCCTGTCTGGGTGCAGCACTGGCAGGTCATTAAATGGTCAGCAGATCATTAAAATTAAATTTCCCACTGTCTAGAGACAGTGACTGACCAGGTATCTTATAGTTAGACAATAAATATTTTTCAGCTTTTTGGAAAGTAGAAGTTGCAATATACATGGGTTACCATACTCGTGAGTAAACATAGTAACTAACTGCCAAGCAAGATAAATCAACAAAAGAAAATGAGCATCTGAAGCACTCATTCCCTTCACGACTAAATCCAGTAATTTGGTTTCAATTTTTTTTATATAAAGTAAACCACAGCAGTCTGATTGACTATATCGCAAACAACCTTTCAATAAAGGTTATAAACAATTATTGTTAAAGTTTGTGTACAGAATTTTTCCTTTTAAAAAATAAAAAAATAGACACTACTCTGTTACAAGTCACTTTAGTTTGTCTGTTATTACTTCATGCTTTTCCTCCACATCCTGAAGGCCAAAGTTTGAATAGTAGATATAGCTGTCAGATTTTAATAATCTGCAAATCATAAACTTATGTAATATTAGAATCCAATACTCTAAATGTAGGGCTTGCCTTAGTGGGCTGTTTTATAAATGCACTTAGAGTAGAGCACTGGTTACTGTCTTTGCAACTGAACAGGCCCAACACTGGAGTATTTATCAAGTGCACAATCCAAAGAGAAGTCTAATTCACTAATCAACAAAGGAAATATTTGCAGACATGGGTGATAGTGCTAAAAGCATTTTAGCAGTTAAATTTACCACTTTTAACATTTATCGCCAATACAGGTCCAATCCAAACATATTTCTACCACTGAAACACAGGGATCAAGAGGAGAGACACACAACACTTGCAGATCAAGTTCACCCGTGGAATAAAGTGCCCAGTGAACTGTCAAAGAAATCCCTCTTTGCTCCCGCCAATGCTGAACAAATATGAATTTTGCAGGATACCAAGTTCTCTGGTATTTTCGTTCAAAAAACTATCAAAAAGACTTTGGAAGGGCAAAAAAGGATTCCTGGTAATATGTTTTGGCCCTCAGATCAGTAAAAATTATAGATGCCAATGTAGAACAAATTAGTGTTAGCACACACATGGTCACCCACTAGGACTACCTGCATGGCTTAATGTCAGGATCTGTGGTATAAACTCTGGAAAAGCTGGTGATTTTACTCCAGCGATGTCCAGAGTAAGCCACAGAATTTCTATCAAGATTTTAAAATAAGCAGTGTTTAGGGTGGAAAACTGGGTAGTTTTTCATGTAATCACAAAAGAGCCCCACTGTCAAAGTTGACAGCTTTGCTTGCAACCAAATTATACTGTCAGGTGGCAAATTATAGAGAAATTGATTTCCAGTCCACGAGAGACCAGCTCCAATATGTTTACATACTTTTTCACATGCAAATACTAGTTTTCATATACGCAAGAGAAAATTTTTAATTGATAATTTATTCAATAGTACTGCTCAATCTTTATATTTGAAAAAAAGTTTAACCACTAACCAAACAAGTAGACAACTTTGAAATTTGTATGAAACTCTAAACAATTTTGACCAGGTTGCACTGCTTTTAGTAGTGAGTGATATAATCAGGCATTTACAAAACACACTACACTTCAGAGTAAATAGTCAGTCATGAAAGTAGACCACATTAATCAGGCAATAAATTCATAACATAGTAATTTGCTAAATTTATCAATATGAAAGAACACAGCCACTCTGCCAGCAAGTACTCTCAAAGCAAACTGCTTACCCATTACTTGCTACTTTAACAATTACACCTTTAGAGTTGCAAATGAGGTTAAAAATCAAAGTTATGACAAAAAGCTATAGAGCTGAAACTTTAAGTCTGTTTCTTCTCCATAGATGTTGTCCAACCTGTTGAGCACTTCAATTCAATTTCACTTTATTATCCATGCAAAAATTCATTTCAGGTGCATTGATTTATTTGTATTTTTTAAACAATGAATGAATGATAACAATAAACAAAAGAAAATTACTCTATCACAGAACTTTAAATATGCATTAAAAACGATTCCAATGCATTAAAATAATCAACGAGTCCCACCCAAACTGCATATCCTAGTCCTTACAAAGTCCTGTTAAAAGTTCTTAGAGAAGGGCACAAATGAGTTCGGAAACCAATTTGTCCTGCATCTGAGGGATTGTAAACTTTTCCCTGAACGTATCCAACAGTAATACTGGGACAAGGAATGGTTCTTATTTTTCTAGAATTTTCTGTTTTTATTTCACACATCCAGCAGCTGCAGTATTTTACTTCTTCATTAAAAATCAAATTGCTTTTTTTTTTAAAAAAGGAAACATCTGTATTCTTGCTATGTTTACTTACAATATTTTTGCTACATTTTTGTAAATCCAATAACTAACAATGCCTAAAATACCAGCTTCCTTCATATTTAATCCAGAAACACAAATTGCCATCCAGACTTATCCCAGTGGAAGGTGTTCAAATTATGCAATGTTGTAATGACAGTTAAAATATATCCCTTAAGCGAATGCATAGTATAACCAAACAACTTGGATGTGAATTGCAGCAAATAATCCAATGCAAAATATCACCAGCCCCTGGCATGCTAGGAGCTCCAATATGAAACTATAAATGGCTAAGTGGAAAGGTATGGGCAGCATTTAAGGTGAAAACCCCAAATGAATTTCAAAGGACTGATTGTTCTTTTATTCCTGTATAAACCACTGGGGCTGAGGCTTGGCCTCAACTGGAAGATTGCGCCCAGTTCTGGAGACCACACTTTAGGAAGGATGTGAAGGCATTAGAGAGGGTGCAGAAGAGATTCACATGGATAGTTCCAGGGATGAGGAACTTTAAGTTCCGTAGATAGGTCTGAGAAGCTGGGGCTGTGCTCCTTTGAGGAGACAGGGAGTACAGCAGGTTTGATAAAAGTTTCAAATTCACCAAAGGTTTGAACAAAGTAGATAGGGAGAGGCTGGTTCTCGGTCCTTCCACCTATGGAAACAGAGGACACTGATTTCAAGTGGTTGGCAAAGAAGCAATAGCAACATGCAGAATTTTTTTTAATGCAGCAAGTGATTAGGATTGGAATGCACTGCTGGGAGTGGTGGAGGCAGATTCAATCATGGCTTTCAAAAGGGAACTGAATAATTATCTGAAGAGAAAAAAAAATTGCAATGCTATAGGGAAAAGGCAGGATAGTGGGACCAGGCAAATTGCTCTTGCAGAGAGCTGCCATGGACCCAGCGGGCAGAAAGGTCTGCTTGTGCACTGTAACCATTCTCTGATTCCATGTAGGAGACTGTTCTTTTAAACATATGAACAATAAGCTTATGTGAATTACCATGTTCTATATTAACTAGTCCTAATAGTTAATTTAAACTGCTTGCAAGGACAGGGGTTTTCCGACTTGTGTGAGGAACTCAATAAAAATATTGGCACTCCTGGTGAAACTACCCTGCTTCCAAAAAACAGCGCTCATTATTATACTAAAAAGATAAGTAAACAAATATGGACAACTGATCAAAAACTACCACCAAGTGGCCTCATGCACTCAAAGTAACTTCTCACACAAAACTTCATCCACATCCATACATAAAAGTGTTTAAACATATTAATATGTTGGCCCAGGTTCACAGCTGAACCTCAATAATAGCCGAGATGTTAGGGTGGTAACAAATTCAGATAACAAAGGTAATAACTTAAAGAAGGTCCAAGCCGAGCACTGCTGGAATACTGTGGAGAAAAACAGCCAGTGTTCCAACTTGGATCACCACATAATGGCCTCATGTTGGTCTGCAAAAGAGTAAGAATATGCTTGACTATGATTTCTCCCTCCGCTCCCTGACCCACACCAAATACAGCCCACCAATATTCACTTGTTCACAAAGGACTGAGCACAAAAATCAAGGCCAACACTCCAGTGCAGTGCAGACGGAATGCTCCACTGTCAGAGATGCTAACTATTGGATGAAGCCTTAAACTGAGGTTCTGTCTGCCCTCAAGTGGACACAAAAGATCCTATGGCAATATTCAAAAGGTCTGAGATTTCTCCCAGTGTCCTGACCAACCTGTATCCCTCAACCAAAACCAGAACACAGACGAGTTGATAATGTTTCTTGGAAAAACTCAGCAGGTCTGACAGCATCTGCGGAGAGGAATACAGTTAACATTTCAAGGCCGTATGACTCTTCAACAGAACTAAGGAAAAATAGAAGAGAGGTGAAATATAAGCTGATTTAAGGGGGGGGTGGGACAAGTAGGGTTGGATAGAGGGCCAGCGATAGGTGGAGATTGCCAAAAGATGTCATAGACAAAAGGACATAGAGGTGTTGACGGTGGTGATATTAGCTAAGCAATGTGCTAATAGGTGACATTAAGGGTAGAAAGCAGGACGAGCAAGGTACAGATAGCCCTAGTGGGGGCAGGGTAGAGGGGAAGGGATTTCACTTGCACTTCCCTCAATTTAATCTACTGCATTCGCGGCTCCCAATGCGGTTTCCTCTACATCGGAGAGACCAAATGCAGACTGGGTGACCGCTTTGCAGAACACCTTCGGTCTGTCCGCAAGCATGACCTAGACTCCCTGTTGCTTGCCATTTCAACACTCCACCCTGCTCTCATACCCACGTGTCCGTCCTTGGCCTGCTGCAATGTTCCAATGAAGCTAAACGCAAACTGGAGGAACAGCACCTCATCTTCCGACTAGGCACTTTATAGCCTTCCGGACTGAATATTGAGTTCAACAACTTTAGATCGTGAACTCTATCCTCCATCCCCACCCACTTTCCGATCCCCCTTTTTTCCAATAATTTATATAGATTTTTCTTTTCCCACCTATTTCCATTATTTTTAAATATATTTCCATCCATTGTTTTATCTCTACCTTTTAGCCTATTTCGATCCCCCCACCACCCCACCCCCACTAGGGCTCTGTACCTTGCTCGTCCTGCTTTCTACCCTTAATGTCACCTATTGGCACATTTCTTAGATAATATCACCACTGTCAACACCTCTTTGTCCTTTTGTCTATGACATCTTTCAGCAAACTCCACCTATCACTGGCCCTCTATCCAGCTCTACTTGTCCCACCCCTCCTTAAACCAGCTTATATTTCACCTCTATTCTATTTTTCCTTAGTTCTGTTGAAGGGTCATACAGACTCGAAACGTTAACTGTGCTCCTTTCCACAGATGCTTTCAGACCTGCTGAGTTTTTCCAGGTATTTTTATTTTTGTTTTGGATTTCCAGCATCCGCCATTTTTCGCTTTTATGATAATGTTTCTTGCCATTTGTGGGACCTTACTGGGTGCAAATTGTGCAAACGTTTCCCGCACGGCAACAACAACACTTCAAAAGTGCTCCACTGGCTGTTAAGTGCTTTGCAAAGTCACGAGTAGTTCTATATCAATGCAAAGCTTGTTCTTTCGTTACACATATGGCATCCATGCAGTTGCAGCCTAGCAAGAAGTCAACCCTTCTGAGGGAAGAGGAGGCAGGAGGGGCAAAAATATTTGCAGTAGAGTTAACAATTGCAGTAGAGAACAATTGAGGGCAAAGCAAAAAGAATCACCTCCAAATACCGTGTGCTATCAAACCAGTGTGCTAACTACCATGTTTAGATTTCGAAAACTGACCAAAGTATGCTAGCTGTCTGGTAGGCTGACGTAAACAAAAGCTGAAAATTAACATTTCTGGCGAGTTCCTGATAGAACATTCAGAGAATTTCTTTCCTCCCCTTCAAAGCATTCTTGCTGCCAAACACGAACATTATTTGGCATCTGCCAAAGGCTAAATAAGATACTGAGACACTAGGCTGAGCATATCAGCTGAAAGCATTTCAAAAAAGAAAATGTTCAATATCATTTTGCATTAAACTTAAGCCCCAAGGTTAGATTACAGAAACAAAATGATGATATTGTTAGAACTTATTAGTTTTAAACATGTCAGTCAGCATGTACATATTTTGGATCAGATGTTACAATTATCAACATAAGTTATATAAGTGGCTCACTTAATTGAAATGTAGGAATCATGTTCCTCTGGCATCTACTTACCTGAACTGCATAATTACTTTATGATGCTTTTCCTGAGACATTAGGTTTAGACATGACCTGCAAGGATCTTGTTTCTTGTTTTACTGGTACCTAATATCTTGGATTGTTACCATATTTAGGAAACCGAACTCAAACATGGAAATGCCATTGAAAATGAATAGGGGTTACAATGAGTCTAAGCATTTTATGAACCCCCATCGCATAAAAACAAAATATATTACCGCTTTGTTACTACCTTTCTTCCTAGCTTGAACATCCTCAATTTCGTGGATCTTTACGAAATTACAAAGGTGATTATTCAAAAATTATTTAAAATCACTCATTTCTATGCACTTTTTGAACCCATCCAATCTCATCATTGGATTCTTTAACTTTCTATCCTCTCGTATCTTGCACAGTGAATCTAGATGGAGTTAGGTCACAGATTAGCAAGGATCTGTGAACAGCACAGCAGACATGAGGGGCTAAATCGCCCAATCCTGTTCTTAAATTCCTAGATTACTGTCAGCACATTATTTAACTAAGCTTGACCCTATCTTCAAGTGTGCACAGACATACAAATCCTTATACTTGTATTTACTACAATATACAGGAGTCACTGTCCACTGATCAGGAAACACAAATGATTTTCTCCAACCTAAACCAGGGACAATGTGGCATATGTCAGCAAGTTGGATGAAACAGCTAACTCACAAAGACTAGGCATTGAACTGGGATTCAAAACCACCAATTAAGGCATCTAGAAAGGTGGTATTATTATATATTATCTCTATCCTTAATTTGGCAAGAAAAACCAACTTGCATTTACACAGCACCTATTATGGCCTCAAAGTCCCAAAAAGCTTCACAACCGATTTCTGCAATATGATCTCATTAACAAGAAAGAGATGTATTACTGATGTAGATTGGGGGATAAATGTTAGCCTGGACATCAGAAGAATTCTCTTCTATTCTTCAAATAATGCCACATGATTTACATCCACCCAAATTTAGCAGCTCATTCTAAAGATGGCACCTTTGACATTGCAAGACACCCTCAGTACTGCACTGGTGTCAGTCTAAATGATGCCTTTGGAGTAGGGTTTGATCCCACAACCCAGCTTCAAAGAGAGTCTCTCTGAAACAAGGTAACGATTTATGCCAGTGAACTTAAAACAATACGTAATTTTATCATGCTTTTGTTTAATGTTACCTATTAGTCCTTTGAATAGAATGCCTCCTTATAGAATTGAGAGAGAAATAAGTATCATCAGCCTTCTTGTCTAATGGTACCAACATACCTCAGGAGAAGAGCATGCAAGTCAATAAACTGTAGTGTTTTGCCAATACTTTGTGATTCTCTTAATTCCATATTTTAAATTATTCCTACCACAAGCAACAGACCTGCATCTACCAGTGCTTGCATCCAAGTATATATTATATAACTCAACATAATATAGCTCTCCAGACATACCGGCAATCCAAAACTGGAAGAACAAAATATATAATTGTACTGCTGGGTGGTTTTCACATTTCAAGTGGACACAGTATAAACATTTCACACGCCCACCATTACAGTTCACTGAAATCCTAATGACAGCACGGGAAAGCACTTTCATCCTGCAATTATATGTTTTAGATGTTTAAAGCGTTAGTGAAAATGCAATTTAGGAGATACATAAAGCTTTTGAACTGCAAGTTGCTGCTTAAAGTTGAGAATTTTAAAGTTAAATTATAGCTGCAGTAAAGCACATGTTGTCCACCAGGCCACAATCAGACATTGAACAATTCTCCATTATTTTAAACCCTCATCTCCCAAAGCCTAGTATTGTAGCATCTCACACATGTACCAGCAAGCCCGACTGGGAGTTAAAGCAGAAAGTGAATTTTCAACCTCAAATAATTGCATGTAAAATAACAGGTTTACACACTGATCTTTCACCTTAAGCCCAAAGTTTCAAGAACAGTCCAAATTGATTGGACTACTGTTAGGCTTCGAAACAAAGAATTAAGCCAGTTTCAATTCAGTTCACAGGTGGCATGAGGTCACAATATAGAACTTCTAATCTAGCATGAATGGCTCCGAGTTGAGACTGCCTCTCAATGGCTCGTGTACAGTATAGAAAAATCTACACTGATGTATCTTGGAAATGTTCTTCCAAGGCTAGCATGTTGTAAAGGCAGCAAAAAGGGGACTTTGCTCCGAAACTCATTGTGTTGAACCCAACTTGGAAGTGATTGATTGCTGGCACGTAATCAAAAAAAAAATGCTCCACTCCCTAAAACCGATATGCCTCGAGATAAAATTCACCCAATTTATTTTTAAATGAAAGTTACACAAAACAATTCTTGGTAAGAGTGCCATATTTGGAAAAACAGTATTAGATTAAGAGGTATACGTCCATTCCTGCACACAAAGTACTGCTCCCCAGAGTGATTACAATGTTGGCGGAATAATATTGCAGGTCCCGAGCAAACAAATTATTATCCACACAATAAATGAAGACACCAGCACACAACAGCAAGCTTTGTACCATATACACCATATTTCCATTCTATTTTTGTAAACAAACATACGTGCACAATAAGAGTAGGCATGAATGCAAGACTTGTGTGCACAGAGCTAATATTTACTATTGTGAAGAAAATAAAACAGAGCCATAATTTCACTTACAATCAAAGAGTTCTCATGCTGAAACTCTAGGATCCCAGAGGCAAACACAAATCTTGCCCAATATTATACTGAAACAATTATGCTAATTAAGGAGACAGCAAGTTTCTTTGTATTCACCTATAGTAGGTAACCACTGATAATGTACACAACATTCTGGAACAGATTCTGTTCATACAAGTTGCACTGTGAAATTCTTTGGGACTAATAGCTATGCAACATAGCTATGGGGAGAGGACCAAAGGAATGGTGTATCTTGATGGAACTTTAGAGACTCAAAAGGATGCAATGTTTACAGTGTATAATCATTTATTTTATTTTTTAAGATATGCACCTTTCTTCTTCTCCTCGTCTACAAGTAACAAAGATCTCTATTTGACATAAAGCATTAGGTTTACCACACCCCTTCCCAGCAACTCTCCCTCCACCACCACTCCTCTCCTCTCCAACCTACCAAACAATTAGTCCTCAAGAGTCTGACATGCCAACAAAAACATGAGCGACACAGCACATGCTGGATCAGATTAAGCTACTTAATGTACTAGCATAAGCATGCAGTATTTTGTCTCCTTTAGCTCAACTGAGCAATTTCACAAATCAGCCAGTTATCTCTGTAGGTAAGCACATCAAGCAACCAGTGACGAGATTCTCAATTGACTAAGTTTATATAATGCAGTGAAAGATGTCTGATGTCCAACCATATTATTCAGAACAGGAGATACTGAACTTTCAAACATCATCCATCTGCCAGAAGACGTTTCTCTTAGCCATCAGAACAGGACTTGTAAACAACTTGCATTTATATAGCACCATTAACACCGATAAACATCCCACAATATTCCAGAGGCATAATCAGACAAAAATGGCCACCAGAGGAGGAAAGATTAGGATAGGTGACCAAAAGTTTAGTCCAAATTGTTAGGTTTTAGGTATGGTCTTAAAAAAAAAGAGACACACGGTTTAGGAAGGGTATTTCAGAGTGTGATTCCTCGACAGCTAACAGCATGCCCATTGACAGGGGTGGGAGACAGAGTCGAGGGAACGGAGAGTTCAGCTTGGGTTGCAGGGCTGAAGGAGGTTACAGATAAAGCAAAGAGCAGTTTCAAACATGAGGATCAGAATTTTAAATTGGAGAAGCTGAGGGGCCAATGTAGGTCAGCAAGGAGAGGAGTGATGGGCAAGCTGAAGTTGTTGTGGGATAGGATAACATGAGGTAGCATTTTAGGCGAGCCGAGGTTAAGGCTATGGAGGACAGGAGGCTGTTCAAAAGACATCACAATAGTCAACAAAGGCAGGATCAGTTTCAGAAGCAGATGAGCTGAGTTGGGCACTGCTACAATGTGAAAGTAGGCAGTCTTTGTAATGGAAAGTACATGGAGTCGAAATAACTTGGGGTCAAACAGTAATGGCCAATATTCTGATTCCTCCTCATGGCACACCAGTTGCATCAGAGGCAGGGGTACAGGGTAGGAAGAGGGAGGTGGGATGGGAAAGCAGCACAGAGCCAGCTAAATGGATGCTGGCAATTCCAGTGACATAGAAGTTTTCACATTTGTCGGAGGTGAGGATAATGGGGGCAGCAGAGAGGAGTTTAAGGAATGATCCTGAACGAATGGACAGTTTTGGCAGGAGAGTGATTTCTGATAAGACCCGATATGGCTCAGATCTAGTGATGCACAAATAACCAGTCGTGCACCAGATATGCTCGCTTTTTCGCCACATTTGACTTGAAGGAGTGAATATGGGGAGAATACCAGGGGAATAGCCAGGATGGAACAGTAAATGTTTTACATAAGATAAGGGCATCAAAAGTGAAGGAGTCAAAAGTGATAAGGAGATCAACAGCTGCAGAAACATCATGGCAAATGAAAGGCAAAGTTTAGATTGTTGGCAATTTAAAAATGCAATCATAAATAAGTAGCGTCAGGGAGTTTTATTTTCCCAGAACAGGTCTGAGAAAAGTGGGCTTGGGGAGGGTGGGTGGTGTGAATGGGAGGGACATAAGGAAGTGGTTGAAGGTGATCATGCTGTGATCGAGACCACAAGAGCAAAAAAGCTACGTAGTATGGCTAAGTCAAGGCAGCGTCCATGAATATGGATAGTAGAGTTTATATGAAGAGAGAGGTTCAAGAAATACAGTGAAATCAGAGGGGTTTGGTGGGGGGGGGGGTGGAAGATGAGAAATCACTATGGGTAAAGAATGCTCAATGCATAGGCTGAGGGAGAGAAGTAGGGAAGAGGTCCCAGGGAAAATCTTAGAATGGGGCAGTAAAGAAGAAGAAAGGTTTTGAAAGACAAGCAAGGAGTGAAACAAGATAAATTGCTTAAAGGGGAATGTGAGAGAGCACATGGGGAAAAGCATCAATGGTATGATTTGCTGGTAAGGACAATACACCAATCGCCATCTTTCTTTAGATGGCCTTAATAAGGAGCAGGTTGTCACTACCTGTCAGCCAAATTTCAGTCAAAGCTGTGATTGTCAATCGATCTGCTGGCAGAGTCCAAGGGGACAGGGCAGATGGGATGAGCGGGACAGGAAGGAAGCAGGAGAATTGGCTCCCAATATATCCCAAATGATTCCAATTTCAACAAATCTCATGGAGCTGATGGCTGAGTACACAATGGCCAGCCAGAGCTTAAAAGCAGACCTAAAAGATCCCATAATTGTAGGTACGTAATTAAAAGCATGCACACTTTCAAAGCATTGCTGTCATCTAGAGACTCAATTAATATAAATTAAATAGAACTTTGCTCTTTTGGTTTACAATGTCAAAATAACATTTTTGATAAGATTGCAAAGCAGTAAGCTTGTTCCAACTATCTACTCTATTAAAACAAAAACAAAAATACCTGGAAAAACTCAACAGGTCTGACAGCATCTGCAGAGAGGGATACAGTTGACGTTTCGAGTCCGTATGACCCTTCATCAGAACTAAGACATATAGAAACGAGATGAAATATAAGCTAGTAGAGGGGGGTGGGTGGGACAGATAGAACTCGATATCAAATCTGGCCCCTATCGAGCTCTACCTGTCCCATCCCCTTCTACCAGCTTATATTTCATCTCATTTCTATATGTCTTAGTTCTGATGAAGGGTCATATGGACTCAAAACGTCAACTGTATCCCTCTCCGCAGATGCTGTCAGACCTGCTGAGTTTTTCCAGGTATTTTTATTCTAAATTTCCAGCATCCGCAGTATTTTGCTTTTATCTTTATGACAGGATTTAAAGCTTTTCTGAGTTTCAATTCGGATTTACAAAAAGTAAACTACAATTTTTAATAAAACTACTTCTGACACATATCACAATCCAGGCCACACACTTCAGTACGGGCGAAAAAGTTGTTCTGATCTGGAACCTGAAACTTACAAGCAATTTAATGACCTCTAATTCGCTATGATCTTAACAAAATTACATGGATTCCCACAAGTCATGCTGCGGCAATGGTTTTAATGGGGCAGCAAAGATTAACTGTTCAATATCAGAAAGATGCTCCAAACTGTCCATTAGCAACAGGGGAGAAATTCCCTGGTGTTACAAAGCTGAAGAGTGTATTCCACCTTTCCTGAATAAACTCTGGCAATAATTCATATAACGTCAATTTGCAGCGTTGATTTTAATGCAATTTCGCGTACCTACGAATATTTTACACTGATATAAACTAACATGGTATTTCTCTTTGCAAGTCACTTTTTGCTGCAAGAAGACATATAATGTGAAACATTTAACATTTCGTCCCGTCCAAATCTACAGCTGCACTACAGACATTAGTCACATTTCTAAAGTCTAGATGCGTGTGAATTGTAACACACTTTGCAATGCCTCCGGCTTTCTCAACAGTGATTCAAGTTTGTCAGCTCTTTTTTATTTCTAAAGTCAGAAGGGGGGGGGGGGGGCGGGGGGCCTGTCCCCATTTCCCCCACCACAATCAGAACCCAGCTCTCACGCGATCACCCTTAGCAGAGGATGTTTGCCGGTTAATAAAACATCGAAAAAAAATCTCATTCTTCCCCGAAAGTTAGCAAATCTTCAAAAATTGAAGTATTAGGAAGAAGTCTTGTATCTTCTCTTCCAAACAACCCCCTCTCCTTTTCCTGCTGAATAAACAAAAAAAAAGCCTTGCTAAAAAAATGTGCCAGCTCAGAGGAGGCAGAAGCTCCGCCGAGTTTGCACAAGAAAACCCCTTACATTTAAATTATATATATATATGTGTGTGTGTGAGTGTGAGAGTGTGTATGTGTACACATTTATATCACAATATGCATTTCCGCTTTTATTGGTTCCCACAACAGAAGGTCAACCTTCACACCAAACAACACCCAGCCCAATCTCCCAGCCCCAACCCCAGCCTCAACCCCAACCCCATCCTCCCGGCCCCAGCCCCAACCCCAGCCTCAACCCCAACCCCATCCTCCCGGCCCCAGCCCCAACCCCAGCCCCAACCCTATCCTCCCAGCCCCAACTCCATCCTCAGCCCCAACCCCATCCTCAGCCCCAAACCCAACCCCATCCTCAGCCCCAACCCCAACCCCATCCTCAGCCCCAACCCCAACCCCATCCTCAGCCCCAACTCCAACCCCATCCTCAGCCCCAACTCCAACTCCAACTCCAACCCCATCCTCAGCCCCAACTCCAACTCCAACTCCAACCCCATCCTCAGCCCCAACTCCAACTCCAACCCCATCCTCAGCCCCAACTCCAACTCCAACCCCATCCTCAGCCCCAACTCCAACTCCAACCCCAACCCCAACCCCAACCCCAACCCCATCCTCAGCCCCAACTCCAACCCCAACCCCAACCCCATCCTCAGCCCCAACTCCAACCCCAACCCCATCCTCAGCCCCAACTCCAACCCCATCCTCAGCCCCAACTCCAACCCCAAACCCATCCTCAGCCCCAACTCCAACCCCAACCCCATCCTCAGCCCCAACTCCAACCCCAACCTCATCCTCAGCCCCAACTCCAACCCCATCCTCAGCCCCAACTCCAATCCCATCCTCAGCCCCAACTCCAACCCCAACCCCATCCTCAGCCCCAACTCCAACCCCATCCTCAGCCCCAACTCCAACCCCAACCCCATCCTCAGCCCCAACTCCAACCCCAACCCCATCCTCAGCCCCAACTCCAACCCCATCCTCAGCCCCAACTCCAACCCCAACCCCATCCTCAGCCCCAACTCCAACCCCAACCCCATCCTCAGCCCCAACTCCAACCCCAACCCCATCCTCAGCCCCAACTCCAACCCCAACCCCATCCTCAGCCCCAACTCCAACCCCATCCTCAGCCCCAACTCCAACCCCAACCCCATCCTCAGCCCCAACTCCAACCCCAACCCCATCCTCAGCCCCAACTCCAACCCCAACCCCATCCTCAGCCCCAACTCCAACCCCATCCTCAGCCCCAACTCCAACCCCATCCTCAGCCCCAACTCCAACCCCATCCTCAGCCCCAACTCCAACCCCATCCTCAGCCCCAACTCCAACCCCATCCTCAGCCCCAACTCCAACCCCATCCTCAGCCCCAACTCCAACCCCATCCTCAGCCCCAACTCCAACCCCATCCTCAGCCCCAACTCCAACCCCATCCTCAGCCCCAACTCCAACCCCATCCTCAGCCCCAACTCCAACCCCATCCTCAGCCCCAACTCCAACCCCATCCTCAGCCCCAGCCCCAACCCCAGCCCCAGCCCCAACCCCAGCCCCAGCCCCAACTCCAACCCCATCCTCAGCCCCAACTCCAACCCCATCCTCAGCCCCAACTCCAACCCCATCCTCAGCCCCAACTCCAACCCCAACCCCATCCTCAGCCCCAACTCCAACCCCATCCTCAGCCCCAGCCCCAGCCCCAACCCCAGCCCCAGCCCCAACCCCATCCTCAGCCCCAACTCCAACCCCATCCTCAGCCCCAACTCCAACCCCAGCCCCAGCCCCAGCCCCAACCCCAGCCCCAGCCCCAACTCCAACCCCATCCTCAGCCCCAACTCCAACCCCATCCACAGCCCCAGCCCCAACCCCATCCTCAGCCCCAGCCCCAACCCCAGCCCCAGCCCCAACTCCAACCCCATCCTCAGCCCCAACTCCAACCCCATCCTCAGCCCCAACTCCAACCCCATCCTCAGCCCCAACCCCAACCCCATCCTCAGCCCCAACTCCAACCCCATCCTCAGCCCCAACTCCAACCCCATCCTCAGCCCCAACTCCAACCCCATCCTCAGCCCCAACTCCAACCCCATCCTCAGCCCCAACTCCAACCCCATCCTCAGCCCCAACTCCAACCCCATCCTCAGCCCCAACTCCAACCCCATCCTCAGCCCCAACTCCAACCCCATCCTCAGCCCCAGCCCCAACCCCAGCCCCAGCCCCAACTCCAACCCCATCCTCAGCCCCAACTCCAACCCCATCCTCAGCCCCAACTCCAACCCCATCCTCAGCCCCAACTCCAACCCCATCCTCAGCCCCAACTCCAACCCCATCCTCAGCCCCAACTCCAACCCCATCCTCAGCCCCAACTCCAACCCCATCCTCAGCCCCAACTCCAACCCCATCCTCAGCCCCAACTCCAACCCCATCCTCAGCCCCAACTCCAACCCCATCCTCAGCCCCAACTCCAACCCCATCCTCAGCCCCAACTCCAACCCCATCCTCAGCCCCAACTCCAACCCCATCCTCAGCCCCAACTCCAACCCCATCCTCAGCCCCAACTCCAACCCCATCCTCAGCCCCAACTCCAACCCCATCCTCAGCCCCAACTCCAACCCCATCCTCAGCCCCAACTCCAACCCCATCCTCAGCCCCAACTCCAACCCCATCCTCAGCCCCAACTCCAACCCCATCCTCAGCCCCAACTCCAACCCCATCCTCAGCCCCAACTCCAACCCCATCCTCAGCCCCAACTCCAACCCCATCCTCAGCCCCAACTCCAACCCCATCCTCAGCCCCAACTCCAACCCCATCCTCAGCCCCAACTCCAACCCCATCCTCAGCCCCAACTCCAACCCCATCCTCAGCCCCAACTCCAACCCCATCCTCAGCCCCAACTCCAACCCCATCCTCAGCCCCAACTCCAACCCCATCCTCAGCCCCAACTCCAACCCCATCCTCAGCCCCAACTCCAACCCCATCCTCAGCCCCAACTCCAACCCCATCCTCAGCCCCAACTCCAACCCCATCCTCAGCCCCAGTCTGTGCCGATGGACATTTGCTGCCTTTACCTGGTGAGTGGCCGACTCTCCTCCTCCTCCTCCTCCCGCCGCCGCCGCCGGGCTGAGTGATTGGCCGCGGCCCCCGAGCCTCCCCGCTCGGGTCACTCAATCTCTTCCTCTCCCGAGGCCCGGCCCAGCCCGGTCCGGCTGACAGCTCCGTCCGTCACCGACAGGGAAGCACAGCTCCCCCCAGCCCCGGCCCCTTCCCCCCGCCGTTAGCCGGTTTACCCCCCCACCCACCCCCCCGGCCCCAAACCCCCCTCCCTCCCCCCACCCCCCCGGACACACTCTGCCTCCCCGGCCGCTCAAAGGCTCGGGGGGTTTTGCTGCCCGCCCCGCGGCCGGTGGTGGTTTACCCGGAGGTTTCAGGCCTTGCCCCCGGTGTTATTGTTGTCTCCGCTCCCTCCCCCTCTCCCCGCTCTCTCTCTCACTCCCCCCCCTCAGACACTAACTCAGCTCCGGGCGACGCTCCGACACCAGCCGCGCGGCCTCCCCAAGCTCCAGACCGCCAACGTCATTGCGTCACCGCCGCGACTCCTCCATCTTAGGTAATCACGTAAACGTGCGCGCTTCCCTCCACCGTGCACTCCCGTCCCGCGCGCGCTTCCCGCCACCGTGCACTCCCGTCCCGCGCGCGCTTCCCGCCACCGTGCACTCCCGTCCGGCACGCACTCCTCCCCGCGCGCATGCGCTGCTCTCTCCCCCCCCCCCGCGCACTCCCCTCCCCCACACCCCCCCTCCCCACCCACACATTCCCCTCCCCCACACACCCCCCTCCCCCACCGTGCACTCCCCTCCCCCACACACTCCCCTCCCCCCCGCACACACCCCTCCCCCACACACTCCCCTCCCCCACCGCACACTCCCCACCCCCACCGCGCACTCCCCTCCCCCACACCCCCCCCTCCCCCACCGTGCACTCCCCTCCCCCACCGTGCACTCCCCTCCCCCACACACTCCCCCCCCCGCACACACCCCTCCCCCACACACTCCCCCCCCCCCGCACACACCCCTCCCCCACACACTCCCCTCCCACCACACACTCCCCACCCCCACCGCGCACTCCCCTCCCCCACACACTCCCCTCCCCCACACACTCCCCTCTCCCACCGCACACTCCCCTCCCCCCACACACTCCCTCCCCCACACCCCCCCTCCCCCACCGTGCACTCCCCTCCCCCACACACTCCCCCCCCGCACACACCCTCCCCCACACACTCCCCCCCCGCACACACCCCTCCCCCACACACTCCCCTCCCCACCACACACTCCCCACCCCACCGCGCACTCCCCTCCCCCACACACTCCCCTCCCCACACACTCCCCTCTCCCACCGCACACTCCCCTCCCCCACACACTCCCCTCCCCCACACCCCCCCTCCCCCACCGTGCACTCCCCTCCCCCACACACTCCCCCCCCCCGCACACACCCCTCCCCCACACACTCCCCCCCCGCACACACCCTCCCCCACACACTCCCTCCCCCACCACACACTCCCACCCCCACCGCGCACTCCCTCCCCCACACACTCCCCTCCCCCACACACTCCCCTCTCCCACCGCACACTCCCCTCCCCCACACACTCCCCTCCCCCACCGCACACTCCCCTCCCCACACACTCCCCTCCCCCCCGCACACTCCCTCCCCCACCGCACACTCCCCTCCCCCCGCACACTCCCTCCCCCACCGCACACTCCCCTCCCCCCCCGTACACACCCCTCCCCCACACACTCCCCTCCCCACCGCACACTCCCCTCCCCCCCGCACACACCCTCCCCCACACACTCCCCTCCCCCACCGCACACTCCCCACCCCCACCGCACACTCCCCACCCCCGCACACTCCCCTCCCCCACACACTCCCCTCCCCCGCACACTCCCCTCCCCCACCGCACACTCCCCTCCCCCACCGCACACTCCCCTCCCCCACACACTCCCCTCCCCCACACACACCCCTCCCCACCGCACACTCCCCTCCCCCACACACTCCCCTCCCCACACACTCCCCTCCCCCACCGCACACTCCCCTCCCCCACACACACCCCTCCCCCACCGCACACTCCCCTCCCCCACACACTCCCCTCCCCCACACACTCCCCTCCCCACCGCACATTCCTCTCCCCCACACACTCCCCTCCCCGACCGCACACTCCCCTCCCCCACCGCACACTCCCCTCCCCACACACTCCCCTCCCCATGCACTCCCCTCCTCCACACACTCCCCTCCCCCACACACTCCCCTCCCCCACCGCACACTCCCCTCCCCCACCGCGCACTCCCCTCCCCCACACACTCCCCTCCCCCACACACTCCCCTCCTCCACACACTCTCCTCCCCCACACACTCCCCTCCCCCACCGCACACTCCCCTCCCCCACCGCACACTCCCCTCCCCCGCGCACGCGCCTCTCCCACACACTCCGTTACGCCCACTGCGCACTCCTCCCACTCAAACCTCTCCCCCATGCGCTCCCCTTCCCCTGATAGGTACTCACCCCCCACAGAATCACAGAATTGTTATGGTGCAAAAGGGGGCCATTCGGCCCATCGTGTCTGCACCAGCTCTCCAAATGAGCATTACAACTTAATGCCAATCTCCTGCCTTTTCCCCGTAATCTTGCACGTTGTTTCTATTCAAATAACCATCCAATTCCCTCTTGGATGCCTCGGTTGAACCTGCCTCCACCAAACTTCCAGGCCGTGCATTCCAAACCCTAACCACTTGCTGTGTGAAAAAGCTTTTTCTAACATCGCATTTTCTTCTTTCGTAAATCACTTTAAATCTGTGCCCTTTCATTTTCGATCCTTTTTCGAGCGGGAACAGTTTCTCCCTATCCACTCTGTCCAGACCCCTCATGATTTTGAACCCCTCTACCTAATCTCTTCTTAGCCTTCTCCTCTCCAAGAAGAAGTCTCAACTTCTCCAATCTATCTTCATAACTGAAGTTTCTCATACCTCTGTCTCCAGTTGGAAATTGGAGTTGAGGCCGAAATGAGATCAGCCATGATCGTATTGAATGGCGGGGCAGGCTCGAGGGGCTGAATTGCCGACTCCTGCTCCTAGTTCTTATGTGCTTATGTTCAATGCGGTCACATCCTTCCCAAAGTGTAGCGCCCAGAACTGTACACAACGCTCTAGCTGAAGGCTAACTAGTGTCCTATGCAAGTTCAGCATAACCTCCTTGCCCTTGTACACCATCCCCTGCACGGTCTGCTCCCACAGCGTCATGCACCCCGCACCTTCACCACCACGCACTCCCTCCCTCCCCCCCGACCACTGCTGCATGCTCCCCGCCCCACATGCTCTGCTCCCCACGCATGGTCCGCTACCCCTCTGCAAGAGCGTACCGCTCGGGGATGCGGCTCTGTTGCCATTTCTCTGGAATCACCAATGAGGGATTCAGAGTATCACAGAATTGTTACTGCTCAGGCCGTTCAGCCCATTTCGCTTCATGCCATTCTCCCACCCTCTCCCCCTAACCCTCCATATTCTTCCTTTTTAGAGAACAGTCTAAATCCCTTTTGAATGTCACAAAGGGTTGCCCCAAGTGCCACCATCAACCAACAATGTTTAAAACTGCTCCCTTTTTTAGAGGGGCACAACCAAAAAAAAAGCTGGAAATGCTCAGCAGGTCAGGCAGCAGCTGTGGAGAAAGAGATAGAGTTAACTTGTCAGTCCTGCCGCCTCAGTTGGGAGCACTCTCTGAGTGAGAAGGTTGTAGGTTCAAGACCCACTCCAAGGCCAGTGCAAAACTGATGGAGGTACTGTCTTTCAGGTGTGACATTAAACCAAGACCCTACTTGGTCTCTTAAGTGGATGTAAATGAAAATGATTCCATGGCAGCAGAGCTATCCTGGAAAATATTTATCTCTAATCACAAAAACAGATTACCTTGTAATTATCATTTTGCTGTTTGTGGGAGTTTGCTGTGTGCAAATTGGCTGCTGTGTTTCCAACATTGCAACAGTGACTACATTTCGAAAGCAGTTCATCGACAGTAAAGTGCTTTGGGATGTCCTGAAGCCGCTGATAGGTGAAATATAAATGCAAGTCTTTCTTTAACATTTCAAATTAATGACCTTTCATCAGACTGATGCAACATTATAGCATATTATGTTACTATATTGTATTTTATTATTACCACCAGTATCCACTATACTCTCCAGTGAACACACAGTATGGTTTTGGAACAGTTGGACGATATCTTGTCACCTGTAAAAACAGGGAAATGCTGCGTTAGAGAGATAAAAAGGAAGTAAAATTAGTATAGGGGACAGAGATCTTTTATATTTTGTAGGCAACACTTTGCATTTCTATAGCGCTGGTCATCACTTCAGGATGTCTCAAGGTGAAATACAGCCAATCAAGTACCTTCAATGTCTGTATGTTACCTGTCAAAACTCATTCATTTATTCAGGGTTGTTCAGAGTCAGGAGTGTGCAAGGAGGTGATTTGCTATTTTCTAATTTTCCTCCCTGTGTCATCTTCTAACTCACCTCTGCATGACCAGGAACATTCCTTCCAGTGCCCCAGGAGAGGGAACTGTTAACAATACCGGATGACATGAAGGCCAGGAAGGGAAGCTGGGCCATCAACTGTTTGGTGGAAATAAGTTAAGGGAGCAGGATGTGGATCTCATGGACAAGTTGGGCTCCAAGGGCCATGAAGGGTGAAAAGAGAAAAACTAAAGAAAGCTGTGACTTCAGGGCTTGGGGGTCGAGGGGAACTTTAGTGGAAGTAGAAGAAGTGTAAACAAACATATTGAAATTGGGCTGAGCACCAATTCTCGGGCACTTCTTCCTACCTTCCCCTGGACCATGTCCCCACCACTAAACATCTAGACATTGTTTCTAGCACTGTCATTAGCCTCATCTCCTCTGGAAATCTTGCCTCCATAGCTTCCCATTTCCTAGTCCCCCAACCCTGAGCAAACCACTTCTAACTCCTTCCCAAAATCCACAAACAGTTCCATCCTGATTAACTTATTGTTTCAGTCTGTTCCTGTCCCTCTGTACTTATTAATCCTATCTTGGCTCTATTTTTCTCCCCTTGTCCAGTCTCTTCCCACCTAAACCGTGACTCTTCTGAGAACCTATGTCAATTCAACAATTTCCATTTTCCTGGTCCTAGCTGCCTCCTCTTCACTCTGGGCATCCAATCCCTCTACACATCCATCCCCCAACAGCAGCGTCTGAGGGCTCTCTGCTTCTCCTTGAATAAAAGCTTAAACAGTCCCCATCCAAACACCACTCTCCTCCGCTTGGCTGAACTTGTTCCTTCATTGAACAATTTCTCCTTTAACTTGTCTCACTTCCTTCAAATAAAGGTGTTGCTACGGGTACCCGCATGGGTTCTAGTTATGCCTATCTTTTTGGGGGGTATGTGGAACATTCCTTGTTCCTGTCCTACTCGGGCCTCCTCCCACAACTCTTTTTCCGGTATATCGATTACAATATTGGTGCCGTTTCCTGCTCTCGCCCAGAACTGGAAAACTTAATCAACTTTGCTTCCAATTTCCACCCTTCTCTCACCTTCACATGGTCCATTTCTGACAATTCCCTTCTGTTCCTCTACTTCTCTGTCTCCATTTCTGGGGATAGGCTGTCTACTAATATTCTTTGTAAGCCCACCAACTCCCACAGCTACCTCGACTATAATTCCTCACATCCTGCTTCCTGCAAGGATTCCATCCCATTCTGAAATAAAAGCAAAATACTGCAGATGCTGGAAATCTGAAACAAAAACAAAAATTGCTGGAAAAACTCAGCAGGTCTGACAGCATCTGTGGAGAAAAAGACAGAGTTAACGTTTTGAGTCCGTATGACTCTTCTTCAGAACTAAAGACAAGTAAAAATGTTGTGAAATATATACTGTTTAAGGGGGGGTGGGAGAGGTGAACCGCCATCAATATCACTACCATCATCACCCCTTCGACCTTCTGTTTATGACATCTTTTGCAGTCCCTCCTTTTGCCTCCACCTATCACTGGCCTTCTATCCAGCTTCACCTATCCCATCCCCTTTAACAGTATATATTTCACCACGTTTATACTTCTCTTAAGTTCTGAAGAAGAGTCATATGGACTCGAAACATTAACTCTGACTTTCTCTCCACAGATGCTGTCAGACCTGCTGAGTTTTTCCAGCAATTTTAGTTTTTGTTCCATTCCATTTTCCCAGTTTCTCCATCTCTGTTCTGATGATGCAACCTTTTTTTTAATTAATTTATTTTTGGATGTGGGCATCTCTGGCAAGGCCAGCATTCATTGCCCATCCCTAATTGCCCTTGAATTGAGTGGCTTGCTCGGCCATTTCAGAGGGCAGTTAAGAGTCAATGACACATTGCTGTGGGTCTGGAGTCACATGTGGGCCAGACCAGGTACGGACAGATTACCTTCCCTAAAGGGCATTAGTGAACCAGATGGATTTTAAGCACAATCGATTGCTGCATGGCAAGACTAGCTTTCAATTAATTAATTGAGTTTAAATTCCACCAGCTGCTGTGGTCACCTTGGTTCATGTCCCCCAGGTCATTAGCCAAGGCCTCTGGATACAAGTCCAGCAATATTACCCTATGCCACCATCTCCCCATTCCACAGCAGTGCTTTGGATATGTCTTCCTTTATCCTCAGCTGAGGATTGCCCTACACTGTGGTTTGGCAGAGCCCTTAATCATGTCCGACCTATTTACCACACTTCTGCTCTCACCCTTTCCCCTCCCTCTCAGAACCGCAATAGGGTTCCCCTTGCCCTCACTTTCCAACCCACCTGCGTCCATTCAAAGGATTACCCTCTGCCATTTCTGCCACCTCTAGTGTGTTGCCAACACCAAACGCTTCTTCCTCTCCCCTCCCCTGTCAATATTCTGAAGGGATTATTCACAGCGCGACACCTTGGTCCATTCCTCAACCACCCCCAGTACATTGTCCCCTTCCCATGGCACCTTCCCATGCAATCGCAAGAAGCATAACACCTACCCTTTTACCTCCTCTCTCCTCATTGTCATCCACAAACACTCCTTCCAGGTGAAGCAGAAATTTACTTATGCTTCTTTCAATTTAGTCTACTGTATTCGCTGCTCAAAATATGGTGTTCTCCACATTGGCGAGACCAAAGGAAGATTGGGTGACTGCTTTGTGGAACACCTCCACTCAGTTTGCAAGCATGACCTGAGTTTCCTTTGCTCGCTGTTTTAATTCACCACCTGCTCTCACACTCACATTCCTGTCCTCTGCCTGCTGTTCCTGTGTAGCTCAACTCAAGCTGGAGGAACAGCACCTCATAGACAATTAACAGCCTCCTCTGCTCAACATTGAGTTCAACAATTTCAAACCGTGAGCTCTGTCCGTCGTTTTGATTCTGTTTTTTTTGCCATGTGCCAATCTTCTGATGGAATCATCCCAGATTTGCACTGTGGTAGCAGGCGTGAAAAGTGACGCTGGCCGCAATGGCGGATTTTCGCGCAGTTTCGTCCCCTTCCAGCCTCATGAATCATGCAGTCAGGGGAACCACGCCACCTCGGTGGCGCGCAGCCTCTGATTTGCCCACCACCTCACCGTTACCTCACTGCTTCATCCGTCCAGGCGCTATATTTAAGCTGCCGCCACAGGCTCAGTTCTCAATGCTTGCAGCCCAGGACTGTTCCAGTGAAGACACGGCCCCAAAAACCAAGACCAATGCAGGCCCCCAGTCCAGTGACACATCCCTAGGACGCCTTCTGGACACCGTGTAGGTCCGCAGTGATGTCCTCTACTCCCGCTCTGGCCGCAAGAGGCCCATCAGTTTCACTACTTCAGCTTGGGAGGTGTTGGCAGCAGTGGTCAGTGCCAATACTGCACACAAGAGTTGGCCATCCAGTGCAGAAAAAGGATGAATTATCTCATCCATGCCGCCAGGATCAGTCAACCATCTCATCACTCACGACTTACACACTCACAAGCCCATCAGACATTCACAGGGATCTCACTGCTGGTTTGAGGGACATCACCACTCACTCTCTCACACACATCCTCACACCTCCATCTAGCCTCATCTCCTCTGGAGACTGCCTCCTCATCCCATCCATGGCACCACTCAGCACACACACACGCCTGGCATCCTTCTCATTTTGCCTGGCATGCACATTGCTCACACTCTCTCCATCTGCCTTTGTGCAGGACAAGATCATACACACAATCAACGGGAGAGATCCCAGATCGGGGGTGGAATGCCGGACATCAAGGTTCTCACCGTTCAAGAGTTGTCCGTTGGAGCTGGCCGGAGAGGACGTGGGCTGTTCCTGTGGTGACGGTGAGGTCGGTGGTAAGCATCCGCATAAGGATCCTGCACCAGGTCATCCCTCTGTCAATGCTACTCTGAATTCATTGTTCTGTGTGTAACCCAGCTGCCAAGCACTAATAATCTCCACTTTCTCTCCTAGGCACATCTGCCACATCGCCCTCAGGCGACCTTGACCCCTACTCCAGCGCTGAGAGCACCTCAGATGAGGACCTGAGGGCAGCAATGGTGAATACACATCACGGCGTTTACCCACACCCTCCACCAGCACGGGGACACACACCTCAGTGGGATCTAAATGCAGAGCAGCCTCGGGACCACAATCTGGTAAGCACAGCACACAATCTGCATCTGTTTTTGGGCTGTATCATCCCATTCCCAGCATGTCCCGCCTCAATAATAATACATTCATGGGAAACGTGCCAGAACATTGGCGGGCAGACTCAGATTTGCCAGTCCCGCTGTGACCTCAGTGCTTCCTCGTTCCGGGTGCCATATTTAAAGTGCACCAGAGCACAGCCTACTTCATGTCTACAGACCAGGACTGCTCCAGACAACAGATGGCCCCCGAAAGCAAAGAAGACGACTGCCCCCAAATTTAGTGCTTCCTTTCTGGGCACCTGCTGGACACAGTGGAAACCCACTGCAATGTCCTCTACCCCAGCGCTGGCTGGAGGAGGTCCACCTCCCAGGTCAATCCGGCCTGGGAGGCAGTGGCAGTGACGGTCAGCACCACCAGAGCACAGAGGAGGTCAGCTGTCCAGTGCAGGAAGAGGGTGAATGCTCTCATCCATTCCACCAGGGTAAGCCAACCACCTCATCACTCACAACTCACACACTCACAAACCCATCACACACCCACAGGGATCTCACAGCTCAAGGGACAACACTAACACTCACACACACACCCTCACATCTTCATAAGGTTCATATCTCTTGAGCTGATCCCACCTGTGGCTCCGCTCACCACACAAACATTCCAGGCAGTGCCATGTGTCCTGCTCACACTCTCTCCATCTGTTTTCATGCAGGAGAAGCTGGCTCACAACAGCAGAGGGAGGCCCCAGACAGGGGTTGGAGTGGCCCACATTAGGCCCATCACACATTGAGGACCATACCATCGTGCTAACTGATGATGATGTGGACCATGCCTGCGGCGATGGTGAGGTAGACAGCGAACGCCCATGTGAGGATCCTGCACTACATCATCTTACTCTCAACACAATTGTGAGTGCTGTCTCTCCTGCTTTTGACTCTGCTGCCATGAACTAATAATCTCTACCTTGGTTCACAGGGAGCTCTGCCAAGTGACCAACACCCTCAGCCAGCCAGTCCCTCAGTTCCATCCAGGTCCTCACCTCCAGCCAAGAGGACACCTCCTCCACTGAAGAGCTGGAAATAAGCAGCCTGGAAGACCTGTCACAGCGCTTACCCAAACCCTCCACCAGCACAGAGACACACACCTCGGTGGGACCAAGATCTAGAGCACACTTGGGTTCACAATCTGGTGCTCACCCACAGACACATGTCCGCAGCAGGAGGAGGCAGGTTTGGCCAAGCTCCCCAGCACTTGGAGGACTGTTGGGGAAAAGGCATCCGTGAGGTTCAGGTCAGATGATGATCCTCTGGATTCGGCCTTCGTGAAGAGTCAGCATAAGGCGGGGGAGCATCACACAGAGCTGTTGGAAGTCCTCAGCAGAGCCCTCCACATGCTTTCTGATAAAGTGGTGCCCACATGTGCATGCATGAGGTCTCCATGGGAAGGATAGCAGATGCCATGGAGATCATGGTCCAGCATAACGTGGAGATGCGTACAGACCTGCACTCCATCGATGTAGCCATGGGTGAGTTCCTGCAGTGGCCACATGAGAGGGGAATGGGGCAGCTGAATGTCCCTCCAGGTGCTCTTTCCTCTCAAGGAGTCAGGCCAGGACCCTCGGGCACCCAAAGGGAGGAGGAGCAGCAGCTAGACACCGCTGGGTCATCCATTCAGGAATCTCAGGGGCTGTCCACTCCCCCCAAATCCCCTTTGGCTGTGACCCACTCAGCCTCATCCTCTGTCACTGTAGAGGGAGCAGCTGGTCCACAGGAGGACAGCCAAAGCAAGCCGGGGCCTTCAAGGCCTTGGCTGTCCAGAGGACACAAGCCAAATTCATCAGAGGCAACAGGGTCAACCACTGCACAGGCTGTCTCCACCCCTGTTGCAGATGTCAGGGCAGCACCTAGAAGAAGCAGTAGCCCTAGAAAAGTTAAGAAATTCTGATCACAAGTGGTTGCACAGGTGAACACATTTCGTCACTTTATAATCTGAAAGTATATTCATTTTCACTGAATAATGTGTAATGTCGTCTTTCAGCTTCATCTACAGGCTTTGCGAGTCCTCCCCCTGCATCCCCATACCCCCTACCAAATGGCAAGCGTACTGTTGTCAGCAGTAAACTATTCTTTGGATTGAATGTTTCCTCATGTAATTATTCATTTATGGCCTGTGGGACTCACATGGTGTGTAAACAAATGGCACTCAGAAAGAAAGAGTTTGGATATTAAATGGCTTTGTAATTATCAAAAGTCAGGTTTTTAAAATCACTGCTGCAAATTCCCTGTTTTTGACAGCCTTGATGTAATTACATTTTCCCCCACTTTCCACCTTTCTGCTGAAGTGATGACTCATCCTGGAATAAAGTCACGTGGGCTCCAGCAGCTTCAACTCTAAATGTTCTCCAATAGTTAAAATTCTTTCACCAGCGGTTGATGAGTCTCCATGTTGTTGGAAAGAGGGTGGAGCTGACTCTGTAATTGGAGACAGGGTGGAGCTGTTGTTATGGAGGTGATGTTATGAAATCCATTCTTTCTGAGTCTCTGTGTGGTATGCAAGGTTGTAGCCTGTGGAGATTGGAACATTTAAAGGTACAGGATGTTCCAGTCCTTGTTACATTTGTTCCTCCCTGTCCTGCCTGTTCCTACCCAGGGGAGGCAGTGGCATGGTGGTATTGTCACTGGACTAGTAATCCAGGGACCCAGGGTAATGCTCTAATGTTTGCATCCCACCACGGTAGATGGTGAAATTTGAATCCAATAAAAAATCTGTAATTAAAAGTCTGATGCTGACCATGAAGCCATTGTTGATTGTTGATTGTCATAACGCCCAATTTTGGACCTTTATCTGGTCTGGCCTACAGATCTCCAGATCAGCAATAATGTGGTTGACTTTGAAATGGCATAGCAAGCCACTCAGTTCTCAAGGGCAATTAGGGATGGGCGAGCAATGCTGGCCTAGCCAGTGACGCTCACATCCCATGAACAAATAATAAAAAACAAAGGCAGGACCCTCTTGGAGTGCTTTGATAGGTCACCAGATCGGTTCAAGGGTCATTGAACAATCAGGTTGAGCCTGTCAGACAGTCACTTTTAATCTAAAGAGAAGTGTCCCCAGTGAGAGAGACAACGGATGGTACAGGGAGAGGTCCCAAGAGGAATCCCCAGTTAAGGGGTAAAGACATCCTAGGTAAGAAAAAATAAAGGAGCAGAGAAACAGGCTCCAAGTTAAAAAACGTTAGAGAAAAGCAGACTTTAAATGAAGAGGGATGTTGGGACAAAGGTACCCCTTTGGAGCAGTGGTGTTCTGCTTGGCATGGTCAAGAGCTGAAATTGTGGCTGTAAGTCAATCACAATATGTAACCTTATGGACTGGCATATCCCCAAGTCTAGCATGACCACCAAGCCAGGGGATCGACTCTGGTTCAATGAAGAGTGCAGGAGGGCATGCCAGGAGCAGCACCGGGCATACCTAAAAATGAGGTGAAGCTATAACACAGGACTACTTGCGTGCCAAACAGCATAAAAAGCAAGTGATAGACAGAGCTACACGATTCCACAACCAACGGATCAGATCTAAGTTCTGCAGTCCTGCCACATCCAGTCATGAGTGGTGGTGGACAATTAAACAGCTCACTGGAGGAGAAGGCTCCACAAATATCCATATCCTCAATGATGGAGGAGCCCAGCACATCAGTGCAAAAGATAAGGCTGAAGCATTTGCAACAATCTTCAGCCAGTAGTGCTGAGTGGATGATCCATCTCAGCCTCCTCCAGAGGTCCCCAGCATCACAGATGCCAGTCTACAGACAATTCGATTCACTCCACATGATATCAAGAAATGGCTGAAGCAACTGGATATTGCAAAGGCTTTGGGCCTTGACAATATTCCTGCAATTGTACTGAAGACTTGTTCTCCAGATCTTGCCACACCCCTAGACAAGCCGTTCCAGTACAGCTACAACACTGGCATCTACCCGGCTATATGGAAAATTGCCCAGATATGTCCTGTACACAAAAAGCAGGAGAAATCCAACCCGGCCAATTACCGCCCCATCTGTCTACTCTCAATCACGAGTAAAATGACGGAAGGGGTCACCAACAGTGCTGTCAAGCAGCAGCTGCTTAGCAATAACCTGGTCACTGACACTCAGTTGGGTTTCACTAGGGCCACTCAGCTCCTGACTTCATTACAGCCTTGGTTCAAACACGGACAAAAAAGCTTAACTCCCAGGGTGAGGTGAGGGTGACTGCCCTTGACATCAAGGCAGCATTTGACCGAGTGTGGCATCAAGGAGCCCTAGCAAAACTTGAGTCAATGGGAATCAGGGATCAAACTCTCCGTTGGTTGAAGTCATAGCTAGCATAAAGGAAGATGGCTGTGGTTGTTGGAGGTCAGTCATCTCAGCTCCAGGACATCACTGCAGAAGTTCCACAGGATAGTGTCCTCGGCCCAACCATCTTCAGCTGCTTCATCAATGACCTTCCTTCCATCACGAGGTCAGAAGTGGGGATGTTCGCTGATGATTGCACAAAGTTCAGCACCATTCGCAACTCCTCAAATACTGAAGCAGTCCATGTACAAATGCAGCAAGACCTGGACAATATCCAGGCTTGGGCTGACAAGTAGCATTCGCGCCACACAAGTGTCAGGTAATGACCATCTCCAACAAGAGAGAATCTAACTATCACCCCTTGACATTCCATGGCATTACCATCGCTGACCCCCCCACTATCAACATCCTGGGGGGTTTCCGTTGACCAGAAACTAAACTGGACTAGCCATATAAATACTGTGGCAACAAGAGCAGGTCAGAGGCTAGGAATCCTGTGGCGAGTAATTCACCTCCTGACTCCCCAAAGCCTGCCCGCCATCTTCATGGCACAAGTCAGGAGTGTGATGGAATACTCTCCATTTGCCTGGGTGAGTGCAGCTCCAACAACACTCAAGAAGTTTGAGACCATCCAGGACAAAGCAGCCCACTTGATTGTCACCACATCCACAAGCATTCACTCCCTCCACCACTGATGCATAGTGGCAGCAGTATGTACCATCTACTAGATGCACTGCAGGAACTCACCAAGGCTCTTTAGACAGCACCTTCCAAACCCACAATCACTATCATCTAGAAGGACAAGGGCAGCAGATGCATGGGAACACCACCATCTTGGAGTTCCCCTTCAAGCCACACACCATCCTGACTTGGAAATATATCTCCATTCCTTCACTGTCACTGGGTCAAAATCCTAGAACTCCCTCACAAATAGCACTGTGGGCGTACCAGCAAAACATGGACTGCAGAGGTTCAAGAAGACAGCTCACCACCGCCTTATCAAGGACAATTATGGATGGGCAATAAGTAGTGGCCTTGCCAGCGATGCTGACATCCCATGAATGACACAAAAATTGGCCATGTAGTTGATAGTGAAGAGGATAGCTGTTGTCTCCAGAATGATATCAATGGTTTGGTTGAGTGGGTGGAAAAGTGGCAAATGGAATTCAATCTGGAAAATGTGAGATAACGCATTTGGGGAGGGCAAACTAAGCAAGTGAATACTCAATAAATGGGAGGATATTGAGAGGGGTTAGGGAAATGAGAGACCTTGGGGTGCATGTCCACAGGTTCCTGAAGATGGCAGGACAGGTGGATAAGGTCATAAAGAAAGCTTATGGAATGCTTTCCTTTACTGGGCGAGGTATTGAATACAAAAGCAGGAATGTGATGATGGAACTGTATAAAATGCTGATTAGGCCACAGCTGGAATTTTGTGTACAGTTCTGGTCACCACATTACAGGAAGGATGGAATTGCTCTGGAGAGAATGCAGAGGAGATTTACAAGTATGTTGCCAGGGCTGGAAAATTGTAGCTTTGAAGAAAGATTGGATAGGCTAGGGTTGTTTTCCTTAGAACAGGCTGAGGGGTGACCTAATTGAGGTGTACAAAATTATGAGGGGCCTAGATAGGGTAGACAGGAAAGACCTGTTTCCCCTAGCTGAGGGGTCAATTACCAGGGGGCATAGATTTAAGGTCATTGGTAGAAGGATTAGAGGGGACATGAGGAAAACCTTTTCACCCAGAGGGTAGTGGGTGTTTGGAATTTATTGCCTGGTTTATTGGTTGAGGCTAAAATGCTCAACTCACTTAAAAGGTACCTGGATCTGCACCTGAAGTGCTGTAACCTGCAAGGCTACGGACCAGGTCCTGGAAAGTGGGATTAAAATGAGCGGCTAGCTTCTTTTATATTCTTTTTTTTGGCTGGTGCAGACACGAAGGGCTGAATGGCCTCTTTCTACACCATAACTTTTCTATGGTTCTATGGTCTATCTTTAAACTTGGATAATGAGTGGCAGCAAACCACTCTCCCATTAGGAGTATCTCAATGCAGTCAGATTCTGTCCTCAACTAACAACCTCTTGTGTATTATCCAGCAGGATAATGATTAGGAATACAGTCTAGGCTGATTTCCCCACCCCCCTTTCCATCTGAGTTGTTTTTTATCCATTCACAGGATATGGACTTTTCAGGCACATCGTGTATTTATTGCCCATCCCTATCTGCCCCTTGAAAAGATGGTGATGAACTTCTTGAATACAACTGAGTGTTTGCTAGGCCATTTAAGAGTTAATCACAGCGCTGAGGATCTGGAGTTACATGTAGGCCAGACCTGGTAAGGATGGACAGATTTCCTTCCCTCAAGAACATTAATGAACCAGATAGGTTTTTACCACAATCCAGTAGTTTCATGGTCACTATTACTGATGCTAGCTTTTCATTCCAGATTTATTTAATTAACTGAATTGGTGGAATTTGAACTCATGGGTGAAATTTTACAGACCCTCCCATCGGCAGGATCTTCCGGTCCCTCCAAAGTCATTGGAGTTTTAAATGGCTTGTCACATTTTCCAACCTGCCCCCACCACAACAGGGCTGTAAAATTCCGCCCCGTGTCTCGGGATTATTAGCTCTAGATTACTAATCCAGCAACATAACCCGCCAAATTGTAGCATTTCTATCACGGCCCTGAACTTGGGTGTATTAATCCACTGAGACATTAGAATAGTGGTAAATAATCACTGAAATTATAAGCATTACTCTTGCAGATCCATGATTAGTTCTAGTGTAGAGATTTAGCACAGAGCTGGCAACGTAGGAAAGAATGTTAGTCGCCCATGAGTCTCCCTTTCAAAGTGGAATAAAGCAAAGGTGGTCACATAGTTGAACAAAAATGAATGAGCTTTGCAACAAATTAGCAAAATTTAAAACATAGGTCCATCATGTGGGGTATATTGATGTTATAGCTGATGCCCTTTTCCAAACTCTTTATTCATGATAGCTAACAGTTCCTAATTTAAAGCACGCAGTGGACAGATGTAATGTGCCTGAAGATCAGCAGAATTCATTGTCATGGAAGTGATTTGGGACTTCTCTGTAAACTCCTTACCCCTTCAATTGATTAAATTATATCACGGTGTAAGATCATAGAATTCAACCTGAAACTAAAACTCAAATTTATTGAAATAGATAAAACTTGTACAGAAACAAAATAAAGCGAACGCGATACAATGTTTAATTGCTATACCTAATAGAGTTGTTTCAAAAAACAAAATAATTAATTGTTCCAATTCTTGGAGTCATTTTCCACTTATTTTAACTGAATCTGCCAATGACTATTGTATGGAAAATGTCCATTGTTATCGTTCTCACTCACCACCATGAAGCATAAGGTAAACATTTAAACTGAATGAACAAAACTTCCTAAGGCTGCTACTATCTGTCCTTCACTTCCTTCCAGATGTAAACTGTTTTTTTTTAATGGAAGCCCTGTTTCATTCTCAAAAGGATTGCTATTATAATTATTATTATTTCTGGCACCTTAGGACATCCCAAAGCCATAAAGTGCTTTTGAAGTATAGTCATTGTTGTAATGTAGGGAAACGTGTCAGCCAACCTATGCACAGCAAACTCCCAATGCAATGTGATAATGACCAAATACTCTGCTTTAGTGATATCAAATGAGGGATAAATATTGGCCAGGGCACTGGGAATAACTCCCGTGTTCTTCTTCAAAATAGCACCATGGAATCTTTTATGTCCACCTGGGAGGGCAAACAGAGCCTTGGTTTAATGCTTCATCCAAAAGATGGCACCTTCAAGGAATAGGGGAATAGACCAGATGAATGCTTGGCTAGAGAGATGGTGTAGGAGGGAGGGATTTAGATTCCTGAGGCACTGGGACCGATTCTGGGGAAGATGGGACCTGTACAATCTGGACGGGTTGCACCCCAGCAGGACCGGGACCAATATCCTCACAAGGGTATTTGCTAGTACTGCGGGGGAGGGTTTAAACTAGATTGACAGGGGGATAGGAACCTGAGTGAGGAGACACAAGGGAGGGAAGCAAAGATAGGAATGGAAGATAGAAAAGTAGAAAGCAAAAGTGGAAAGCAAAGAAAACAAGGGTTAGCAGCAAATAGGGCCCTAGTACAAAAAAAATGTGTAAAAATGTTAAAAAGACAAGTTTAAAGATACTGTATCTGAATGCATGGAGCTTTTGCAATAAGGTAGATGAATTAACAGCGCAAATAGATGTAAACAGGTACGATATGATTGCAATTACGGAGACATGGCTGCAGGGTGACCAAGGCTGGGAACTGAATATCCAAGGGTACTCGATATTTAGGAAGGACAGGCAAAAAGGAAAAGGAAATATTGTGGCATTGTTAGTTAAGGGTGAAATCAGTGCAATAGTGAGAAAGGATATTGGCTCAGAAAATTTAGATCTAGAATCAGTCTGGCTAGAGCTAAGGAGCAACAAGGGGTGGAAAACATTAATGGGAGTTGTCAATAGGCCTCCAAACAGTAGTGATAAGGTAGGGGACAGCATTAAACAGAAAATTAGAGATGCATGTAACAAGGGTGCTACAGTAATCATGGGTGACTTTAATCTACATATAGACTGGGCAAACCAAATTAAAAATAATGTTATGGTGGATGAATTCCTGAAGTGTGTACGAGATGGTTTTTTAGACCAGTACATTGAGGAACCTACTAGGGAACAGGCTGTCCTATATTTGGTATTGTGCAATAAGAAGGGGTTAATTAATAATCTTGTTGTGTGGGGTCCTTTAGGGAACAGTGACCATAATATGATAGAATTCTTCATTAGGTTGGAAAGTGAAGTAGTCTAATCCAAAACTAAGGCCCTAAATCTAAACAAAGGAAACTATGAAGGTATGAGTTGTGAGTTGGCTAAGGTAGATTGGGGAACTTCATTAAAACACATGATGGTGTGCGGCAGTGGCTAATATTTAAGGAATGAATGTATGCATTGCAACAGTTATACATTCCTTCCTGGTGCAAAAACACAACAGGAAAAGTTGCCCAACCATGGTTAACGAAAGAAATTAAGGATAGTATTAGATCCATAGAGGAGTTATATAAAGTTGCTAGAAAAAAGTAGCAAACCTGAGGGTTGGAAGCAGTTTAGAATTCAGCAAAGGAGGACCAAGAGATTGATTAAGAGAGGAAAAATAGTGAAAGAGGGTAAACTTGCAAAGAACATAAAGGCAGACTGTAAAAGCTTCTATAAGTATATAAAAAGAAAAAGATTAATGAAGACAAATGTAGGTCCCTTACAGTCAAAACGGGAGAATTTATAATAGAGGACAAGGAAATGGCAGAGCAATTAAACAACTACTTTAGTTCTGTCTTCACGGAGGAAGACACAAATAACTTCCCAGAAATGCTAGGGAACCAAGGGTTTAGTGAGAGAGAGAATTTAAAGGAAATTAGGAAATTAGGAAATTATTACTGAAAAAATAGTGCTGAAGAAATGAATGGGTCTGAAAGCCGATAAATCCCCAGATAATCGACACCACAGGGCACTAAAGGAGGGGGCCATGGAAATAGTGGATGAATTGGTTGTCATCTTCCAAAATTCTGTAGATTCTGGAACAGCCCCCAGCAGATTGAAGGGTGAAATGTAACTCCACTATTTAAAAAAGGAGGGAGAAAATGGGGAATTATAGACCTGTTAGCCTAACATCAGTAGTGGGGAAAATGCTAGAGTATATGATAAAGGATGTGACAACAGGACATTTGAAAAATATCAACAGGATTAGACAAAGTCAACATGGATTTATGAAAGGGAAATCATGTTTGACAAACCTACTGGAGATTTTTGAGGATGTAACTAGCAGAATAGATAAGGGAGAACCAGTGGATGTGGAGTATTTGGATTTTCAGGAAGCCTTTGATTAAGTCCCACATAAGAGGTTAGTGAGTAAAATTAAAGCACATGGGATTCAGGGTAATACATTGGCATGGATTGAGAATTGGTTTGCAGACAGGAAACAGAGAGTAGGAATAAATGGGTTTTTTTCGGAGTGGCAGGTGGTGACTATTGGGGTACGATAGGGATCAGTGCTTGGGCTCCAGCTATTCACAATATATATCAATGATTTGGATGAGGGAACCAAATGTAATATTTCCAAGTTTGCTGACAATACGAAACTTAGTGAGAATGTGAATGGTAAGGAGGATGTTAAGAGGCTTCAAGGCAATTTAGACAGGTTGAGTGAGTGGGTAAATACATGGTAGATGCAGTATAACGTGGATAAGTGTGAAGTTATCCACTTTAGTAGGAAAAACAGAATGGCAGAGTATTATTTAAATGGTGATAGATTGAGAAATGTTGATATACAAAGGGACCTGGGTGTCCTTGTACACCAATCACTGAAAGGAAGCATGCAGGTGCAGCAAGCAGTCAAGTAGACAAATGGTGTGTTGGCCTTCATTGCGAGAGGACTTGAGCACAGGAGCAAGGATGTTTTACTGTAGCTGTACAGGGCCTTGGTGAGACCACACCTGGAGTATTGTGTGCAGTTTTGGTCTCCTTACCTAAGAAAGGATATACTTGCCATAGAGGGAGTGCAGCAAAAGTTTACCAGACTGATTCCTGGGATGGCAGGATTGTCGTATGAGGAGAGATTGGGTTGACTAGGCCCTGTGTTCACTGGATTTTAAAAGAATGAGAGGGGATCGCATTGAAATGTATAAACTTCTGACAGGGGTGGACAGACTGGATGCAGGGATAATGTGTCTTCTCTTGAACCCAAGATACTGCAGATGCTGGAAATCTGAAATAAAAACAGAAAATACTGGAAAAACTCAGCAGGTCTGGCAGCGTCTGCAGAGAGAGAAACAGAGTTAATGTTTTGAATCTGTATGACTCTTCCTCAGAGCTGTTTCCTCTGGCTGAGGGGGTCTAGAACAAGGGGATCATAGTTTCAGGAAATGGGGTAGGCCATTTAGGACTGAGATGAGGAGAAACTTCTTCACTCAGAGGGTGGTGAACCTATGGAATTCTCTACCACAGAAGGCTGTGGAGGCCAAGCCACTGAATATATTTAGGAAGGAAATAGATAGATTTCTAGACTCTACAGATGTAAAGGGGTATGGGGAGAGAGTGCGAGTATGGTGTTGAGATAGAGGATCAGCCATGATCATATTGAATGGTGGAGCAGGCCGGAAGGGCCGAATGACCTACTCCTGCTCCTATTTTCTCTGTTCCAACAGTGCAACCTTCCTTCAGTACTGAAGCCAGCTTATACAATGTGTTCAAGTATTTGGAGTGGAATATGAACCCACAACATTCTGACACAGAGGCGAGAATGTTACCACTGAGTCACGGCTGACACCTATCACAATGGAATGTAACTTGCTACCCTTCAATAAATAAACAATTCCACGTCTACAGTTTGTTACCTTTCTTGTCAAATGCCAAAATTCATGTTTTTTAAATGACACACTTATTTAGCTTTGAATTTTTCACCCATCCCAGTACTGGCTTCCAGGTTTGAGTGTTGTTATTCTCAGGCCTTTTATGTTGCTTGATTAGCTGAAAGGGAGGAGGGGTTTACAAAAAACAACTTATTGCACACTCTATAAATAACTAATATTGCTGTCAACCATTAAGAAATCCGTTATTTGTTAAATGTCTTTTAGCCCCAAAGTGTGTTGTTGCTCTTTAAATTCAACAGGTAGACAGCTTTCAAGCTGCATTCTAAAGATTTTTGTCGACAAGGGTGTCTGCAAGGATTGATGCTGCTACATTTAGGGAGTCAGGGTCTGCTACCTGGGTGGGGCTCTTCATTCAAAAGACAAAATGAAAGCTGTAGGAAGTTCCATCAATCTCAAGATCCAAGCAGCTGAAAAAGATTTAATGTGGCCACAATTTTATTATAAATGATGTAGCGGTTACTGTATTAGCGATCACTGGGGGATAATCTAAAACAAAAACAGAAACAGAAATACCTGGAAAAACTCAGCAGGTCTGGCAGCATCGGCGGAGAAGAGTACAGTTAGGGGATAATCTTCCTGACACGACAGAAGCCGGTTTAGAGGTGGGACCAGGTGCAAAGAATGAAACTGCTGCATCAGGTCGGCTCTCCAAGGCATTCCCCCCTCCCCCCCTCCACTAAGTGATCTTCCAGGAGGTGGAGTCAATGTGGCCATGTCAACCTGCCCACTAGCAATGGCAATTATTGGTCAATTAGGCCAATTAATAGAACAGTTGGGGGCAAGTTGCCAACACTGCCAGAATCTTTCCAGTATTGGACCAGGCCCCTCAGTAAGTCGGCAGCGGACTGGAGGCAACCTCCCGGTGGAAAACAGGAGGGCTATTGACCACCTGTCACTGGTCCCACAAAAGTGCCACAGAATTGCAAATGCTGCAGCCTCAGTGATATCCTTCCTGTGGAGAGCTCATCCCTGCACACTGATGGCTCTAAGAACTGGGGGCCCTCCGTTTCTTAAAATATTAACCGGGGCCTCCATTTTGGGGCCCCTTCATTTTGTGGTGCCCTCCCACTCCTCTACCTGTCTCAGCAGTGCTCACCTCTTTTGGTGGGACTGCCATTCATCCAGTGCTGTGGGCCCTTTGATTGGGCCTCTTGCCTACGGAACCCGCACACCACACTTAATTGAACAATGAATGCGGAGATGGCCTGTTAATTGGCTGCCACTGGAAGATTCCAACCATCAGCACCACCTCTGACATGTGTGGGGTTGGGACTCAGAAATGGCCCAGATGCCTGAAGCTTTTGAAAGGTTGTCAGATTCCACTCTAAGGATGGAATTTAATGCCCTCCTCCATGGTAGGTTTGGTGGCGGAGGAGAAATTTCATGTGGGAGGCTTGAACATGAGCAAGGACCCCATCACTTCCCCGCCTCCATCCTGATTAAGTCCATAGTGGGAAGGCCCGTGGATGGCTTTCCCACCCCACTGCCAAAAGAGGCTCATAAGTGAGCAATTTATGTCCCCTTGAGGGCCTCACCCCACTGCAACTGGTATTGAGATAGCTTGTTGACCCTTGTTCAAAAGGCTGTGCCTGATTGAGGGACTGACTGAGAGGCACTTGCTGCTGACCTGTCCTCGATCCACCTCCTACATCACTCACTTGTGACCTGGCATCCAGCGACCATGTTAGGCCTCAGGCTGCAGCAGCAACCACCTCCCCGGTGGCACTGCCATTCAATGGAGTTGCCGGCCTCTGTCGAACAGCGGCACTTAATAAGGTGGGACTTCCCTGTCACCTCCATTAAATCCAGCTCCTAAAGTGTGATGGACACAGGTGTGTAGTAACCACAAAACTATCATATATGTAGACTAGTGAACACAATGTTAGATTATTGTCAATTAGACAGGTTTTGTAGGCCAAGCTTAATTGCTGTTGTCTTGCAGGTTGTCAGTCGCTTATAAATTTCCTTTTGCAAACTTCTCTCGCTAATAGCAAATAAGCTGCGAGTGTGAGAAGTCTCCCTGCCTTTGTCTTTGCAATACTTTTGATGCCCTCAAAACTTTTATCATAACAGATATTTTCCAATTGTAAATAAAAGCTTGTTTACCATTGTCACGCACGGCACCGCAGGAAGACTTGTGCACTAAAGCCGAGTTTTTCTTTTAAAAATGGAAATTTTCTTGAGCACTGTAATCCTAATGACAGTTACCATGGAAATAAACACTGTGTGCGAGTGTACACTCTAGACTTCATTCTGCACACTCAGAATGTCTTCTGAAGTCAGAAAGAGGAAGATACTTTAGATTTGCTCTGTCTCTGGCTCACTCTCCAGTGGGAATGTTCAGTGATGTTTATCCCATATCTCTGGTTTCCAGAGTGATGGAAGAATATTGACCATGACCTTTAAATTTGTACCTCCAACAAATCAGTCACATGCCTCAAATCTTACTGCAAAACACAACCCCAGACACAAACAGATGTTTAATCCCCAAATACAGTGTCAAAATATTAGCCTTGAAATTACTATTGGTAATGTTAGCAGATCAACACTTATAGCATTGACACAATATTCCTCTGTCCATTCTATTAACACAAGCATTAACCATTTTATTTTGAATTAATTAACAATTTACGTTCAAACTGTGCCTTTAATGTAGAAAAAAATCTTTCTGAGCTGCTTCACAGTCAGAAAAAACACAGATGGTGAGACAAAGCCAGAGGCTTGGCCAATAGCTTGGTCAAAGGGTGAGGTTTTAAAAAGAATCTAAAAGGAAAAGAGGGATGTGGAAGGACTGAGCAGTCCAAGGAGAGAATTCCAAAGCAAGTCATTTATGCAGCAGGATGTACATCTTCAATAGTGGGCAAAAGGAACAGATACTGCCAAGAAACCAGAGTTGAAGGAAGGTGGTTATAGACATAGGGAGGAACGAGACCGTGGAAGGATTTAAATCTGAGAATGAAGATGTTAAATTTGAGGCATTGGGGAGCAGGAACCAATGTAAATCAGCAAAGAGAGTGATGATAGGAGAGTTTTGGATGGTATCTAGATTATGGAGAGTGATGGGTGAGAGGCCAAGCAGAGAAGCTTTAGAACGGTTGAGTCTCGAGATGACAATGGCATGGATAGACTGAGGCGGGGACAGAGGTGAACAATGTTACAGAGGTAGATGTAAACCATCTTTGTGGTTGAGATGATATATGGGCAAAAGCTCAGCTCTGGATCAAATAAGACACCATGGGGAGAATTTTCGGCTCAGTGAGCAGGGGTGGGGCCCGCTCGCCGAGGTGTAAAACGATGCGGGGTGATGGCGGGTCTGCGTCCTGACGTCACCGCGCGTCAGTAAGATTTTCAGTTCGGCGGGCGCGCAGCTGTGTCGGCTGTGCACCTGCCAAACTGTCAAAGGCCTGTTAAGGCCATTAATTAACTAATTAAGGCTATTGAGAAAGGTGCCTGTCCAACCATAAGGTTGGGGGGCAGGCGAAGAGCCCAGGCAGCCTTCGCATTTTTCATGAAACCTCATCCACGGGCGGGACGAGGTTTCATGAAGGGTTTATGAATTAAATAAATGTTTTCATTAAAGTTCACTGACATGTCCCAGTTCATGTGACATTGTCACATGAGGGGATATGTCTTGCATTTTATTTTCTTTATTAAAATTCTTAAAACTTAAAACTTTTCTCCCTGAGACACCTCAGGGAGATCTGCCTCAGGGAGATTTCTGCACTCTTTCGTGCGCATGCGCGAGAGCATGCTCCCGACTCAGGGAATCCCCCTCCACTGCCTGCACAGGGAGCGCTCAGCGCATCCAGGCAGGTGTGACATTGGGTGGGCCTTAATTGGCCCGCCCCTGTAAAATGGCAGCGCAGACCTGATCAGGGGCGCCGATTGGGTTCACGCGCTGCGCACATTCCCCCCCTGATAGAGGGAGGGAGAATTCTCTCCCATGAGTGCAAGCAAATTTGGTTAGCTTGACAAAATGACCAAGGTTGGGGTGGCAATCAGTGTCAAGGGTTCAAAGTTCATGGTGTGGAGAAGATGACAACTTTGATTTTCTCAGGGGGGATGTGCGCCGGCAGGTGTGAACCCAATCGGCGCCCCCTGATCAGGTCTACGCCGCCATTTTACGTGGGCGGGCCAATTAAGGCCCACCCAGTGTGACGCACACCCAGAAGCGCTGAGCGCTCCATGTGTGGGCGGTGAGCAGCGGGGATTCCCTGAGTCGGGAGCGCTCTCTCACACATGCGCACGAAAGAGCACAAAAATCACCCTGAGGCACAGAGCACAGAGCTGCCTCAGGGAGACTGAAGCGCTTTTTAAAAAAATTAATAATGACATTAAAAATTTAGTGAAACATGTCCCCTCATGTCACTGTGTCACATGAGATGGGACATGTTTCTAATGGCAAAATAAAGTCTTTATTTAATGCTTATTTGCTTTAGGAAACCCCATACCGCTGGTGGAAGAGGTTTCCTAAAAAATGTAAAGGTCGCTTTTCACCTGCCCACCAAGCATTAGGTTGGACGGACAGTGTAAAAATCAAGTTAATTAGGTCCTTAATGGCCTTAATAGGCCTTTCAATTTTCGGCAGATGTGCAGCCGACTCTAGCGAGCACCCACTGAATGAAATATCGCGGCGGTGCGCGGTGACGTCGGGACACACGCCATTTTACATTCTGGCGTGTCGGGCACACCAAATGTAAAAATCTGACCTATGTCTACAGATGAAGAGAACAAAGTAGTTCCCGGCTATAAAAGTGGGCATAGAAATTTATAATGGAAGAAGCTGACACAAAATGTACATGAAATATTTGTTTTTCAACAGTGATACATGAACAGAATTGATGATGGAGACAGCATTTTTATATCTTCTTTAGGTCTTACCAGTGGAACCATCTTGCAATTTGTCACTCATCGTTTGCATGTTCAGGTTCACTTGTGACTTTGAAAGCTTTATCTCAGTATTTATTTTATTTGCACTGTCGGATTTTATGGAGCAGAAGAGATGGCTGAGCAGTTGAATGGCATTAGAATTACATAGAAGATACGGCACAGAGATTGATTGGCCCAACTAGTCTGTGCCAGTGTTTATGCTCCACATGTGCCTCCTCTCACCCCTCTTCATCTATCACTATCAGCACATTTCTTCTTCGCACAAGTATCAAAACCGCTTCCCGTTTTGTGCATCTATGTTACCCATCGCAATTATTCCCTACGGTGGTGAGTTCAACATTCTAATCACTCTCAGGTTAAAGAACTTTCTCCTGAATTCCCTACTGGATTTATTAGTGACTATCTCTATTTGTGGTCCCTCCTTTTGATATCCTTCACAAGTAGAAACATATTTTCTATGTTTACCCTATTAAAACCCTTTAATAATCTTAAAGATCTGTATCAGCTCACCAATCAGCCTTGTCCCTTCCTGGAGAAAAGGGCCCCAGCCTAGTTCAATCTTTCCTGACAGGCGTAACCTTCCAATTCAGGTATCATTCCTGTAAGTTCAGTGAAGCTCAACACCAGCTGGAGGAACAGCACCTCATCTCCCAACTGGACATTTTCCAGCCTTCTGGACTCAACATTGAATTCCACAATTTCAGGCCATGAACTTTGTCCCCCATTCTAATTCTGATCCTTTGCCATGTGCCGGTCTGAAATCTTGTTTTACATGTTTTTGCTTTTGGACAGAGCTGTTCATTATTCAGCCATTCACACTCACTCTGGACAAATGCTTTGTTTCTTTACTACAACCAGTATCACTCCCTTTGCCTTTTGTTCCATGACATCTATGTCATTTAACCTCTCTCGCCTCTACCCTATGCCAGATCTTCCCTTTTGTTCTTCCTTCCCCACCCTCCTTTTAGTGGGTTAAAACCCACCACATTCTTCCCTTTCCCCAGTCCTGAAAAAGTGATATTCAACTCAAAACATTAATTCTGTTTCTCTCTCTACAGATGCTGCCAGATACACTGAGCATTTCCAGCACTTTCTGTTTACATTTCAGATTTCCAGCATCCCTCGTATTTTGCTTTTATTTTGATTTTATCATTCCTGTAAATCACGCTTGCATCTTCTTCAGTGCCTCGACATCCTAAGTGCTGATATTTGTTCCATCTGCACACTCCTCGAGTAATAGACATTTAAAACTTTGGCCAAAATGTCTTTGATTTCCAATTTTCTTTTTCCACGTTCATATTATTATAAAATGTTCTGATGTAAAATCAGGGTTGCAAAGGAATAAGGGGAGCACAGTGAGAGCAGTTTATTCAGATCAGCTCTCCAAGCTTTTCTGGCCAGTCTTATCTGGTAGCATGAGTTATGTCATCAGTAAAACAATGCCCTAGTGAATTAAATTTCAAGCACAGCATGGAGATATTGACTTGCAGTCCTGCAGTTGTTGCGAGGTACCCTCTCTGATGTTTTCTACAAAATAACAAGACAGGTGAAAGTTTTGGTGTCTTTCACAATCCTTGGGTTAAGCTACTTGGTTGGATCTTTTGCTTTTCTTTCTCTTTATGCTTGGGAAGGTCCTGTATAATTGACTTGCCCAGACGCTTATCGATGTGTGAGCACAGAGGAGACAGGAATATTCACTTCTTTGTGCTAAGAGACATCTGTTGTAAGGAATATAAATAAATCGAGGGAGGTCAATTCATAAATGCTGCACATTAAAAAAGTCAGCATAAAATTAGAATCTTGAACATTTATTTGGAGAAAGTATGCATTTCAGGAAATAATTTTGAACAATTATGCTTCCATTATCACAGGGGAGGTGATGGCGTGGTGGGTATTGTCGCTGGACTAGTAATCCAAAGACCCAGGGGAATGCTCAAGAAAAGCCGACAAATCAAGAACTAACTCTAAACCTGTGGCATCTGAAACAAGCAGTTACTTGGCCTTTGTAGCATAAGATGCAGGTGGAACATTCCAACACTTTTATTAGAGAAAAACAACTTAAGTCTGAAAGTCTGAAGCAGGAAGTTCATGAGGTTCAAAACTGGAGAGAGCATCAATGATGTAAGCATCATTCCATCCAATCAACTGAATAGTTTCAACTACTTTTTCATAGTTACTATTCCATTTAATTCTGTCATTATTTGCTTACTTTTAGAGGCAATCATGTGTGATTACAGAGCTAAAGGCAATATTTTAGCCATTGCATCACACTGCTAACAAACAACATCCTTGTAACAAGCACTCTTTTTTATGTTAAAAAAGATATTTTCTCTCAAACTTTAAGCATTTTATTCTTCACACTGGTTAATTTTTAGTCTTAAAAAGAAATTAAGTAACATGTGAAATTTCAGCAGATCAATCAGACCATCATATCCTTGAAGAATGCCTCAACAATCATGTTCCCATCCAATGTTTCCCATTCACAGTGACGAGTTCTTAATTATCCAACTCGCCGCCCTTTCACAGAGACACTGCCTTCCCATTTTATACTGACTTGCTCCCCCTCATCTCCTCATTTCAATCTACTCTACTGCCATCCCATTCAAGCTGATGCTCTTTTCCCTCCCCCCTCCTGCACCTTCAGTTGCCTATCCTCTTCTCAACCGGGCAACCATTTCGTGCTCAGAAGAAGCTGGGGCAGGAGATCATCTGGCATCACGATGATATGTGAGTGCCAGACTAACTTTAATGTTGGATGCTTCTTTGGCAAACAAATCATGCAGCTCCTCCCGCCACGGGAGTTTCCAGTCCCCGACCCCCCCAACAGACTTTTGAATAGCTCACCACATTTTCCGGTCCCACCCCTGTTGCAACGGGGCCATAAAATTCTGCCCATGGTTTGCCCTCTAATCGTAGCATGATGGACCTGCATGAAAGGAGGCGCGGCCACTGCCATACAACTCTGACGAATTGATTGACATGTCGCCAGCCGTATTTGTCCTTCTCGACACATCAACCCAGCAATGACTGTGGGAATGGATCTGCCTTCCGTCGGTTACGACAAGCCAAAGGGCCAACAGTAGCACATTTCCATCTGAGTCTGGTAAGCACTTGCCACGTCTACACCGGTCATGTCTCTAAACGTCACCAATAATGGAAAATCTAGTATGACTGTCTAGAATTAGATCAACACATAAATAAAAGTCATCCTGGCAATGTACCAGAATGGTGCTGTGACAATTGCTGCCTCCAGGTAAGAGAAAAGAAAATCATAAAGGAAGGAGCAAACAGAATCAAGGAATGAGACATGTCTATTAGTACAAACAATGTCCTGAACTCAGTTGATGGCTCCCATATAAATCCAATATAAAAATAACTGAAATACCATTTCGAATTTAATGAAAGTGATTAAATGTAAGCATCATTCCAACCACTGAATCGAATAGTTTCAATTACTTTTTCATAGTTACTATTCTATTTAATTCTGTCGTTATTTGCTTACTTTTAGAGGCAATCATGTGTAATTTCAGAAGAAAAGGCAGCATTTTAGCTGTTGCATCACATTGCTAACAAACAATACCCTTGCACCAAGTGCTCACCTTACTGCCTGGATTCTGCGCATATCTTGATTACTGATAAACAGATCTTGTGAGGACCCTCAGTTCTTTGTCTCACTGTTTGTCAACTAGCTCTCTCTCTCTCTCTCTCTTCATTACCCCACCTTGTCAATTAATGCCAGAAATAAAACTTTGAAGAAATGCTTTTTTGTGTGTCTTGTCGAAAAGATAGCATCCTGTGAGTTGACATGGAGTGGCAGATAAACAGGGAGCTATTCTGCATTACCTCGACTACAGCTCCTCACACCCCGCTTCCTGTAAGGACTCCATCACATTCTCTCAGTTCCTTCACCTCCGTCGCATCTGTTCTGATGATGCCATTTTCAAAAACAGTTCCTCTGACATGTCCTCCTTCTTCCTTAACCGAGGTTTTCCACCCATGGTGGTTGACAGGGCCCTCAACCGTGTCTGGCCCATCTCCCGCACATCCGCCCTCACACCTTCCTCTCCCTCCCAGAAACATGATAGGGTCCCCCTTGTCCTCACTTATCACCCCACCAACCTCCGCATTCAAAGGATCATCCTCCGCCATTTCCACCAACAGCATGATGCCACCACCAAACACATCTTCCCTTCACCCCCCCTGGCAGCATTCCATAGGGATCGTTCCCTCCGGGACACCTTGGTCCACTCCTCCATCACCCCCTACAGATCAACCCCCTCCAACGGCACCTTCCCATGCAACCGCAGAAGGCGTAACACCTGCCCCTTTACTTCCCCTCTCCTCACCATCCAAGGGCCCAAACACTCCTTTCAAGTGAAGCAGCATTTCACTTGCACTTCCCTCAATTTAGTCTACTGCATTCATTGCTCTCAATGTGGTTTCCTCTACGTTGGAGACACCAAACGCAGACTGGGTGACCGCTTTGCAGAACACCTTCGGTCTGTCCGCAAGCATTACCCAGACCTCCCTTTCGCTTGCCATTTCAACACTCCACCCTGCTCTCTTACCCACATGTCCGTCCTTGGCTTGCTGCATTGTTCCAGTGAAGCTCAACGCAAACTGGAAGAACAGCACCTCATCTTCCGACTAGGCACTTTACAGCCTTCCGGACTGAATATTGAGTTCAACAACTTTAGATCATGAACTCTCTCCTCCATCCCCACCCCCTTTCCGATTTCACCCCCCTTTTTTTTCCAATAATTTATATAGATTTTTCTTTTCCCACCTATTTCCATTATTTTTAAATGTATTTCCATCCATTGTTTTATCTCTACCTTTTAGCCTTTATTGATTCCTTCACCCCACCCCACCCCACTAGTGCTATCTGTACCTTGCTTGTCCTGCTTTCTACCCTTAATTAGCACATTCCTTAGATAATATCACCACCTTCAACACCTCTTGGTCCTTTTGTCTGTGACATCTTTTGGTTATCTCCACCTATCACTGGCCCTCTATCCAGCTCTACCTGTCCCACCCCCCCACCTTAAACCAGCTTATATTTCACCTCTTTTCTATTTTTACTTAGTTCTGTTGAAGGGTCATTCGGACTCGAAATGTTAACTGTGTTCCTCTCCACAGATGCTGCCAGACCTGCTGAGTTTTTCCAGGTATTTTTTGGATGATGCCATGAATTCTGGATTTCCAGCATCCGCAGTTTTTTGATTTTAGCTATTCTGCACACCCTGCCTTCAGCAGGAGCCCCACAGGACTCCACAAAAAGGTTTCAAAGGGTCTGCCAAAAACAAGATTCTAGCTGAGACTGTCCTCCACCCAGCAAAGCCTCTTATCACTGGCTGGCACCGATGCCCTTTGTGCCCTCGAATGAGAATCACTGTGGGAAAACAGCTCATTGAAACCAATGAACATTCATGGTGAGAAGCGCAGAATCTATCAGAGGTTGGGAGTATCTCAACCTGCTACAGTGTAGCTCACGCACCAGTTTGCGTTGCCCTCAGAGAAGCCGTAACATGTATGTAGCCACGCACAAGGGATCGGGACCTCTTGTCCTGAGCGAGGTGGGTGAGGAGCTGGCGCAGCCCCTCCCCGTTGCATTTGACAACGCAGACGTAGATGCGCTGGGCAAATTGCTGACACTATCAACCCAGATACTGCATGCAACTGAGAGCAGGACACACAGGGGCGATTACAGGAGCTGAAGGGAGCAACAAAAGGCAACAAAATGATGAACGAATCTGCTTGGAAAGTGCCTAATCCCTGCTGCTGGAAATGAATAACACGGATGGGATGGGGAGGGCTCACTGCCAGGCAGACCTTAACATTGAGCCACCTGTTGTGTGTTGTTGTATCACTTTCAGCTTCTGTTATTATTAAAAGTGGATTTAAATTTAATAACTATTGGAAAGGAAACTGAATGAATGCTGATATGTTTCTTTATGTGACTGCAGTAGAGGTTCTGTTTATTTTGCCTCTTATACGTGCCTCCCCTATGATCCCATCCAACCGTTGGTCGCAGGCTTTCCAGTGATTAAAAATTAACAAACACTTTTTGCGAATTTTGATACTTTTAAAAAGTATTTATTTATATTTTTGCAGAGGTCTCTGCTTAAGCCCAGTGCTGCTTAGGTTTAGAAACTTGTAGCTCTTTAAAGGGACATGCTATGTTATGAAGAAAGTTGGGGCAAATTCCTCAGGATATTCTCCCCCCACCACAAAGTCAGAAAAATTTTCACAGCCACAGTGTAACATCATTGCGCTGCAGCTCACCATTGAACGCCATGGGACAACTACATGAAAGTCTGGCTAAACTGACTTAGTGTAAACAAAACGTGGTCCAGGGTCCTTTCCACAAAATTATTATAATTATTTCCTTCTCAAAACTATAACAATTGCCCTTAGGATGGGCAACAAATGCTGGCCTTGCCAGCAATGCCCACATCCCATGAAAGAATTAAAAAATGCATGAGGCAGGCCATTCAACCCATCTTAATTCAACCGTTAAGTTACACAATAAGTAAAACAAAAATAACAATAAATATGTATGTTTAATGATATAACTATTTTTTATACAGACAAAGATACCTGTGTTGTGTTACAGAGGCCCTGTGGAAATCTGATAACATCTAAGGGTGCCTCAGAAGAAAAAACATTGAGAAAGTCCGGTCTACAGGGCGGAATGTGAAAATAAATTAAGCTGTAGGAGAGAACAGCAACAGTCTAGAGTCAGTTCAGTTCACCTATCTATACAATGGTACCCCTGGTAGTGGCACGGTAACTAGGATGATAGTGCTTGAATTTTATATGTTAAAATTGCTGATGAAATATTTTTGACCTGCAGTTAATCACAGTCTCAGCTACTAATTACCGATTATGGCAAAACCAATCCTGTTGGAAATACTCAGCCGTTCTGACAGGATCTGTAGCAAGAGAGACAGAGTTAATGTTTCAAATCGATGATCTTCTGTCAGATCAGAAAAATTGGAGTTGACAGATTTTAAGCAAGTACGGAGGCTGGGGAAGGGGAAGGGGAGGAAGGAACAAAAGAAAGGTCTCCGATAACCTGGAAAACAGAAGGGATTAAATGACAAAAGGTGCGAGGAGAAAGGGAACGGGATGGGTAGAAAAACAAAAGCTCAGTGTAGTGGATCTGTAAATGGAAACAGCAGAAGGATTAGCAACAAATAAATAGGAGCAGCAGTTATGGCCCTTTGAATTCCCTTCTTCAAAATTATCAAATACCACGACCTAACCTTGTGAGTTTTTTTTTAATGATTTCTATTTATTTTCTTAAAGAAAGAAATTCCCTACTGCAGCAAATAGTATCAGTGCGTGGGAGCCTCAGAGAGAGTTTCGTGAGAGCAATTCATTGGGAATTTTTCAAACTGAAAAGAGCTCAGGATCTCCCCCTGCAGGATTGATACTTTCTTCACAGAGTTTCTTTGCAGCATTGTGCTTGCTGCCAGAGGAAGAATTTTAATCACAGAATTACAGCGCAGGTGAAGGCCATTCGGCCAATTGCTCCAAATGAGCAGTTCACTTAGTTCCACTCTCCTGCCTTCTCCCCGTAACCCTGCAGATTCTTCCTTTTCAGATAATAGTCCAATTCCCTTTTAAATGCCTCAGTTGAACCTGCCTCCACCAGACTCTCAGGCAGTGCATTCCAGCTGCTGCAAAAGTTGAGTTTTAATTCAGGTTCTGTACTTTCTTTTCTCTTAAAATATGCAAACATGATTTTCTCTCAGCATTTTAAAAATAATTACCACAGAGAAAGCTTTGATATCTGGTTAAAGCCGAACAGCATTTGATAGCTTATCTATATATCATTTTAAAACTGAGATAAGCTACGAAAAAGCCATGAGCCAGCACTAGCCTTATTATCAACAACTTGCATGTTTATAACATCTATAACTTGATAAAACGTCTCAAGAAGGAACTTGCAATTATATGTCCTTGAGACACTTCAAAACACTTCACAGCCTATAAAACGCTGCTGAAGTACAGGCACTATTGTGTTGGCAAACAAGTTGTATATAGCAGGATCCCACAGAGAGCAATGAAATAATAGACCAGATAAACTGTTTTTTTGTTGGTGTGGGCTGAGGGGTAAATGTTGAGCAGGACACTGGGAAAATTCTTTTATTTGCATATTCCCACAGGATCTTATATTTACTGCAGCAGGCAGATGGGAATTTTTTTTTAATGGTTCATCTGAGTGCAGGCACTTTTGACAATGTAAAATTCCCTCAATACCACATTGAAATGTCAGCCTCAATTAAGCACTCTAGGCCTAAATGTGTTGGGCTGAGGTGTCTGAAAGCTCTGTTATCAGGTGGACAGGGAGATATGAGGAGCGAAACAGACAAGCTGGTAATCAGAGAGGGTCTTCTCATTGATCCTGGAGGTGGCAAGGCACCATGTGATGGCAAAGTCCATTTATAGGCAGCACCAGTTGAAACACAAAAGCCAAGGTGCAAAGGTCTCAGTCAGGGCAAGAGGGATTTGATATTGAAGCCAATTTGCCCATCACAAGTGGACCTCCAAGATGCTGCCCAGATTCCCCAGACTCCAAGATCGGAGGAGTAGCTGTCAGAAAGTTGCCTATAAACAAGATTATTTCTTATTCTTTAAGGGGAATTAGGTGTCATACTTGGCGACCATCACTGCTGCTGGTGTTAAATATTAGTGGGATCACATCCCAGCAAACGGAGCTTTGCCCAACTTGTGGTCAAGTGTGGGGAGGGAATAGTGTTGGCCCCTTTGCTTCCTCAGTGAAAAAAAATCAAAGGGTTGGTGCTACATAAATTCAGCAGCAAAAACATTGCTGTCAACAGAACCTTTAATCAGACCAACTAGCAACAAGTCTGTTAAAACTTGAGATAAAAACAAAAAACTGCAGATGCTGGAAATCCAAAACAAAAGCAGAAATACCTGGAAAAACTCAGCAGGCCTGGCAGCATCGGCGGAGAGAGAGACAGAGTTAATGTTTCGAGTCCGTATGACTCTTCTTTAGACTAAAGAGAAGTAGAAATGTGATGGAATTTATACTGTTTAAGGGAGGATGGAGCAGGTGGAGCTGGGTAGAAGGTCAGCAATAGGTGGGGGCTAAGAAGAGATTGACAAAGATGTCATGGACACAAGACAAAAGGAGTGTTAATGATAGTGGTGAAGACTGAAGAAGTAAGAAAGCAGAATGTGTTAATAGCAGAACAAGGGTCAGCACTCTGTGAAAGAACAACATAGAACAAGTGACAGACGGCTCTGTTGGGGGGTGGGGTGGGGGGAGGGGGCAGTAGTTGGGAAATAGGATAGAAAAAGGGGATTTTAAAAAGGGATTTAAAAAAAGGATAAAACAATGAATAAATTAATAAAAATAAGTAAATTAAAAAAAATTTTTTTTTTAAAAAAGGGATTAAAAAAGTGGTGGGGATGGAGGAGGGAGTTCATGATCTAAAATTGTTGAACTCAATATTCAGTCCGGAAGGCTGTAAAGTGCCTAGTCGGAAGATGAGGTGCTGTTCCTCCAGTTTGCGTTGAGCTTCACTGGAACATTGCAGCAAGCCAAGGACAGACATGTGGGCAAGAGAACAGGGTGGAGTGTTGAAATGGCAAACGACAGGGAGCTCTGGGTCATGCTTGCGGACAGACCGAAGGTGTTCCATAAAGCAGTCACCCAGCCTGTGTTTGGCCTCCACACTGTAGAGGAGACCGCATTGGGAGCAGCGAATGCAGTAGACAAAATTGAAGGAGGTGCAAGTGAAATGCTGCTTCACCTGAAAGGAGTATTTGGGCCCTTGGATGGTGAGGAGGGAGTAGGTAAAGGGGCAGGAGTTGCACCTCCTGCGATTGCATGGGAAGGTGCCGTGAGAAGCGGATGAAGTGTAGGGGGTAATGGAGGACTGGACCAGGGTGTCCTGGGGGGGAACGATCCCTACGGAATGCTGACAGAGGGGGGTTGAAGGGAAGATGTGTTTGGTGGTGGCATCATGCTGGAGTTGGCGGAAATGGCGGAGGATGATCCTTTGAACGCGGAGGCTGGTGGGGTGAAAAGTGAGGACAAGGGGGACCCTATCATGTTTCTGGGAGGGAGAGGAAGGGATAAGGGCAGAAGTTCAGGAGATGGGACAGACATGGCTGAGGGCCCTGTCAACCACCGTGGGTGGAAAACCTCAGTTAAGGAAGAAGGAAGACATGTCAGAGGAACTGTTTTGGAAAGTGGCATCATCAGAACAGATGCGACGGAGGTGAAGGAACTGAGAGAATGGGATGGAGTCCTTACAGGAAGCGGGGTGCGAGCTGTAGTCGAGGTAGCTGTGGGAGTCGGTAGGCTTGTAATGGATATTGGTGGACAGTCTATCACCAGAAATGGAGACAGAGAGGTCAAGGAAGGGAAGGGAAGTGTTGGACATGGACAATGCGAAAATGATGGAGGGGTGGAAATTGGAAGCAAAATTGATAAAATTTTTCCAGGTCCAGACGAGAGCATGAAGCGGCACTAAAACAGTCATCGATGTACCGAGAAAAGAGATGTGGGACAGGCTGGGATAAATGTGGGTACCCATAGCCACACCTTTCATTTGGAGGAAGTGAGACCAGCTTAAAGAAAAATTGTTCAGTGAAAGAACAAGTTCAGCCAGACGGAGGAGAGTGATGGTGGTTGGAGATTGTTTGGGCCTCTGTTCAAGGAAGAAGCTGAGAGCCCTCAGACCATCCTGGTGGTGGATGGAGGCGTAGAGGGATTGGACGTCCATGGTTAGAGCCAAGGAACTGGAAATTGTTAATATGACGTAGGGTATCAGAGGAACCGCGGATGTTGATGGGAGGAGACTGGACAAGGAGAGAGAGAACGGCGTCAAGATAGGAAGAAATGACTTCCGTGGGCCAGGAACAGGCTGACACAATGGGTCTACCAGGACAGTCCTGTTTTGGATTTTGGGAAGCAAGTAGAAGCGGGCTGTCCGGGATTGGAAGACTATGAGGTTGGAAGCTGTGGAGGGAAGGTCTCTGGAGGAGATGAGGTTTCTCTCCTGAAGGGTTTGACAGGGTAGACATTAAGAGGTTGTTTCCCCTGGCTGGGGCATCTAGAACACAGCAACACAATCTCGGGATAAGAAGCTGATCATTTAAGGCTGAGAGGGAAACTTCTTCACTCAGAGGGTTGTGAATCTTCCAAATTCTCCACCAAAGATGGTTGGGGATGTTCCATCATTGACTATATTCAAGGCTGAGATAGGCAGATTTTTGGTCCCACAGAGAATCAAGGGACATGGGAATTGGACAGGAAAGTGAAGTTGAGGCAGGAGATCAGCTATGATCGTGTTAGAGCAGACTTCAGGGGCCATGTGGTCTACACCTGTTCCTATTTCTTTAGTGCGTAAAACAAAGTGATTGTGAAAATCTATGTGGTTGAGCCCTTCTACTCATGGAAGGAAGACAATGGCTGCTGCTTGTAATATTAAGAAAGCACAAAGATAGATCAATTTCTATAAATCTTTAAAATTTTAACAAGAATGACATAGGATTGCAAAGCAAGATTTCTTGCTTCTATGAGACTGGGCTGGAAGACGCTGGCAAAAATAACGATGAGTTTAATGGCACGCTTCAGCATGTAAATCATCCAGCAATTTGTGACAAAAAAGTTTCAAATGACCATAAATTGTTGTTAGCCTCATGAAACTGCCTTTAACCGCCTTACGAATTTCAAGAAATTACTGCATTTGTGCATTAATTACGAATTAAACTTGCTGCAGAAAGTTAAGGCTGGTATTTAAGAGTGTAAGGATACTTTAATGACAAGATTTATAACTCTTTAATGTCATTCAACATCTTCAGGCAAGAAAGAGAACAATTAAAACTGTGGAACCTCATTTCAGTAAATAGTAAATTGTTCTTCGAGAGTTCTAAAATTTAAAATATAGTTTTTTTCAGATTTATTTACCTTTCATTTCTGGCTCTTTTCTTTCTCGCTCTCTTAATCCAATCTTCCTTTTCCTTTATTTATTTCTTTCTGTACCTGATTTGACGCTTTCACACTTAACCCTATTTCCTTCATTCCTTTGTTCCTTTTTCAATCCTTAAATTTCATAGGTTAGGGAAATAAACTGTTCATTCTGTTATTCACCAAAATCCTAGGTACCCTCTTGACATTGCCACTCTGTTATTTAACTTGCACTCCTAGTAATGTGCAGAGCACAATTTTTTCAGCTTGGAAAGGTGAGGGAAAATGGGATGCTTTGAGAATTGTCCCATCCAGCAAGGTTTAGACCACTGAGACAGCCAGTTCCTCTGTTTCAATATTTACCTGGTTAGATTAAAGGGTATTTGCTTGCTCATCTAATATACTTACACCATCCTATAGTGTACATTGTGACAAACCATTAACACAGTAGAAATGCACTGAATAAATTAAACTAAATTAGTTTGATGCACTTATATTTCTTGCTCACTCACACCTACATCTGTTTATGTTACAGGCTGAGTTCACACTGCCACTTATTGATATACATAATGCAACCTTTATTACACTTTACTGATGGCCACACATAATTTTTAGCCTTTTAACAGCTAATCTTTATTAAGCCATTGAGGATTTAAATAGAATTCATGCACCAAAATATTCTATTTTTAAGTTAGAAAGTTAATTATTTTTAAAGAAAGTGCAAATTAGGCACATATATCCAAAATTGTACAATTTTACCACATTGCTATTTGATACTTCACTTACAAATCCACACATTCTTGTACACCCTTGTCTGAGAGATATGTCAGTGTTTAGTTGTAATGTGAGTGCTCTATCTACAAGAAGATCCAAGGCTAGGCATGATAAATGAATTTTGTATGAAAACCGATTAAACAAATTCTGCCCTTTGGTTGATTGACAAATGAAGCTTTATTATTTTCCTCTCTTTAGATGCTTTAGACATTTCTGAAATTGCTTCCATACTATATGTTAAGAACCTTCCAGAGATGTAAGTGTATTCTAGAGTTTATAATCAACAAGATAAACAGCATCCTCCTCCAGCTGATGAAAGGGTTTATATGCTGAACACTAATGGAAGAAGTGTTCAAAGTTACCTCTACCATGTTTTAGGACCACAAATCACCCCAGGTTTCCATGCTTATGGTGAAAATAAATTATGAGCATACCATCTGGAACTTATTTGTTCCTTCAGATTTCCTGAATTGGGGTATCAGTCAAAGGAGGGGCAAGATTCAAAACTAATAGATGACACAACGTTTTGGAAAAATGGGACAGAATGAATATATCTTTCTAACATAATCACACAACCAACATGAAACCTGAAAATAAAAGCAAAATCCTGATGAAAGGTAATCTTGACCTGAAATATTAACTCTGTTTCTCTCCATGGTAGCTGCCTGACCTGCTGAATGTTTTCATGGAATCTGAAAAGGCCATTTGGCCCATCTCTTTCACAAACCAGATGCAAATAGTTTTCCACAATACACCTGCTTAATCTCCAATACTGAAAACTGAATAAAACTTACAATCAATAGGATACATTTCAATAGTAAATCCCAAAGGCTGACTGAGGCTACCACAATATTTTTCTCTTAACTATGTAGTTGATAGCATTAAGGCTAAAGTAAAACAGAAATGCAGTTACCACTTCTAATAAAATGAAACAAAAATGCATGAAATTTATATTTTTTAAAATAGTGCTATCCAACTTTTTTTTTGCCTCAATAAGGGATTGGTTGTAACGCTTCCATAGATACAATTTACAGCAGAAGAAAACTAAAATAAAATTCCCTTCCCTTCCTTGACCTCTCTGTCTCAATTTCTGGTGATAGAGTGTCCACCAATATTCATTACAAGCCCACCGACTCCCACAGCTACCTCGACTACAGCTCCTCACATCCTGACTCCTGTAAGGACTCCATCCCATTCTCTCAGTTCCTTCGCCTCCGTCGCATCTGTTCTGATGATGCCACCTTCAAAAACAGTTCCTCTGACATGTCCTCCTTCTTCCTTAACTGAGATTTTCCACCCACAGTGGTTGACAGGGCCCTCAACCATGTCTGGCCCATCTCCCGCGCATCCGCCCTCACACCTTCCTCCCCCTCCCAGAAACATGATAGGGTCCCCCTTGTCCTCACTTATCACCCCACCAACCTCTGCATTCAAAGGATCATCCTCTGCCATTTCCGCCAACTCCAGCATGATGCCACCACCAAACACATCTTTCCTTCACCCCCCCTGGTGGCATTCCGCAGAGATCGTTCCTTCCGGGACACCCTGGTCCACTCCTCCATCACCCCCTACTCCTCAACCCCCTCCCACGGCACCTTCCCATGCAATCGCAGAAGGTGCAACACCTGCCCTTTTACTTCCCCTCTCCTCACCGTCCAAGGGCCCAAACACTCCTTTCAAGTGAAGCAGCATTTCACTTGCATTTCCCTCAATTTAGTCTACTGCATTCGCTGCTCCCAATGCGATTTCCTCTACATTGGAGAGACCAAATGCAGACTGGGTGACCACTTTGCGGAACACCTTCGGTCTGTCCGCAAGCATGACCCAGACCTCCCTGTCGCTTGCCATTTCAACACTCCACCCTGCTCTCATGCCCGTATATCCATCCTTGGCCTGCTGCAATGTTCCAGTGAAGCTCAACGCAAACTGGAGGAACAGCACCTCATCTTCCGACTAGGCATTTTACAGCCTTCCGGACTGAATATTGAGTTCAACAACTTTAGATCGTGAACTCTCTCCTCCATCCCCACCCACTTTCCAATCCCCCCCTTTTCCAATAACTTATATAGATTTTTCTTTTCCCACCTATTTCCATTATTTTTAAATATATTTCCATCCATTGTTTCATCTCTACCTTTTAGCCTATTTCGATCCCTTCCCCCCACCCCACCCCCACTAGGGCTCTGTACCTTGCTTGTCCTGCTTTCAACCCTTAATGTCACCTATTAGCACATTGCTGAGATATTATCACCACTGTCAACACCTCTTTGTCCTTTTGTCTATGACATATTTTGGTCATCTCCACCCATCACTGGCCCTCTATCCAGCTCTACCCGTCCCACCCACCCCTTAAGCCAGTTTATATTTCACCTCTTTTCTTTTCTTCCTTAGTTCTGTTGAAGAGTCATACGGACTCGAAACGTTAACTGTGTTCCTCTCCGCAGATGCTGCCAGACCTGCTGAGTTTTTCCAGGTGTTTTTATTTTTGTTTTGGATTTCCAGCATCCGCAGTTTTTTGCTTTTAAAATAAAATGAATACGGATGAAGAAATAAACTCTGTTTAGACATATTCCTGGAGGTGTCACCACATGACCTTCTGCCTCTAACCACCCCACGCCAACCCTCCTGCCAGATTTAATAATTTTAAACCTGAGGGTGGTAGATTTTTGCTGGACAAGGGTGTTCAAGGATATGGTAACAAGGCATCAAATAGTTAAGGTGCAGATCAGCCATGGTCTCATTGAATGGTGGCAACATCTTCAAGAAGCTGAGTGGCCCACGATTGTTCCTATGCTGATCAATCTACCGTACCTGTGGCCCCCTGCCTCCGCACGCCAATTGGAAAATTGTTCATTACCCACCAGGCTGAATGATTCGTGACTGTTACAAGCAGCTTTTTCCCCAAATTGCCCATATGTTTACATGTGGTAGACAAGTGTTTAAAGCATTAAAAAAAAGATACAGACACAATTCTTGACATCCTTATAATTTATTTTCCTGGGAATCTTGCAACAGTGTCCTGGAGATTCAATCCTGGTGAGTTGGCAACCCTGGGGTAAACTAGTTAAGATGGGATATAAACCTGGGGAATGTGCAACACATGCGGCTTTTGAAAGAGGAAGGTCCCCAAATGTTAATCAATAACCTGGGCTCAGCCTTGGCCACTTCCGCAGAGGGAGCCCAGATTGCGCAATACCTCAAGGGGCGGGGCTTATGCCAAGCGGATGACGTCTACTGGACGCGTGACGTGTACTGGACGCGTAACGTGACGCGGCGCAGTGCGATGAGGTCATGGAATACGCAGCCGCGGTACGTTGGTCTGGAGAGTGATGCCGCGGGCTAATGTCGGAGTGGCGGGTTTGTCTGCGCCGTTCGTCCCCGCGGCGTGTGGGCGGCAGGAAGCACACGGATAGAACCCGCCCGCGGTGCCCGAGGGTTTGGGCGGTGGTCTCGGGTCCACGGACGGTCGAACGAAGGAGCCGCTTTCGGCTCCTGAACGGGGGCGACGCCATTGGCTGGGCAGGTGGCGCTGTTCCCATGGGAATGGTTTCCTGTTGATTACGGCATCAGAACTACGCCTCCTCCCTAATGACCGGCCTCAGCTCCTCCCCCGGCGCTGAGCGAGGGTGGTGTCGCCCCGCCCCCTCCTCCGGCGCTGAGCGAGGGTGGTGTCGCCCGCCCCCTCCCCAATGAACGGCCTCAGCTCCTCCCCCGGCGCTGAGCGTGGCTGGCGTCGCCCCTCCCCCTCCGGCGCTGAGCGTGTCTGGCGTCGCCCCGCCCCATCCCCGGCGCTGAGCGAGGGTGGTGTCGCCCGCCCCCTCCCCAATGAACGGCCTCAGCTCCTCCCCCGGCGCTGAGCGTGGCTGGCGTCGCCCCTCCCCCTCCGGCGCTGAGCGTGTCTGGCGTCGCCCCGCCCCATCCCCGGCGCTGAGCGTGGCTGGCCTCGCCCCGCCCCCTCCCCGGCGCTGAGCGTGGCTGGCGTCGCCCCGCCCCCTCCGGCGCTGTGCGTGGCTGGCCTCGCCCCGCCCCCTCCCCGGCGCTGAGCGTGGCTGGCGTCGCCCCGCCCCCTCCGGCGCTGTGCGTGGCTGGCTTCGCCCCGCCCCCTCCCCGGCCTTGAGCAAAGGGTGACATTTATTGCCTGTACTTTGAGCTTATTTTACTTAACTCATAATAACTTTGTTTTGAAAAATACAATGCTAATAGCCTAAGACTTAACTACCAGTTTGTTTTCCAGTGCAGTACTGGGGGAGTGCTGCAGTACTGGGGGAGTGCTGCAGTACTGGGGGAGTGCTGCAGTACTGGGGGAGTGCTGCAGTATTGGGGGAGTGCTGCAGTATTGGGGGAGTGCTGCAGTACTGGGGGAGTGCTGCAGTATTGGAGGTGCCACTCTCAGATCAACATAAGAACTCCCACAAACAATATGATAACCGGATAATCTGCTTTCATGGTTTTGATTGAGGGATAAATTATGTCTGTGACACTCGATAATTCCTCTGCTCTTCTTCAGAATGGTGCCAGGCGATCCTTACATCAACTTGAGAGGGTATACGAGGTGTTTGTTTAAAGCCTCATTCAAAAGACAATGCAGCACTCCCTTAGTACTCAAAGTTAAACTTTTTTTTGGCCTCAGGAATGCACTCTCCTTACCTCTCCACCTTACCAGATATCCTGTAAAAGTCCTCAATCTACTTTTTTGGCCAGTATCTCTATACTTTTGGGTAACTGTTTTGATCTCTTTACATACCTTAATGGTTTCATTGCAATATCAGTGATGCCACTGGTTATAACATTTTAACATTTGTAATGAGATTCTAAAGCATTACAAAACCAATTACTTTTTCAGGTTAAGTCTAATAAATGACTCACGCCAGACCATGTTAACAACTTGCATTTATATAGCACCATCAACATAGTAAAACATTGCATGACGCTATTTAGTCTATTTCCCTCTAATAAGAAATTGGTTCAACATAGACGTGGGATTCTGTGTTCAGGGGATTCATTTGGGTCATTTAAGACTTTTTTTTAAAAATGAGGTATGGATCCTGTTAATGGACTGTTAATAAATTGACATTTTACAAACTTAAGAAAAACTTGATTAGGCACTTATCAAAATTCAGCTGAAGCTGTAAGTTAAACCTGGGCAAGATGACAGCCATGTTTCATTTTTCTTTAAAATGTGAAATCTTAAACACAGGCAGTTTAAGTCCACAATAATAATAATTGTTTTTTTTTCAGAATATTCAACACATTGCAGACACAGTTTAAACGTGATTAAAAATGCCAGAAGTAAAGTCCATGTTTCGAGAAGTCCTTCCTAAACAAGGTGTGTCTTTATTTCATTCAGTGTTCTGCTGTTCTGGGTTAAACCATTTGCCACAATCTGAATATATTCTGCAATGTTGACACCTTTGATTTCATCTTCCCAAGTTCAAGAACTTTAGGGTGAATCTTTGTTTTAGTGAGTCAGATGAGCCCATTTTAATAGAGAAGCAAGATACTCTTGAGGTTGGAAACCTAAATTAAAAACTGAAAATGCTGAATCTCCACAAATGCTGCATGAACTGAGTTAATACTTCAGGTCAGTGACCTTTCATCAGAATTGACCTGAAACATTAACTCTTATTTCTCTATTTACAGATGCTGTTTGAACTGCCGAGTGTTTCCAGGGTGTTTTGTTTGAATACAAACTGTACTTGAGAAAACCTTTTAGTACCTACAGATGAGCAATTAATTCAGATAACATGAGGCTGATAGCATTGCCTGGTCAGACATGGGATCATGGAATATACTGAATCCAGTCCACCAAAACATATTTACCCAGAGCTGGGCGGTTACCTGGCACCAGTGTCAGAAATAACAACATTTGTTTACACCAACTGTATTGAAAACCTGAGACAGCAAAACTGCCCAAAGGAGTTTCATAAACTTTTGTTGTCTGGAAACAAGCATTTTTTTAAAAGTCAGGACCTTTTAATAAATGTGTTTTTGTTTTGTGTTGCTGTAACATCTGTTTATAGGGTTTGAAACAATTATATACTTCATTCCTAATAGTTACATTTATTTAGGTGATGTACTGGGTGGCACAAGCAATTAGCGCTCTGTCCTTTCAGTGGCAGTATAAAAATCTCTTGCTTATCTGCTGGCTCCAAAAGTCTTGTGTAAAATGAGTTTGAGCACCGTTGACCCAATTTGTATTCACTAAACTGCAGCCATAAACTCTCTAATTCAACATTAATTTATCAACGTAGATCTTAGAGCTGGAGTAAAGGGAGCTAATAGCTGACCTTGGCTTACAGTAGAAATACAAAAATGAGCTGACCTGGCCCTGGTGAATAACAAACACTGTACATAGTATTATTTATTCAGTGTACATCTCTGCAGAAATAGCTCTGCCTCTGTTTCTGATACAATTAATCAAATCTTTTGGGGTTTTGTTTGCTGAAAACTCCATTGTTCTTAAAGGGGAGACACACACACACACGGTGGAACAGGGATAGTGTAGAACAGTGATTGCGGACCCCGTTCTTTAATGTGAATTAGTGCAGCACCTCATATTGCTGTGTAGGTCTAAGATTGGCTTTTGTCATACACATGGTATTTAGCATATTGTCTTAGTATAAACAAAACAGCTACCAGGGAATTGCAGTTGTACTGCAAACATGAAGAAAGGAACAGCTGAAGTTTAATTGACTTAGTTCTGAAGTACTGTACTCCTTTACTTTAATTTTTTTTACAAAGGGGTGATGATTTTTATACATGGAGTTATACAGCACAGAAAGAGGTCCTTCGGCCCATCCTGTCCACGCCGGTCATCAAGCCCCTATTCTACTCTAATCCCATTTTCCAGTACTTGGCCCGTAGCCCTGTTTGCTATAGCGTTTCAAGTACTCATCTAAATACTTCATAAATGTTGAGGGTTCCTGCCTCTACCACCCTTTCAGGCAGTGAGTTCCAGATAATCCCCACCCCTCTGAGTGAAAACATTTTTCTTCAAATCCCCTTTAAACCTCCTGCCCCTTACCTTAATTTTATGCCCCTTGGTTATTGGCCCCTCCACTAAGGGGCAACATTTTCCCACAGACCTCCAATCGGCGCCACGCCATTTTTCATTGGCGGGTGAATTAAGGCTGGACGTCCAGCGTGACGTCCGCACGGCAGCACTATGCGCTTCCTGTGCGGAGGAGGAATGCCAAACGCAGAAGTGCGCTCCTTCACACACGCGCATGAAGGAGCGCTCCGATCTCCCTGAGACTCAGTGCTGCCTCAGGGAGATCGGTTCCCAAAGTGAAAAAGTTATTCTGTCGAAAATTTCATTTACCATCCATGTCCCCTCATGTGACATGGACATAATTTTAAATAAAAGTGAATCTTAGTTTTTTAATTCTGTAATGAAACTTCATCCTGCCCGTGGATGAGGTTTCATGCTTTTTCAGGTGCCCGCCAGGGCTCCCGACCTGCCCGCCAACCTTAAGTTTGGACGGGCAGGTCCACTAATTGGTTTAATTGTTTTTTGAATGGCCTCAATAGGCCGTTGACAGGTCAGCGGGTGCACACCTGACTTGGCTGTGCCCCCGCCTACCTGAAAATGCAAATGACGCGGGATGATGTCGGGAGTCCTGCCTGACGTCATCCCGCGTCGGCGAGCGGTTCCTGCCCCCGCTCGCCGACGGGAAAATTCTTCCCCTGTAGTATGCCACTGGACACAGGTTTCCAGTCATAAAAACAACCTTCAACCATCACCCTCTGCCTCCTGCCACTAAGCCAATTTTGGATCCAATTTGCCAAATTGCCCTGGATCCCATGGCATCTTACCTTCTTGACCAGTCTCCCGTGCGAGACTTTGTCAAAAGCCTTACTGAAGTCCATGTAGTCTACATCAGCTGCACTACCACCATCTACACACCTAATCACCTCCTCAAAAAATTCAATCAGATTTGTTAGACACGATCTCCTCCTGCAAAGCTATGCTTACTATCCTTGATTAATCCCTGCCTCTCCAAGGGACGATTAATTCTGTCCCTCAGAATTTTTTCCAGAAGTTTTCCTAACACTGCTGTTAGACTCACTGGCCTATAGTTCTTGGTATCCCTACCACCCTTCTTGAATAGTGGTACCACATTAGCTGTCCTCCATTCCTCCGGCACCTCTCCTGTGGCCAGAGAGGATTTGAAAATTAATGTCAGGGCCCCTGCAATCTCCCTTGCCTCCCACAGCAGCCTGGGATGCATTTCATCTGGGCCTGGGGATTTGTTCACTTTTAAGTCCGATAAAACCTCCTCCTTCTCTGCTAATTTGTTCAAGTATATCTCAATCCCCCTCCCTGATCTCTAAAACTACATCGTCTTTCTCTATAGTGAATACAGGTGCAAAGTACTCATTTAAAATCTCACATACCCCTCTGGCTCCTCACACAGATTGCTACTTTGGTCCTCAATGGGCCCTACACTTTCCCCGGTTATCCACTTGCCCCTAATATATTTATAAAACGCCTCTGGATTTTCATTTATTTTACCTGCTAGTATTTTTTCATGCCCCCTCTTCGCTCTCCTAATTTCTTTTTTAAGTAACCCCCTGCACTTTCTGTACTCCAAGGGCTTCTGCTGTTTTGAGCCCTAGGTATCTACCATAAGTTTTCCTTTTTTTCCTTATCCAAATCCTGTACATTCTTCGACATCCAGGGTTCTGTGAACTTGTTGGTCCCACCCTTCACCTTTATGGGAACATGTTGGCTCTGCACTCTCACTATTTCCTTTTTGAATGACTCCCACTGCTCTGATGTAGATTTTTCTACAAGTAGCTGCTCTCAGTCCACCTTGGCTAGATCCTGTCTTATCATATTAAAATCGGCCTTCCCCCAATTCAGAACCTTTATTTCCGGTCCATCTTTGTCTTTTTCCATAACTGTCTTAAATCTTACTGAGTTATGGTCGCTATCACCGAAATGCACTCCCACTGACGCTTCTACCACTTGCCCGGCTTCGTTCCCTAAAACTAGGTCCAGAACCGCCCCCTCTCTTGTAGGACCTTCTACATGCTGGCTTAAAAAGCTCTCCTGGATACATTATAAGAATTCCGCCCCCTCTGAGCCTTTCACACTTTGTCTATCCCAATTAATATTGGGGAAGTTGAAATCCCCTACTGTTATCACCCTATTATTTTTACACTTCTCTGAGATTTGCCTACACATCTGCCCTTCTATCCCTGACTCTTTGGGGGCCTATAGTACACTCCCAGAAGCACCCCCTTTTTGTTTTTAAGTTTTATCTATATGGCCTCATTTAAGGAACCTTTTAAGATATCATACTTCCTTATTGCAGTAATCGACTCCTTGACCAATATTGCAACATCACCACCTCTTTTACACCCCACCCCCCTAACCCCCGACTTGCCTGAAGATTCTATACCGCGGAATATTGAGCTGCCAGTCCTGCCCCTCCCTCAGCCATGTCTCCGCAACAGCAATGATATCATCACCCTCAAGTCATCTGCCTTACTCGCAAGACTCCTTGCATAAACATAAATGCCATCCAGCCTTGTCATGCTCCCTTGTGCCTTAACTTGATTACATATGGTCTGCTTCCAGACTGACTTGGTTTTTCTTCTATACTTGTCTGTATGTCACCTCCTACTTTACCTCCATTCCGTATCCCACCCCCTGCCAAATTAGTTTAAACCCCCACAAACAGCACTAGCAACTCCCCGCAAGGATGTTGGTCCCGTTCCGGTTCAGGTGTAACCCGTCGGACTTGTACAGGTCCCATCTTCCCCAGAAACTGATCGAGTGATCCAGGGAACTAAAGCCCCCCCTCCCCTTCCTGCATCAACTCTTCAGCCACGCATTCATCTGCTCCGTCTGCCTATTCCTATACTCACTAGCACATGGCACAGAGAGTTACCAGAGATTACAATCTTTGAGGTCCTGCTTTTCAATCTGCCACCTAGCACCCCAAATTCTTGTTGCAGGACCTCATCCCTCTTTCTATCTATGTTGTTGGTACCAATGTGAATCACAATCTCTGACTGTTCGCCCTCCCCCTTCAGAATGCCCTGCAGCCGTTCAGTGACATCCTTGACCCTGGCCCAAGGGAGGCAACACACCATCCTGGAGTCACGTCTGTGGCTGCAGTAACACCTGTGTGTACCCCTCACTATTGAGTCTCCTACCACTATTGCTCTTCTTCCTCCCCCCTTGTGCTGCTGGGCTCTGGCTGCACTCCCCAGACGAACCGTCACTATCACTGTTTTCCAACACAGAAAAACTGTTCTTGAGTGAGATGCACTCTGGGGCTTTCCTGACTACTTGCCTGCCTCCCTTTTTCTGACTGATGGTCACCCATTCCTTCTTTGACTGCACTTTCTTAAGTTGCGGGATGACCACATCTAAAAATGTGCTATCCATGTAACTCTTTGCCTTGCGGTTGCACTGTTGTCTCTCCAGCCTACGCTCAAGCTCCGAAACCCGGCACTCAAGCTGGTCAAACCAGTGGCACTTCCTGCAGGTATGGTCATCCAGACTGCCAGGAGCATCTAAGGCTGCCCACATTCTGCAGGCCGTGCAACACAAGGAACTGAGCTCCCCTGCCATACCTTTAGTTAAAATACTCTCACGCTAAATTTAAGCCAAGTAGAAAATTATTTCTTTCTTTTTAAAAAAAAAGCTAGAACTCGTGCCTTTCCTTAATGTAGGTTTAAAGTGGAGAAAAACAATTTATCCACTACCTACCAATCAGCGCTCTGCGCTGTCACTTTCGTTAGCCTGTTTCGAATTCTGGCGTGGTTCCTCTTGGGGTTTAGCTGCTGCTCCGACTAGCTCGATCTGGGCCTCGACCCTCAGGCTTTTGTATACATTTTATATACATTTGTTCTGAAAGCTGTTTTTGCATCCTAAGCAAAGTGGAAGTTGCAATATAAAGTGAAATTTAAGGAAAGACAAAAGGGAAAGCTCAAGAGACCAATGGCAACAAGCACTGGCATGAGGAGTTCAGCAACAAATATTGTGTTTATAGCTTTAAGGTATGCTATTCAGAGACTAGCATATTCTACAAATAGGACTCTGAGCATTTGTAATTCCTATTTAGAATACTACTGTGGCTTCTTGTACCAGGACTTGTACTGGCAAGTATTACAAAGATCATTAAAATCTGTGCATTTACAATCATTGTTCTTTTTAAAATCAGGCTGGTAAATCAGCCACTTGTATAGAGTGGATTTCAACTTAATCAACCATAAAATTAAAATATTAGTTCTGGAACAATAATCTGTTTAGCTCGTAATGTGCACACACTACTAGAATTAATGGCTCTTTTAAAAACAAACAACACTAAATATAAAAAATGTGATCAGAATCCTTTCTGGATACTATTAATCAACCTAAGTAACCTGTATTATTAATGGTAGTATTTGCCCTGGCACTTTAGAAAGCATGTGCAATACCTGGTATGCATACAGACCAGGGAAGTCCCCAATTTGTGTTTGTTGAATCCCAGCCAGGTCAGAAGTAGGGATGCTACAGTGTCCTGGGCCTGGGAAGATAAAGCAGCCAGGAGTCATCCAATCAATCAAGATCTGACAATGAGCATTAATGCTCTGAAATAGTAACCATTTGCCCTGTTGAAAAGGAGGGAAAGGAAGATAGAGAAACAGATTGAGTATTATGCAGTTAATACTACACATTTATTTTAATCCATAATTCATTTACACTAGGTCAGCTCTCCTTTGAGGATGTTCCTGCTATGGTGCTCTGCAAACCAAAGCTGCTGCCTCTTAAATCAGTAACGTTGGAGAAGATGGAGAAAATGCAGAGGGAAGCACAGGAGACCATTTGGCAACAGGAAATGGCACAAAAAGAACAGAAATGAGATCATTTCCCCAATCTCACTGGATTGATTGTATCCACAAAACCTGTCACAATTACATTCCAAGTTGTAATGATAACTTACCATCATCAATTACATCAGTATTGTGAAACTTCAAGTTGACATTTTGTAACGCTTGTTTTAACTTTGATTTGGGGTTAGTTGTATTTTTAATCTAAATCAGAAACATATTGTCTGGTTTGTCATTCACACCAATTTTGAAGAAAACAGTCGTGCAAGCTCACATACCACTTGTAACTCTTTTGAGTACAAACCAAATAAACTAAATTAACACATTGGGACAAATTAAAAGGCAGCCCCTTAAAGGGAAACTGCAAAAACAAGACAAAATTTAAAGGAAACTTACAAACATTAAAGCAAATTAAATGAACTTTAAGTAGACTGTTATACCACACGTGCAAATAGTCAAAGTTATGTTTTTTGGGTGGGGAGGGCGTAAAATACACAAGCTCAAACCTTACAGTCATGGTGTAACTGATCATATCTGTTCCTCTCAGACCTCACTATAGGATTGCATTAACATTGACATACTGGACCTGTCATGCAATGTTATTCAAGCAACATTAGAATTGAGGAAAGTATTATGAAGTTTGCTTTCTGATCAAATTAAAAGTTAAATTATTCAGAGTAGTCGTATGCTATCATCAGTTCAAAGAATGACAAAAGAATTTAAGTTCTACAGATTCCAAATGGTTTAGATGCTGTTGCTTCAGTGGGTCAATAGGTTATGGGATTCAAGCTTCACTTTAGGGCTGCAGCATATAATCTAGACTGTTGCAATGGCAGAGGTGCTGCCATATGTATGAGATATTACAGTAATGCTCCCTGTGCCTGTTGTGATGGTTTAGGTGGACGTTGTATAGACAAAGGAAATCAAGTAAGTTCTCCAGGTAGTCTAACCAACAGCACAACAGATTAACTGCTCATTTATCCAAATGATAGTGGTGGGATCTTGCTATGCATAAATTGCCTATCCACATAACAACCCCATAATGTAACTTGTTGAATATGAAGCACTGAGATGCGATGATTTATATATGCAAGTTCTTGGCTTTAAATTTAATTTGAAGTTAGAATCAAGAATTTTGTTAGAGACCTGGGAACTTGGGTGGGTTCAGTTCTCAAAAAAAGTTCTACATATCAGAAGAAATACTTCCAAAGCCACTACCTTTTTTTCCCTCTAAAATCAATTTTAGAACTAAAATGTTCTTAGTATGTTCTAGCTCTGAAGGTTGTTTCTCTTATCTACTCCCCCCTCCTCCCCTTGCCATTTTCTTTCATGCTAAGCACCATCAGCCAGTCCACTCCTTTATGTTTTAGGAATGTAGTATCAGGCAAAACAAGTGACTTCCTTTTGGAAATGTTTCGTCCTGTCGGTTTGATATGACAATTGCTTTAAAGAAACTCTCTGACATCCAAGGAACCAAAAGAGCTCTACAGAGATGGAATTCCAGACAATTTCAGGGAAACTTCCTAGGGTGTTAGAATTGTTTAAGTTGAATAAAATCAGTTGAACCTATTGCAGTACTACAAGGGTGCCTTGCACGTATGCCTGTTTTCTTACACTGCAATTCTAATTACTACGAGTCACAAGTAAATCTTCCTAGGTCATCAGCTACAGCCTGCAACTTCATATTATCAAAGATCTAATCAAGTTCAGCATCCTGTCATTCACGTCATTTCTGTTATTTAGACACCACTCTTTTTATAAAGCTGTTATTTATTTTTAATGTGCTTTCCATTTTAGGAGTTGAACAGTGCATGAATCAGTTATGTCCCAGTGACCTTAAAAAAAATGATGCTTATTGAAAGGTGTCATGTCCTGTTTTCAGCTCTTGTGCTAATCAGTTCCATCAAAAATTCAGGAGATACAAATTTTCTCCACGGAGTTTTTAAATATACAATTTAAGAAAACGAATTAAGCTTTGTTTTATATTCTAATCATTCACCAAATTTAAAGCTAGTAAAATAACAATGCTTACCAAAAGGCAGGGATTCTCACTAGATGAGAATCACAAACCCAGTGATCTATCTGTTCAAGTGACTCCAAGCATGTCACCATTTCAGCTTCTTGGTAAAAATGAAAATGTTTGTTTTAATACACACTGATACAGGATTGGGTACAATGCTGGTCACCATCCCACAGCAAGGGTATGCTTAATTTTTTCCCCCCACATTCTGACTACCATCCGTATAAACCAATTCCAATTATAATCACCTCACAGCTCTTTTCTACGCAGAAATCTCAAAAATAAGATGATTCACTTTATTCCATTAAGAAATCATGAATGCTTTCTTTGATTAAACAATTTTGGTCTTTTTAACATCTCTTCATGGCTCAAGCAAGGTATCTAGTGCATGGCTAACTAAGGTATTAGTTTTGGACCAAGGGGGACTGGTTTTCCTTGGAGAGAAGGTGGCTAAGAAGAGATTTGATAGAGATGTTCAAAACCATGAGGGAGCTGGACAGAGTAGATAGGGAGAAGCTGTTCCCGCTTGTAAAAGGATCAACAATGAGAGGGCACAGATTTAAAGTAATTTGCAAAAGAAGCAAATGTGATGTGAGAGAAACTTTCACACAGCAAGTGGTTCAGGTCTGGAACGCATTGCCTGGAAGTGTGGTGGAGGCAGGTTCAATCGAGACATTCAAGAGGGCATTAGATGATTATTTGAATAGAAACAAGGTATGGGGAAAATGCAGGGCAAGGCCCCTAAGTCATAATGCTCATTTGGAGAGTAAATGCAGACACGATGGGCCAAATGGTCTTCAGTGCCGTTAAAATTCTGCAATTTTGCGAGATGGAATGCATCAGATTTGCTGGTCCGATATTTTCCTATGTTTCTAACTGAACAACTTGCAAAATAGTGGTGTGGTGGGGGAAGACAAAGAAAAATCTTCACTTTTTAAAAACCAACTTTATTTTGATTTTCATGTTCTGCAAGGAAGAAAAGTACAATCCACTGTCATATTCCATCTTCAAAATCAATTTTTAATGCCAGAAGTTATTTGTACCATAAATCAATTGGACAGTTTATACATTCTGCTGGAAATTGTACAGAAATAAAAAGGTAGAGTCCAGCTTTTTTTAAACTGCTTGAAGCATTGCATTTTTAGCATTAGCAGCCAAGAGATCCATTACACACAGCATGTGTAACCCATTCATAGAGATTTCAGTATTTAAGCCAGTCTTTTTGAAGACCATAGTATTCAGAAAGGCTTGGCAGTGAAGTTTGTACAAGACTATGGAATGATCAGATTACCTATATATATCCTTAGGTAGCTTATTTTCATTGGCCACAAGTGTGTGGCACTGCTGTTAATTCTTCACCCTTGGAAAAAGAGAAAATCTATACCCCCACATATTAAGTGCTTTTTGGTTCTATTTTCGTAGCGAATGCACTCGAAAATATTGAATGAGGTTTAACTCGTGCCCAATGCTCGAGAGCTATATGGACTGAAAAGCTATAATCAAAAAGTTGACTGCACAAAAACAAAAAAAAACAAAAAAAAATTGCAGGAACTTGCGCTTAATCACCTCTGACAACTTTCTCATTTGAAGCGCCCGCCATCTCCTTCGCTCACAAAGCGTTTGCGTCCCCTTAAAGATGAAGACAGTCAAAACAAAATAAATTAACATCGCTAATAATACAGGTACAGATAATTCTTAATCAATAGCAATTATGTAGTAGGTGCTCCTCTATATGGCACCAACTTCTGACAATGTTAAAAATTCTTCTGATAGTAGTGCACAAACTTGAATTGGACTGGACTTGTTCAAACTAGTTAATGCATTTTATTCAACTCATACAAAAATGGGAAAATTAAGTTCAATAACTGCACTTTACACATCTAGCTCCTAAAAAGTACATGGTTTAAACGGTGGTAACCACATATTAACTACCCCCAAGAAGTACGCTAATCTTTTTGATCCATTATCAGGAAAGAAGTGCCACTGGCTAGTATTTATTGCTCAATCCTATTTGCCCTTGAGAACACCTTCCTGAACTGTAGCATTCCAGCAAGTGGTGAAGATATTCCCACAATGCTGTTAGTTGCAGGATTCTGACCCAGCCATGTTAAAGGAATGTCCAAATTGGGATTAAGTACGACTTGGAGGGGAAATTGCATTCCCAAGTACCTGCTGCCTTTGTCCTTCAAGGTAGGTGCCACGGGTTTGGGAAGTGCTCTCCAGCGAATTGCAGCAGTGCATCCTGTAGATAGGAAAGTACTATGGCTGCAGTGCACACTGACAATTGAGTGGGAACACCATCAGTACATGGTGGGTGAATGGGAAGCAAGGTAAGAAGGTTAAAATATTTTTTGAAAAAAATATAAACAAGCTTTTTATACACACAAACTTACAATTTCACAATAAATAGAAAACAGAAGAAACCTTCCTTGCCCCAACCACGAACCTCTGAATACTGAAAGAAACATTGCAGTATATATTACGCTAGAGGTTGGATGTTTTGACTGTAAAAGGGCTTCAAGGATGCAGGTCAAAAATTTAAGAAGGGAGAATAATAATAGCATAGAGTGCAACCAAATACCCATTCAAAATAACTCCTATGTAGTTATTGAGTCTACTGTATCCTTGGAGTACACTCAACTCATTGTGCCAGTTTCATGACAGTCAATGTACGAAATACAAGTTTTGATTGAGTTTAAAAGAGCAAACCAATCAGTTGAGTAATCTACCACAATGTCACTCACCTGGAGGGACAAAGATCCCTCAGCTGTTTCACTATGATCCCCATCTGATGGCACTGTTCCACAAATTGTTCCATCACATTGTAAGCCTGTGGCACATCTAAATGAATATCAGGAATTTCCTTGTACACCCTCTCAAAACCCTGCAATAGAAAAGTTAGAATTTTAGAATTAGATGTAACCCATTTTTATTTTTGGAAGCAGCAGAGTCTGTTTTGCTAGGTTCTGTACTTTTAAAAATAAATTTTGTTTCATCAGACAAGTTTGGCCATCTCACTGCAGAAACTAGGGGGTGTTTTATATACTGCAGAAAACAATTTAAAAAGATAATCCAAAAAACATCTGCCAATAAACTCCAAATAGCTTATGGTGTGATCAGTCACGTTTTTTAATCTCTCCCCATTCTGTCTGCATTCTTTGTTCACTCCATCCCCCATTCTCCCAAAGCGTATTCTCCCTACTTGGCTCACCATACATTTATACCAACAAAGTTTCATGACAAAGAAATAGTAGGCAGCATGTGTAACTAGACAGTTCAATCCTACCTCATGGAAGGAGGTACAGCATCTCACTCCAGCTGAGGTTGGAAGTCAGTTGCTTGGAAATGTTAGGCATAAACTGAAGCACCAGCACTTCTCAGTACCAGGTGTCAGTGAACATTGACAGGTTGCTTTCACACTTAGTTCTAGCGAACCCATTTATTTTGCGAACAAAAAAAGGCAGCTTTAATGTTAAACTAAAAGAGACTAAATATCATCAGCAAACATTCAAAAGCGAGCTGCAAAGCCTTTTGAGAGATTTCTTAACAAAATCAATCCTCTGAAGCCTAAAGCACAAATAGTCAACCCTATTAAGGCCATAGTGGTGGCTGAGCTTTCAGTACCTTAAAGCCTTTAAATGCAAGCTACGCTGTTGCCCAGTAGGTGGCATACTTACTCTGTTCATTTGGTCCACTGTTATGATTGATGATTCCCATAAGGATTTAAGTAGCTTCAGTATCATTTTGAATGTAGTTTCCCCAGTTGATTCCAGAACCATCACGATAGCCTAAAGATAAACATTTTGAATACCACAATCAAAAATAACTCAGATACCTGCATTTTAATTTCAAAAACTCTACTAGCCGCTGTTAAACATTTCTAAACAAGCTTTAAAACCAAATTACTGTAATAAAATATTGTAATGTATTACCTAGTAGTTAATTTCTAACTCAAAATGTCTTCCAAACCAAAGTGCTGGAAAAAAGCAGTTGTGAGTCACTTTTAAAAGTCTCAAAAATATTCTGAGAATTCTGTAGACATGCATATGTCCTTAAAAGCAGAGGTCTAATTTTCAATGATATATGCCTGGGTTTTGCAGTCAGCAGCGAGGTGCTTGCAGCAGATTTCGAAGAAAGTTGCCCACAAAGATCTAGCAATCGCTGTGGTATGGGTTTCACCATTCCCCACATTAATTTCATGCTAGCCTCAGCTATTGGGGATCTCCAGCAATTAGCAGCAATGTCATCAAGCAGGTCAAACTTAGACAGCAAATCAGGAACAAAAAGCACCAATTATCCATTTTACAGAGAGCAAAAATAAAGAATGGGACTTACACATGGGAATTAAGGTAAAAGCTAAAAAATCAAAAACTTATTTATCTTTTATCATAATGGAGAAATTTGACATTATACAAATAAAATTATTTTTCAGGGCCAGAGGTTGTCCAGCAGTAACCATGCCTTAGTAGGCCATTTAAAAACCCAGTTATACTTTATTCAACAAGAAAATAGTGGGACTTTTACGTCCATCTAAGAGGGAAGACGGGGCCTCATCATAACCTTTTCATAGTTTTTACAGCGAGACTAACAACATTAAAAGTGGAAGTTCATGCCAAATCAAGTGGTTTAAGATTTCCACCAAGGTCTTCAACAGTACATCTATGGAAAACCAAGGAATCACTGACTGCAATTTTTGGGTTTCTGCATTTACCTGTGACTGTGTGGACACCAGAAGTTGCTGTCAGTTTCACAGAGTGATGACGGTGAATGCTGAGTTTCACTCTCATTAAAATCACAAAACCCAGGCTGGTTAAGGGGCTAAAATTGTGGGGCGCCTAAGAATTTGGGGTGGGGAAGAGAGATGCAGAGAATGGCTTCTCCCTTTTCCCTGCCCCCCTCAGTTTCCTCTTCGCCTGCTGGCTCATGGAACATCTATCAGGATAGCTGCTAGCATGAAAACAAAATCTCAACTACAGGGTGCCACACCCATTACAATGTAATCCAATACAATGTAAATATTTGTGGATGTCATTTGGTCAGAACATTATGCAATCAAACTGCCAGGAATGCAAATAAAAATACCTGGAAAAACTCAGCAGGTCTGGCAGCATCTGCGGAGAGGAACACAGTTAACGTTTCGAGTCCGTATGACTCTTCAACAGAACTAAGGAAAAATAGAAGAGAGGTGAAATATAAGCTGGTTTAAGGGTGGGTGGGACAAGTAGAGCTGGACAGAGGGCCAGTGATAGGTGGAGATAGCCAAAAGATGTTATAGACAAAAGGACCAAGAGATGTTGAAGGTGGTGATATTATCTAAGGAATGTGCTAATTAAGGGTAGAAAGCAGGACAAGCAAGGTACAGATAGCCCTAGTGGGGATGGGGTGAAGGAATCGAAATAGGCTAAAAGGTAGAGATAAAACAGGGCCCAAACACTCCTTTCAAGTGAAGCAGCATTTCACTTGCACTTCCCTCAATTTAGTCTACTGCATTCGTTGCTCCCAATGCGGTTTCCTCTACCTTGGAGAGACCAAACGCAGACTGGGTGACCGCTTTGCAGAACACCTTTGGTCTGTCCGCAAGCATTACCCAGACCTCCCTGTTGCTTGCCATTTCAACACTCCACCCTGCTCTCATACCCACATCTCTGTCCTTGGCCTGCTGCATTGCTCCAGTGAAGCTCAATGCAAACTGGAGGAACAGCACCTCATCTTCCGAGTAGGCACTTTACAGCCTTTCTGACTGAATATTGAGTTCAACAATTTTAGATCATGAACTCTCTCCTCCATCCCCACCCCTTTTCCGATCCCCCCCCACTCTTTTTTTCCTCCAATAATTTATATAGATTTTTCTTTTCCCACCTATTTCCATTATTCCATTGTTTTATCACTACCTTTTAGCCTTTTTTGAATCCTTCACCCCACCCCACCCCCACTAGTGCTATCTGTACCTTGCTTGTCCTGCTTTCTACCCTTAATTAGCACATTCCTTAGATAATATCACCACCTTCAACACCTCTTGGTCCTTTTGTCTGTGACATCTTTTGGCTATCTCCACCTATCACTGGCCCTCTATCCAGCTCTACTTGTCTCTCCCCCCCCACCCCCCCCACCACCACCGCCCTTAAACCAGCTTATATTTCACCTCTCTTCTATTTTTCCTTAGTTCTGTTGAAGAGTCATACGGACTCGAAACGTTAACTGTGTTCCTCTCCGCAGATGCTGCCAGACCTGCTGAGTTTTTCCAGGTATTTTTATTTTTATTTTGGATTTCCAACATCTGCAGTTTTTTGTTTTTATGCCAGGAATGCATCCAGACTGTGTTGGCAACCCGTTTCCAGCAGCCCATCAGGCACTACTTCTTTCACATGGCTTTAGGAGTAGAAGCTGTCGTCGTAGTTTTAATGTCAAGTTCCCTAACTAGTCCAACACCCTACTGCAGAGCAAGTGCAGTCCAGGATGTCACCCTCAAACTTGAGTTGGGGGGCAAGATGTTATTATGCGCTCCATGGCTTGGTCAAGTTTACTGTGGTCGCAGCCAGGCCAAATTTTGAGGTGCCATTTGTACATCAGGTGGCCACATCAGCTATGTCCAGTCCACACACTCCAGGGGAGATTGAAGCCTTGTTGTTGAGGTGCTGGATCGGAGACAGTGTGGTTATTTGGGAGGGTGTTTTCTGTCCAAGCTTTCCTTCAGGTTTCATTAGTGTTATGGAGTTGGAGATATTTGATTCATGTCCAGAGGAGGTTTCATAGATCCATGAGGCAAGTTGACGGTGGGTCTTGAAGGTCTGTGTGGATGGGGAGGTCCAAGGTGCTGTTAATACGAGTTATTTCTGTGCATGTTGCTGTGCCCTGTCGAATGGAGGGTGGGGTGATATTTGAGAGAACTAGCAACCACTAGATTGGAGTTGATACCACGAGTGAAGCTGTGTGTCAATGAGTTTGGTGTGACGATTTGAGACCTATGTGGGTGCACAGTACTTTGCTACCAAAAAGGCCAGAGCTACGGCAGCGGTGCAGAGGACAGCTGCTTTGCACCCAAGCTTGCACTGGCGAGTTTGTAGATGATGATGTTCACTTTTTCTTTATCTTTTTAGCAGTCTTTAGGCATGGTGATGGTAAGTTAGTAGTCAAGGGTCACTCCAAGATAGGTGGGAGTCGGGTCATGCTGCATTTTTTTCTGTATAAAAGATGACATTTCAGGTGTGTGCCCCTTCTGATTTTCAAGGTGGAATGCAAAACAATGGATTTAACTGGGTTTGTTTTCCGTCTCCATTTACTTACTCCAGGCACTAATGAGTTCCTAACAGTTCCCTAGCTACATCCTACAACACTTTAAACATTAGCAACTGCAGCACACGGAGGAATGGGATCCTGAGAAGGGGTGTACTAGACATTAATCTCCACCAATTTGGCTGGGAAATGCCAGGCACTCCAGCCCAACAGTAGCCATGATGACTTGTGCAGGTTGTCAACTTGGAGATTCCAGTGTCACAGAGAGATGGAAGCAGCTGTGTTTTTTCTTACTCTTGGAGTATATATTCCAATTAATAAATTCAGCAACAAGTTTGAAAAAAAAGTTATTTACTCTCACACACTTGCCTCGAATTAACACAACACCACACAGTTTCTCCCTCTTGCGCACACATGCGTACACAATACAGATAAAAGACAACGTACTTTTACAGATTACAGTTAATTCAGTCTCTGGTTTATGATTTATGGTCTTCCACATGGCAGGCCTGGGGTTTCTTGAATGGATTTGATGATTTAAAATTGAATTGAGGGTCTTGTAAGGCGAAGGATTTACATCAGGTTGCGAGGTTTCTTGCATCCAGGAGGTTGGCTCTCAGATGGACTTTGAAACTGGAACAGGTTGGTTGCTTGATGACTTGCCGCTAGTTTCAGAGTCTGGTTCTTAGGCTGGCTGATGACTGATGGTTCTGATTGATTGGCTGGGTGCAGTCCCCGAAACCAGCTTCAATCACATGACCGCTGGGTTAACACTGCAGAGGCCAACCCAGTCTAGTTTGGATGGAGGAAGCCATCCTGATACAATGGAGAGAGAGGTGGTGACATAGTGTACATGTCACTGGACTAGTAATCCAAAGGCCCAGGCTAATGGTCTGGGTACACAAGTTCAAATCCCACCACAGCAGTTGGAATTTAAATTCAATTCATATACCTGGAATTAAAAGCTAGTCTCAGTAATGTTGACCATGAAACCACTGCCAATTGTCATAAAATCACATCTGGTTCAATAGGGAGGGAAATCTGCCATCCTTACCTGGTCTGGCCTACATATGATTCCAGATCTACAGCAATGTGGTTGACTCAAGTGCCCTCAGAACTGGCCTAGCAAGCCACTCAGTTGCACCAAAACGCTACAGAAAAGTTGATCAGGGATGAAACCAGAAGGATCACCCAGCATCAAACTAGACAACAGAAATTATAATGGCACACCCAGCCTTGTCAACCCTGCAAAGTCCTCCTTACTAATATCTGAGGACTTGTGTAAAAACTGGGAGAGCTGTCCCACAGACTCATCAAACAACAGCCTGACAGTCTGTAAGGTATGATTCCATGAGTATGACAATGTCCTAGACATCGCCATCACCATCCCTGGGTATATCCTGTCCCAACGGCAGGAGAGACTCACCAGAGGTGGCAGCATAGCGGTATAGAGTCGGGAGGGAGTTGCCCCTGGGAGTCCTCAACTTTAACTCCGGACCCCATGAAATCTCGTGCCATCAGGTTAAACATGCGCAAGGAAATCACCTGCTGACCACCTACCACTCCCTTCAGCTGACAAATCAGTACTCTGCCATGTTAATTACCACTTGGAAGCACTGAAAGCAGCAAGGGTACAGAATGCACTCTAAGTGGGGGACTTAATGTACATCAAGTGTGGCCAGCAGCAACACCAATGACAAAGCTGGGTGAGTCCTAGTGGCTGCTAGCCTGGGTCTATGGCAGGTGGTGAGGGAACCAACAAGGGTATCAGTGTGAAGATGGAACTTCGTCTCCACAAGGACTGTGCAGTGGTTACTCCTACCAATTCAGTCGTGGATAGATGCATCTGTGATAGGCAGGCTGTAGAGGGAAAAACCTATTCGACCTCATCCTCTACGACCTGCCTATCACAGATGCATCTATCCACGACTGAATTGGTAGGAGTAACCACTGCACAGTCCTTGTGGAGACAAAGTTCCATCTTCACACTGATACCTCCATTTTGTTGTGTAACACTACTACTATGTTAAATGGGTAAGGTTTCAAATAGATCTAGCAATTCAAACCGGGCATCCCTGAGGCGCTGTGGGCCATCGGCAGCATCAGAATTGTATTCGACCACAATCTGTAACCTCATGGCCCAGCATATCCCCCACTCCATTATCACCAAGCCAGGGGATCAATCCTGGTTCAATGAAGAGCGCCAGAGGGCATGCCAGGAGCAGCACCGGGCATACCTAAAAATGAGGTGTCAACCTGGTGAAGCTACAACACAGGTCTACTTGCGTGCCAAACGGTGGGAGCATGTGATAGATGGGGCAAAGCGATCCCACAACCAATGGATCAGGTCAAAACTCTGCAATCATGCCACATCCAGTTGGGAATGGCGGTGGACAATGAAACAACTAACGGGAGGAGGCAACTCCACAAATATCCCCATCTTCAATAATGTGGCAGCCCAGCACATCCAGTGCAAAAGATAAGGCTGAAGCATTTTAGCAACCATTTTCAGCCAGAGGTGCTGAGTGGATGATCCATCTTGGCCTTCTCAAGAGGTCCCCAGCATCACAGATGCCAGTCTTCAGCCAATTCAATTCACTCCATGTGATATCAAGAAATGGCTGAAGGTACCGAATACTGTTAAGGCTATGGGCCCTGACAACATTCCAGCAACAGTGCTGAAGACTTGTGCTCTAGAACGAGCCGTAACCCAAGCCAAGCTGTTCCAGTACAGCTACAACACTGGGATCTATCCAGCAATGTGGAAAATTGCTCAGTTATGCCGTCCTGCTTTTTGTGGACAAATCCTACCCGGCCAATTACCGCCCCATCAGTCTCCTCTTGATCATCAGTAAAGTGATGGAAGGGGTCGTTGACAGTGCTAACAAGCGGCACTTACTCAACAATAACCTCACTGATGCTCAATTTGGATTCTGCCAGGGCCATTCAGCTCCTGACCTTATTACAGCCTGGATCGAAACATGGGCTAAAGAGGCAAGGTGAGAGTGACCACCCTTGATATTAAGGAAGCATCTGACTGTCATCAAGGAACCTTTGCAAAACTGAAGTCAATGGGAATCTGGGGAAACTTCTCCACTGGTTGGAGTCATATTTAGCAGAAAGGAAGATGGTTGTGGCTGTTGGAGGTCAATCATCTCATTGCCAGGGCAATAGCTGCACTATTCCAGACAGTTCTCCTCAACAAAAAGGAGAAATGTTGTAAAAGATAGTCAACCCTGAAATATTTGTCTTATCCTGTTTACATACAATGACCATTTTGAAAATAAGGACACCTAATGCAAGTCACGTATGTATCCCTAACTTACAGGTTCTGCTGTAATGCAGTAAAGTGGAAATTTAGTGTTGAAAACATAACCAGATAATTTAAATTAAGCATAGGCTCTAGCAATAGTACAAGAATGAGTGTAGCTAGAGTACACTGCGGGCACTGAAAAAAATACCGAATATATTGCAGCACATCGCAAATGGAGCTACCAAACATTATATTGGATCTAAAAGATGACAAGCTTGTAGCTGGTGTGTTTGTGTGTAGAATCTTTGGAGCTAGGTAGAGTGCAATTTGCTTGTAACAGTCATGAATAGACTGTTGTAGCACTCAAACTGAAACTGCCAAAACCATTTGTATAAATTCAGTTTCCTTTATCAACTGCACTGAGCAATATGGTGCTCGAATCCCTATTGTTAAAAAGGTGAGTAACAGTTCTCTGTGCTGACAGGTACTTTAAACATAAGAGCTGCAAATTGCTCAGCTTCTTCTGAAAGCATTACTCAAAGTCAATGCTCCTAACATCAGTTTCCTTTTTGTTTCATCAAATCTGTGTCAGATCAGTATGCTGATCGAAATACTGCTGGGCATAGATCACCAAAACTAAATAATTTTCCTATAAATGTAGTAGAAATGGCTCAAAGCTACGCTGAAAAGCAGGAGGCTTCTTTCTCCTGAGCCAGCTCATCTACAGCAGAAAAGCCCTTCGCTTTCCTCTCTGGTTTCACTCTTCCCAGAAGTGAAAACATTGTTTACTCTATTAAAACCCTCCATAATCTTTTTTAGGTTACTCCTCAACCTTCCCTTTTCAAGAGAGCATCAGGTGGTTTGTTCTTTCCTGATAGAAATGCACCTAGTATCATCTATGTAAATCTTCTTTGCATCCTCTTCAGTGACTTTTTTTAATATGGCAAAACTGTACACAGTTCAAGCGTGGTTTAATCAAGGTTCGAAACAGGTTCAGTATAATTTCTCCATTTTCAATTTTATCCCTGTAGAAATAAACCTTAGTGCATGGTTTTCTTTTGTTATGGCTTTATTGACTCAAGTCATGATTTGTAGTGATTTGTACATCCAGACAGACCCCTTTGTTCCTCTACCCTATTAGGATTTCCATTCCCCAAGTAATATGTGACCTCATTTTTCTTGCCGAAAATTGTTACCTAACACTTTTCTATGTTGAAATACATTTGACATATGCCTATTTTTCAAGTTTATTAATGTCTACTTCCAATTTGTTGCAGTCCTCCTCAGTGTTGATTATCCCACCTAATTTGTTGTTGTCTGCAAGTTTAGATATTAGGTAAAGTCTAATTCATTAATACAAACTGTAAATAACAGTAGTCCCAGAATTGATCCCTGTGGGACCTGCAGTTCCTACCTTCTGCCACTCTGGAAAAAGTACCGTTTACCCCCACTATCTGCTTTCTGTTGTGCAAGTTTCATTCTAACACTCGTTCCCCGACTCTGCATGTTCAAAGCTCATTCATTCGTGTATTGTGAGATGCCTTATTGAAGACCTTTTAGAAATCTTGATGTGTGATACATCTACCGATCACCCTTATCTACCCTGTTAATTTTTCAAAGAATGCAATGAGGCTCAGCAAATAAGACTTTCCCTTTTGAAATCCATGTTGATTATTCATTATATTTTTGCTTTCTAGATCTTTCTCTATTTTCTCCTTTAGTAAGGATTTCATTACTTTTCATACAACTGACGTTAAGATGGCTGGTCTACAGTTCCCTAGACATGATCGATCTCCCTTCTTAAATATAAGTATAACGTTTGCTATCTGCTAGTCCTCTGGCACTATACCCTTTCCTAATAAAAGAAGTATGGGTAATAGTGCCTTTGCTATCTCTTCCCTAGATTCTTTTAAAATGCATGGATGTATTTCATCTGGACCAGGTGTTTTATCCTGAGTTTAACTTATTTATTTTTTCAGTTTTAACTGTAATCTTATATTCCAATGTCACGTACACCTGATCAGTCTACCCGGGAAATACTGAATCAAAATAACTTTAATATTTCTGCCATTTCACTATTGTTGCTTGTGATTTTACCTTGACCATCCCTTAATGGCCCTGTTCACACCAGACTTACCGTTCCTTTTTATAACTTGTCTGTAGAATATTTTACTGTTTTGTTTTGTGTTCCTTGATATTTAATTTCACAGTTCCTCTTTGCCTTCCCAATTTCTTTGACCTTTCTCTTGATCTTTGTATTCTTCCTGGTCATACTCTCACTTGCTGTCCATGAACTTTATGTTTGTCACTTTTTTTTAAACCCGCAATTTTCTCATGACTTTATTCATCTATGGAGTTTCATTAGTGTTTTGTCAGAATACACCTTTCCTGGAGTCTGCTGAACACTGTTTTAAAGGTTTCACATTATTGTTCTCCATCATTTGTTTGCCAATGTTATTGTCCATTTTATTTTGCTGTTTTCTCAGCCCCTTAAAATCAGCTTTTCTTCAGTCTTTGTCACATTTTCTGTCCTTCTCAATTATTATCCTAAACTGTATTATATTAAAAACACCGCTGCTTAGATATTCTCCTACTTTTATTTCCATTACCTTGGATATTGTGATTATTTCAACACTGTGGACAGTTTATTGTATAAAAAGTATGCTGTATTTGGAGGCCTTCATTTATTTTTACCTTATACACAAATTCATGGTGAAAGTGTGGCACTTCGAGTTCCCGCAGGCAGTGTTCAGCTTCTTCCACATCTCCAGACACCTGGTATTCCTTCAGCAACATGTCAATCTATCAGAGTAATAATTGGGGTGGAAAGAAGATGCAGTCAAATCTCTGCGTCAACTAACATTTAGCCATTCACTACGTGACTAGCTCTTAAACCCTGCCCATTGGTTACCACTATTAAATTTACATAGATTGCTTGTTGCAGATTTCAAGTCAAGGTGGCTAAAGGTTGAGAGATGGCAGCATAGTGTTAATATCACTGGACTGGCAATCCGGAAGACTAGGCTAATGCTCTGGGGACATGGGTCCAAATTCCACCAATGCAGCTGGTGGGATTTAAATTTAATTAATAAATCTGGAATATAAAGCTAGTATCAGTAGTGGTTACCATGACAACTATCAATTGGTTGTTGTAAAAACCCATATTGTTCACCAATGTCCTATAGGGAAAGAAATCTGCCATCCTCACCTGGTCTGGCCTACAATACTCCAGGTCTACAGTTACACGGTGATTCTTAACTGCCCTCTGAAATGGGGTAGCAAGCCACACAGTTCAAGGGCAATTAGGGATGGGCAATAAATGCTGGCTTTGCCAGCAACACCCAAACCCCATGAAAGAATAAATTTAAGGTTCTGAAAAGTTAACAATAAACTTCCACGCACTCAAATTATTTGGATTATTCTTACTTCAGTTAATCCTGTAAGAATAAGACAATTGTTACACATTGAGGTTTCATAGGGGCAGGCGCACAGATGTTTACACTGCAACATATAATCAGAATAGTACAGCACAGGAGGTGACCATTCAGCCCATCAAATCCACATCCTTTTTTTGAAAGAGAAATCCAGTTACTCTCACTCCCTGCTCTTTCCCCATATTTTTGCAATTGTTTCTCCTTCCAACATTTATCCAATTCTCTTTTGAAGACTACTACTAAATCCACCACCCCATCAAGTCAAATCCTACCACACTCTGCGTAAAAATAAAATCTTAATGTCACCTCTGGTTCTTTTTCCAAAAATCTTAAATCAGTGCCCTCCAGTTTTCAACTCCTCAGCCATTAGAAACATTTTCTCTTATTTACTCTATCCAAACCCTTCATGAGTTTAAAGCACCTCCATCAAATCTCCTCTCAGCCTTCTCTGTTCTAAGGAGAAGAACCCCAGTCTCTCCAGTCTATTCATGAAACAAACTCCTCATCCGTGGAAACATTCTAGTAAATCTCTTTATATCCTCTCCAAGGTTGTGATATCCTTACTATAGTGTGATACCCAGGGTTGGACACAATGCTCCAGCTGGAGCCAAACTAGTGTTGAATATAGGTTTAGCATAACTTACTGGCTTTTGCACTCAATGGCTCTATTTATCATGCCCAGGATCTCACATGTTCTTTTAACTGCATTGTTAACCTGGCCTATCATTATCAAGGATTTGTGCACAAACATCTTCAGATCTCTATGTTTTTGCTCCATGTCCACTCATGAAATTAACTTGCCAGGCAATTTGGTATGAACAGTTTGGTATAAACAATAAATGGAGAGGAAACTTTGCAAGAATGGTATTCCTTTACAAAAGCAATAAATGGCATTTGCAAAAACATGGCTAGCTAGACAGCCATGAAAATAGAAAAGTCTGGCGTCAGCCGTAATGATAGCAATCCGATTTGAGAAAAAAATTGCCCCCATCAAGTTGCGAGATAAACTCGCTAGGGGTGAATAATATGAAAGATCGTGGGGAAAGCAATGAAAGAAGGATTATGAAAAAGAACCTAAAAATGTAATAGGTGTTTTTAATACCTATCATAGTTAGTAGAATATTATGGTGCCAAGAAGAGTTTAGATTTAACAGCTACTATGACCGCTTGATCAGAAATCAAATTTGCAGTTGAAGGAATAAGTTGTTTGCAACAGTCATGACATGGATCTTTTCATGCCGGTGAACAATTTTCAAAGGTCTTCCTATAGTATACAAACTACATTAGGCCCTTTTTAAACATCTATCTTCAAGGCATTATGTAGATATTGGTCCAAATTGCATACAATTCCCACTCCATAAAATACCATTTCTCCTCAACTCCCAGGAAAGTTATAGAGGGGGAAATTCAGTGTGAGAGATCTTTTTTACAAGGGTTTATTTTACAATTTGAAATTATAGGCTACAAAATCTAATCCTAGTTTTAGGAATAGGAGGAAAAAGTCAATTACACTTTCATTCAAGCTACACATTATGCAGAACACTACAAAAATAGATCACTAAAATAATGTACCTCCTGGACAAGCTGTTCAACTGGCCTTTGTCCTCCTCCTGTTCCCCATACATTGTCCAGACGCAGACCTCCCCTCTTCATACTGAGCAACACGGCTGCTCTACCCAAGGCAGCTCTAGATAGATTGGGGTGGGGGAGGCGGGCAAGGGAAAGTGAAGTTAACCTCAAGTATGTTTGTTCAAGTGATTGAATATTGCAAGCTACTTCCAAACCTCCAGAGGCTGAACAAGTGTTACTAAAATCAACTAGAGTTAACAGTTTGATAATGGATAATAAAACTCAAATATGCAGTTTCTTGATTGCAAGAACTTATGAAAAACACATCTCAGTTTTTTTTTGGATGGACTCCTGCAGTTTCCTAAAATACAAGGCAAAACTCAAACACATACCTGGCATTCTCACAATCCACTTTTCCTTTGTAACTTTCAATGTAACTTTTTGACAGGATTTCATCTGCCACAGCTCTTGCAATAAACTGGCCCACAAGCTGGAAAGAACAAACAGTTGTATTAAGCATTAACTTCCAAGTCAACCTCTACTCAATCACAAAAGGCATACAAATCAATTAATTAAAAAAAACAACTGTTGCATCCCTCTGGGAGGGAACAATGAATGGCAGAAACAAAGGTTCCTGCAGTCTATCTTGGTTTAAATCTAAGAATGATTTAAAGAACACAAATTTTCTAATAAACACTGCCCTTCTAAACTTGAGACATGGTTGGGACAAAATTGAAGCACAAAAACCACTTCTAAACTAACAGAATTATCCTTCGCCTGTCAAAGGATAATTTATTGAGGTCAACTAATTGATCCCTTTTGAAACCAAGCATTTGACCCATTAAACAGGAAGAACAGTTCGGTACTGCAGGGGAAGTATTGTCAACGTACCATAAAATTGTGTTTGTTTTCCATTTGTTTAACTCCATTGAAAAGTGATGACAGGTGGGAACTGGACTGCGGTCTGCAAGGCACCACCTAATGTCCACAATAGCATGTAATTACTCATTTATAAAATGAGCCTCTACTTCATCTAGACTGTCTCTGGAGTACTCAATGATAGGCAGTAGAGAGGAGAAGAGGCTAAAGAAAACTTACAAAATGAATTGCTGCAGCAGGGAATGCTTTAGCAGTCAGATTGGTTACATGGGTTTCAAAGAAAGTCAGTGTGCAAAACAGTTTCAGCACATGCAGGCGACTATCAACTCATGTTAAAAGTTTCAATACAATAAAGTGAACATTGAGATCATTTATGGCACCATTATTCCCTCCATCCCCAAAGGCTACAATCACAGCCAATGTGACTCAAAGCACTGGAGGCAGATCCACACCTCAAGTTCCCCATAAAGTCCTCATTTTAATTTAGCTCCCAAATTTAAATCAGGTACTTCTCTGCAGAAAACAAAAACATTAAAAAATTACCGGCTTCAGGTTTATTTTAACTGGGCCCTTTAACTTGCTATACGAAAGTAAGAGATTCCCTTGACCTCACCCCACCCCCACCACTTTCTTTAGCTGGAAAGCAAGCTAAGAAAAGAATAGTACTGAACCCATTCATTTGTTCACACACCCAGCCAAGTAGTCCATGAACAGAGGCCAAGAGGCAATGAGTAGCAAGTCTGCTGAATGCCAACTACAAAAGTTAACATCACCTACTGAAACGAGTATGACTTTTGATATCACTTCTCTCACTTCAAATATGGAAATAAACTATACTGGCACTTGAATCATAAGACTGCATTCTTTTGTAACCTTATTTCTATATTAAATTAGATAATATTTTCAAAAGGGAATCAAACACTTTGTAAAGCTACAGCCTTCAAGTTGCTTCACAACGTAATCCTTAGTCAGATTTTAATACAATGACATTTTAAACAGAAAACAATCCTCAGTAACAATCCAGAGTAATAAAGGAAAATAATGTTTAACTGAACCATGTAAATCAGCCAATGGGCATAAAACATTTGCAATAGCTGAGATTTAAGATGAAAGTCAGGGTCTACTCTTAATTTCATTCTTTGCACTAAAAAAATCTGAATAATCCATAGTTCACATAACATAAAAAGTGGGAATTTAATGTTATAAATTAAATCAGACAAGTTGAATTAAGATTAGGCTGCATTTGTGTTTCAGATTTCTTCTTCCCTATCCTTTGCCTAATTACCAGTATACTGGAAAGGAAAAATGGAGGCAGACTAAAACACTTGCTAGCAAGAGCCCTTCTCACTCACTGTTAATCACTGTCCTTAAAGCTGCCGAGGCTTCAATATGTAACAGCACAATTACCGATATCGTGCTTGACTTGCTAAGTTGTTCTGGCACTTCCAATTTTGTTTCAGATTTCCAGGATCTGCAGTACTTTTTTGCGAAATAGGCAGTTAAAGATACAGAAGTTCTTTCTCCTGTAATGGTCTAGCATTTACTGCCTTTGCCCAAAGTGCAGAGAAAGAAACTATCATGATAATGTTTCACAAATTATGTATGCAATGCAGAATTGAGTCCAGGTTACTTTTTAGGTTACTTTTTGAGAAACTGTTCTCAGTATCCCCATCCAGACAAACATGTCATATTAAAAGTATTTTCATTACTTAAGATTTACTTTTCAAATTCAGTTTTTGAAGATTCAGCTATATTAAGCTATAGCTACCCATATGAAAGATGCATTAAATGAGAAGCTACACATGCAAAATGAGTGTAAGCACTCACCTGTAAGCAATGGAAGCTTATGTAGAACATTACAAATGTTAAATGATCTTGGATCATCCAAGTCAACTGTGACCTACATAAAGCAGCTACAAGCAGAAACCCACATCAAAGGTTCTCCTTGGTGTAACAGGTGATGAGCACTGGACCTACTCATTGCAACAGTTCTCTGCAGCACAAGCTACTACAAACATACAAAACCAACTGGAGGGAAAAAAAAACAGCTGGTCCGTTAAGTCTGTTCCTTACTAGTAAAATTGCTTCACCCATTTAGGGCAAATCATTTGGAATGCCGCAAGGATCAATGTAGCAGCCACTGCTATCTGCAGCATACATTAAATGACTTAGATGATGGTACCGAGTGGGATGCATCCAAGTTGCTGGTGATACTTTCCCAGCTAGATCTGTAACAAAGGTGGCTGGAGGTCGGGGGGGGTGGATTTTATGAAACCCACAACAGCAGGAAATGTGGCATGCAGGATGACTTAATTAGACGGGATGTGAAATCTCGATTTCCTGACGGTGGGTTGAGATACAGAGATAAAGTTAGCGGTGTGTTGAGTCTTAAGCCTGCCTGTGGTGGGTTCATACTTGTAATATATTTGCATGCCATCAGTGTATAACATTTTAAAATTACATCCTACCTTCAAGACAAAGTCAGCGGTGCACAAGAATCTTGTGACACGCAGTTCACATCTGTTTAGTGGTGGCGTGCACCAGTTGGCTTTGGACAGTCATGTGCAAGGCCAGCAGTTTTCCTTGCTTAACTCTACAGCACAAGGAAGGGGAGCCAGAGAATAGCAGCTTGCATGGGAGCTTGGGACCGGCATGGGGAAGTCAGTGGTGGAGAGTGGGATCGGGAGCATGGAGGAGTGAAGTGGGAAGGTCTTGCATCATGGGTGTGTAGGGAAAAACAACCAGTAAAGAAAAGAAAATGAGGGGCCTAAAGGGCAGTGTCAGTACTGTCCAAACGTGGGGCCATCTCAGGGCACTGACTGGCAGAGTCCTTACAGGGTTTTGAGTTCACCTACAACATTTCAATTATCCCCGCCGAGAGTGATCTTAGACAATGTTCTTTCCAATCCATGGAAGGAAGGGCTAGCTGAGCCATGTTCAACCATGTCCCACAGAGTGGCAAGTACAACACTGGGCATTAACATGAACATTCAATAAAGAGTGAATGAAAAAACACAACATTGTCTCTTCCACAATGAAGGAAATATACCTAGCTCCCTGTAACCATCAATGTGTGCCAACCATGAGGCATGCCAGGACATTGGCCTCTCTGAGCCACTTTCAGTAAATAATGATGATGCACATACAAATAAAGTGAGACCAATGTAATGTGAAATATTTACAAGTGAAACTTAATTCTGAAAAAACCTTTGCGCCCTCATTAAGTCTTATATTAATTGCAATGAAATTGGGCAGAGAAGTTTTGATCGTGATGCAGAGTCTCCCTGTTGATCAGGAGGCTCTTTTATAGCCCACCCATAGCTGCAGCATTGTCAGTTAATGATGGGTATCACCACCCCGCCGTGCAATTGCACATGTCTCCCATGCATGCCACCGGCACTTAAGAGTCGCATGGGAAACAGCCAGAAGCAAGAGAGAAGATGTGGGGGACACTTCCAGTTACACACTCAAAATTCCCTCCAAGGTGTCTGTAAAGGAATATAAATAAGGTTAAGAGTGGACAAGAAGGTGTCAGATTGTGTACAAGATTATGAGGGGCATAGATAGAGTGGATAGGAAGGTACTTTTTCCATTAGTAAAGGGGTCAATACTCAGGAGGCATAGATTTAAGGTAAGAGGTAGAAGGCTAGAGGAGTTGAGGAGAAATTTTTTCACCCAGAGGGTGGTTGGAGTCTGGAACTCACTGCCTGAAAGCTTGGTTGAGTTAGAAATTCTCGTAATATTTAAGTAGTATTTAGATATTCACTTGCTTTGCCATAGCCTCCAGGCCTATGGGCCAAACGCTGGAAAATGGGATTAGTGTAGTCAGATCTTTGCTGACCGGCGTGGACACGATGGGTCAAATTGCCTCCTTCTGTGCTGTAGACGTCTATGAGTATAATGCTTGGAAGTGAGGTTATTTATATTGTTTCCACCACATGAAAGATTTTTTTTTTTTTAAATGGTGAGAAACTATTAAATGTTGGTGTTCAGAAGGATTTGGGTGTCCTTGTACATGGAACAAGAATCTCACATGCAGGTACAGCAAGCAATTAGGAAAGCAAATTTTATGTTGGCCTTTAATGCAAAGGCGTTGGAGTACAATGGTAAGGAAGATGTGTTGCAATTATGTAGGGCCTTAGTGAAACCTCGCCTGGAGTACTGTATACAGTTTTGGTCTTCATACTCAAGAAAGGATGTACTTTCCTTGGAGTGGGTTGCAATGACAGTTCACTAGATAAAGAGAGGGCTGTCCTATGAGAGGCTGGACAGAATGGACCTCACTGGAATTCCAGAGATTAAGAGAAGTGATCCCAGTGAAACACACAAGATTCTAAGATGCAACAGGGTAGATGCTCAAGGCTGTTTCTCCTGGTTGCAGCAGTGTTTCAGGATAAGGGGTCACCCATTTAGGTCTTGCTCAGAGGATTGTAAATTTGGAATTTCCTACCCAAGTGGGCTGTAGATGCTCATCTGTCGCATATACTCAGGTCTGAGATCAATAGATTTTCAGGCTCTAAGGGAATTTAGGGATATGGAGAGATTGGGTGAGAAAATTGAGTTGTGGCCAAAGATGAGGCATGACATGTGAATGGCAGAGCAGGCTTGAGGGGCCATATGACCTACTCCTGCGCCTATTCTTGAGACTTGCAGAATTCTAAGGAACTAGCAAAATTCTGTGACAGTAACCACTAACAACTAATTGCATAGCAACAGAGATTCTATTTAGTAAAAGCTACAGTAGCACAGTTAGAAACACAAAAGGCAGTGGTGAGAAAACAGCAGCAAGAAAATATTATAAACTTGGCGGATCATAACAGCTTGCATTTATATAATGCCTTTAGTGTCATAGAACATTCCAAGGTGCTTTACAGGACCATTATTAAACAAAATTTTCAGGTGAAGGTCGTTGTGTTAAGGAGCATCTTACAGAAGAGAGAAGTAGAAAGGCTAAGTGAGGGAATTCTAGGGCTCAAAATACTTTACTAAACCTTTTCCCGCCGAGCAATACCTACATACAAAATGTGTTTCCCCAGTAGCATCATAGAACCAACAGCTGCCCAGAGCACCTAGCTTAAAGTCACAGAATCTCCTTGAAAATAACTGATCAACACAAAGGACCAAGCAGAATCAAGAAGCTAATATTTATATTTTCAAAAAGCAAAATTAAATCTTCTCAGATGTCCCAGAGACTAAGTATTTTGCATTTGCACCTGCCTTCATGGCAGGAGACACAAAATGTTGTTCTTTCACAAATGCTACCCTTGTTCTGCTATTATCACATTCTACTTTCTTACCTTTATGTTACTATCAGCGCCTTTTTTAGCACTAATCACTACCATTAACATCCCCTTTGTCCTTTTGTTCATGACATCTTTGTCAATCTCTCCTTTGCCCCCACCTATCGCTGGCCTTCTATCCAGCTTCACCTGCTCCACCCCCCCCCTTAAACAGTATAAATTTCATCACATTTCTACTTCTCTTTAGCTCTGAAGAAGTCATATGGACTTGAAATGTTAACTCTATTTATCTCTCTCCACAGATGCTGCTAGACCTGCTGAGTTTTTCCAACATTTTCTGCTTTTGTTTCAAAATGCCACCCAGAATGACCATTCTATTGGAATATAAATACAATCTTTTAAATTAAAAAACAGAAGAGTCTGGGGAACATAGGGGTGACTTTTACAGCCTTTGCACCAGCATATTTGAAGGTTGTTGGGGGGGGGTCATGTAAAATTAAGCAGGTGACCTGCCCAGTGCCTTCCTGCCCACTCCCAAGCTGCCCCCTATATTACAGAGGGCAGGTAAGGCATCAAGCAGCCTGCCCATCCTTAGGCCTATTGAGGCCCTTAAGTTGTCAATCAATAGCCACTGAAGGACCTCATTCTACTTCTGCTGCAATAATACATGCAGCTAGGTAAGGAAGGACGGACGATGGGCAGCTCCGGCTAAGAGGCGGGAAGGGGGGGTGGCGGGGGAAGAGAGAGTGAGAGAATGAGAGAGAGAGAGAGAGAGAGAGAGAGAGAGTGAGAGTGAGTGATCTCCTGTGCCATCAGGACACACCCCAGCCCAAGATGGCATCCCAGGTTTTACTCCTCCCCCCGCAGCCTCTAACACCCAACACCCCTCCTCCTCCACCCCCCACCCCAGACTTACTTTTAAGTCTGGGAGACATCTTCCTTTTTCTTGGGACCTCCTGTGGTCTCAGCAGTAGCCACTATTTGCTTCTGGCACTGCTGGCCTATTAGATTGGCCAGCAACTCTCAAGGACAGGACATCTTGCCCGAGGGACAGAAGTCCCACTCTTACCTCATTAAGGCTGCCCCCAACATATTATAGCTGTGGGACCGCCAGATTTAAAGTTGGCAATCTGCCGACCATCTTTTCAACTAGGGTGGGAGGAACATGATCCCTCGTAAAATGTAAAATTCACCCCATAGTTGCTTACGGGATTAGTTAATGATCTTTCATCACCAGGATTTGGATTCAAATCTATGACAAGGGTTTTCTGTGAAACTGTTGAGGAATCTCCATTCATATCCGGATGGGGTCAATTTTATGTCTGTCACAATCCAATTGAACACTCGTTGTTAAATGACAAACAGGCTTAAGGATGGCTGCTGCAGGAAGTGGAAAAATGCTATCCTGGTGCCGTAGGGAGTGCCCTCAGGATTAGAGCTGAGGCATTTTTTTCTGACAAAAAGGTAGCTTTAGTCTGTATCCAGCTGGGAGTGCCTGATGCTGATATGAAGTGGCTGGAATGGAATGTATTCCATTCCCCAGCACAAACATTCCTTACCTTGAAGAAAGCAAAAAAAAAATACACAGTCTCATCCGACGTTTCGTGCACTCACCTGTGGTGCTCCAGGAGTGTCCAAGGCTAGTTCTGGCAAATCCTTCAGCAGCATATCAAAGGATTTTTCCACATCATTTGTAGTGAGCACTTTTCCACATAGGTCAGACAGAAGTCTGGAGGTAAGCTCACGGTGGCTGGCCTTGCCCTCTAAAGCTAGTGAAACTGCTAGCACTGGCACAGTACATTTCATTTCTCCAAGATTCAAATTATTCAGCAACTCCTATATAATAGTAAACACAAGATGTTAGCAAAACAGACTGGAAAAATTATGATTTAAGAAATGGGAGACTTGAGCACTTCAAAAATAAGAGAACTGTTCAAACAAATAATCTTGGGGGTGGGGGGTGAAATGAACTGTTAGTGGCAATACCTCATATATAGATGACAGATTCCCACAGAAAAGGCAAAAATAGACAATTTTGCAAAATACTGAAGAGTTCTGCAAACCAAATGGGGACTACAGATCTATAAAAACCTACTGTTTGGCACTGTGATCAGCAGCTATAAGCTGTTGTATATTCCTGACCATTCCCTCCAGAGCCTGGAGGCATTTTGGATAAAGGACCATGGAAACAGATGGGGAAGGTAGGAAAAGAAAACCATAAACACCATTAGAGTTTCAAAAGTGTTTAGTCTCTTTTACTACTGTTAACAATTTTGGGTTTTGGTAATGACAGCAATGGGAAGCTTTTATAACAAGCAGCATGCTGGGCACAAAACCACAGTATTAATTCAAGTTACCTTGTTTGGCTGAAACAGGTCTAACAACATACAGTAAAACATGACTGCACAAACATGTGAAATGGCTGTGCTGAATTTGCTTTTCTGTGTCTCAAAAACGTGGCTTTGGTTTTAAACAACTCCCATATTGGATGATATCCAAAATTGCTCATAATTTTGCTTTGTACCTTCTCTCTGGTCATATTCGATCTGCCCAAGAATCAGGAAGATGCCAAAGAATTTCCACATTAGGATAATCTTGATTGCAGCTTCAAGAAAAGTATTCTTATTGCTATGTGGCACTACCACCGCGCTTAATGGGATAGATTTCAAACAGATCTAGCAACTCAAGGCTGGGCAACCATGAGGCGATGTGGGCCATCAGCAACAGTAAAGTTGTACTCAACCACAATCTATAACCTCATGGCCGGCATATCCCCGACACTACCACTACCACCAAGCCAGGGAATCAACTCTGGTTCAATGAAGAGTGCAGGAGGGCATGCCAGGAGCAGCGCCAGGCATACCTAAAAATGAGGTGTCAACCTGGTGAAGCTACAACACAGGACCACTTGCGTGCCAAACAGCATAAGCAGTAAGCAGTACACAGAGCTAAGTGATTCCACAACTAACGGATCAGATCTAAGCTCTGCAGTGCTGCCACATCCAGTCATGAATGATGGTGGACAATTAAACAACTCACTGAAGGAAGAGGCTCCAAAAATATCCCCATCCTCAATGATAGGAGAGCCCAGCACATAAGTGCAAAAGATAAGGCTGAAGCATTTGCCACAATCTTCAGCCGGAAGTGCCGAGTGAATGATCCATCTCGGACTTCTCCAGAAGTCCCCGGCATCACAGATCCCAGTCTTCAGCCAATTTGATTCACTCCTCATGATATCAAGAAACGGCTGAAGGCACTGGATACTGCAAAGGCTATGGGCCCTGAAAACATTCTGGCAATAGTACTGAAGACTTGTGATCCAGAACTTGCCGCGCCCCTAGCCAAGCTGTTCCAGTACAGCTACAACACTGGCATCTACCCGGCAATGTGGAAAATTGCCCAGGTGTCCTGTACTCAAAAAGCAGGACAAATCCAACCTGGCCAATTACCGCTCCATAAGACTACTCTCAATCATCAGTAAAGTGATGGAAGGGGTTATCTACAGTGTTATCAAGCAGCATTTGCTTCGCAATAACCTGCTCACTGATGTTCAGTTTCAGTTCCACAAGGATCACTCAACTCCTGACCTTGTTACAGCCTTGATTCAAACATGGACATAAGAGCTGAACTCCAGAGGAGAAGAGGTGAGAGTGACTGCCCTTGACATCAAGGCAGCATTTGACCAAATGTGGCATCAAGGAGCCCTAGCAAAACTGGAGTCAATGGGACTGTAGGGGAAAACTCCTCATTGGCTGGAGTCATACATAGCACAAAGGAAGATGACTGTGGTTCTTGGAGGTCAATCATCTCAGTTCCAGGGCGTCACTGCCGGAGTTCCTCAGAGTAGTATCCTAAGCCCAACCATCTTCAGCTGCTTCATCAATGACCTTCCTTCCATCGTAAGGTCAGAAGTGGGGACATTTGCTGATGATTGCACAATGTTCAGCACCATTCACGACTCTTCAGATACTGAAGCAGTCCATGTCCAAATGTAGCAAGACCTGGGCAATATCCAGGTTTGGGTGCTACACAAGTGCCAGGCAGTGACCATCTCCAACAAGAGAAAATCTAACCATCACCCCTTGACATGCAATGGCATTACCATCACTGAATCTCCTACTATCAACATCCTGAAAGTTACCAGTAGCTAGAAACTGAACTGAGCTAGCCATATAAATACTGCGGCTACAAGAGCAGGTCAGTGGCTAGGAATCCTGTGGTGAGTAACTGACCTCCTGAATAAATTTTAAAAAAGCCATAATTTGGAATATATGGAAGGGAACACATACACAAGTAGACAGTTGAATGCTAAGCCCCAGATAAATCCAACTGAATGTGGCCAAAAGGCTGGAATAGCATATTTCCACGTTTCAGAGATCACAACTATCTCAACAGCCAGCAATAAAACAGGCATAAATAGCTTACTTCACAACTCAGTACTATTCCCAGAAAAGTATGCGGTTGTGTGTCCTGGATGTCATTTAACTCTCAATCATCACCACCAAAACAGATTGCCTGGTCATTTGTCTCACTGCTGACGACAGCATACTGCCTTTGCAAATTGGCCACTATGTACTTAGATTTTCTGAGATGTGAGAAGTGCAAAGGCAAGTGCAGATACATTTACTCCAATAAACAAAAGCAACTTGCATTTGTAAAACAACTTCAATGCAATAAAATGTTCCATGGTGCTTCACAAGAGCACTGACAAAATCTGACACTGAGCCAAGTGAGTAGGTATTAGGACAGGTGTCCAAAAGCTTGGTCGAAGGGCTAGACTTTAAAAAGCATCTTAAAATGAGGCGTAGAGAAGCAGAGAAGTTTAGGGAGGTAAATCCAGACTTAGGGCTTCAGCAACCAAAGGCATGGTCACCAATGGTGAGGCAATGAAAATCAGGGAGGCACAAAAGAGCAGATCTGGAGGATTGCAGAGATTTGGGGGTGAGGTGAGACGTGCAGAATGTAGGGCTGGTCGAGAGAGGGGTGAGGCCATGGAGTGAACATTAGAATGAAAATTTTAAATTCAAGGTGTGCCATCTGGATACCCAGGTAGGTCAGCAAGCACAGGGATGGGTGAACAAGACTTGGTGCAAGCTCAGATATGTGTAGCAGAGTTTTGAATGAGCTGAAGTTTATTGAGGGTGGAAGGTAGGAGGCTGGCCAAACTTGCCATCTGTCACCCTATCAATTGAATTCTTGGTAAAAGAACCTACTTCATATCTAGATAACTGACCTTTAATATTTAATCCCATTCCTCCAACTTCATTTGAAGAAAAGCATTTAAAATGAAAAGCTAAATCATACTTCTGATCATCTGTTTAGAATTGAACTTTTAAATTACATTTCTTCATGCAGTGATGGATGTGCATTTTGGACAGTTTATTCTCCAGAAGTCACAAATCTTTTACGAGCTCTACTCCCTCCAAAGGGTATATTAAGTTCTTGCCTGAGCCCATGAATTTACTACATTAACCTGGAAATTTGCAAAACGGTGGCCATAAATCTTTTGAAAACAGCAGCTGGTATAACACAGCAGAATTGTGAAATACTATGTCTTCTGCAATTGTAACAATCCTTAAAATAAATTATATCTTTAGGAAAATTAAATGAAAGGTATAAACCAACAGCTAGCCACAAAACAGATTTTGGTTTCTGAGGCAGTCCGTAACTCTGAAGTGCACAGTCTCACTTATGAAAAATAAACTACTTCATATCAACTAGTGACAATGTCTCTACCGCTTCTGTATTGCTAAATGATATTGCCATTGTATTTGATAGCTTCCAAATTTATTTATTATTTCCATAATTGTAAATATGTAGATTCACATTAAGAATAAAGAGTGACACAATAGAACTGCTGGATATCACTATCCTCCAATTTTTTTTTAGCATTCATTCATGGACTGTGGGTACCGCTGGCTAGGCCAGTATTTCTTGGTGGTGAGCCATCTTCTTGAACTGCTGCAGGTACACCCACAGTGCCTACACCAACCACAATCTTTGTTTTAACCAGATCGATAAGAGACTGGAAAACCCTGCTACAAAATCTATTTATTAAAAAGTAATGAGAGCCAAAACCAGCTTTAAGCATCAATATGTAAATTAACGTTTGTGAATGTGAAACTAAGACTTTATGAATTCGAAGATGGCTACCCAGCTCCACTGTGTATAGCTTCCAGAAAATGCCATTCGTTTTTGATTTTCATACAGCATTACAGTGCTAAGCAGTTAGAAAGACCTTATTTTGAACAACCACCATCTGTGGATAATTCAATCTGGGAATGGGATATTGAGTAACCATTAGGCATTAATATGCATTCCAGACATTTCAAAGACTAAATAGTACATTAAGCTGTAACAGAGATTGAGAGCAAGTTGCTCAAGCATAAAAGCGTGGGAACCAGGGTAGTCCTAAGAAAAACAGAACCAAATCAAGTGCTGGACCATTGGCAAAGAGACTACACTCACTGCTATCTTGCATTGTATGCTTTAACAGTAACACAAACCTTGCTTATAAAACTATATTTTTGTTGCTTGCACTTGCCATACACAGGGGCTCTGGTCTGATTGTGACACCCACATTTGTGGTGGGGATGTTCTCCCGAATGACCTCAGCCATGGCATTACACATCAGTGACTTGCATTTCTGGAGCAGCCTATGGGCCACCTGGAGGACCACACTTGAGAACCACAGGACAAGACAACCGAACATGCAGGCAGTGGAATGAGTCAACATGTTCCCTTTCGGGGGTTAAATTCTATACTTACTTCAAGACCCATGCCTTAAACCTGCAATTATTACCTCCTGTTGGTCAGTGGTGATACAATGATTGTGTGTGAAATTTTGAAATTCATTTATGAATAAAGCATTTAATTAAATAGTTGCTTCCTGCGCATGACCAATGCATTAATATAATCTGTTAAAATACTGAATTAAATGTTAGATAGATAATAACTATCAACAAGCTTCACAAAATATTAAAAGATATTTTTCAGTACTTGAGCAGCAGTAATGTGGATAGTTTTTTTCTCATCTCCTAAAGTATATGAGCAGAGGTAATGTGATTAAAATGAGTAAATATAGTGAAAAATAGCATGCCCTAAGCAAATTAAATAAACACAAAGTGTCAAATTTCCTCATGCTTCCACCCAATAATTCATTGGCGTTACTTCCTTTCCGTAAGGATCAAACATCTATAAAATCATAGATTCCTCCACTTTAAAAATCAACCTGTAGGGAAAATCTACAATGTTTAAAAGTAAAGAACCTTAACAATTCCAAAAAGCACCACTCATTTTAATATTCAAGTTAAATATCTGAATACGTACCAGAACCTCATTGGTGTCTCCATGTTCAAAGTATTCTTGTACAATTGGAGTCACGGTTTTCTGAAAAACCCCTTCATCTAAGGGTAGAACCACTGTTTCATACACGCAATTCTCCTGTTGAGATGTACAATAAAGCTAAAATCTTGACATCCAGTAAACTGATCCAAATTTCCTAATTCAGAATATTTGGCACCCTTTTGATGCTAGAGACACATGATGATCTGCTCATTAAAGAGGAGATACTGCTTGAATTGACATCAGTCACAGAACAGGAAACAGTTGCTTTAAACTTATGCTGGTTCTGTGGTTACTTTTTTTCTCATCTCCTAAAGGCAGCAAACTGTTTGTAGAGCATTTCCATAAATGCCTTCAACTTCCAAACTTTTCACTTGCGCTGGATTTCTGTTGCACTTGTCTAGTGTTATTAATGATGTGGAAAGACCGACCACAATTGTGCCCATCGTTAGGACGAGATAGTAAACCCATCCCTATTGGTCTTTTGAGGTGGATATCAAAGATCTCATGGCACTGTTCAAAAAGTAGGACGTCCTCTCCGTTTCCGAGTCAAAACTTCCCTCAACCAATATCCTCAAAACAGGTTAACTGGATGTACATCTCATTGCGCTTTGTGGGACCCGGCTGCGTATAAAACGATTATTACACAGAAATTGTGACAACACTAAAGCAATTCACTGAAAACATCTTGGGACATTGTGAAAGATATAATGAGCACTAGTATTTTTTTCCACCAAAATTCTGTGAAAGTCAATCAGCATTCCAGTCAATGTTCAGATTGGGGGCACTGAGACCAACTGTGGTGACCCCATCACTGACAGTTATGAGCTATTTCACTACAGGCCAGGGAACAACATACCTCAGTGACACTTGCAGTGCATTTACCCACAAAGAATTTTTGGGGAGTTGAGAGGTATGTGGGTGGAAAGCTAGATTAAACAAAGTGATCACATTTAGTATGCTAAATGAACAACTAGGTTCAATTCTAACCTCCACCTGTTTTCAGAGAGTCATCATCATCAGCACAGCTATGGGGGAACATTGGCCCTCACCCAGGACAAGGAAGGAGATGTACTTAGGGAGATAGGAGATCTGTTTCAATCTGACCAACTACGCAAAATATTTAAATTTATCCTACAAAATGCTTTAATGGCTAAAAAAGGAATAATGTAAGTTTGAAAAATGAGAGGAACCTATACATATACAGCTAACTGTAGGTTGTTTGATAAACCATGACCAACCAACAAGGCTTGAAAAAATGAATATCTGATGCTTAATATTCACATACCTGATCTTCATCATAATTGGGATCTCGGACATCTACTTCCTCCAGATCATACACCTCACCAGGCGTCCCCCAGACACCCTTACCTCCTGCTCCACCTACCAACAGAATTTGAATGTTGAATAATTTAAAATAAGAGAACAAATATGTACTTACCTGTTTTTTTTTAAAGCCCAAGTTCATGCAGGCTTTCAAAACTGAAATCACGACCATGGTTAAAAGAAAGCTAATTAGAAATTATTTAGATCCAGACATTAAGAAGAATGCTGACTGAAGTGACATTTGATGTCAAACAAATTATAGTAACTGTTAACCAATCTGAACATATTCTCCTTTGCCAGTTGCATTTTATTAGGTACAACCAGCTCTATAATTTTACGTGTTCCGAATGGAAAATAATTTTCAACTTTTGTTCCAAAAATACAAGCTCTGAATTTTTATTTTCACAGCATAAATTTATATTCAGGAAACTATAAACAAAAAAAAAATGTTTATTAGCCAGGTTTCCAACGATCTCCACTTCCCTGAAATAATGGTTACTTGATTCCTATCGCATCTTGTGCAGGATTAGTACATGGGCCGTACTAATATGGTTCCTGCAAAAATAATTACTATAGTAAATAGATAAATGTATCCCTGCATGGTTTTGACATGATAGGAATCCTTTGCATGGTTTTACATCAGATATAAAAAAAAATGTTCACAAGCATCTGTGGGTAACCCTCTTGAGCCGCAAGTGTTTCACAAGAAGTGTTATCTTTCTTCACTGGCTGGTGCAGCCTTGATAAATCACTTCTCAAATTTTTATGATCCTCTTGGTTATATTTATACACTGCCATTAACACTGCATTTTTCAGACAGTTGCAGTAAATAGTAAAGGACATACAAAAAATGTATTTTATGAACAATTCTCTACCCAACTATCCAATTTTTAGATGCTGCTTCCAATAATTAAAGCCAAGAGCCACTAATTATGCATGAACGTACCCATCAGTAACTTCTCCTATCAATACGAGAACAAGCTGCATTAAAAGCCTCTATTTCACTCCCAAAAAGCATCTGGCTTCCACTCACTCAACCACAAATTATGAACTCACCACTTAAGAAATAACAGATAAAGTTACACCCGATCATTTATGTACAACAACCTAAAAATCTCCACATACTTTTCCCTCCCCTGCTAACCTCCTCCACAGTCATTGCACTCATAATTCTGATTTACAATCTCAGCCATTTCAACAAAGTTCCACATTGGTTTAAAGTCCACAACGTATCGATTCATAGTCAAATGAGGTACATGGATGACTGATGAGGTAGCTAGAAATGTCTCAGATGGCATTTTGGGGTTGCAACCAAAACCCCAGTTCAAGATTCAGTCAGGATAGATAGTAATTAGTCTGCACTTAACTCATGCCGCACTTAATGTGGACAATAGGAGCAAAAAGTGAAAGTATTCGATTCCCACGACTGGATACCCCTTCCCACTTACAAATTCAGTTTGAAAATAAATATTAGCTGTGAGCACCTTGGCAACCAGATACATATTTTCTGGATTAGATTGACTGTGCAGATAATAGGCATATTCCTCATGGGATTAATCATTCATTTAGGTTAAATGACCAGGATGGAAAATAGATATCCTTCATATAAACTTTACCCACCACATCTGTTAGTATCAAATTACACTGTAGCTAATAGTTCATTTAGATTATAGTTGAGGTAAATGCTTTAATGTAAATAAGGTGATGCAAATACTTTGAGAAGCAGGGAACAGCACACGTAACACCTCCGAAAGCAAAGCTGCTCTTGGGCTGGGATTCTGTCGAGCCGATGGGGATCACACCCACCAGTTGGAGAACCAGGGAGGCCTGAGGGAATCAAATGCCTTTCAGGCACTTGAATGGCCACCAACAGGCCTTGCCTGCGATTGAGATCCCCCACACCATAAACCCGCCTGCTGAGAGCTGCTGGCCAATGAGAGGCCAGCGCCAGCAGGAACAGTGGCAGCTGGTGGCAATGCACCCACAAGCAGCTCAGGATCATTGTGTGATCCCAACCAAAGGTGAGTGAAAACAGGATGAGAATCGTGGGTGGGAGGCAAAGGCAGGGGGGCTTTCAGCAGCCACTCTTCTACCCGATGCCAGTTCCCTCAATTGGGCACAGAATGCCTGATCGTGAGAAATCCCCCAAGGAAGGCCGCTGGCAAATCCAACAGGTTTTGGTGGGCAGCCTTCCGCGGCCATGCTGCCTCCATTTAATCCCTGAGCCACCACAAAATTGCAGTGACCTCAGAGATAGTACGTGTCAATTGGCTCATTGACATCCCACCAGCAGCAGCCAGGAAAATTCCCACTGCAACGGGCTGCATTAAATCCAGCCACTGGTATCACTTGACGCTGGGTTGTTACTACATTTTGGCCACAAGCAGATTGCCTATACTAGCCAGCAATAAATCTCCAATTCTGGGATGGGCTACAGCCAGAATAAATAGAGCAAACTTGTCAAATACAAGATTCTACAGTATAAATGGGACAATGCAATTAGGCAAATTTCATATCAGTGATGGAAGCAAATCAGGCTGAATGCACAGGCTCAATCTCAGGCAGTTGTTCCCCAAAACCCTGTATCCTATTAAACTGGGGCATAATTTCAGAAACCTTTACTTAACACCTATAATGCATTTGAATTTTGTTGGGAATTAAAGAAAACAGCATGGGATGATTCTAACCCAGGCTACTTAAAAGCAAACTGCAGTTTTCTACTGGCCTCCTGAAAAGAATCATGAAATGCCACAATTTCCTGTAAGTACAATTCCTGCCAAGACCTAGCAATGACATCAGTTCTAGGCAGCCATTTTATGGCTGGCATCAGAGCAGGCATTCATTACAGGATCAACCAGAAGTTCATCCAAAGTAGGCTGAATAAAGAACCTAAGGTATTCAATTCATCTTTCAGACTTTGTCCATAGATTACACCACTGAAATCAATAACCTATGACTATCACTTCCTCCAGTGCTCTCCTTACCAGGCTGCCAAGATCCATCTCTGCTGTCCATGTCTTAACCCATCTCCCTCATCATTCACAGCCTCTATTCCCTAAAGCATCAAATTCAAAGTCCCTCTGCTCATCTAAATGCCTTGATTGCAGTGCCTGTTCCTACATAGACACAAGCACAATTAAGAAGTGGGAAGTCATGGAATAGCAGTAAAATTGGTGCACTGCTTAGTGGGATTAAAAACAGGAGCCATAAATTGGAAAGTGCAGTTGAAAAAAGTTACAGGAAATGTACCATATACATAAATGATATGAGTTATCTCATACCTACTAAATAAACATTGAAATAAAAAAATGTAACACATTTACAGTAAGGATTAAACTTAGCTAGCTTTTCCCAATGCAAAGAACCTGTAACCTATACCAAACCCCACTTCTACACTTAATTTTCTTATCATACTCTCACAAATTAAGGTGTCTTTAAGTCCCTGACAGAATTAAAGATTTGAAATGACAAGTTAATAAAATGCTTTAAAACAATTTAAATAAATGCTTGCTCACTTCAAAAAAAATCTAGCAGAAACATGTTATTTGAACTAGCCTGGTTCCACCCTCAACAAACTGAGCAGCAGCCAAACAAATAATTGCTGCTACATTGTACCTAGTCAGGCTGGGGCATGATTTCAATGAATGAAGCTGAATTTTAACTCCTTGTATACCAAGGCAGAATTAAAAGAAGCCATTCTCTAAATTTCAAGAAAATCACTTTTTTGTCATGACTAACATCCCATTACTCGACTTAAGTATAATAGTAAATAGCAGAGAGATAAAATACAAACCTAGAGTTTGTATTGTCGGTGTAGGAAGATGCTGAATCAGACCCCATCTAATGTGTAGAGTTCTGGTAATCTTATCATTGGAAAGATATCATTGCTCTCAAGATGCTTTAAAAACAAGCAAGGTGATTCCAGGCATCAGTCATTTCAGGTGTGAGGAAAGGTCAATTGAGTTAGGCCCACTTTGGAAACGCTGAAGACCATGACATTGTCAAACTATTGAATGGAACCAAGGTGATCCACGCAAATTATTCACCATGAAGATGATCTCAAATATCAAAGGAATACAAATTAAGAGCACAAAAGGAAGGCAAGCAGAACTAGGATAACAGAATTCTGAATAATGTTACCAAGAAAAGCCACTGAAGCAAATAACACTAGTAGCGTGCAGACTGCAAGATACATCAGTATCAAAGGATACCACTGAGGTTAATGGCCTGTTGTTTTCCTGAACATTGTTATGCTTAAAAAAAATGTTGCAAGACTTTACCTCAGCACAGCCCACATCTTCCTCCTCAAAATGTTCTGTATAGAAAGTGCATCCTTGAAAGTTAATCAGTTCCAAAATAAGACCTCAAGTACTTGCCTTTCTTGGGCAGTCCTCTTCCTTTCCCCATCCGTGACTTTCTGTCCAACATTTTCCCCTTCGGACTAGTGGGAATAATACTCCGACTACTTTCCCCATTATCACTGAGAGAATCTCCTCGTCCAGAATCCCGAGAAGAGTTCTTCCTCAAACGTCTCTTGGCTTTGGCCTTGAGGCGAGCTTCATGAATGGACGTCTCTCGTGATGTCCAGTTCCCATTGATTTCATTTGGCAGCATTATGGCTTCAGTTTGATCTTCATCTCCAGACAACATGTTACTAGTACTGTTGTCAAGTTCTGAAACAGCAAGTTGAGCCATTAAGTCAACAATGGTGTTCAACATTTAGTAAAAGTACAATATAAAGTGTACTTTTTAAAGGTGGCGACTAGCACAGAAAAACAATTAACACCAGTAGCAGCAAACACTTGCACCTGCAAGATCTCTGACAATGGGGAAATCTCAACATAGCAAATTATACACCCTACTTCGACTGACCTGCAGTATGCACAACTCCTGTGAGTTACATCATACACAGATATTGCCTGCAAACTAGCATACAAGCTATTCATCTGGTCTTCTGTCGAAAAGAGAAATCAAAGCACCAACATGAAAACAAAAAAATGGTGCAGACTGTTTAGAAGGGTGATTTGTTCTTACTAAAAATATCAAACTCTTGGATTTGGGTTATATGTAAATGGTACTAAGGACAACTCAAGTTAGAGTATAAGTTTGCCCTCTGCAACGGCTTGCAGCTCTCATCCTTCCATTAAGTCACATGAAAGTGTACGAAAACTTTGCTAGCCTTCACTGTACTCAACCTCTCTCTCTTCCTTTAAGATACTCCATATAACTTACCTATTTAGCCAAGCATTTAGTTACTCGTCCTCTGATTATGCGTTTGTGGAGCGCCCTGGGATATTTCCTACCTTAAAGGCACTACATAAATGCAAGTTGTTAATACATACCTTCCCTACTAAGAGTATGATTATGACTATTTACTACTGCAGCAAAGGACACAAATCTGTCAGAAGCCTTCTCGATATCATATTGTTCTTTCTTAAGCCATTCAACTGGCAATGAATTACATATACATATTCACATTTAATAAAGTCTAGACATGCAAACAGAATACTCAAAAAAAGCATGTCATCTGATAGGTAGCCCTCTTTCAATTGTAGCCTCTCCATCAGGACTTATCTCAGCTTTCTTCATTATAATGACACTACAGTCAATGCTCATGTTTTCTCTTGCTCTAAGCTTCAAATAGATCATCCCTTTTCCATCACTATTCACATCATAATGTTGAAATCAAAACTCAATCTTCTACTCACTCATTCCTCAAACTTCAAAAGTGAAACTTATCAGTTCCTCTCCTCCACGATTTTAAAATCCAAATGCCATCAAATTGTCCCATCAAATGGACTGCTCTTGCTCTATTCAATCTTGGTAGCTTTCTAAACTAATGAGCTTTTGCCTTTCACATTCCTTTCTCAGGTAAAAACACACAATAGACAATGCAGGAAGGAAACATGACAAGTGACTACAGCAGCAGTAAATTGGTTCCGGCACAAAAACTATACATAGGTTTATCTGCTCAAGTAAATTAAACCACAGGATGAACATATTTAGCAGTGTCATATTCAGAGCTTCATCTCTACCTGTTTTCATCATTCAAAGCAAACCTGAAATTGCTTCATAACTTTTGCTGATACTTCTCTTGATAGAGAGGTATTATATGTTAATATTTAATGTTTTTCAGGTTGCCTGCCTATACTGAGGAAATCAGTAGCACTATACCGCATGTCTGGCAAAGTTGGCATTCACAGGCACCAACGGTACACTCTTAACTATGGCAGTAAAGCTTTGGTAGGTTCTTAAACTGGTAAGCCAAGGTCAGATCTTCCATAACTAATATAAAACAAGGTGATAAAGGAGCCACTTCCCATGACTTATTAATTAAAATGCTAGAACACCAGGTTAATTACTTTTGTTCTATCAAGTTAAAGTTTGCTGAACAACAAAAATGGCAAATTCACACCCATGAATGTCAAAATCAGTCTCAGCTTAAATTTTAAGGACCTTGTTGTTCCAGGAGGAACAGTACAGCAATTGGAAATGCCTCTCAGTGAGAGAGAGTGGCAGGAGCAAAGGAGAAAGGCGAGGAAAGGAGAAAGGTAAAAAAAGACATGCAACAAGAAGGTTGCTTAAAAATACCAAGGTAGCTAGTGGGGTATGAAAGAAAGGTTCACATGGCCAGATACACCACATATCAGAGAAAATGATTTGTAACTGCAGACTAGGGAATTCAACTTCTAAATTAAGCGTATTTCCACTGAATTATTGTTAAGGTAAATATCTCTACATTAGTGCATAGCTCCACTTTTTACATTTCATATGCATTAAAACTGATGGTTGGAGACCTGACCTGAATTCTCACATTTATAGAGAACTTATTCCTGAAATCAGGATTGTTGACAAGGCGGCACGGGAACAAAACCACAGAGTTGTAAAGCTTCCCAGTGCGCATTAACTAAGGTTCTACAATCAGCTTTGTGGTGATTGCTGCTTTAAGGCCAGCCTTACTCAGTAAGGGTCACATGGTCAGAACAGCCAATCAGCACTGAGCACGGGGAAGCTTATAAAGTCTTACTAGTCTGGAGAGTGAATTGTAGCCTCGCTAGAGATCTGCAGCTAATCCAGCAGCTCTAAATAAAGTTTATTGTTCAACTAAAGAAGCCTTTCGGTAGTACATTTCTACATCTGGCGATGAGAATAAATTATCCTTGCGCTGCCTCTTGCCCTACAACTGAGAGTATCTCATTTTAAAGAAGGAAAAAAATATACTCAGTGGGGATGCCTCTCTTTGGAAGGATCGACCCATTTGACCCTCTATGAAGGACTGGACTCAATACATCAAGTGCCTCGGGTTTCATCTCCAGGCCAACGAAATAAGCGAGGTGGCAAAGTGCAAAACAATTCTCTTGAGCATCTGTGGGAGTCAAACCTATAACCTTATTTGCAGTCTCACAGCCCCAAGTGCACCCAGCTCCGAATTGTTCAGTGAGTTTTTGGATTTTGTGAAGGGCTATTTTCAGGCCAAAGCATCAATCATTATGCAAAGATTCAAATTGAATATGAGGGTGAGGGCCCCAGATGAATCGATCGCAACTTATCGTTAACTTGAAGCAACTGTCAGAGCATTGAGATTTTGGAGCAACCTTGAATGACATGTTACAGGATCGGTTAGTTTGTGCCGTGCGCAATGATGCCATTCAGCGTCGATTGCTGGCAGAAGTCTATATAAATTTTAAACGAGCAATGGAGATAGCGCTGGCCATGGAAAGCGCTGAAAAAGATTTGCAGGAGCTATAGAGCTTGCAAAACGGCACTATTTACCAGTTAGGGCAGGAACCTGCAGCCAGGGTATGGTGCCAAAACCGCAGAAGAATCCATGAAGGCGGGAATCATTCCTGATCACCCAGAAATCTAAAAAAAATACACCGGAGGCAATCAGATAGTGATCCTGAAGTTGAAATGTTATTAATGTGGGGGTAACCACATTCCTGAAGCATGTAGATTTAAGGAGGCCGAGTGCTATTACTGTCGCAAAACAGGTCATTTGATAAAGCAGTGCAGAGCCAAGTCCAGGCTGCCAAGTAACCATCCAGCAAAGACGTTAGAAGTACATAACGTGAAAGAGCCTGAAATAACTGATCCTGACATTCATTCTCTTTTTGATTTTAAAGCAGTCAAGGCAGACCCTATTACTATCACATTCCATGTAAACAGGAAGCTTCTAGTAATGGAGGTGGATACAGGAGAATCAGCCACAGTGATGGGCAAGCACACATTTCAGTACTTGAGAGAAGGTACCCAACCCTTAAGCCTGGAGAGAACTTCCACCCAGTTCAAGACCTACACAGGAGAAGCCATAAAAGTAAAAGGCATCGCCATGGTACCTGTGAGCTAAAGACAGCAGTCAGCCCATCTCCCAGTAATAATAGTGACTGGGGGAAGGGCCAAGCTTTCTGGTTGGCTAAAAGAAATCAAGTTAAACTGGTGCAAAATTTTTCAAGTGCCGGCAGGAGGACTGCTAGAATTGTTAAAAAAAATACAACAGCATCTTTCGCAAAGAATTAGGAAAAATCAAAGGTTTGCAAGCGAAGGTTTTATGTTGATCCAGAGGCAACTCCCTGACTTTTTAAAGCAAGACCAGTCCCATATGCCTTAAGAGAAAAAGAAGTGGATGCCGAGCTCAACAGGTTGGGGGAATTAGGCATCATACAGCCGGTTCAATTTTCGGAATGGGCAGCCCCTATTGTCCCTTGACTGAAACCAGAAAAGACCACCCACATTTGCAGCGATTATAAGCGAACAGTTAATCGGACAAGAATTGAAGACTTGTACACAAAATTGGCAGGTCAATCCTACACTAAATTGCATGTGAGCCACGCGTACCAGCAACTCGAGTTAGATAACACATTCTGGGGGTATGTCACAATAAACACACACAAAGGCCTGTTACAGTATGCGCACCTACCTTTAGGCATGTCCTCGGCAGGTGCAATATTTCAAAGGACGATGGAGAGTCTGCTACACAGATTACCATGGGTTGTAGTATACCTTGATGATGTCCTCATAACTGGATCAACAGAGGCCAAGCATTTAGCAAACTTAGAAGAAGTAATTAAAAGGTTTCTGGGAGCTGGAGTCCGCCTATAAAAGGAGAAATGCACTAAGCCACCGAGGTTACCTATCTGGGCCACCGTGTAGATGCACAAGAATTACACGCCGTGGACAAAAAGGTTAAGGTGGTATAGGAGGCGCCTTCCCCCACAAACAGCTCCGAAAATCGTTTTTAGAGATGGTGAACTACTACGGGTGATTTTTACCCAATTTATCAACTGTATTGGCCCCCTTGCACATATTGCTGAAGAAACACCATTGTTGGTGCTGGAAGGCTCCACAGGAGGCAGCCTTAACAGAGTAAAAAAAATCTGCTGCACTCCTCAACCTTGTTAGTGCACTTCGACCCAACTAAAGCATTGACATTGACCTGCAACGCCTCTCCATAGGCATTGGTGCAGTATTGTCCCATGAAATGGACGACGGCTCTGAAAGGCCAATAGGTTACATATCAAGAACCTTCTCAGTGGCCGAAAAAGGTTATTCGCAGAGAGGAGGAGGGACTGTCAACAGTCTTCGGAGTTAGAAAATTTCACCAGTACTTACACGGCAGGCACTATTCTATTGTCTCTGATCATAAGCTGCCTTTGGGCCTTTTCAAAGAAGACAAGGCTAACCTGCCGATAGCCTCGGCAGGAATTCAGCAACGGGCATTAATTCTGTCCGCCTGTGAATACACTCTGAGGGACTGACCTGGGATACACATGGCAAATGTGGACGCCCTTAGCTGTCTACCCTTGCAAGAAAGTATCTCGTATTCCAGGAAATTGTCCTTGCATTGAATTTTTTAGACACATTGCCCATTTGTGCGAAGCAGATCAGGAACTGGACCAATCGAGATCCGCTTCTGTCCAAAATGAGACACCAGATACTTACAGGATGGTTAAATGAACCAGTCTCCGCGGAAATGAAACCATTTTTTTTTAACCCGCAAATACAAATTGAGTTGTCGGGTTGGAATCATACTCTGAGGAGCAAGAGCAGTTGTTCCTGTAACAGGCAGGAAACTGCTCCTAACCGAATTACACAACACTTATCCTGGCATTTCTGAAATGAAAATGCTCGCCAGGAGTTGTGTGGGGTGGCCTGGTATAGATGCAGATATCAAGAAATTAGTCAAGCGCTGTCAACAGTGCCAACTGGAACAAAAGTTGCCAGCCACAGCCGCACTACACCCTTGGGAATGGCCTGGCTGACCATGGGTGCAGATCTATATAGACTACGTGGGTCCATGTCAAGGCACAATGTTTTTGCTCACAATCGATGCACACTCAAAATGGATAGAAATTTTTGAGGTGAAATCGCCTCCGTCGCATGCTACCATCCAAAGGTTACACCAAAGCTTTTCGGCTCATGGATTGTCCGAAGTCATTGTATCAAACAATGGAGCCATATTTACAAGTGCTGAATTTCAAAACTTCACCAATCTAAATGGCATTAAATACATCCAAACTGCACCTTATCACCCAGCATCAAACGGGCTAGCCGAGAAAGCCATCCAAACTTTTCAAGTCAGGACTAAAAAAATTGTCAGGAGGAACCTCGGAAACCAAACTCCCTCGCTTCTTTCTTAGCCACTGCACAACTCCACATGCAGGGATGGGAGTTCCACCAGCAGAACTGCTTATGAAGCGTTTTCTTCAAACGAGACTGAGCCTCGTATTTCCAAATTTACCAGGGAGGGTAGAGAAGAACCAAGATAATCAGAAAACAAGCCATGATTTGCACAGTATAACTTGGAAATTTATAGTAGGTGAAGCCGTATATGTAAAAGACTTCGGTATGGTCCAAGTGGAACCCCAGGAATTATTGTCTGAGAGATCAGACCCCTTTCATACCAAGTAGACATGGAACGCCGGATCATTCATAAAGACGCGGATCGCCTGAGCAGCAAGGAGACACTTCCATAGTCAGTGTTGTCACCAAGGAATGTTAGAGCCCGTAAGCACCGAAGTACCTGATCGACCTGTTATAGGCATAACTGATGTCTCATGCAAATCAAATACTGATGAACTGCCTGTGCTAAAAGAGGCACCCATTATTACAGTTATTGTTCGTATCGATCCTGCAGGTGAGCTTCAGGCTATAGAATTATGCTGCCGGAACAGAAAACCTCCTCAAAGGCTTGATTTGTAATTACTGGACCTATGTATATAAATGCAATCTGAATTCATGACAAAGTGCCAGTGTAATTATTTCTAAGATTTTTGATATTGTTTTCTATTCACCTGTATTAAGCAATTTGTGTAAGTAAGGAATGTAAAACAAGTAATTAAGGGGGAGGGATGTGGTGATTGTTGGTTTAAGGTCAGCCTGAGTAAAGGTCACGTGGTCAGAACAGCCAATCAGCACCGAGCACAGGGAAGTTTATAAGAGGTGGAGTTTTCTTAGTCTAGAGAGTGCATTGTAACCTTGCTAGAGGCCTGCAGCTAATCCAGCAGCTCTGTCAATAAAGTTTGTTGTTCAACTAAAGAAGCCTCCTGGTAGTACATTTCTACAAACTTATTTTAAAATTGCTAGAAGAAGCGAGGTCCCTTGACCGCTCAGCTGATAATGAGAAGTAAAGACAGTAAGGGTCAGGCTACATTAAGGCCAGAGTAATACATTTTGTTTATGGCAGCAAAAAATTTTGTACAAAGGATACAAATTCACATCCACAAAACTCCATTGTGAGTTCACAAACTCAGCTTGGTTTTCAAGGGGTAAAGACTACTAGCTCAGTTACAGAATGACACTTGTAGGAATGAAGGTAATTGGCCTCAACACCTCTGTGCTATGGATCTGGAAGATAGAAAGGCGGTATCTAGTAGGACCTGTGGAAGGTCTTTGAGGGTAGGAATAGGTTTGGCTGTCATGGCCACATCATTTAATAGTTTGTTGATGCTTCCTGTCTAAGTACATGTGAAAAATGCTGGATGTAGAACTGTACCTGTAACTCAGCACCTTCAGAGAGGAGGCCCAAAGGGGGTGTTTTTTGGGGGAGGGAAGGTGGAAGACAAAGCATTTTGGGAATGAGTGGAGGATGTGGCAGACTTCTCAGTGTTTTTCAATGAGGTTGAGGCCCATATTCAAAAAAGCACAGCTCTTTATAAACCCCAAAAGTAGAATAGCATTTATTTAAATAGTTCATTTAATTAAAAAGCAGAGGCTTAAAAAAAATTAGCTTATTTTCATGACCAATTTTACAGTAGAATTAGAATATTAGCCAGTTGGGAGTTATGTAGAGTTCTTATTTGGACACTTCAGAATAGGGATTTGAAGTGTGCAAAACAGTTTGGCTGTTACACAATCAGGATACATAAAATTTGGTCTCTGGCCAACAAGGATTGGATAAATCTGAATGCTAACAGCACCGTTGCTACTAAATTCTGAGTTCATAAAAGGCTACTAAAGGTTCTAAACCAAATGAAGACAGAAAATCATCCCCATTTGGGAATTCTTCCAACACAATTTTATAACCATAGATAAAAACAAAAAGCTAAAAGCTACTGCGGATGCTGGAAATCCAAAACAAAAACAGAATTACCTGGAAAAACTCAGCAGGTCTGGCAGCATCGGTGGAGAAGAAATCAGTTAACGTTTCGAGTCTTCATGACTGCCGAAGGGTCATGAAGACTCAAAACGTTAACTGATTTCTTCTCCACCGATGCTGCCAGACCTGCTGAGTTTTTCCAGGTAATTCTGTTTTTGTTTTATAACCATAAGAATGGCTTTGAAGCTTATCTCACTGAATCCCTTATGGGTGGTAATAAGGAGAGTAGAAGCACATGTCAGTTGCTGCAATAGCAGCCTGAAACAGGAAAACATGGCTCTCCGATTGGTAGAAAATTTGAATATCATTGCACTGTGATGGCTATTTTAAAACATTTTGTAATGTTCTTTTAGACATTTTATGAATAAAGTATATTTTTGCAAAAAAAAAGGCTCTAATTGGAATGCCAGCCACATAAGGAAATTTTGCAAGTTACATAACAGTTTTTCAATGTTGCAACACATTGCAATACTTTCACTATTTATATGGGATGAATCATGCACTCTGCTGTAAAAAGGCAGAAAAGACAAAGTGCTTCATTGACAGAAGTTGGAAAGTTGAAGGGAGGGGGGGAAAAAGGGAAAATAAACAAGTAGGAGACAACTGATTGCACTACAACATGCTTGACTTTTGGAGGTGCCAACAGAAATCCACATCCTCAGCTGGATTTCAGGATTCACAAGGAGACAAGAAAACCTTCAAGACAAAAATATAACTGAGCACTAAAAAGTGAATGTCAGCATCACCTCGCCCCATAAAATTATTTCTAATATTTATTTTAATCTTTTCTGATGTTTGATAGGGTTTAAACAGTGTGTATTGCAGGGACCAACTAACACGGAAATCACTAAGATAAACAATATGAGGGAGCTGAAAATCTATCAAGCTGAATCACTGATCAGTTTCTCATTAACTTCAGCAAAGTTTTGATATTTTTGTTAACCTGGTGATGTTGATTTCCAATTAATTTCATGGGACAACTTGAGCAGTCAACTTGAAATAAATAAATTACTCTTCAATACAGCCATGGATCTATCTTTACTGCACTAGTAGAGACGAAGCCTATTGTAAAACATAATATTCAGAGAAATTTATGGAGAAATTTCAAATTGCCCTCAAATGTTAGTCTCCGCAATTTAAAAAAAAACAAAGCATAGCTATAAGCACTAAAAAAATGTCCCAATATGTTGCACAGAAATCTAAACAGACAAAAATGTACAGAGACAAAGGGAGTCAAATGTTGGGAGGGTTAACAAAAAGCTTGGTCAAAGAGATGGGCTTTAAGGAGCATGTTAAAGGAGGTGAAGGCAGAACAGAAACGTTTAGAAAGGAAAACACAGAACTTAGAGCCGAAACAACCAAAAGCTCAGCTGCCAAGGGCACGTTCAAGAAGACTGCAATGTTTGTGAAGGGCTGTAAAGCTAGAATAGGTTAGAGAGAGATAGGAATGGACAAAACTACAAAGTAATTTAAATAAGGGAGAATGTTAACCGTGGTCTCTGGGGACTATGGGACAATGTCAGGCAGAAAGCATGAGGGGGTGGGGGGCAGAAATAGGTGAATAGAATTTGGTGCAAATCATTGGGACAGTTGGGTCTGGAGGTACCAAAATATGGATTTTGGGGGGGGCCGGAAAAGAAAGATTACGGTTTCTAAATTTCTAATGTTTCGCCAGAGAAAACTGGGCTGGATGTCAGGAAAGCAGACTGGCAATGCATAGGAAAGATCAACAGAGTGTCACAGAACAAGAATAAAATTAGCTTTAAAAGATCCATCTCTGTGCCACATTTAAAAGTGATTAGAAGACCCATCACTCACCCCGGTTAGTCCCACCATTTATCCCGCAGTGATAGACATTAACGCCGTCACTACCACACACCTGCTGGGAAAAGAACTGCAGGTGCATAACACCACCAACGTGGTGTGTTACATCCAATCACATCGAAAATGGTCAAACAAGAGGCATTTTAAATAAAACTTATTTGGAAAAATTTGAATAGTAGAATCTCAATCGCACCACTAATAAAAGTGACAGCCTAGATTGGTTAGTTGTAGACTCAAGCCGAACTTCAGGAATTGGAATTGAGGTAGAGCTGCACGGTTGGAGGTGAGCCCAGTTTACCTATTCCAGTGATTCAGGTTGACATTGAATAATACAAACACAAAAAATGCTGGAAAAAGCAGGTCTGACAGCATCTGCGGAGAGAAATACAGAGTTAATGCTTCAAATCCGTTTGACTATTCTTCATATAGACTCGAAACATTAACTCTGTCTTTCTCTCCACAGATGCTGTCACAGACCTGCTGAGTTTTTCCAGCATTCTTTGTTTTTGTTCCAGATTTCCAGCATCTGCAGTATTTTACCTTTATGACATTGAATAATACTGTGTAGTCTTTAAAGAGGGAGCACCGAATACTCTGGAGAGCAAACCTCCTTCAGCCAATGCCACAAAATAACCCTGAAGTCATTTATTGCCATCTGTAAAACAACTATTGCATTCATCCACCCATCCAGGTACTACACTTCAAAATAAAGCGTCAAGTTCTTCATTACACAGAGATGCATGCAAAAACAAGGTGGCTTTCACTCCTACAGATGCCAAATAAACAACTTCTTGAGTTAGACGTAAAGCAGCAAGGTCACCAGGGTAGTTTAGCAAAGATCATTTTAAATCTTGAAAGAAAAGTTTACTGAAATAAATGAACGCCAACTTGAGCGGCCGGGATGAGTTCACAACTTGTTATAGTTTAAAATCATCATGGGTCAAAGCAGAAGTAGTGCACGTGCAATCGCACAGCCGATTAAAGTGCAAAAGCAAATCAATAGTCGCAACATCCTCAAAACAAAAAGTGGTCGCCCCAAAAATAAAAACATTTACAAGTTCTTATAAACTCCCCAGTCCACAGTACATATCGGGGAAGGGAATAAACCAAATACCAATGGCTCCGCCACAGCACGTGCTCATGCAAAGTGTTTCTCTGAAACTTTACTTACTTCTGAAGAAATAATAGCATCACATACATTGTGGGGGAGAGAGGGGGGATCAATACATCACATACATTGTGGGGGAGAGAGGGGGGATCAATACATCACATACATTGTGGGGGAGAGAGGGGGGGATCAATACATCACATACATTGTGTGTGGGGGAGAGAGAGGGGGGGATCAATACATCACATACATTGTGTGTGGGGGAGAGAGAGGGGGGATCAATACATCACATACATTGTGTGTGGGGGAGAGAGAGGGGGGATCAATACATCACATACATTGTGTGTGGGGGAGAGAGGGGGGGGATCAATACATCACATACATTGTGTGTGGGGGAGAGAGAGGGGGGATCAATACATCACATACATTGTGGGGGAGAGAGAGGGGGGGGATCAATACATCACATACATTGTGGGGGAGAGAGAGGGGGGATCAATACATCACATACATTGTGGGGGAGAGAGGGGGGGATCAATACATCACATACATTGTGGGGGGGAGAGAGAGGGGGGGATCAATACATCACATACATTGTGGGGGAGAGAGAGGGGGGATCAATACATCACATACATTGTGGGGGAGAGAGAGGGGGGATCAATACATCACATACATTGTGGGGGAGAGAGGGGGGATCAATACATCACATACATTGTGGGGGAGAGAGAGGGGGGGATCAATACATCACATACATTGTGGGGGAGAGAGGGGGGGATCAATACATCCCGCCGCCTAACAGAAATATCTCACCTTCCCGAAGAGATGCAATTAGGGTAAAATACAAGGGGAAAAAACATAACTTTTAAACACCAAACCAGGCGTTTGCCTTGCACATCCCGAGCATGATCCCAGATATATTTACATATAAATTAAACACGATGCAAACCCGACTAAACCGTGACCCAGTGGCCGAAGTCTCAGACTCACAAGTTACCTGCTGGAGAGCCGCTGAATTTCGTCTCTGCCTCTGTTGCCATGTTGATGAGGGTGAGGGGGGGTGTGAGGGGGGTGGTGAGGGTGAGGAAGGGGTGTGAGGGGGGTGGTGAGGGTGAGGGGGGGGTGTGAGGGGGTTGGTGAGGGTGAGGGTGGGGGTGAGAGGTGAGGGGTGAGGAGGGGGCCGGAGTCCAAGGGTTGATCTTTGGGTGAGGGATGTTCCTCCGGGATGGCTCCCGCTGCCCCGCTCCGCTCTCTCCCCCCGCGCCCCCCGCGCCCGCAGCGGCTCCAACTTAAACGAAAACAAACCGGTTGTTCCGCCGGAGCCGCGGGAGGGGGCGGGGGGCCGGAGGATGAAGTGAAATGTCAGTGATTCGGGCACGGCCGCCTTTTTTTTTTACTCTCCCGTCCCCTTTATGTATGTCTATGTATTTTAAATAGATATTAAAGGACCGGGGGAGGGCGGGGGGGGAATATCCCGGGCTTTTGGCTGCGAGAGGCTCCAATCTCATCAGCCGCCTCCCCGTCCCAATCTCCCGTCGACTCAACGCCTTCCAGTCGCTTCGATTTGTTTTTCCTCCCCGCGACCTCAGGTCACGTGGGTAGCAACAGCGCTGTTCATTCGTCGCCCCCGCCGCGCATCGGACCAATTGCGGCAAGGCCTAGACCGGAGTACGGCTAACCCCCAACGACCAATCAGCGCCCGTCAGTGGTCCAGGGAACAAAAAATAAGGGCGAAGACATCTTTAGCCCCTCCCTCCTTCCTCGCCCCGCCTCTCCCGCCCCCTCCCCTTCCCCTCCCCCATCACTTCCCGACCGGGATTATTGTCTCAGTGCTGCCACATAGGCTGGATGACTCACCAGCGCCGCACTGCAAATGAAGGGGTGGTTGGCCAGGACAAGTTGGAAAGGATGTTGCCAAAGCCCAGGGGATCTTGGGCTTTGTAAGATAGAGAAGGAAAGCAAGGAAATTACTTTGCAGAACAATGGCTAGGCCTCAGCTGCAGTAATGTTTTCAATTCTTGGGCACCACACTTTTAGGAAGAAGGTCACAGTCTTGGAGAGGATGCAGAGAAGATTTGCTAAACTGGTAGCGGGGATGAGTGACTTCAATTGTGTGGGAAGACTAGAGAAGTTGCAAATATTCAGACGGTTCCTGTGGAGAGAAACAGAGTTAACCTTTCGAGCCTTTTCTGCTTTTCTTTCAAATTTCCAGCATCTGAAATATTTTGTCTTTGTTGTAACGTAGAATCTGATCCCTGGCCAGGTTGCAAATCTTTGGTGGTTACTATTGGTTCCCTCTTGCTGGAGGGATTCACTAGTCAAGTTGCTTTGAATTCAGGTCAGTTTTATATTGCAGGCCCATGACTGCTATGAATTAAGAACATAAGAACTAGGAACAGGAGTCGGCAATTCAGCCCCTCGAGCCTGCCCCGCCATTCAATACGATCATGGCTGATCTCATTTCGGCCTCAACTCCAATTTCCCACCCTCTACCCATAACCTTTCAACCCGTCACTAATTAAAAATCTGTCTATCTCCTCTTTAAATTTATTCAGCGTCCCGGCATCCACTGCACTCTGAGGTAGTGAATTCCACAGATCCACAACCCTTTGAGAAAAGTAATTCCTCCTCATCTCTGACTTAAATCTACCACCCCTTAGCCTAAAACTATGGCCTCTCGTTCTAGAATTCCCCACATGGGGAAACATCCACTCCACGTCTACTTTGTCTATCCCCTTTAGCATCTTATATACCTCAATTAGATCTCTTCTCAGCCTTCTAAACTCTAGCGAGCATTGGCCTAAACCGCTCAATCTCTCCTCATAAGACTACCCCGCATCTCTGGAATCAATCGAGTGAACCTCCTCTGAACCGCCCCCAATGCAACTACATCCTTCCTCAAGTAAAGGGACCAAAACTGTGCACACTACTCCAGGTGCAGTCTCACCAGTGCCTTGTACAGTTGCAACAACACTTCCCTACTTCCCTATTTTTATACTCTATTCCTTTAGCAATAAATGCCAAAATTCCATTTGCCTTCCTTATTACTTGCTGTACCTGCATACTAGCTTTCAGCGATTCATGCACAAGGACACCCAGATCCCTCTGCACTGAAACATTCTGAAGTTTCTCTCCATTTAAATAATAAGTCGCCTTTTTATTCTTCCGACCAAAATGGATAACCTCACACTTATCCACGTTAAACTCCATCTGCCAAATTTTGGCCCATTCACCTAACCTGTCCATATCCATTTGTAAATTTCTTATTTCTTCATTGCAACTTACTTTCCCACCTATTTTGATGTCATCTGCAAATTTAGCTATAGTACCTTCTATCCCTGAATCCAAGTCATTAATATAGATTGTAAATAGTTGGGGCCCAAGGACCGAACTCTGTGGCACCCTACTAGTTACAGCTTGCCATCCAGAAAAAGACCCATTTATCCCGACTCTCTGCTTTCTGTTGGTTAGCCAAACCTCTATCCAAGCTAATATATTACCCCTAACTCCGTGTGATCTTATCTTGTGTATTAATCTTTTGTGCAGCACCTTATCAAAGGCCTTCTGGAAGTCCAGATATACTACATCTACAGGATCCCCATTATGCACTTTGCTTGTCACATCTTCAAAGAACTCTAGCAAATTAGTCAAACACAATTTACTCTTCATAAAACCATGCTGACTCTGATGAATTGCATTTTGACTTTCCAAATGCCCCATTACTACTTCCATAATAATGGATTCCAACAATTTCGCAATGACAGACGTTAAACTAACTGGTCTATAGTTTCCTACTTTCTGCTTCCCCCCCCCTTTTTGAATAAGGGCGTTATATTAGCATTTTTCCAACCCACTGGAACCTTTCCAGAATCCAGGGAATTTTGGAATATTCTAGTCAATGCATCCACTATCTCCGCTGCCACTTCCTTTAAGACCCTGGGATGTAGGCCATCAGGTCCTGGGGACTTGTCACCCTTTAACCCCAATAGTTTGCTCAGTATTTTTTCTCTAGTGATGGTGATTGTTCTAAGTTCTTCTCTATACCCTCTGCACTACCTGTTACTATTGGGATGGTATTAGTGTCCTCCACCATGAAAACTGAGGCAAAATATTGATTAAGCATCTCTGCCATTTCTGCGTTCCCCACTATTAAGTCCCCAGTCTCATCCTCCAAGGGACTAACATTCACTTTAGCTACTCTCTTTCCTTTTATATACTTGTAGAAGCTTTTGCTATCAGTTTTTACATTTTACAATTACTCTGCATTCATATCGTGTAAGATTCTTACAGCTAACAAATACAAAAAACTTTCACCCTATCAGTTTAGTCTCGATTTGAATCCAAGATCCAAAGAGAAAGGACCTTGCTAACCGAGGATACTCTCCAGATCATTCAAAAATAGTTTTGATATAAAAGCAAGCGCAGCCAGGGATTCTAAGTACTAACAAATATCACTCGAAAACCCTGATGATAGGTCCCACCCGAAATAATATCCTTAACAAGATTGCTGGAGACACTCAAAAAAGGCCCAAACACTCAATATTCTGTGGAATCCAAAAGGAGGCATGCTTTGTCTGGCTCCACAAAACAACTGCAGGTCACTGCTGGCCTACCCTTGTGCCATGTTCCTGCAGAAACAACTCTGATGGACGGGCCATTGTGTCCAGATGCCCCAAAACTTCCTCCCTCAGCAGGTTCTCCTCACAGCTCTTTGTTGGCCAACGCTTAAAGGGCAGCCAAGGGAAAAGGTATAAGGATATGCTCAAGGTCACCCTAAAGCACGGAGGCATTAACACCACTGGCTGGGAGGAGAATGCTACCAATCGTTCAGCATAGAACCACCTGGTTCATCAAGGTGCAAGGCACTTCAAGACTCAATAACTCAACAGCGAGGCAGAATGTCGGCGGCAGAGGAAGGAGAAGGAAGAGAACCGAGGGCTGCGATTTCCACTCCCCTGTGCAACAACGTGCCCCCACTGTGGATGAACATGTGGATCCAGAATTGTTCTCCTCAGTCATCTGAAGTCTCACCAAGCCTGACAGATGTTGTCCTTGATTCCGAAGGACCACCGATGGCACTTGCACCTCCCCGCCTCTTACCTTAATTTCTTCCGCCACCACCACCACCACCAGCCCCGCACCATACCATGGACTTATCTCTGGGCCTCAGTATGGGCTGAAATTTGAAACTGCTGACAGGCCTCAGCCTCAGGATTCAGTCTCCGACCCTGGCCCTGGGAGGGAGGGAGATTCCACACAACAGGCTTGTGAGGAAAGTTGTCGGTCATGGAATAAAAGGGACAGTAGAAACATGGATGCAAAATTGGGTGAAGGATAGGAAATAAAGAATAATGGTTAATGGGTATTTTCAGGCTGGAAGAAGGTTTGTGGTGGAGTTCCCCAGGGTTGGTATTGGGACCCTTGCTTTTCCTGATATATATTAATGTTCTAGATCTTTGTGTGCAGGGGACAATTTCAAAATTTGCGGACGACACAAAACTTGGGAGAATTGTAAACTGTGAGGAGGACAATGTAGAACTTCAAAAGGACATTGACACATTGGTGGAGTGGGTAGATAGGTGGCTGATGAAGTTCAATGTGGAGAAATGTGAGATGATACACTTTGGTACAAAGAACATGGAGAGGCAGTATAAAATAAAGGATACTATTCTAATGGGTGTGCAGGAGCAGAAAGGCCTCGGTGTATATGTACATAAGTCATTAAAGGTGGCAGGACAGGTAGAGAGAGCTGTTTCTAAAGCATACAGTATTCAAGGCTTCATTAATAGGGGCATAGAGTGCAAGAACAGGGAGGTTATGATGAACTTATATAAGACACTGGTTAGACCTCAACTGGAGTATTGTGTACAGATCTGGGCACCACACTATAGGAAGGATGTGAACACATTGGAGAGAGTGCAGAAGAGGTTTACAAGAATGGTTCCTGGGATGAGACACTTCAGTTATGAGGAAAGATTGGAGAAGTTGGGACTGTTTTCCTTGGATAGGAGAAGGCCAAGAGGAGACTTGATAGAAGTTTTCAAAATCACGAGGGACTTGGACAGAGTAGATAGGGAGAAACTGTTCCCACTTGAGTGATGAGAAAATAACTTTTTCACACATCGAGCAGTTAGGGTCCGGAATGCACTGCCTGGAAGTGTGGTGGAGGCAGGTTCAGTTGGGGCATCCAAGAGGGCATCGGATGATTATTTAAATAGAAACAAGGTGCAGGGTTACGGGGAAAAGGCAGGAGATGGTACGAAGTTAAAATGCTCAGAGAGCCAGTGCAGACACGATGGGCCGAATGGCCTCCTTCTGCACTGTAACATTCCTGTGATTCTGTGAGGCATCAGGATAGCTCATTGGTGCTGAAAACTGACCTGATTTATTCTGATAGTGCCCGAGGGTGAATATATTGCAATTCTCATGGAATTTCTTTTCAATCGTGTTGTTGCTGGTTGCGGCTGGAATCGTGCTTGTTTGGGCCACAAAGGGATTTAGGTCACGTGTGTATCCATTACAGCAAATAATGTGAAGCCCATTCTTTCTAGTTAGAAATACTTCCTGATGTGCTTTGGGTGAGACTTGCCCATTGTTTTGTATTGCTATTTCTCATCATGCTTGGTTTAGATAAAGTCCTCTTCATGGCCTTGCTGAGAATCTATTGGAGATAGCCAAGTTAGCCAGATTTGTGTGTCAGGGTTAAAGTGGTCCGATTGGGTCCCCTACATCATGATTCTTTAAATTTATTGGGGATAGAAAATGGAAACTGTAAATATGGAAATTTGAAATAAAGCTTAAATTGCTAGAAATACACAAGAGATCTGCTGGCATTTTGGGAAGAGGGAAAAGACAGATGATAAATGAAACTTTTTCTTGTTTCACTTTTATTCCTTTATTGCTGCTGGGTCAAAATCCTGGAACTCCCTCCTTAACAGCACTGTGGGTGTACCTACACCACATGGACTGCAGAGGTTCAGGAAGGCGGCTCACCCCCACCTTCTCAAGGGCAATTAGGGGATGGGCAATAAATGCCGGCCCAGCCAGCGATGCCCAAATCCTTTGAATTAATTCTTAAAATTCATTCAGTTAATAAGCATGCTTATTTCCCAGTTCGAAATTATGATTTTCATAAATAGCCAGAAAACCGTGCACCTGAATTTCCATTATACACTTCCACCCTGCCAGCAGTATACAGAAAAACTGGGAGTACAATCTATATTAGATCGTTGTTTGGTAGTACAGAACTTGAGTATTGCTGAAAAAAGAGACTTTCTTTGCCAAAGCTTTTCATCTTGCACTCATCAGGACAATTCACAAAAATATCAAATGTAAAGAGAACAACTACTGTATGAGAAGAGAGTGCTGATTGGTTGGCAAGTGGACTCTGATTGGTAAAAGCATTGCCATGGAGAATGCACCAGTTGATGATGACTGACAAGTAATTGCCAAGGATTGTTTGAAATTTAAACCAGGCAGCTTGACTCTGATTGGTCAAGGCATTGCCCTGAGGAATGAACCAGCGAATGACTGTCACTTATTTTGTTTAGCTGAAAGAGGCACAATCTGTGCATATGTTCTTTCTGTCCACAAAGAACAGGGCCCTGTATATTAATATATGTGGCATCCAGTACATGCAAATGCACCACACTGTGAGCCCAACTGACAATCTTAAATTGGTCATCAGCATAATTCTTAGCACATTGAGGATTATTTAGTAAATGTTGTTCAATCACAGAATCACATCTAATGTTTGACACTTTTGAATTTTGCAAGCATGGCCTGGTTGGGTATGGTCTATACCTTGCCCATTGTGAAGGGACTTGCTGTTTGATACGATACACCAGTCTTTAGGACGTACAGCCTACATACCTAGCATCACATTGGCACTGAGATTCATATACCACATTATACATTTGTGTGCTAGGCAGGACATCTTTTTGGCTTGATGGCAGCACCCTGTTAGCAGCGAACACCACTTGTATTGCTACTGCGAGCTTCACCTGTTGCTCAAAGTTTTGAGATACCTTACCCCTCCAAGGTAATCTGCTGTAGACTGGCCACTTTTCAAAAATTTTTCAAACAGCTGGATCTGATCTGCCCAAGGGACACCATGCTGGTGAGTTAATTTCCTACAACAGAATGAGATCCAGTGGATTTTAATGCCAAGGCCCAATTTAAATCCTATTGGTTTTATTTTTATTAATTAAAAAGGGCTAACATCACTTCTAAGTTTTTCAACATCCTGTTTTGAAATCTAAGTTGAAACACTGACATATAGGTATCTTATAAACTCCTCACAAATTACTTCACTGCCTATTGCTAATCCCCAACTAAGTATTGTACCAGGACCCAGCAAGTAGGTCATGAAAATGAACAACTGCACTATTAGAAATACAGATTCTCCATAATTAACTCAACATTTCACAACAGGTTTTTTGTTACCTCTTATCCAAACTGCACTTGAACATTATTAGCGAATTATAATCTAACATGTTCAGACAAGTTTTGATCTTGCTGCAGTCGGTTGAAAGCAGCTAGCATTCTCTCAGTGTCTATAGTGTCAGTGTCAGAAGACATATTTATCTCAAATACAGTGATGGAAATAACTGGAGAAAAATATGACCCTTTCTTATTCGCTGATGGCAGCAGCAGCTGTCCCTCGATTCAAGGATGACATCTACTCAGGTCATGGGTTTTTTGCCATGGGTCTTCATATGACTAAACAGGACAATTCTTAACCCACAGACTTTTGGGCACATGGGGCAGGATGCCCCATAAGGTAGTGGCATCCAGAGTGCGGGGTTTGCTTCCTTTTCTTGTCTGCTGCCACTCTGCCTCATCATTAAGATGTTCTGTCTCAAAGCGTGATACAGTTTGATGGCCAAATTGTCACCATTTTGAACAATTGGTAGTAACCTTCTCCCAGTCATTAATGTCAATGCTGTTGCGCTTCGGGGAGAGTATCAGTGTGTCTTTGATGTGTTTTCTTTGTCCTTCCCTGGGAACATTGGCCATTTGAGATTTGGGAAAACAGGACCTGGTGGGGGAGATGCTTTATGGCTATCCGGACAAAGTATCAAGTCCGTCAAAGTTGATTTTGCAAGAGTTTAGCCTGAATGCTTGTGGAGGTGGCTTCAAGAAGGACACTAGCATTTGTTCAACGGTCCTTCTGTTGAATCCGGACAATGTAACAGAGGTGTTGCTGATGGAATTTCTCTAGAAATTTTCTTTCATATTATCACAAGGTGGCAAGTAGGAAATACGAAGGCCGGGACTTTCCGTGCCTGCTGGTGTCAGGTGTGCTCGATGGGGTGAGCAGACAAAATGGAACAATTGCTTTCACGATGGTGTGAAACCAGTTTGCGATCGTCCACTCAGCCTGCCAGTGGGAGCCTCATTGTAATACATAAGCATATCATTATTTGGCCTGCCTGCTGGACTCATCCCCCCCTGCTGGATCATCCACCCTCACGCCGACATGTTTTACAATAGCAGATAAGCAACGTGCACCTGGTGGGCTGCACATTGCTCGGGACTTCAAAGTTTGTTTGTCTACCTTGCTTCGGTCAGCACTCTCCGTCATCAGCGCCAGGCTTCACAGACAGCACCACATCACTTTTAGGGGGGCTCACAGCCTGGTCTCTACTTACCAGGACAGCCACATGTGGGCGGCTTTTCAATGGCTGCAGGGCTAGGGTTTGCTTGGGGAAGGGGGAGAAGTGGCCTCAGGCAAGGAAAGAGGCTGCAAGGCGAGGGCTGTACTGGGGAAGGAGGGTAACCCAGGGTGTGTGTGGGGGCAAATGTTGATCTGTTCAAGTGGCCTCAAGATGGTGAGGGCTGAGGAGGTAGTCTCCAGAGGAGATGAGGACAGATGGAGATGTGAGGGTGTGTGTGTGTGAGAATGGGTGGAGATGTCCCTTGAGCTGGCAGTGAGTGAGATGCCAGTGAATGTGTGATGGGCCACTGCCCACCCTGTGGCCTGAGAGGGGTAGAGGACGTCGTGGCAGCCTCCACGGCGTCCAAAGGTGCTCCAGTGACACATCGCTAAACATAGCGACTGCAGTCTTTTTGCTATTCGTGGACATCTTCCCTACAGTAGTCGTGGGCTGGAAACACTGAGATTTGTGCGTGTGGCTGGACTTTAAATATGGCGCCTGGCATGATGAAGCGGCGAGGTGATGGCAGCCGGGCGAATGAGAGCTCGCCTGCCATCAAAACGGCGTGTTTCCCGGGAATGCATAACTTGGGACAATACGCCATGAAAACCCACCATTGCGGCCGGCAGTTCAAATTTTACCCACCCGCGACTGCACTTAGTGCAAATCTGGGACCATTCCACCCGAAATGTGGAGGACTTAAATCTGCCTTGTATAGTTGCCATATTCCATACAGCATTCCAACAACATGCTTTAAAGCACCTTGAAAAGAATCATCAGCAAATGTTATAAACTTTGTTTAGAAGCTCAAGACACATGAACATTATTCATACTGAAAAGCGTCATTCCTTCACTTCCTGACTGTGACATCATGCCAAAAACGATGAACCGTTCAACTCCTCCCCAAATTATAAAAAAAGGTCATGAAGACAGAACCCCTTTACTTATCATATTCTCTGGAGCCATTGGGCACCCTGACTGGCCAATGTACAACAACAATGTATATTTATGTAGCATCGTTAACTTACTTAACGTACTCTACTCAGACCTTGGTCATGGCATGAGACTCCCAGGAGAACAGCAGAAACACTTTAGGGATGTCGTCAAGGTACCCCTGAAGAGGTCAAAGAAACCCACTGACTCATTGGAGACCCTGGATTGTGACACAGCAAAATGGCGAAGGTTTATTTGGGAAGGCACCAAACACATCAAAAGACTTCATCAGGAACGTGCAGAGGTGAAGTCAAGGCATCGGAGGGAGTGCACACACCTCCAAGCAACCCATCTACCCAACCCTTCAGTCACCACCTGCCCAACATGTGCAGAGTCTGCAGATTGTGCATTGGACTTATTATCCATCTCAGAACTCATCGACCCAGAGTGGAAGCAAGTCACCCTCAAACCCAAAGGACTGCCTAAAAAGAAAGAACATACTAAAGTATCCCAAAGCACTTAACAGGATCGTTGTCAAACAAAATTTGACAGCAAGCCACATAAGGAGATATGAAGATAGCTGATCAAAAGCTTGTGATTCACATGTCCTTCACTACATTTCCAAGCTTCCAGTTCCTGTGCAGAGTAATTTTCTGACTCCATGCTATTCTGCAAGAAGCACATTCGAAAATGTAGGTGTGTGCTGAGTTTGATGTTCTGACTGTTTAGTTTTTAGAAAATTGTTTGAAATTTTGATACATACTTCTGGCAGGTTAGACTCTCACTGGAAGCAAATAGATTACTCCACACCATCACACTTCTCACAGCCAGTGTTATGTGAAAGAAGTCATTTGCAAGGCCAAGAAAGCTGAAAGGTTAAATTACGAAGAGAGAAATTGTTGCCTCTGCCCAAATGCTTGGGCTGACTTTTAGAACATTACATCGATGGAATCCACAGCAGTTCCTTGTCCTGCAGCTGGTTGCTTTAGTTATACATTTGGATGAATATGCACATTCTTGGAAGCTCTTAGCAGCCTGATAACAACTGAGCAAATGTTGGTCCTGAGTGATAAGGAATGAAATATTGGGCAGAATATTACATTCGGCGTGCGGGCACACACCCGACACACTCGAGCATGAGATGACGCACGATGACGTTGAGCGTGCGTCCCAACGTCATCACGCACTTGCGCGATATTTTGGTCGGTGGGTGGACGCCGGAGTCGGCTGCACACCCGCCGATAATTAAAAGGCCTATTAAGGCCATTAACAATCTAATTAAGTTCAAATCTACGCTGCCCGTCCAACTTTACGGTTGGCTGACAGGCGAAAAGGCCAAGCGGCCTTTACAATTTTTAGGAAACTTCATCCACAAGAGGTTTCCTAAAGCAAATAAACATTAAATAAAAGCTTTATTTTGGAATTAGAAACATATCCCATCTCATGTGACAGAGTCACTTGAGGGGACATGTTTTATTAAATTTTTACTGTCTTTATTAATTTTTTAAACAGCACTTCAATCTCCCTGAGGCACGGAGCTGCCTCAGGGAAACTGGAGCGCTCTTTCTAGTGCATACGTGAACTGCTTGCGAGTCCCGCTCAGCCTCCGTCAGAAAGACTTTCAGTAATGTGTGATAAGATTATTATTAGTTAACATCTGTAAGCAGTCCATGTACAAATGCAGCAAGACCTGGACAATGTCCAGGCTTGGGCTGACAAGTGGCAAGTAACATTTGCGCCACACAAGTGCCAGGCAATGACCATCTCCGACAAGAGAGAATCTAACCATGACCCTTTAACATTCAATGGCATTACCATCACTAAATCCCCCACTATCAACATCCTGGGGGTTACCAGGGACCAGAAACTGAATTGGACTAGCCATATAAATACTGTGGCTACAAGAGTAGGTCAGAGGCTAGGAATCCTGCAGCGAGTAACTCACCTCCTGACTCCCCAAAGCCTGTCCACCATCTACAAGGCACAAGTCAGGGATGTAATGAATACTCTCCACTTGCCTTGATGAGTGCAGCTCCAACAACACTCAAGAAGCTTGATAACATCCAGGACAAAGCAGCCTGCTTGACTGGCACTCCTTTCACAAACATTCATTCTCTCCACCACCGACGAACAGTAGCAGCAGTGTGTACATCTATAAGATGCACTGCAGAAACTCACCAATGCTCCTTAGGCAGCAACTTCCAAACCCACGACCACCACCATCTAGAAGGGCAAGGGCAGCAGATACATGGAGCACCACCACCTGGAAGTTCCCCTCCTAGCCACTCACTATCCTGACTTGGAAATATATCGCCGTTCCTTCACTGTCACTGGGTCAAAGTCCTGGAACTCCCTTCCTAATAGCACTGTGGGTGTGCCTATACCACAGGGACTGCAGTGGTTCAAGAAGGCAGCTCACCACCACCTTCTCAAGGGCAATTAGGGATGAGCAATAAATGCTGACCCAGCCAGCAACGCCCACACCCCGTAAATGAATAAAAAAATACTTGTATGCTCCACCTACTTTATATGTACAACCCTTCACAATACTCCATTCATGATTAAAAGCAGAAGTCCTGAAAGGACCCCAAGGCCACAAACAATTTTTTTCCCCTTTTAGTGCAACTTCATGTTTCCAATAGAAAAATTAAATGAAAATCGTAAGAATGTTTCTGGGTGACAATCATTTAAAAGTTTTGGAGATTTATAATTGAGAAGTCGTTTAGAAGATGAAGGAAGGTGTAAGTGAATTTCTGATGCCAGCCCACGCTGTTAATGGCCCTGTCATTTGGTTGCTTTCTTTCTCTGTTTCTTCTTCCCTAATTCCAGCTCATGTGGCAAGAAAAAGGCAAAGAAATGTGACAGGTTTCCTGCTATCCACTAATTTCCTATTGTTCTATTCATGTAAGGTTCTCCTCAGAGTAAAAATGTCAAACAACCAAAATCTTTTTAGGATCTTTGAACTTGTTTTGACCTCAAATGTTTCTGTGATCGAGGGCAAACACATCTGGAGTAAGTGTCTGCATCTTCAGCAGCTTTGGCTCAGATTCATGAGCTGGAGGCTGAGCTGCAGACACTGTGATGTGTCAGGGAGGGGAAGAGTTAACTGGACACTTTGTTCCAGGAGGCAGTCACACCCTTAGGATAGGGTCTTCTGACTTGGTCAGTGGTAAGGGACAGGAGGAGGTTGACTGCGAGTGAGGCAGGTATGAGGAGCCAGATGGTAGAAGTGGAAGAGCCTCAGCCTTTCCAATTGTCCAAAAGGTTTGAGGTTCTTGCAACCTGTAAGGATGAAAGCAGTAGCTGCATGATGGATGAGCAAACTGATCATGGCACCATGGTACAGGAAGTCATTCAAGCGGGGAGAGTTGATAGGAACGTAGTGGTAGACAGTATAGTCAGGGGGATAGACACAATTCCCTGCAGCTGAAAGCGAGAGGCCAGATGGCTCTATAGAATGCCCAATGCCAAGGTTTGGGATGACCCACCTTAGTGGGAGGGGAGGATCCAGTGATCATGGTCCACCTAGGCACATAGTTAGAAGTAGGAAAGAGCTTCTGCTGAGTTGATATGAGCAATTTGGAGCTAAATTAAAAAGCAGAGTCTCAACGGTAATAATCTCTGGATTGCTACCTAAACCAATAGCAAATTGGCATAGATTAAATCAGATTAGAGAGTTAAATGCATGGCTTGTAGATTGGTGTAGGAGAAATGGGTTTCAATTCGTGGGGCACTGTCACTAGTACTGGGGAAAGTGGGAGCTGTACTGTCTTGGCCTGAATTGTGCTGGGACCAGTATTCTCGTGAGTCATATAACTAGTGTGGTAGAAGCGGCTTTAAACTAAATAGTGGGGGTGATGGATCAAGTTTGGGAAGATGTGATAAATTAACTAAAGAAAAGGCAAGAGAGCAAGGGAAATGATGATCAGAGAGTGGCAGGAAGGGACAGAGTGTACAAACCCAAGTGTGCACCAGCAGATAAGGCTAGGGGTTCCATAAAATGGTAAAAAAAGAACTAAAGGGTCTGCATCTAGTAGTATTTGTAAAAAAGCAGTGAATTGACAGTGCAAATAGAAATAAATATATATGATCTGATAGCCATTACAGAGACAAAGCTGCAAGATGATAAAGACCTGAATACTCAACGGTATATGACATTTAGGAAAGACAGGAAGCTAGGAAGAGATGGAGAGATATCAATTAAGGATGTCATTGGTTTAATAAAGAGAGATGACCTTAGTTCTGGGGGTCAAAATGTAGAATCAGTTTGAGGAGAGATGAGAACTAATAAAGGTAAGAAGTTACCGTGGGAGTGGTTTATAGGCTCCCTAGCAGTAACTGCACAGTAGGAAAAAATAGTGGGGTTTTCTGAGAAAGGTATGGTGATAATCATGAGTGATTTTTATCAACATATAGATTGGAAGAATCAGGTTGGCAAAGGTAGCCTGGATGATGAGTTAATAGAGTGCTTTCAGGATAGGTTCTTGGAGCAGCATGTTCTACAGCCAACCAGAGAGCAGGCTATAATGGATCTGATAATGTGTAATGAGACAGGATTAATTAATGACCTCATACTGAAGGCGCCCCTAGTTAGCTGCGATCATAATATGATTGAATTTCATATTCAGTTTGAGGGAGAGAGGGGTGGATCTGAGAGTAATATTTTAAACTTAAATGAGGGCAATTATGAAAGCATAAAGATAGAGCTAGCTAAATTGAACTTGGAAGTTAGATTAAGGGATATGTCAGTAGAGATGCAGCAGCAGATATTTAAGGAGCTATTTCAGAATACTCAGAAAAGATACATTCCAGTGAGAAAGAAGGATCCTGAGGGAAGGATACGCCATCTGTGCCTAACTAAGTAAATTAAAGACAGTATCAAATTGAAAGAAAAGGCGTATAATTCTGCAAAGATGCGGGGTAGGTCAGAAGATTGGACAGAATATAAAGAATGGCAAAAAGATTAATAAGGAGAGAGAAATTAGAGTATGAGAGAAAGCTATCTAGAAATATAAAAACATATAGGCCGGGATTTTCTGGTCCTATCGGGGGTGGGACCCGTCGCGGGTGAGCGACGCCTCAGCCAGAAGCCCATTGATTTGCAACGGGACCGGAAGATCGTGGCAGCGGGCGGATATGGAAAATCCCGCCGATAGAGTGGAATTTCATGGCCCCGCCGCAATGGGACTGTAAAATGCAGCAAGCCATTCAATAGTCCTTTGACTTCAGCGAGACCATAAACTCCCACTGGCAGGTATTTAAAAAAGAAAAGAGTAAGTCAAGTGAGCATTGGTCCTCTAAAATGTGAGTGTGGGGAATTAATAATGGGAAATAATAAAATGGCAGATGAATTGAACAGATATTTTGCAACTGTGATTCACTGCAGAGGATACAAATAACATCCCAGGAATTATTTTGAGTCAGGAGGTGAAAGGGAGGGAGGAACTTAAAACAATTATTACAATCACCAGGGAAAGGGTACTGAGAAAATTGTTAGAACTAAAAACTGACAAGTCTCTAGGTCCTGATGGACGCCTCCTAAAGTCTTAAAAGAAGTGACTGCTGAGATAGAAGATGCATTGGTTTTAATTTTCCAAAATTCCCTCGATTCTGGAAAGGTCCCATCAGATTGGAAAACAGAGAATGTGACTCCTCTGTTCAGGAAAGGAGGGATTCTACAAGCCAGTTAGCTTAACACGTCAAAGGGAAATTGCTGGAATCTATTATTAAGGAGGTTATAGCGGGACCCTTGGAAAATCTCTGCAATCAGACAGAGTCAACATGTTTTGTGACAGGGAAATCACGTGTGACTAATTTATTAGAATTCTTTGAGGAAGTAACAAGCAACATTGATAAAGGGGTACCTGTGTATATGTGTACTTAGATTTCCATAAGGCATTTGACAAGGTGCCACATCAAAGGTTACTATGCAAAATAAGAGCTCATGGTGTAGGGGGTAATATATTAGCATTGATAGAAGATTGGTTAGCTAACAGTAAGCAGAGAGTAGCCATAAATGGGTCATTTTTGGGTAGGCAGGATGTGATGAGTGGAGTGCCACAGGGATCAGTGCTGGGCCTCAATTACTTACAATTTATATCAATGACTTGGATGAATGGACTGAATGTATAGTTGTTAAATTTGCTGATGACACAAAGATACGTAGGAAGGAAAGTTGTGAAGAGGACACCATAATCTGCAAAGGAACATAGACAGGTTAAGTGAGTGGGCAAAAATTTGGCAGATGGAGTATAATGTAGGAAAATGTGAACTTGTCCACTTTGGCAGGAAGAATAGGAAAAGAGCATTAATTTAAACAGAGAGATTTCAGAATTCTGAGGCACAGAGGGATCTGGGTGTCCTGATACATGAATCACAAACAGTTAGTATGTCAGTACTGCAAGTGACTAGGGAAGCAAATGGAATGTTGCCATTTATTACAAGGGGAATGGAATATAAAGTAGGGATATTTTGCAACAGTTATACAGGGCGTTGGTGAGACCACATCTGGAGTACCATGTACAGTTTTGGTCTCCTTATTTAATAAAGGAGAGAAATGCATTAGAAGGAGTTCAGAGAAAAGGTTCACGTGACTAATACCTGTGATGTGGTTGGGGGGTGGGGGGCGGTTGGTGGGGGGTGGTTGTTATCTTACGAGGAAAGGTTGAACAGGCTGGGCCTGTACACACTGGAGTTTAGAAGAATGTTAGGTGATTTTATTGAAGGGGACTTGACAGGGTGGATGCTGAAAGGATGTTTCCTCATGTGGGAGAGACTAGAACTAGGGGACACAATTTAAAAATAAGGGGTCTCCCATTTAACTTGGAGGTGAGGAGAATTTTTTTCTCTCAGAGGGTTTTGAGTCTTTGGAACTCTTTTTCCTGGAGAGCAGTGGATGCAGGGTCAATGAATATTTTTAAAGCAGAGGTAAATAGGTTCTTGAGTAACAAGAGAGCCAAAGGTTATCGAGAATATGGCGTTGAGGCCACAATCAGAGCAGCCATGATCTTATTTTTTTAATATTCATCCATGGGGTGTGGTCATCACTGGCTGGGCCAGCATTTAATGCACATCCTTAATTGCCCTTGAGGAGGTGACATGAACTGCCTTCTTGAACCGCTGCAGTCCACAGTGCTGTTAGGGAGGGAGTTCTAGGATTTTGACCCAGTGACAGTGAAGGAACAGTAATCTATTTCCAAGTTAGGATGGTGAGTGGCTTGGAGGGGCAGGTGGTAGTGTTCCCGTGTATCTACTGCCCTTGTCCTTCTAGATGGTAGCGGTCGTGGGTTTGGAAGGTGCTGTCTGAGGAGTCTTGGTGAGTTCCTGCAGTGCATCTTGTAGATGGTACACACACTGCTGCCACTCTGCGTCGGTGGTGGAGGAAGTGAATGTTTGTGGATGGGGTGCCAACCAAGTGGGCTGCTTTATCCTGGATGATGTCAGGCTTATTGAGTGTTGTTGGAGATGCACTCATCCAGGCGAGTGGAGAGTAATCCATCACACTCATGACTTGTGCCTTGTAGATGGAGGACAGGCTTTGGGGAGTCAGGAGGTGAGTTACCCGCTATAGGATTCCTAGCCTCTGACCTGCTCTTGTAGCCACAGTATTTATATGACTAGTCCAGTTCAGTTTCTGGTCAATGGTAACCCCCAGGATGTTGAATAATGCGGGATTCAGCAGTGGTAATGTCATTGAATGTTAAGGGGCAATGGTTAGGTTCTCTCTTGTTGGAGATGGTCATTGCCTGACACTTGTGTGGCACGAGTGTTGCCACGCCAGCTGAAGCCTGGATATTGTCCAGCTCTTGCTGCATTTGGGCATGGACTGCTTCAGTATTTGAGGAGTTGTGAGTGGTGCTGAACATTGTGCAATCATCAGTGAACATCCCCACTTCTGACCTTATGATGGGAGGAAGGTCATTGATGAAGCAGCTGAAGATGGTTGAGCCGAGGACATTACCAGGGGCAACTCCTGCAGTCCTGGAATGAAGATGAGTGACCTCCAACAACCACAACCACCTTTCTTTGTGCTAGGTATGACTACAGCGGAGAAATTTCCCCCTGATTCCCATTCACTCCAGTTTTGACGGGGCTCCTTGATGCTGCCTTGTTGTCAAGGGCAGTCACTCTCACCTCACCTCTGGAGTTCAGCTCTTTTGTCCATATTTGAACCAAGGCTGTAATGAGGTCAGGAGCAGAGTGACCTTGGCAGGACCCAAACTGAGCATCAGTGAACAGGTTATTGCTAAGCAAGTGCTGCTTGGTAACACTGTTCGTGATCCCTTCCATCATTTTGCTGATGATAAAGACTGATGGGGAGGTAATTGGCCAGGTTGGATTTGTCCTGCTTGTTGAATACAGGACATACCTGGGCAATTTTCCACATAGTCGGGTAGATGCCACTGTTGTAGCTGTACTGGAACTGCTTGGTTAGAGGCACGGCAAGTTCTGGAGCACAAGTCTTCAGTATTATTGCTGGAATATTGTCAGGGCCCATAGCCTTTGTAGTAACAATGCCTTCAGCTGTTTCTTAATATCATGTGGAGTGAATCAAATTGGCTGAAGACTGGGATCTGTGATGCTGGGGACCTCTGGAGGCGGTTGGGATGGATCATTCACTTGGCATTTTTGGCTGAAGATGGTTGCAAATGCTTCAGCCTATCTTTTACACTGATGTGTTATGCTTGGCCGGGTCAGGTGTGTGCCCACCCACCGAGCTCAGTATTCAGCCCAAGATGTTGCCACTTGTGGGCAAGACCAAAACGAGCGTGCCCACCGACAATTAAGAGGCCTATTAAGGCCATTGAAAAGGTAATTAAATTCAAATTGACACCGCCTGTCTAACCTTAACGGTTGGCGGGGCAGGCGAAAACGCCAAGTGGCCTTTACACTTTTTAGGAAACCTCATCCACGGGCGGGATGGGGTTTCCTGAAGCAAATAGAAATAAAATTAAAATTTTACACTTGAATTAAAAACATGTCCCTGCTCATGTGACAGAGTGACAGGAGGGGACACATTTTATGACATTTTTATTTTGTTTATTAGTTTTTTCAAACAGCGCTTCACCTTCCTGAGGCAGCTCCGTACCTGAGGCAGCTCCGTACCTGAGGCAGCTCCGTACCTGAGGCAGCCCCATTCCTGAGGTAGCTCCGTACCTGAGGCAGCTCCGTACCTGAGGCAGCTCCGTACCTGAGGCAGCTCCGTACCTGAGGCAGCTCCGTACCTGAGGCAGCTCCGTACCTGAGGCAGCTCCGTACCTGAGGCAGCTCCGTACCTGAGGCAGCTCCTTACCTGAGGCAGCTCCGTACCTGAGGCAGCTCCGTACCTGAGGCAGCTCCGTACCTGAGGCAGCTCCGTACCTGAGGCAGCTCCGTACCTGAGGCAGCTCCGTACCTGAGGCAGCCCCGTACCTGAGGCAGCTCCGTACCTGAGGTAGCTCCGTACCTGAGGCAGCTCCGTACCTGAGGCAGCTCCATTCCTGAGGCAGCTCCGTACCTGAGGCAGCTCCGTACCTGAGGCAGCTCCGTACCTGAGGCAGCTCCGTACCTGAGGCAGCTCCGTATCTGAGGCAGCTCTGTATCTGAGGCAGCTCCGTACCTGAGGCAGCTCCGTGCCTCAGGGAGATTGAAGCGCTCTTTCGCGCGCATGCACAAAGTTGACGCTAGGCCCACTCACCCTCCCCCACCGCCCCCCCCCCCCCCCCCCAGCCTGCTGCCGTTCGCGTTCCACGTTGGGTGGGCCTTAATTGGCTCACCCGCGTAAAATTGTGGTCCGATGCCAATTGTGGGCGGCAGTAGGCTTCCCGACCGCCCTCACCGAGCACCCCCACCGAGCACCCCCACCGAGCACCCCCACCGAGCACCCCTACCGAGCAGCCCTGCCAAGGGCAAAAATCCTGCCTCTTGTCTTTTTACTCAGAGGGTTGTAAATCTTTGATATTCTCTACCCCAGAGGGCTGTGGAAGCTCAGTCATTGAGTGTGTTTAAAGCAGATTGACAGATTTCTAAATACCAATGACCTAAAGGGATATGGCGACAACGTGGTAAAAAGGCATTGAAGTGGATGTTCAGTGGATGGTGGAGCAGGCTCCACGGGCTGAATGGCCTGGTCCTTTTCCTACGTTCCTTTATCTATCCTATCAAACTACTAATTTTAAACACTTAGCAGATCAACTCTCAACCTTGTCTTTTCAAGAGAAAAGAGCCCGCCCTCGATTTGGCCAATATTAAGCAATTTGTATCACTTCTCCTATGGAGTTACATACAAACATATGAATTAGGAGCAAGATTAGGCCACCCAGCCCCTCGAGCCTGCTCCACCATTCAATAAGATTATGGCTGATCTGATTGTAACCTCAACCCCACATTCCTGCCTACCCCCGATAACCTTTCGCCCCCTTGTTAATCAAGAATCTATCTAGCTCTGCCTTAAAATATTCAAAAACTCTGCTTCCACCACCATTTGAGGAAGAGAGTTCCAAAGACCTTCAGAGAGAAAAAAATTTCTCCTCATCTCTGTCTTAAATGAGCGACCTCTTATTCTTAGACAGTGACCCCTGGTTCTAGATTCTCCCACAAGAGGAAACATCCTTTCCACACCCACCCTGTCAATATCCTTCAGGATCTTAAAGGTTTCAATCAAGTCGCCTCTTACTCTTCTAAATTCCAGTGGATACAAGCCTAACCTGTCCAACCTTCCCTCAATAGACAACCCGCCCATTCCTAGTGTTAGTCTAGTAAACCTTCTCTGAACTGCTTCTAATGTATTTACATCTTTCCTTAAATAAGGAGACCAGTACTATACACAATACTCCAGGTGTGATCACACCAATGCCCTGTACAACTGAGGCAAAACCTCCCTACATTGTATTCAATTCCCCTCACAATAAACAATAACATTCTATGAGCTTTCCTCATTTCCTGCTGTCCCTGCATAATAGCCTTTTGTGATTCATGCACTAAGACGCCCAGATCTCTCTGAATCTCAGAGCTCTGCAAACTCTCACCATTTGGATAATATGCTTCTTTTTAATTCTTCCTGCCAAAATGGACAACTTCACATTATCCCACGTTATAATCCATTTGCCAGATCTTTGCCCACTCACTTAACCTATCGATGTCCCTTTGTAGCCTCCTCATGTCCTCTTCACAGTTTAATTTCCTACCTATCTTTGCGTTGTCAGCAAATTTAGCATCCATCCCTTCGGTCCCTTCATCCAAGTCATTTATATAAATTGTAAAAAGTTGAGGCCCAGCACTGGGGATCCCTGTGACACACCACTCGTCACATCCTGCCAACCAGACAAAGACCCATTTATGTCAACTCTCTGCTTCCTGTTAGGCAGCCAATCTTCTATCCATGCCAATATGTTACCCCCTACACCATGAACTTTTATTTTCTGCAATAACCTTTGATGTGGCATCTTATCAAATGCTTTCTGGAAATCTAAGTACAGTAGCTCTACCAGTTCACCTTTATTCACAGCACATGTGACTCCATGTTAAAAATGATGGCTCAAAAGCCATGCATGCATTGCAGGATTCTCCAGTGATATAAAGGTATGTACAGTTTACTTAGTTCACATGTTTATACCTTTAAATTTGTTACTGAACTTTTAAGGTTAATACTGGTCTGTACTCTGTATAATTTAAGATATAAATAAATGGCAGGTTGCTGCAATCACATTTATCTTTATTGAACTTTTGACTATAACAGAGAAAGTCCTAGAGGTTAGGGAGTTGCTTTCACCGCCTGGGTTATCTCTTTCCACATGGTTCTGTATTGGCAGGTCTCTTTTCACCCACAACCATTACGCCTAACTTCAGCTAGGAACACGCAAAGAGAAGCAAATGAAGTTATGCTCCCTAGTTCTGGTCTCCCCTACCAAGGGGAGTAATTTATCTCCATCTACCCTATCAACTGCTTTTAGGACATTGGACCTACATTGACAATAGCCCTCAATCATGAAGGAGGCTTCATTAAAAGGGTAACAATTTTAGAAAATATTCAACATATGGAAAATTAACAATAACCTGGGTTATAGGGCACATCTCACAGCAGCACAAATAAGACCAGGACCATTTGATATTTCATCACTCCTTAGAGTGTGGCTCCAAAATACTGCACCACATCACTGGTAATGTTTAAGCGTAGGTATTTCTTTGTTAAAGTACTGTTTGACAAGCAAAAAAAAAAATCAGTTATATGTAGAAGGCTGATATATCAAAGAAGGCGGTTGGTGGTTTGACCTTTTGTACTTGATTTCTGTTTCCTATCTATGCTGCAATGCAACTGTCAAGAACTTGTTTTTATCTTAGTTATTATGCTGCAGTATTAGTTGAGAGCTATTAAAAAGAATCCATTATTACTAGCTTAAAATTCTCTCTAATTTAGTTACATTCTGCTAAGAATACGATTCACAGTAGTTCAATAATCAAATGCAACTGAGACTTGGTTAGGCTGATGGTCTTTGGAAATTTGGAAGCCAATTGTGATGTGTTTTCCATGTCAAAGTTGCTACTGTAATATTAAATTTGTGCCTGGATACTTTAGCACAAACCTGCAAAACCATCCATTTCTCAATACTACATGCAGCTGGGTATTGGTCTTCTTTCTTGCCAATTGAGTCTGGAGGTTCCTTGCCATAACCTTCCTCAGAATATTCCACTTTCCCACAGAAGTTGATACCATCAATTGACTTTCTGCACTGGAGAGATCTTCTACACTTTGGATCACACCACATCAGGATGAGTCGTGTTTATGCTACTTTAGACTGGACCTCAGCTGAGGAGCAAAATGACTAACAACAGCACCCTGCAGCAGTTTAACACTCACAGACCCGTAGCTGCACAGCAGAGACAGAAACAGCAGCGATGGGACCAGCAGAAAGGGAACAAGCAGAGAAAGGACCAGCAGGGAGGGGACCAGCAGAGGGGAGCCCATTAGAGAGAGGAACCAGCAAAGTTGGACAGCTTGCAGGAGGCATTAAGCATTGAACAGGGTCTACAGGCATAGGATCAGTTTCCTTGATATGTCCGGGTATCAGTGTTTCAGGAGGCTCAGGATGTCATGAAGGGTGTTGTCAGCCATCTGCAGCCTCCTAGAAGACCTGCTGGCAGCTGACCCTGGAGGTCACATGTTACCGATTGCTGTCTGAGTCAACATTGCCCTCAACATTCTTACGCCTGGATCCCTCCAGGGCTCTGCCGCAGACACATGCAGGACCTCCCAGTTGGCCACGCACGACTGCACAAGACAAGTAACTGATGGGTAGTATGCTAGGGCCGGGAGTCATGTCAACCCGGCTGCTGGTTAGCCCAGTCAGAGTGAGTGGGCGCTCAGCTTTGTGACTCTGGCTGGCTTCCCATAGGTGCAGAGTGCCATCATGTGGCAATCTGGGCTCTCCCAGAACAACCAGGAGCACTTGTCAATCAGAAGAACTTCCACTCCATAAATGTGCAGCCTGTGTGCAACAAAAATATAAGATCTTTATGCAGGTGCATGCAAGATTCCCAGTTGGCTACCATGATGCTTTTGCCCTGTAATGGTCCAAGCTCCCTGATGTTTTCATACCTGGAAGCAGATGTAAAGGGTGGCTGCTGGACAACAAGGGATACCCACTGCAAACATGGCTGACGACGCCAATCAGAAAACCCAGTACTGAAGCCTAGCAGCATTGCAATGAATGTAATATCACCACCAGAGGAACACAAGGTTTTTGGAAAGTTGTAAGGTTGGAGGAGGTTACAGAGATAAGGAGGTACAAGTCTGTGGAGGCATTCGAACATTAGCATGAGAATTTTAAATTTGAGGGGTTGCTGGACTAAAGCTACTTTAAGTCAGTGAATACAGGTGATGGGTGAACAGGAAGAGAGGGAACCTTGTTTTAAATGATATGATCAAACTTGGCTGTGATATCTATTATGATCTAATAAATTGTTGGTACTCACTTTCTAGCCCCACAGGTGAAGAATGATCATTGGACTAGGTGACAGAAGGCTTCTGCCACTTGTGGAACATAATCCAGCACCAACCAATGCCTTCAAGTGAGGATGGGAAAGAAAAGTGATCTCAGCAATAAAACAATCAATGTAAATCTTTAAATAAAATTTTTATTAAATTTATATCTGTTTTCCAGATATGACTTTCTAAATAATTATGTTTTCTAATTAGTGCTTCTAATAAATTATACAGAATTGGAAAAAAATACTAATTTGAATTAACTGCTCCTGAATCAAGCAACATGTTATTGAGACATAAATTAATTACACATATGAAATGGTCCGAGTAAAATTCTTTCATCAAACCAATACATTTAATCATGTTGCAGTGACAATTAAAAATGAGAAACTCCCTGAATATAATTTGCCTGGTCAATGAAAAGTAAGGATATAGATGTCTTTCTAAAGTACCGCATCAATTGAAAGGCTCCCCTTTCTCTCTCTCTCTCATTCTCTCTTTCTGTCAGTCCTTCCTTGGCCTGGCATGGTACTTATGCATCACATCCTGGAACATAATCCTTAAGAACTAGGTTTTGGTTCCATTGGTTCTTTGATATTGGAGATTCTGAAGCTTAATCTTAACTGGCTGTTTCAGGATGGATTGGATTTTTTACTTTCAAACTGTGGCATGATCCCAACTTCTTCCTCTGTTCCAGGACTTCTGACTTTTTCACCTTCCCTCAGGCTTTCTTCAGCTAGCTGTGACAGGTATTTCTGCAACATAAAGAAATGCCTTTGATAAATAAATAAGCACTTGCAAAAAGACTTAAGATTAAACTTTGGCAAACATGGTGCAAATTACAAAACTAATCATAATTAGGTCACACAAATTACTGTCTAACTCATTTTAAATGACTCTCCAGGCATTTTTCTTCTTCGTTCGGTGTTTCCCACATTACACGGTGTCACCACAGGCTGGTTGATCACCTTGATGTCAACCATAATTTTTTGGATTTGGCTGATGGTTTTACAGCCCTTCACTTCTGGGAAGGTCACCACTACTATATTGATAAAAGCCATAGAACACTACAAAATATCTCTATCTGGAGAACTTACACAGGTTTCCTCTACCTAGACAGTACAATATTGTAGAAAATAGTCTTACCAATAAAATAGGAAACAAAAGAACCTCGAGTTGAGCGAGGTGCTCTTCTTAACTCTCTTATCCCTGCTCCTATGAGTTGCTCCCCATACCCTTGCAGCTGCGATGGAGGCAGGCTACTGACCCTGCTGCCCCAGGATGACCACTCTCTGGCTGCCGGAGGCCTGGAAGGCCCTGGCATGGTGAGGAGTGCCTGCACAGATGTAGGACTGTGTTGTCGGGCTCTGTTGTTGCAGCTACTTGAGACGCTGGTAACAAGCCTGTTTTCTGTTGTGTGGCTCAATCAACCTTTCATTCACTGTTGCTGTTTTTCATTCTAATTCCTGCTGCTATGTGAAATCTCATTGACGCTCTTACTCCCTCAATGGGCTTGAAGTGATGGACTAAGGTGCCTCTGTCAGATCCTCGGCATTGCCACTGTACACTGTACACCTGAATGCTGAGTGATGAAGTGCAAAATGAAGGGAACAACTGTAGGATTGATTAACAGTGAGACTTTACTGGAGTTTTTCAGAAAGGGCGAAAGGGTCACAGAAAACTGCATTAGGCTCTGTACAAGAGCGTCCCAAGTCTCTCTTGGTGTATCACTTGTGATGCTTGTGTTGCAAGGAGTCCCTCATCTTGCATTGTCTGCTGGCTCTTCCACATCCTCATCACCAGAGGAGGCATTATTATTTACACCTCCCCCTTTTGCCGTGCTAGGTTGTGCAGTACACAGCAGACCACCACAATACTCGAGACCCTTGCTGGGGCAGACTGAAAGGCTCCATTGGATTGCTCTTGGCATCTGAATCGCATTTTCAAAAGCCCAACAGCCTTCTCAATGGTTCCTTGATTTGACCTGTGGCAGGATCCTTTGCATGTGTGTGTGGGTTCCTCACAGGCATGAGCATCAATCTTTTAATGGGTAGCCCTTGTCCCCCAGTATCCATCCCTAAAGCCAGGCAGAGGGCCAGAAAAGCTGTAGCACCAGGGGACTGTTGAATTATGTAGGCATTGTGGCTGTTTCCTGGAAACCAGGCACAACCTGAAGGATGTGTTTTCGGTTATCACAGACCAGTTGGACATTGGTGGAATGGACGTCCTTCCTATTGATGAAGGCTCTTGGTTGGTCCATGAGATCCTTAATGGCCACATGTGAGCAGCTAATGATACCCTGCACCTGGACCAATGCAGCGATGGCACCAAAGCAGGTTGATTTCTCAGTCTGACTTTTCAGCATCAGTGTGTTAGTGCACATAGTCACTGGCCCTCCTTGATGCAACCTGGGAGATCCCACATCTCCACAGTGGATCCCTGGAAAGATCTGGATGGGTATAATTTAAGAGCTAAGTGATCTTCAGCACCAGTGGCATTGGCTGTCCACCCACCCCTCATGGGTCTCAGTTCATCCTGCAACATGCTGCAGAGATCAGTGTTGGCCTCCCTGGAGAGCCACAGTCTTCACTGACACTAATGCTCAGGCATTTGTAGAAAATTCAGTCTCTCCTGGGGATGGCCTCTTCTGCACACAAGTGCCTGTTGGCTTGCCCCTCTGTTCCCTTCTGCACGTGCCCACCCCAAGACTGGCCCTCTGGCTGGTCCTGTGGCTTTTGATCTGCCCCTGCCCCTGGACTTCCCTCCTTCTCCTCAACAGGGGCTCCAAGGGCTGGGTGGATGGGGTCCATGGCAGGTGGCCTCTCTCTTATTACTAGACCTTCTTCCCAGATAGCACACCCTACCCCTTCAAACCTCTCCCTGTTCACTGGAGTAAGCGCTACTGTTCCCATGTTACCCTGGCAACATACCCCCACAGTCCTGGTACTTTCTCTCCCTTTCCGTTGATGTTGGAAGTTCCCTCTATGCATCACCCTTCCTGCCTCTGCACTCTGGTTCTCCTGATGCTTCCTGAGACTGCCAGCATTTAGCCATTATTTCCTTACTGCCTTGGTTAACCAGGTGGAGCTCTGAAGCCCCATGGACCCCATTGGTAACATGAGAAATGCGCTGTAAAGTTACACTCAAGTGGCCTTTCAACTACCTTAATCAGTGTCCTGTGCTTCGATGTCCAAAGTCCACCCTCCATTGTTCCTGCCATTAGTAAAATCTGGAGGTGATGTCAGACTTATGGCCAAACATGGTCTATTCCCCTTTTATGGCCACCCACACCTCCAAGCTAAGTCCGAATGGCCCGGTAAAATTCCGGCCATTGATTAGCCAGCAAAACTATAATGGAATAACAGGCTGCTTTTAAAGAGGAGATAGTTCATATACAGTCGAGGTGCCTTCCCATGAGGGGGACAGGTAAGACAAACAAAGCCAGAACTCCCTGGATGATGAAAGTGATAGAGAGCAAGGTGAAGAAAATGTCAGGTTGATATCACAAGTAAGAACCAGGCTGAATATAGAAAATTCAGAGGGGAAGTGAGAAAAGAAATAAGAGAAGCAAAGAGACTGTATGAGAAGAGACTGGTAGCTATCATAAAAGGGAATCCAAAAGTATTCTTTAGGCATATAAATAGTAAAACAGCGGTAATAGGAAGAGTGGAGTCAATTGGGGACCAAAAGGGAGAATTTATGTGGGGAGACAGGGGCATATTTGAAGTACTGAATTTTGCATCTGTCTTTACCAAGGAAGAAGATGCTGCCAAAATCATAGTGAAAGAGGAGGTAGCTAAGACACTGGGTGGGCAAAATAATTTACAAAGAGGAAACATTAGAAGGACTGACTGTACTTAAAATTGATAATTCACCGGAACCGGGTTGGATATGTCCTAGGATATTAGGGGAAGTAAGGGTGGAAATTGCGGATGCACTGACCAGAATCTTCCAATCCTACTTAGCTACAGGGGTGGTACCAGAGGACTGGAGAATTGCAAATGTTACACTCTTGTTCAGAAAAGGGTGTAAGGATAAGCTCAGCAACTACAGGCCAGTCAGATTAACTTTGGTGGTGGTAAAACTTTTAGAAACAATAGGTTGCAACAGAATTAACAGTCATTTGGACTAATATGGATTAATTAAGGAAAACCGGCATGAAATTACTATTGGCAAATTGTGTTTAACGAACTCAATTGAGTTTTTTGATGAGGTTACATAAAGACTTGATGAGGTTAATGCGGTTGATGTGCTGTACATGGACTTCCAAAAGGTGAAAGAAAAATACTGCAGATGCTGGAAATCTGAAATAAAAAACAGAAAATGATGGAAAAACTCAGCGGGCAGAATTTTGCCCTTGGTGGGCATGCGGGTCCCACCAGCTCGGCGGCATGCAGACAGCCGACCCCCGCCGCCGAAACAGGGCCCACCGCCATTTTGAGTGGGCGGGCCAATTAAGGCCCGCCCAGCGGCTTGCCCCACAGGAAGTGCTATGTGCTTCCTGTGCGGGAGGGAGGGGGAGGGATTCCCCATCTGTCAAAGTGCGCTGTTTCACACATGTGCGTGAAAGAGCTCACTGCTCCCTGAGACCAAGTGCTGTCTCAGGGAGATCACTGACAGGTAAAAACACTCCAAAAATAGAAAAATATTAAAATTATTAACATGCCCCCCTCATGCGACAATGTCACACGAGATGGGACATGCTAATAAGAAACACATAAACTTTATGAAACTTTTAAAAAACGGACATGAAACCTCATCCCGCCAGTGGATGAGGTTTCATGTATTATCAGAAACCCGCCGGGGCTCCTGGCCTGCCCACCAGCCTTAAGGTTGGACGGGCAGGTCTTTAACAATCTTAATTAGCCTGTCAATGGCCTTAATTGGCCATTGACAGTCAGCGGGCGGACAGCTGATTTCGCTGTCCGCCCGCCTTCCTGAAAATTTAAAGGGACCGGGATGACGTCGGGGGTTCCTCCCAACGTCATCCATTTTCCTGTTGGCGAGCGGGCCCCGCCCCCAAATCGCCGACGGGAAAATCCTGGCCAGCAGGTTTGGCAGCAACTATGGAGAGAGAAACAGAGTTAACGTTTCGAGTCCATATGACTCTTTCTCAGAACTGAACTTTTTCATACTCAGCTCTGAAAAAGAGTCATAGGGATTATGGGTCGCTTTGCTTGCGAAGAGGTTGCACGCTTACCTGTCGACAGGTGAGTCGATTACAATATACGGCAGACGCAGAGACCAATATGAAATGAAGCACGTACTATTTATTTACACAAACAACAGAGCATTAACACGATGTATGCTTCTCCAGCCAGACCCTACTCTAGACAAACGTTTACATGGTAGCCCGCGCTACACAGCTATTGGGTCTTACAGTCACGTGGTCAATCTGCTCACAGCCTCTTAAAGGTGTAATATACCTCAGATTACCACATCCCCCCCCCTTTTACTTGAAAGTACATTTTACAATATAGTAACTATTTACAAAAATGAACTATCTAAAGGGAAAGAAAAAGAAATTCGGGGCCTTGTTTAGTAATTTCGTTTTCTCTTCCTATGTGTTTTTTTTTTGATGGGTTTTCTTCTTGGCAGCGCTGATTTTCATCTCATTTCTTCTTCCACTTCCTTATTGGCCAGACTAGGCTCAGGTATGAGCTCAACTTGACTGAACTCAGTGGTTGAGTCTACCAGCATTTCAGCTTCTTTAAAAACTCAGGGGTCTCTATTTTTACGGCTTCTTGGCTTCCACGAAGCTGGTTCTTCAGTTCTTCCATTTCTCTTTTATATTTGTTAGTTGTTTCCTGGAGAATTAAGTATTGTTGTGCTTTTTCAGCTAATTGATTCTTCATCTTGGCCAGAGACATGTGGAACTCTTTCTGTTCTTCCTCATACCTTTTCTGTGGTACAAATTGGGATCTGAGGGAATCTTGCAATGTGTGAAAGTCCTTCAGCAGGTTTTCTTTTTCCGTTTGGAGCTTATTGACTTCAACTCAAACTCTGTCCTGAAACATCAGCTCTACCAGTTCCTTTTGTTGAGTCGTTACACGCTCCTTTTCCCAAACAGCAACATTTCCTGCTTCTGACTGAGAGTTCACTAATCTCTCAAGATTCATATCTCTTAACCAGATTCTTCCAAGGAGACTCGGTCCTCTGCCTGCTATCACCATGATGGGCAGATTTGCAGACTGGCTTTCGTATTGTATTGGAACCTTGCATATACCTTTCACTTGTGTGTTTTCACCAGTACATGTCTTTAGTCTGGCACCTGAGTTTTCCAGCTTTAGTGAGTGGTCTCCTCCATTCACATACTTAAACGTGTGTTCCCCAATGACTGTCATGGATGTGCCTGTAACCACCTCCATTCGAAGGGGTTTTCTGTTGACTTCTACTGTCACGTAGATTGGCTCTGTTTTACCCATTTTTATATTGTGTAGAGAGTAAATAACTGTGAAGTGATAGATTTTGACAGGAAGAATGAGGAGAGGCAATATAAAATAAAGGATGGAGTTCTGAAAGAGCTGTAGAAGCAGAGGGGCCTGTGGCTACATGTGCACAAATTGTTGAAGATGGCGGGGCAGTTTGAGAAAGTTTTCAAAAAATGCATGTGGGATCCTAGGCTTTAGAAATAGAGGCTAAGTGTCCAAAGGCAAGAAAGGTATTGTGAAACTCCATGAAACATTGGTTTGGCTTCAATTCAGTATTGTAATCAATTCTGGTCACTGCACCTTAGGGAGAATGTGAAGGTATTGGAGAGGGTACAGGAAAGATTCACAAGAATAGCTCCAGATGGATTGGAGAAGTTGAGGCTGTCCTCCTTGGAGAAGAGAAGATTGAGAGATGATTTGATAGAAGTGTTCAACTTAATGAGGGAGCAGAATAGAGAGGGAGAAACTGTCCCCCATGGAGGGAGGATTGAGAGCTAGAGGACTCTGATTTAAGGTGAATGGCAAAAGATCAAAGGCCACATGAGGAAAATCTTTTTTCCTCAGCCTGTGGTGAGGATCTGGAATGCATTGCCTGAGAGTGTGGTGGGTAAGGTTCAATCGAGGCATTCAAAAGGGAATTGGATAATTATCTGAAGAGAAAAAAGTTGCTCCGGGGAAAAGGCAGCGAATTGGGACTAGCTGAGTTGCTCTTGCAGAGAATCAACACGCAACAGCTGAATGGCCTCCTTCTGTGGTTCTATTGATCAAGTTTATTGGATCACAGATGATCTGTAGAAAGAATGAACATTGGTGGCCCCCGTGGGTCCCTTATTTCCTGATTGTTTATGTTCTTACATTACTTGATTCATTAGAAAATGTCACTTCCTTCCCCATGGGGTGGAAGTGACTTATTTCGATAAGGTGCTACATTCAGTTAGACACTGCTGACCAATAAAACTTAACCAGGTGAAGTTAGTAAGCATTGAGACTCGCACCTGTTGTTTTCTGATGAGGGGAAAGTGAGTCAACATTCTAAACATGTTGTCTTCATTAGAGGACTTCTAACAATCTATTTATATTTCAACATGTACCATATGGCCAACCGTATCTCAGTAGTTATGAAAGTAGAGGGCATGATAAAGTCAGCAATCTTCCAACTTCTACAGTGTTGTTTTTGCTCCCTGTGGATATACATTAGACTCAAGCCCTTCATTTGACCTTCTTTTAATGTTAATATAACACCTTCAAGGGCTAACTAGTGAGATATTCAATATTAGTGCACCAACTGGTTTTGTGCTTCCTGTACTGGACCATCCCCAAGGAACTGTCATCTAGTTTTCCTTCTCTATTTGGATTAGTGTCAGCTACCTGTTGCTCTGACCATAGAACTAGCACATTCCAAATTTAATGAGCAACCCTATATCTTGTCAATTATTTCAGACCGTGGTGTTGTTTCATTTGAAGACTGGATGTAATAACTCATCAGGGATTTCTAGTACTGCTGAAGGTGCCAGTGGATAAATCCAGCTGAAACCTCCTGATCTTTTTAAAGCACAGTGTGTCGTGTGTGTTTCAAAATTTGCTGGAAGAACGAGGAGAGGTAATATTAAATAAAGGAGGCAATTCTAAAAGGGCTGTAGAAGCGGAGGAACCTGGGACTATGGGCAGAATTTTTCACTTGGTGCGAGGGCGCGCGCCCAACATGGCCGTGCATAAAATAGCGCACATGACGTTGGGTGAGCGTCCCGACGTCATCGTGTGATATTTCGCTCAGCTGGCACGAGCGGGAGTCTGAGCTTCTCCCGCCATCAATTACGAGGCCAGTTAAGGCCATTAAAAAGGCAGTTAAGCTGGGTTTTACGTTGCCCGTGCAATTTCACGTTCGTCGCAGGGGCAAAACGGGCAGGTGGCAATTTCAAAATCTTCATTCAAAGGCCGGGTTAAAAGGGTCAGAGTTTTGCAGATAGTTTTCTGCTGCTGACTTATTGGTACTTGGCAGCTTCATCTCTGTTCGGGGCTTCATTCTTAGCATTTCCAGGCTTCATTTCAGGACCTATTGGTGTCTGCAGGGCCCCCGGAGGATTCAGACCATGTGGACCCTTCCAGGTATCAGACAGCCTTCCCTTACCCTGGGAATGGAGATTGTGGTCTCCGCTGGAGGCACCTCCTCTGGGGAGGAAGAGAGGGGCAGAAGGGAGAGGAGGCCGGGTGTCCCAATGCAGCTTCCAGGGGAGCGACCTGTGGGAGGAGAGGCGCAGGCACAAGGGGTGCAGGGCCAGCAGGTAGTCTAAGGCGGAAGGGGACACAGAAGATGCCACTATCCTGCTGCCAGGGTTTACAGGCGGCGATGCAGCTACCTCAATATGTCAGGGGTGCAATGCCGAAGGAGGCTCCACCTCTCAAGGGAGACAGTGACCTCCATTTGTCAGATGATCGGGCATCAGATCAGCTCCAACTGTGTGGGTGAACACCCCATACCAGTGGCTCTCAACTTCTATGCCTCCGGCTCTTTCCAGGGGTCAGTGAGGGCTCTGTGTAGAGTCTCCCAATCTGCTGTCCACAGTTACATCAAGCTGATGACAGAAGCTCTGTTCAGGCAGATACTGACATTTATTCTTTACCGTATGGACGAGGCCAGCCAGGCTGAGTGAGCCAGAGGCTTTTCAGCGATGGCTGGGTTCCCCCGTGTCCAGGGTGCCATCGACTGTACACATGTCGCCATCAAGGCGCCAGCGGGTGAGCCCGGTGCCTTCGTCAACAGGAAGGGCTTCCACTCCATGAACGTGCAGATAGTGTGTGATCACAGGATGCTGATTCTACAAGTCTGTGCAAGGTACCCAGGCAGTTCCCATGACACCTACATCCTCAGACACTCCCAGGTGCCGAGGCTCTTCAGTGCTCCAGCCCGGCTGGATGGATGGCTGCTGGGTGACAAGGACTATCCGTTGAAGAGGTGGCTCATGACGCTTCTCCACTACCCAAGAACAGATGCTGAGCACCGTTACAATAGGAGCCATGGCTCCACAAGGGCGGTGTAGAGAGGCCCATAGGTCTTCTTGAGATGCGCTTCCGATGCCTGGATTGTTCAGGGGGAGCACTACAATACCCTCAGAGCGGGTGTCACTGATAGTGGTTTCATGCTGCGCTCTCCACAATCTGGCACTGGAAAGGGGGAACCCACTGGAGGAAGAGGATCTTGACACAGCTGCACAAGCCACTCAAGATGAATCCAATAGTGAGTTAGAAGAGGAGCACAGTGAGGAGAACACTGAGGGCATGGAGGCAGACCTCTGAACCTCCAGGAAGGCACCTGGGATTCCTTGATCCAACGCTCCTTCAGCTAGGCTGCCAATCATGCCAGGGCTGCCGCCTCCATGCCCGATGTCTGAAATGACCCTTTCATTTGCACCCAAAGTCCACTCAGTGCCTGTGCAATAAAATATCCAGCCACTCACGTCCAGCATTACAGACTGGCGTACCCTGCACCAGAAAGGAAAAAGGTGAAGCATACTCAGGCCATCAGAACCAAAGCAAATTTAATGTTATTGTCACATTGAAAGCAGAAAGACATTACATTACTAGTGTCGATGTCCACACCGGCAGACATATAAACCAAACATAAATAAACAGAAAATCACACGTGAACTGTCCCTCTTGTGCTCATGGCGCCCCTAACTTATGTCCCCGAGTGCTATGTCTTGGTGCCCCACCCTCGCTGGCAGCAGCATTGGAGACAGGCTGCTGACTCTGCTGTCCTGTTGGCCTTGATGACCTCTGGCCAGTGGAGCCTGTGTTGGCCCTGCCTGGGAGGGAGCGGCCAGTGACATGGCTGGCATCATTGCAGCCTCATCAGATGTGACAGTCACAAGAGGGGCAGAGGAGCGGAGAGGCTGCTGTCATCATCCAGAGCGCCCTGAGAGGAGCCCACAGAGACAACAAGCAGCTCATGTGCCAACATGGGGTCGCTCTGGAGCTCCCTGCTCACCATTGATGGATGGGCACCTAGCTGAGATACTGGGTGCCTCATCCATCTCCCACACGGACACTGACCACCTGAGCTCATTGCCTGCATGAGGACTTGCAGGTCCGAGCGCAACCCCAGGAACCCTGATTCTGTCCCTGGAGCTGCCTCGCCATGAGAGTCGCTACTCTCTCAATGGAGGAGGCAGTGAACTTGGCTATGAGGGTCAAAGCAGTGGTCATGCTCTGCATGGACTCCTCCACAATGGAGACCATGGCACGCAGACCCTCATGGGTCTCCACCAGATCCTCCCGCACATCTGGCTGGACATCCAGCATCTGCCACCTAATGGACGACTCCAGAGGTTCATCATTTGCCTTTGACCGAGCATCGTCCTGGTCTCCTCCAACTGTCGGTGCCCTGGGCACACTAAGCCTTCGCCTGCACCTCAAGCGAGTGTGGTGCGCTCACCAATGTTCACCGACATTCTAGCTGTCGATCTAATGCCCCTGAGGTGCTGGTACCTGTGTTGGTGCCTGGTCAGAGAGCGGGTGTAACGCAGGTGCAAATGAAGTCCAGTGGTCCTCTGATGTCGGGGTTGGCCTTTCAGGGTCCAGGAGTGAGTGTGTGCTGGAGAATCTAAAAGGGAGAACAAAGACATGTCATTTGTTAAAGTCATCACACTGTCACTGTGCAGGCCAGGCACCCTGGTGAGACAATGGAGATCTGCATCATGTTGCCAGCATCTTTCAATGATTAATGGGGCCTCCAGGTTTGAGGCTCTCATCAACGAAGAGACTCCACTAGAATGTTTGCACAATCTGAAACTTTCACCTCTGTGCACTGCACACTTACCTTCATCTGGCACCCCGGCCCCTTTGCACGTGGAGTGTGCCCGCTCTCCAGCTCATGGGTGTCCTGCTTGAACCTGGTCAGCAGCAGCAGGCTGGGTGGGCCTCCGCCTGTCTGTGATCTCTCTAATTGGTTATGGCTTGTCTTCCCCTGAAAGGACAGAGGGGCATTGATGAGTCCACTCTCTACCTGCAGCGCCATTGCAGCCTGGCCAACTCCAGCTGAGGAACCCCTTGCAGGGCACATCTGAGTCGTGGCCCTCGGGCCGCAAGTCACTCAGTCCAAGCAGCCAGGGCTCACCCCCTTGGCCAGCTCCGGTGTCACTGACAGTTGGCACTCAGACTATAACACCCCTGAGGTCCACAGGGGGCAGCCACACCTTAACACTTCTGCACACTGACCCATGCCAACACGGTACTCACCTTTCCTGAGGTCACTGAACTTCTTCCGGCACTGCACCCATGTGCACTGCGCCACGTCATGGCTGCTAACCAGTGCTGCCACCTCCTCCCATGCCCTCTTGGTGAGGTGCGGTGGCCTCCTCCTCCCATCTCTGGGGACAAGGGTGTCCCTCCTGGCAGCCACCTCCTCCAGGAGGTCCATGAGGCACTCGTCCGAAAAGCGGGGTCTGAGTGCCCACCCGACCTGCCCTCCTGGCTGTCGTGTCCAGCCACACTCGACTCCATCGCTTGAATATCGACAACGCAGAGGAGACGTTCTTCTGCGGCAGCTTTCCAGGAGCTGCCTGGGCTGTTTTTAAACCAGTTGCCGTTGGACCCGGCGCCGACAGGGACCCGCCCCCGCCTGCCCCTTCTTGACCAGTGAGGAGCCACATTTCATGCTGGGCCGATTGCGGGCAGCGGTCCATTTCCCCACTGCTCCCGGGCTTGTCAACCACACCCGCCCACCTCAAAATTCTGGCTTATATGTGCACAAATCGCAATGACGGAGAGCAGCACTTGTATTTAGTTCACTTTACACAGGAAACATAAAGCTGGCATTCTAATGATGACCCGTTAGCACTGAAAGGAAACAAGATGCCTGATCCAGACACTTCTGCACCTTTTAATTTGGTGGATTGCGTTAATTCATTTATTTTAAATTCATATGTCTGTTGTTATCACCAACAGTAACTTGCAGTCTTATACCTTTTGAGGTTTAAAAGAAAAGAAAATGTTTGAAATGCACATTATGTCTTCTGGTTCCCATAAGTTAGAAATAATCACACTTTACCGAGTTTCATGGGATGTATTTCTTGCTGCTCCTCACGTGGCTGGTAGACTGAATAGGCTGACGCGTTGTTACTCAGTACATGACTGCAGTGCAACAACAAATATGACTGTCACATCTCAGCCTGAAAGAACAGCAGCTGACGTCACAGATTTAACTTCAAGAACAATATTTTTTAATCTGCCATGCTGGCTATCTCTAACCTGTGCTATCTAACCATCAACCCTCCAGGTCAGGTGGCTCCACATGTAGTACAGAGTGTACCTTGCAGTATCTTATCGAGTACTGTATTGAAGAATGTAAATGCATTGGAGGCGGTTCAGAGGAGGTTTACTAGATTAATATCTGGAATGAGTGGGTTGTCTTATGAGGAAAGGTTAGACAGACTGGGCTTGTTTCCACTGGAGTTTAGAAGAGTGAGGGGTGATTTGATTGAAGTATGTAAGATCTTGAATGGCCTTGACAAGGTGGACATGGAAAGGTGTTTCCTCTTGTGCGTGAGTTAAGAATTAGGGGGCCCTGTTTTAAAATTAGGGGTTGTCCTTTTAGGACAGAGATGAGGAGAATTTTGTCCCTCAGAGGGTTGTGCAACTTTGGAATTCTCTGCCTCAGAAGGCGATGGAGATGGGGTCATTGAATAATTTTAAGGCAGAGGTAGATAGTTTATTGTTAGGAAAGAGGTTATTGGAGGTAGATGGGAACATAGAATGGGAATTCGAAACACAAACAGATCAACCATGATCTTATTGAATGGCAGAGCAGGTTCGAGGGGCCGAATGGCCTACTTCTGTTCCTATTTCATACGTACTCAAGTCCACACAGACAATCAGCTATCATCATGACATCCCTCTCTTACTGGACCAAAACCATGATTGTTCTGCTTGGTGTATGCAGCTTAGATTCTATCCCCCTTACTGAACATATTGCATACATTTTGCAAACAAACTTAACAAACCATTACTTTCCGAACTCACTGAATAAATGAATTTCTTTAATTATGACTATCAGGTAAGTTCACTACATCACAGTCCAATATAGTTTCAGCCTTTTGTTCAGTATTTCACTTTCTGGAGCAGTTATTTCTCTTTCACTATTTAACTGTGATAAATATCAGTATGTCATTAGATGCTTCTCCGTGATCTACTCCATTCTCTGTTACTAAATCCTACAAAATCTTAATATTGCTTTGGTTGTTTCCTCTCGCGCTATGTGCTGTCTCAGGAACTATGGTTATCGCATCAGGATTAGGAAGTTTTGTCATCCGCTCGGGGACTGATATTTTTCCCTCTGGATAGCAAGCTGTCTGCCTGCTATCAGCACTGCTGGCTTAGACCTCGGGATTGCTGAATGTCAGCGTCACCTCGGCTCCTACACCTGGTTCATCTGCTGCTATGTCCTTGTCACCTTTTTGATGCATGAGGAATTTCTATCATACAGTACACCTTCTGGTGACTGCACAGTCACACTGTTTCCCTTCTTGGCAATGACAGTATGGCTTGGAGTAAAATGGTGTATCCCTGGACTCTCCTGTCTCAGCAATACTTCATCACCTGGCATCACCCCAGACTGTCTAGCTCCTGTTCCGTGGTCTGCATAAGCCTTTGCAGAACCCTTTTCTGCATCATGATCTTGAACCTCCTGATCAACGCTGGTGTCCCTCAGCTCTGGCATCTTACCGCGTATTTTGTGTCCAAATAGCAGCTCAGTTGGGATCTTTCCCGTTGTAGTGTGAGGAGTTGCTCTATACAGGGCCATATTTGACAGCAACCCCTCCCTCCAATCCTCATCCATTTCTCTAAGTATTGGTTTTGTCGTTCCACTTCCCCATTTACCTGTGAACATTTAGGGGGCTGCTCTATGATGGTGAATGCCTGCGACTTGCATGTAAATCTGCAAAGGTCTGTGAAAATGAATTGTGGCCCACTGTTTGAATACAGAGTGCCTGGTAAACTGTGCCTTGCAAATATTTCAGTCACTGTGGACAACATTTTCTCTGCTGATGTAGACTTCATCACAACGTACTCATAGGGCAGAATTTTCGGCCTGTCGGGCGGGCGGAGTGGGAGCAGGCGGGCGCGGACCTGATCATCGCCTGTGATCGGGTCCACGCCGCCATTTTATGTGGCTAATTAAGGCCCGCCCAGCGTGAATTGCGGCTCCCGAGGACAGCGGGAGTGGGCGGCGGGGAGTCTGCAATGACCACCGGGTCCAATGGTGACCCGGCCGCCTATTTTTAAAAAGTTGCTGCAGCCTTTCAAAGGCTGTGAATCACGGCCAGTGGAAGGGCTCCCCAGGGCGCTGCTGGTGAGCAGGCCAGGCAGGAGGGTAGGGCAGGGGGGCACTGTGCCCCTCGTTTTTCTGATGATTGCCTTGCTGCTCTCCTCGAGGAGGTGGCAGCACGGTGGGGAGGTGCTCGTACCCCAATGACCTCAGCATGGGCAATATCTGCTGGCCCACCCAGCGAAGGACACAGGCCGTCAATGTTTCAGTGCAGTCACTACACTCAGATTTGGGGGTGGGGGTACCGGGGGGAAAGCCTACCTGCTGGGTTAAGTGACCAACGCCAACATTGTCCTCACCCTTCCAGAATGCAAAAGGTCGTTGAAACGCTTGTGACACTGGACCCAGGTGCGCCGCACCACATTGCAGGAGCTCACCACCTCCACCACCTCCTCCCAGGCACGTTTGGTCATGTGGATGTCCTCCTCCTCCCAGGTCCACTGGTGTGGGTGAGGCTGGGGTGCCACGGGCAGGTATGTTTGCCCAGCAGTGAGGTCACCATTGTTCTGCCAGCAGCCATGGCAGTGCTGAATGTTTAGTGATTGAAGTTTGCAACATGGCTTGACCATTGCTTATGGAAGGATGAGCACATAATGATCCGGGGGACAGGGATGCACATTGACATTGTCTCCACGTTACTGACACAATGTCCTCGTTCTTCCTTTCAGCATCAGCAGAGCAGGGCTGGGAGGAGGAGCAGCAGAGGCCCCTCTCACACCTGAGGGGCCCTGAAGTCTCACCAGCGTCACACCATCTCTGCCAAGCAGGCACCAGCGCAGATACTAGCACCTCAGTGGGAATTAGAACTCGGCTAGTGTCCCGGGGCACGACGGTGAGGGCACTTCACAGTCGCTGGAGGAGCTGGCAGAGACAGAGAGTGCCCATGGTGCCAGCAGTCGGAGGACTGCAGGGGACCAGGCACATGCTCAGTCGGTGCCTGAAGATGTGCCTCTGGAGTCTTCCGAGACGCAGCAGGTGCAGGAAATGCGGCCTGGTGTGTGGGAGCATCTGGGGGAGATACATGAGGCTATGCTTGGCTTGGTCTCCGTGGTGGAGGAGTCTACACGGACTATCGCTGAAGCAATGAGCCTCATGTCCGAGCACCAAGCATCCTCCATGGAGAGAGTGACAACTCTCGTGGAGAGGCTCCTCCAGAAGACCCGTCAGGGCTTCCTGGGGATGTGCTCTGACCAGCAAACCCTCACATTGGAATTGACCACAGCTGGTCATTGCCAATGTGGGAGATGGCCTGGGCACCAAGTCCCAGCTCAATGCCCATCCATCCACAGTGAGCAGGGAGGTCCGAAGCGATCTCACGTCAGCGCAGCAGCTGCCTGTTGTCTCTGTGGGCACCTTTCAGGGCGCTCTGGGTGAGGGCAGCAGCTCCTCCACCAGTGACCATTGCATCCGGTGAGGCTGAGACGACTGGGGAGAGGCCAGCTGTGGAACATTAGTGTCACTGCCGGAATCTACAATAATGTTCACTTCAACACCACCGACATTACTGGAACTTTCTCATGGTTGCCTCCAATGACAGAAAAAATGTCTACATGATTGGTATTCCAGTCCTCACACTCTGCATCTTCTTCAACTTGTCTCACAGCTGAACTACTTTCATCTCTCTTTCCTTTACATGGTTTTCCAGGCCTCCCTCTCTGTTCAGCTTTGCTTCTGCACTTCCTGCCACAATAGTCTTTGTCCCCACATTTTCCCCTTGGCGAGGCTGCAGGTACCTTTTCCATAGTGCCCCAAGTTACCACGGCTGAAACACTCTCTCTTAGGCTTTTGATGTTTAAATTTACATGTACCTGGATTCCGTTGTGCCCCTCAGTTAACCTCAACTTTGTCATGCCGATGGCAGAGGTGGGGCCAAGTTTCAAGCTGTGAACTTGTCCATCCCCTGCTTTCAATGCAGCTGCTATTTTCACCGTGTCAACCTACGTTCAGTCGCTGCCTCTTTCCAGCAGCTTAAACCTCAATTTATCTGACTTGCAATGTTGGACCTCTTGATCCATTATCTGGTTTTTACAGATCCGCTGCAATATAACTGAATCCATCTGACGCCTGCCTCAAATGGATCACAGACTGGGCGACTGTTTCCCCCTCTTTCTGTCTCATCTGCCAGAAAACATGCCTTTGGAATGTGGGATTTGGCGTCACCACATAATGGTCCTTCAAAGCAATCACAGCACTCCCATAATCCACCTTCCCTGCCGTGTCAGGCAACATCCTGGAAGTCTCCCTCACCAAAACACCCGCACTGAACAACAATCAGGCCCATCGCTGTGCTTTCTGCACAACCATCATCCCGTCCATCATCAGCTTCAAACTCCTCCAGCCACATTTTCCATTTCATGCTGATGGTACTGGGGTCACTTGTCGGATGGAACATCTCAAATCTCTGGGCTGCAGACACATCAGTTCCAGCAAATGCCATGACACAATCCTAAATATCTCCGTATTCATCCTCATTGCCAATGTCACACCTCAGTCTGAAAGAACAACACTTGAAGTCACAGAACGATATCATTTAATCTGCCATGCTGGCTAACTCCCTAACCTGTGCTATGTGACCTTCAACCCTCCAGGTCAGGTGGTCCCATATGTAGAACAGAGCATACCTTACGGTATCTTACACGAGTACCGTACTGTATCTAATACTCAAGTCCATGCACACAATCAGCTATCATCATTACAGTGACACCCGCGATATATATTCACATAACAATTAGTTCCCAGCTCTTTTTAGAATAACATAGCAATATAACAGCACTGTAGGTTGATTGCTTTTAACACAAGAAAAAAAAACAGTTTAACGTTTAGTTGCAACCCTTCCTCAGAACTTCGCTCTACTGTTGATTCGATTACTTTAAATGATCCATAAATATTTTTCTTGCAATTTAAACTAGATAAATCTGCATACATTCAGTAAGCACCCTGTCTGTCTCTGGGCTGCTATGAAGCCTGGGACAGGAGCAGATGCAGGAATGGGCGACTCTTGTCTTATGAATTATGAGGGCCTGGGGGTTATTGTAGGTGCATGCTGAGACAATTTTAGTTCAATTGTTCTTAGCAAAAAAGCTCCAAAGTTTTCTGGGGACTGGAAGGGTGAAGTAAGGAGGTACATGCACCTAATTCCCACTGGAAAATAAATTACAGGCTTTCAGTGCTCTTAACCCCTTTAGTAATTATTAAAATCACCACAGGTACAAACTAGGCTTCCATGTAGTTTTATATTTTTTCCCTGCAATAAAATTGATCCGCTCTTGTGTTTACTTGCAGCTTAAGTTATCCCGAGCTGATATCCCACGGCACTTTCAGTCTAACTCCTAGTTTTCACATATCACAGGGCCTATTTTCAGGATGCCAGCTCTTGGCTATTTTGGCACTGCAGCGACCTTTTCAAAGCAGTTGGTTAATTTCTGCTAGGTTGGCATGTACATCTAAGGTGTATGAATAAGCAGAACACAAATAAATCACACGATAATACCACAAACTGAATGGTTTTTTGATGGTATGTTTTGAACATTGGCACAAGGCAGATGGACTTCAGAGGCATTTTTTGGTGTTACTGATGTCTTTGTTCTTAGATTGAAGCCTTTTCCATCAAATCAACCCAACAGTGACAAAGACAACATACATTTACAAGTTGGCTTGTCTTTTTTCCTCTCTCTCCTCTGACCAACTCTGCTTTGCGTGCAGCCCATGAACATCTCAGAAGCCAATCACAAAAGTATTCATGCTGACCTTTTTTCTAAATTTCTCATATTTTACTTCAGTTTTTATTATTATTATTATTCTTATAGGCCTTCTAATCCTCTTCAGTTTCAATTGGTTTCTCACCTCTCTATTTATCCACAGAATCCTAAACTACTAGGAATTTTTTTCTTTTCTAATGCAATATATTTATTCAATATCATTGCAACCTATTTTTATAAAGTCCTACTGTTACTCTCCAGTCCTTTGTGCCAATTTAAAAAAAATTATTCGTTCATGGGATGTGGGCTTCGCTAGCTAGGCCAGCATTTATGGCACATCCCAAATTGCCCTTGAGAAGATGGTGGTGAGCTACCTTCTTGAACTGCTGCAGTCCATGTGGTGTAGGTACACCCATAGTTCTGTTAGGGAGGGACTTCTAGGAATTTGAGCCAGTGACAGTGAAGGAACAGTGATATATTTCCAAGTCAGCATGGTGAGTGGCTTGGAGGGGAACTTGCAGGTGGTGGTGTTCCCATGTATCTGCTGCCCTTGTCCTTCTAGATAGTAGCAGTCATGGGTTTGGAAGGTGCTGTCTAAGGAGCCTTGGTGAGTTTCTGCAGTGCATCTTGTAGGTGCTACTGTATGTCAGTGGTGGAGGGAGCGGATGGGATGCCAATCAAGTGGGTTGCTTTGTCCTGGATGGCGTTAAGCTTCTTGAGTGTTGTTGGAGCTGCACTCATCCAGGCAAGTGCAGAGTATTCCATCACATTCCTGACTTGTGCCTTGTAGATGGTGGACAGGCTTTGGGGAGTCAGGAGGTGAGTTACTCGCCACAGGATTCCTAGCCTCTGACCTGCTCTTGTAACCACAGTATTTACGTGGCTAGTCCAGTTCAGTTTCTGGTCAATGGTAACCCCCAGGGTGTTGATAGTGGGGGACTCAGCTATAGTGATGCCATTGAGTGTCAAGGGGAGATGGTTAATTCTCTCTTGTCGGAGATGGTCATTGCCTGACATTCATGTGGTGTGAATGTTACTTCTTCCACTTCCCTTCTCACTTATCTAAAATCTGCCCTCACCCAATCCTGTTTTTATATTGACTTTTTTCCTCTCACTTCATCAGCTCTTCAATCTTATCATATTTTACTTACTACTTCCATGTTGCTCCCCCACATTTAGTTCACTAATTTAGGTAAAATTAATTTGGTTTTAAGCTCCAAGCTTGTGAAAGAAAAAAAAAATCACTTCTGACTGCAGAACCAACAAGCCTATCATTTATTCTGCACGAAATGACAGGTTTCTCACTAAAGTTTGATGCACAATTTATCCTCACATGGATTTTTTGGATCTGAAGCATAAAATTATCAGATCAAAGTGTCCAGATAGAAGTAGAAAGTATTTATGCTTAGCGTTCATTTCCTTTGAAATATGTACTTATGAATACAGAACTGAAAAGCCGTAGGTGCTTTGCATGGGAGCATATGTTTTTTTGTTTAACTTAATGACTAAAGTTTTGATATAAAGCCCTCCATTAATCTGGTCTAAGGCTTCTTTGATTTTAGATTCCATCTTCACGTTGCTATTAATCCAAGACCCTCAAGGAAGGGAATATTATTCCGCAAGAATTTCTGTTTTTAACTGCGCCAGGCATATGTCAGTAACTTAAATGATTATTAGGTAGGATTCTCTACATTAAAAACATTTGCAAGATTGGAGGCAGCTAAATGAGATTTGTAAGCATGGGGCTTTTGTTGTGTGTTGGAGGCTGAGACATTATCAGGGACCATACGACAGACATTAGATAGCAGCTTTAATCTTCTGTACTTTCATTCAAATCTCCGGGGACCTTTGTGGGGGTGGGGGCACTGTTGAGGATTAAATTGAATTTACAGCAATGGCCAATTTTATGGTCCTTTCATGAAATTCATGTTAATTGAAAAAAAAAACTGAAAGACCCAGTTGAAAAGCACTTGAAAATATACAGTTAAATGAGCTAAGCAGCTACGTATGAACCATCACAGTTTGTGTCATTTCCTTGAAAAATAGGGAGACACCATATAAAGCATGAAATTGTCTCCTTCAGCAATTGCTTTGTAGTGCAGATCAAATAAAAAACTCATAGGGAGGCCCATGCCTGAATTTCCGATACATGCTTCTGGAGGGCACCGAAAGGGAAAATTTACCCCAAAGTATAAAGCAAGAATGATGATCATGGACAGCAGATTACATTAGCTACAGGAAGTGCTATGTATGGAGGAGTGGGAAAAGTAATCAATGTCCAAAGGATAAAGCAGGTATGGGAAATCCACATGGAATCACACACCAAGTGAGTGTGGAAGAACATATGATGGTATATGATAAATTCCATGGTAAGAAATTAGATTAAATGTGAATAATTGTTGCCTGCCAACTATGTCTCTATTGACTGATGACAAAGTAAATTACAGATGTCAGATGAGTCTTGCTTGAGAGCCTTGGTATAGTTAACCCTAATTGATCCAACATGTAAAGAAAACTTAAATATTAGTGGATGGCTGAGAATTTACACTACAGGATACAGAAAAGAAAGCCTAAAATCATGTAATGACAGTCACTGAAGACTGGCTATAATTGTTTATTCTTACAGTTGAAAATTATAATGCACCCAGGAGTTCTCAGTCTACACACAAAATGACTGGGGATGAGCAAAGAGATGCACAGGTCTATAAAACTATGCTTTGGTTAAATTAATTTGCACAGACCTTCATTCATGCATTCAAAGCATATTTGTGTTATTCTTATAGAAAAGGGCCGCTTTCAACCAAAGACAGAGAGCACTGATGATGAACTCTGTCCTCCATTTTGAATTATTTTTCCCCCCACCCCCAAGTGCCAGTCTGTATCTTGTTCTCATGTTTTTGCTTTCCAAAAGTGCTGACCTTTATTCTGCTATTAACAAATTCTGCTATTTTGCTTTCAGATAGCACTGGCCTTTATTCCACTATTCATACCTACTCTGGATCAATCCTTTGCTTCTTTTGTACTATCATTACCATTCCCTGTCCCTTTGGTTTCATGACACCTTTTGTCATTTAATCTCCCCCACCCGCTAATCTATCCCTGACCTTCTCTTTGGCTCCACCTGTCCCTCCCCCTACTTTTTCAACAGCTTAAAAACGATCATGTTCCAGCCCTCTTCAGTTCCGAAGGCAATTCATATTGTAATTGAAACATCTGTTTCTCTCTCCACAGTTCCTAGCAGACCTGCTGAATTTTTCCAGCAATTTCTGTTTTCATTACTATCATGGAGATTATTGTTTGAGAAGCTGTTGAGAAGACATTGATGATCCACAAGCTGAAGGAGAGGAATACACGTCAGGTTTGGGTAATTGTAATCAGCAAGTCAATGACTTGTATTTATAAAACACCTTTAATGTTACTGAATGTAGAAGGCACTTCAAGAGGCATGATAAAACAAAAAAAAAATGACACTGAGCCACATGAAATACTAGGATAGATGGTCAAAAGCTTGGTCAAATAAGTAGGTGTCTTAAAGGAGGAAAGCGAGGTAGAGAAGCATAGAGATTTAGGGAGGCAATTCCTGAGTTTAGGCCCTAGGCAGCTGAAGGCATGGCCACCAAAGGTGAAGCAATTAAAATCAGGATATTGAAGAGGCCAGAATTAGAGGAATGCAGACATCTCAGAGGGCTGTTGGGCTGGAGGAGATTACTGACAAAGGGGGAGGCAAGGCTTATGGAGGGATTTGAAATCAAGGGTGAAAGTTTTAAAATCAAGGCGTTACTTAACCAGCAGCCAGGGTAGGTTAATGACAACAGGAGTGATGGGTAAACAGGATTTGGAGCTTGGACATGGATAGCGGAGTTTTGATGACCTCAAGTTTACAGAGTGCCGAATATGGGAGGCTGGCCAGGAGGTAACAAAGAGATGGATGAGGATTTCCGCAGCGGAAGAGCTGAGACGGGGACAGAGTCAGGCGATGTTACAGAGGTGGAAATAGGCAGTCATACTGGCAGCGTGGATATGTGGTCGAAAGCTCATCCTGTGGTCAAATATGACACCGAGGATGCAAACTGTCTGGTTCAGCTTCAGACTGTTGCCCGGGAGAGGGCTGGAGTCAGTGACAATATATGTCACAATCTCAGGAGCAGCACACCAGGAACTCTGAGAAACCCTCAGGGCAGAATTTTACATCATGTGGGTGGGCGGGCACGCGCCTGACCCGATCGGGCATAAATTAGCGCACAATGCCGTCGGCCGAGAATCCCTACATCAATGCGCACTTGCATGGCATTTTGGTCGGCACACGTGCACGAGAGTTGGCAGCGCGCCCGCCAACTATTAAGAGGCCTACTTAAGCCATTAAAGTATTAATTAAGGGAGATTTTTTGCTACCGGTCCAACCTTACGGTTGGCGGGTGGGCGAATCTGCCAGGCGGCCTTTGCATTTTTGAGGAAACCTCATCCACGGGCAGGATGAGGTTTCCGACATTAATTTTTTAAAAATTGTTTTGACATAGTTTTTATTATGTATATGTTCATGTGAGTTTTTATTATGTATATGTTCATGTGAGTGAGTCCTATGTGGGGACATTTTTTTCAGGTTTTAGAAATCTTTATTTTTGATTTTTAAATTTTTCACCTCCCTGAGGCAGCTCTGTGCCCACGGGGAGCTCTCACTGTCCGCTCCCCCACGTCTGTACAGACTTCAGCGCTTGCCCTGCTCCCGCCCCCCAACCCCGGCAGCGCTAAACCTTTCAGTGCATGTTTCACGCTGGCTGTTCATTGGCCAGCCAGTGTCAAATCACGGTTGGGGGCCGATTGCGAGTGGTGACCATTTACCGGCCATTCCTGGGCCCGCCCGTCGCGCCCGTCCTCGGTATAGTGTTCAGTGTCATCACCACTTCACATGTGCAGTGGACTGGTGCTAAACATTCTGGAAGTAATTTAGAAACCAGTACAGAACACATACTTAGATTTAGTTCCTCTGGCCCTATGTAGGACAATTGGCAGCAAGACTGCGCCACTGGCCCTGGTCCATCGCAATCTCTTTCGTTGCAGCCTGGGTGGTATCCCGCTCTTGTAGGTCCTCCTTAAATGTACTTTGCTGGGTTCTTTTCAGTCGACCCTGTCTTCTTCTCCCATCTGGTGGGGTCCATTTTACTGCCACTCTGTCGTATGTCCGGGAGGTGAAATAGGTGTCCTGCCAGCCTCAGTCAACTCTCCATCGCGATGTCCCACAGGGCAGAGGGATGCCTCTCACCAGGTCCTCTGCAGCGCTTCTTCATTGGTGATGCCATTGCTCCATGTGTTGCCCAGGATCTTACGTAGGCAGCGCTGATGAAAGATGTCCAATTTCAGTGACACCTTTGCTGCTGTCTTCCCTGTCTAGCTGGAGTAGATTACAGATGGTACCACTGTGGACCTGTAGAGTTGCAGCTTCATAGCCGTGTTGATGTTCTTGGCTGCATCTGGAGCCAATGGAAGATGATACTGCTTTGTCGATTCTTGCGTGAACATCAATCTCTACATCACCCTTCCAGGAGATGTTGCTTCCTGGATAGAGGAAGTGGTTGACCTCCTTGATGTCCTGTTGCCCAATGGTGATTGTGGGGTGGTTGGGGGGGGGAACCTTGTTGCTGCCCTGTTGCCATTGTCTTGGTCTTTTCACAGATGATGTGTAGACCAAACGTGGCGCTCTCAGGTCTGGTGGTCATGTCTTGGAGCATGCGTGCAATTCTTCAGCCAGCAAGGCAATATCATCTGCAAAACCCAGGTCTATCAACTGGTGGTGTTGCCAAAGTCTGCACCCACCATCACCTTCCTCATGATGAAATCAACTTTTAATTTATCATCGAAGAACATTGGAAGTTTCCATAAGTAGACTGAGTCTCCTATGAACAGAAGCCTAAGCTGTTATGCATGCTGAGCTAGAGAGATTGCCAATGACCACCATATATCACGTCAAAGAACATGTCCCTTTGACAATTGTGAAAGATGGTAAATGTAACAACATCAGGCTAATATGTGAGGCTAACACTATTGGTTCATTCTATAAGAAGCAGAAAGGCACCACGAGAAATTAAAGACACAATAATTGAGGCACATATAGAAAAATATTCCACTACAAGATACTTGTCTGAACCTTTTCTCTAAGCCTCTGTTGCATGTTACATAGGTCATAACTTAGCTTTCTCACTTGGTACAGGTAAATTGCTATTCCCAGACCATTTGCTGTTGTCATCTGTTGACCCTTGAAATCACATTGGGCTGGATTTTTCTCCGCAATACTACCTGAAATCTGCACCCCCATCTTCTCATTGACTTAGCTACCTCTGCCCCAGCAGAGAATTCTGACAGCCACATTGTCACCAGCTCAACTCTTCAGGATTAACCAGGACCTATCAACGACTGAGTGTTGCAGACTGGCACATTCTAAGGTCTAGGACTATGTACTGAGGGATGCATTGGGCGTCTGCCACAGAGGCTTAATGGGGAAAGGCTACTATCTAAGGCCCCTCTTCTATAGTACATGGAGGGACTGGAACCTGAGTAAAACCCCTCGGACTGTATATGCCAGAGAATGTTTGACATGAAATGTAAATGTATATACTAAATATAACTTATTCTTGTAAGTGCAGTGAGGCACCTCAGAGTGACATAAAGTGTATTGAAAAAAATTATCCTTTTTGCACTTCATGTAATAAACAAATTTGAACTGATATGCAATGTACCTTTACAAATTTTATGAATAAAATATATTTTTTGGAAAACAAACCTGGAATCTCTAGGGATTAAAGCTTTATCTCCTGGGTATCATTGCAGGACCCAGAAGTAAAGTTATTGAAACATTAAAAAATGTGTTTTTTTCTCTATTTTCTTTGAATATTTCCATTAATTAATTATAAAAATATGAGTTGAGAAAATTGGTTGTTGCGTAGGGTGAGACAGTTGGAGGCGAGAGGCCATGTGTTAAAACCTCGAGGAATACATCCAACTGCAGCTGACGACCCAGATCCCACCACAGGTAACTTATATTCCAAATGTGGGGTTCTACCTCCTGCCACTGCTGCCAAAACCAGGGACCATCAGCAGAGATGTGGCATTAGTCACTCTGACAGGGTAAGGAAAACCTGCTGATGCCCCTTTCAGAGGCAGATGGTCCATTAATGTGCGCCTCTCCTTCACCTATGTTCCAACAACCACTGCAGCGCTGCCCGTATTTCTCTCTACAGCAGTGACAAGATCCCTTTTGGTGGCCCATTTTACACAGACCGTAATCCCTGAGCTAAGATAGATTGAGGGCATGGTGGGCACAGAAAGTGAGGAATCCAGCCCATCTTGTCAATACCTCACATGCCTCTCAACTCAATTGGCTGCATTTTCCCAGGCCTGGGCTGGTTGGCTAGGATGCAGGTGGACTGGGAAAATAGAGGAGACCCACGTCGGGACAGCTACCCGACGCATTCCCACTGCCGGGAAAGTTTCCCAGAGGTGGGCTGGGGTCATAGGTGGAGAACACATCCGATTGCCCCCCAGCAATTTCACATTCGACTGAGCATCAATTGGCTGAAAGCCGAAGATTCAGCCCATAGAGTCGTGGTTCACGACACTTCTGAGGTGTCGTGAACCAAAGTCTGCATGAGGGAACCTTTCACAGTTTCACGTGTGCGAAAGAGGGCATTCCCGACTCAGGGAACAACGCCCCCCCACCCCCAAGTCCGCACAGGGAGAGCATAGCACTTCCGGGCGCGCTTCACGCAGAGCGACACTTAATTGGCTGGCCCACGTAAAATGGCGGCGTGGACCCGATCGGAGGCGCCAATTGGGTCCACGCCCACCTGGCCCCGCCCCTGCCCCTGCCCAATCCCCACGATGGGGGGATAATTCTACCCTATGAAAACCTGGTCTGATTCATGAAAATTGCCAAGGTCTAGGACAAGCCTCTTCCCTGCAATGGAGTTCAGGAGTGAATGGTGTGGGGTCATGATCCGAACAAGACCCAGGAATGGGGTCGGGAATCCTGGAATTGGGTCCCAGCCACCATTTTCACCCCTCTATGGAGTCTCCCCCAACTCTATGAAAACCAGCCCATAATGTCAAGTTCCTGAAGTCCACATTCTGTGATGCAAGTGGCTCGCTCCAATCCGCTTGGAGACAAACTCCACAGGGCCATGTGTTAAGGAATCAGATGCCTAACAGCAGTGTAACCAGTTGTATTGGTATAAATGGTAAATGGTGAGACTCAACCTCCATAAGAAGCATATGAGGATAACACAGTATATACAGATGGCTCTCAAGTCACTAGCTGTCTTCCACTCACAGCCACCTCTGGACAAGTGACAGAACTCCTGAAAACAAAAATGCCCTCCAGGTGGAGGAGGGCGACTACTCCTCGAACACAGGTAGCATCATTTGGCTGTGCTGGTCTTTAGCAGACTCTTGAGATACATTCGTACACATTCCGTCCAGCAGCCAATCGGGTAGATGCAGTACAGCAGAATCACATGCTTCATAAGCTCATGTACCACAGAGGTTTGGCATAGCAACACATTGCATTAAACACATGGTACACCTTCATTATCATGTTCAATAAATATACAACACATCACATTAAATTCTGCAGTTAATGTTTATATTTTAAACATGAACATCACTACCGAGCAGTGATTTATTTTTGAAGACTTAAGGAACTTCTTCATCATAGCTTGGTGGACCTGTGCTATGTTAATTCTCAATTTCTACTAACCCCACTTGTTTTTCATAATCAGCTCCTTCCGCCTCCTGTACAAAGACTTGTAGCTACTCATCTTTCTGCAACATGCATTTGCCTCTTTTGGTGATGACCTTGTCCACCATGATCCTGTTGACTCTCTCCATGTAGCAAGCTGGAAAGCACCAGTGTCTAAACCTTGAAACAATTATTTCAGCTCAGCAGACCTCTATTTAGTAAAGTCCTTGACTCTTGACTTTGTGTTGCATTTGCACGCTGTATTTGAGTTGAATACCTCAGCATGTGATGTCAGATGCAAACCTGGTACAATAATGAGAATCTGCTCTATTATGAGAAGTGTATTTTTCAGGCAGGTGCTGAAAACTGAGGTCCTTTCTTTCAACCTGTTCTGTCAATTCAGGTGCACATCAAAGACGTCAAGGAAATATAGAAAGGAGAAGAGGGGATTCTTTCAACATTCATTTACCAAAAGCAGGTTAACTGCTCGGGCAAATCATTGCTATTTGTAGAATTGTGTTGTGGATAAAATGGTGTGTTTGGTTAACTACACTTCGAAGTATTTCATATCATGTCATGTGTTACGAAATACTTCTGAGAGACGTGATAAGATACTGTATAAATGTAAATCTTTTTTACTCTCCTTTCTCTCTGCTGGAGAGTACAGAGGTTGTGTGGAGATGTCATGTGCAAAGATGTAATGAGCCATGTCTCAAGCAGCTAACAAAGCTTCAAGGTGTCAACCTTCCAACAGATCTTCAATTATCTGAAGGTGTGGATATCGTGCGCATTCCCTGGAAAACCTAAATTATAATTTATGGTGGTTGCAAATCATTTAAATGTTCATTCATTAACGGCCCTGTTGTTTAATGTCACCAGTGCCTGTGGGTGCAGTTGACGATACCTTGGCCTAGAAATTGGTTGATGCCCTAACAATTGTATAGTTGCTCACCAAAGTATCCAGCGTGGCAGGCAGCATGTACATGCACATTCCATGGCAGAAAAAAATTAGAACAAAAATTAAACATTTAAAGCCAGAAGAAGAGGCATCTCTGGTACATGTCTGAAACAGGCATTAGGCCTTCTGCATATAAAACAGTGACTAACACCTTATTTAAAACCCCTTTGAAAAATTAGTTGCCCTTGTATGTAGCCAGGGCTGAGCCAGTTGTGTTCAAGGAAGCATTGGCTTGCAGCCTAACCAGCAGTCTTTCTGGGACCCTGAAGGCCACAAAGGCAAAATGTGTTTAAAAATACATGCTCCACTGTAGCGCTGAAGACCTTTGTCATTCCCGCTTAGCCCCTCCTTCTCGATTGCCACCTCCCTTTCCTGATTGATCCCCACCCCTCTTCTCAGACCATCTCTCTCTCTCCGGATCACTCCACCCTTCTCCCAAATGCCCCCACTCATTGTAAACATCCCCTTTCCGCCCGATCATTTCACCTCCTTCAAGGATATCCTCCCTTTGGCTGTTGTTTGCATCGCAATGATCCAAAATCCATTGCCAACTCACCAGCGAGCTGCCCAAGGATGGCCAGCCTGATCCACAGCTCATCGGTCTCCTTTAACTGAGATCCAAGGCCCAATATTGGATGTACCTTCGACTCACCCATTCTGATGGAAGGACCATTCCCTGTATGTGTGTCTTTTGAAAAATCCTTTTCCACTGTCGCTTGCAGGTGCTGTCTATATTTTGGGTAATGTAGCTCTGAATGAAAAACGATTGAAATTTGCCAAGTTTCCTACCATTATCTGGATGAGGCCTCTTAGTAAAATCTCAGGAGATTTACCTCTGGCTCCCTTGCTATGGTTAGTCTTTTCATCCAGTGAAGTGGAATAGCTGTCACCAGCAGTAGGCGTGTTGCCAAGGGCAACAATGGGTCTTGGTAGCCCTTGTGGCCTCAGACTTTTCTGGCTCTCTGTTACTTCTCCTCCTGCTTTAGCAAAGTGAGACTTGTTGCTGCGCTATTGATGTTTTGTTGAGTGAAAAGTGGAACATAGGAACAGGGCCATTCAACTACTCAGGCCTGTTCCACCATTCAATTCGATAATGGCTGGAGTTGCTCTTTGTAGCATCACTTTTCTGTTTGGTGCTGAGGTATCCAAGGTTGAACTACAGCAACTCGCCAAGGTTACTCTAACTGTTTCTTCCAGTTCCATTAAGTCTTTTATCAGTTAAGATAAAAGCAGCAACATCAATAGACAACCATCACTTGCAAGTTTCCCTCTAAGTCGCACACCTTCATGACATGGGATATATACCATTGTTGCTTCATCATTACTGGGTCAAAATCCTGAAATCCTACCTAACATCAAGCACAGGAACACCAACCACACTAGGCTCACCACCATTTTCACAGCGTAACTAGGGATGAGCAATAAATGCAACAGATCTGCATTGCCCACATCCTGCAAGCAAATAACATCAGTTAGTTCTTTTCTCACTTACCTGCAGATTCTTATAATGTACAGTACTCCGGCAGTGACTGGCCTTTGCTGCTTCCTCAGTAATGTAAAAAAGACCACAGAGCTTGCAGTAAAATCCTGTTCTCGCTTCCACAAACTCAACACCTGAAAAAGGAGAGCCGCCAGTTATATCTGTTAAAAGACCACCGATTAACAGGAGCCTCGCCGAAATGTGCATTACACGAGCACAAATCTCAACATTTCAATTCTTTTCTCTTTGAAATTCTATAGATTGAAACTTCTCTTACTTTATTCTCTCTACTGTTTAGTTTTTCACATTAATATGAAAAGTATTTTGAACAGAGCTTTACTGAAAGCTCCCTCAGTAAACGAGCACTACAAGTCACAAAGGACCATGATTCATTTCTTGCTTAATACAATTAAATTGATCGAGCACAAACTAGTTGGGCTGAATGCCCTGTTTCAGGGCTGTATATACTATGTAATTTTATGCAAGTTGCCACTAAATTGTGGCACATGTTCAGAGAGTCCAAAAGAATAGCTGGTTTGGGAAGATGTTAAAATATATGCTGACACGTGCCAGTACACACCATCCACACTATTCTAATCTGACACACAAACCTTCAAAACCCTTCAGTGGGCCACACGTTAACAAAAACCCGTTCTTCTTGTAGCACAAGCTAGGGCACAATAAGAAGAAACAGATTTATGCAGCACAGAAGAGGCAGCTATTGATGTAGTGAGCAGAGGGCAGGTCTGAAATATTGTAAGTGGTGAGACCGGCCGTTTGGTCCATCTTCCTGTCCCTTTCTCTTCTCATTGAACTCAGCCACTGGCTCTGCGATGCCGATTTTCCCTGAGAAAAACATGGATTCATAGGTTGAATCTCTTCCCCCCATCTCTGAAATGCGACCTTCTTTATGTAACTCCCCTTTCAATGCTGTGCTTTGACTTCAAAGAGAACGTTAGGCAGGAGGAGCGTGAACTTGGTACATATTTAGTTTTCCGCAACAAATGCTGATAGTTGCACTAAATTAAAAGTAACTGTGACAATAGTCAAATAAAATCTGCTATGAAACAAGATACCTTGACAGAGCAGTACCAGTACCTACCTAAAGGGATACTAAGGTTGCAGAAGACATTGTCCTGCTCCCATGGTAACTGAGGTTGTTGTACATTTGGTAGTTGTTGATTGTTTCCAGCTGATTCTGGTAGTGGCTGTCTTGAGTTTTCTGAATTAAAAAAAGAATCAGGACAGACAATACTGGATTCATTAGATCAATAGAATGGTGGAAAATTGCAGCAAATAAAAAGTTGCTTGACACGAGAGAACGTGCAATTCAATTAACTTTTCCAAATTAACTGTAATCAAATTACTTGGTATGTTTATAATTAATGACCGACCATTGGAAGGACAAAATTATTACAGTTAATAAGCACTGATTGAAATCATTTGAAAATAACTGGATTCTAATTGGATTATTTGTGTGACGTGATGGTCCAATTATCCTGGACATGTAATTCGTTTGCTTTCACACGGTGTCATACCAGATAAATTGAATGCCACATCAAAGTGTTCGTCTCGCTTGGTTAAAATCGCCACTGTTCATGAGCTTGGAACAACTATGTTATTTCCAGCAGGAAATATTTTGTAAGACTATGGGCCCGACAACACCCCAGTAGTAGAGCGGAAAAATTTGTGCTCCAGAACCAGCCACCCCTCTAGTCAAGCTGTTCCATTACAGCTACAACATTAGCACCTACCCGACAAACTGGAAAGTTGCCCGGGTATGACCTGTCCACAAAATGCTGGACAAAGCCAATCCTGTCAATTACCAGCCAATTAGTCTCCTCTCAATCATCAGCAAAGTTATGGAAGGGACCATCAACAATGTTATCAAGCACCACTTACTCAGCAATAAGTTGCCCACCATTGCTCAGCTTGGGTTCCACCAGCAAAATTCAGCTCCAGGCATCATTGGCCCAAACATATACAAAAGAGCAGAACTGCAGAAGTGAGGTGAGGGTGACTGCCGATCAGGTCAAAGCTGAGGGCGGCTTCAAGGACCCCCTGTAAAATTGAAATCACTGGGAACCAGGGGAAAGCTCTCTGCTGGTTGGAGTTATACCTATCAAAAGGGAAGGTGGATATGGTTGTTGGAGGCCAATCATCTGAGTCCCAGGACATAGGAGTTCTTCAGAGTGGTGTCCTAGGCCCAATCATCTTCAGTTACTTCATCAATAATCTTTCCTCCATCATGAGGTTAGAAGTGGAGACAGCGTTCAGTTACATTTACAGCTCCTCAGATAATGAAATGGCAAGTAACACTCACGTCACACAAGTGCCAGGCAAAGAGCATTTCCAACAAGAGTCTAAGCACCTCCCTGTGAAATTGAATCCAATACCAACATCAAGCCCCCTACCATCAATATGTTGGGAGTTACCATGAACCAGAAACATAATTGGACTGGCAATTAAAACACTGTGGCTACAAGGGTAGGTCAGTGGCTAGATATTCTGCAGTATGTGACCCACCTCCTGACTTGCCAAAGCCTTTTCACCACCAGCAAGGCACAAGTCAGGAGTGTGATGGAATACTCTTCACTTACCTGGATGAGTGCTGCTTTAACCACACAAGTTTAACACCATCCAGGACAAAGCAGCCTGCTTGATCAGCACCCCATCCACCACCTTAAACATTCACTCCCTCCACCACCAACGCACAGTGGCTGCAACCTGCCAGGGCTTCTTTGACAGCACCCTGCAAATACACAGCCTCTACCACCTAGAAGGAGAAGGGTAGCAGCTGTATGGAATAACTACCATCTCCAATTTCCCTCCAAATCATTCATCATCTTAACTTGGAGGTACATTGTCTTTCCTTTATCATTGCTGGGTCAAAATTCTGGAATTCCCTACCTAAAAGCATTGCTTTTGAACCTACACCACATGGGCTGCCATGGTTCTAGAAGGTGGCTCACCATCAATTTCTCAAGGTCAATTATGGATGGGCAACAAATGTTGGTCTAGCCAGCAATGACCACATTCCACGAATGAATAAAAAATGTGATTGAAAAAACAGAAAGTACAATTGACTACAACACGTATGATTAAGCTGATAAAAGTTGTCAAATGTGTCAAATTCTCGAGGGATTTTTGAAGGCCCTTCCAACAATCTGGAGTAAGCATTACATGTAGAGGGGAGCCTTAACACTGCTTTGTTCATTTGCTGAATCAGATTTAAGGTTCATTAAAATCAAAGGTTGAAAAATAAAGGAACAAATTAATTTATGATTAAAAGAACTTCATAAAGATCAAATCTTATTAGCTTATAAATTCCATTTTACATTTCTGAGTTGATCCTATTTCCAGCTGACCCTGCCCAATTATTACATTTTCATTATCAACAACATCAGATTGTATTTGTATAGCACCTTTAATGTTAAAAAATGTTCCAATTACCTCAAAGAGACATAAGGAACAAAATGAATTGCAAGCCAAAGAAGGAAATCGTAAAGGGTTTAGATAGAGTAAATTGAACTAAACTTTGCAATGATTGAAGGGTCATTAGCAAGAGGACACAAGTTTGAGGTGATTAGCAAAAGAACCAGAGGCAATCAGGATATTCACCAAGTCGGGATGACTCAGGAGCCCTTAAAAAATGGTGGATGTCCCGATTCTGGGATTCCCAACCCTATTCCCGGGCTGTCTGATTTTTAGGAATGCCCTCAAAGGGTGTGGGCTGCTCCCTGTCAGAAGCCCGCATCCGACACTCCCAATCTGGCTAGCTCCCTTGTGGAAATAGGCATAAAACCATAAGACATAGGAGCAGAAATTAGGCCATTCGGCCCATCAAGTCTGCTCCGCCATCCAATCATGGCTGATAAGTTTCTTAATTCCATTTTCCCGCCTTCTCCCCATAACCTTTGATCTCCTTACCAATCAAAAACCTATCTATCTCCGTCTTAAATACACTCAATGACATGGCCTCCACAGCCTTCTGTGGTAATGAATTCCATAGATTCACCACTCTCTGGCTAAAGAAGTTTCTCCTCATCTCTGTTCTAAAAGGTCTTCCCTTTACTCTGAGGCTGTGCCCTCGGGTCCTAGTCTCTCCTACTAATGGAAACATCTTCCCCACGTCCACTCTATCCAGGCCTTTCAGTATTCTGTAAGTTTCAATCAGATCCCCCCTCATCCTTCTAAACTCCATCGAGTATAGACCCAGAGTCCTCAAATGTTCCTCATATGTTAAGCCTTACATTCCTGGGATCGTTCTCATGAACCTCCTCTGGACCCTCTCCAGGGCCAGAACATCCTTCCTGAGATACGGGGCCCAAAATTGCTCACAATATTCTAAATGTGGTCTGACTAGAGCCTTATAAAGCCTCAGCAGCACATCCCTGCTTTTATATTCTAGTCCTCTCGAAATAAACGCCAACATTGCATTTGCCTTCCTAACTACCGACTCAACCTGAAAGTTAACCTTAAGAGAATTCTGGACTAGGACTCCCAAGTCCCTTTGCACTCCAGATTTCTGAATTCTCTCCCCATTTAGAAAATAGTCTATGCCTCCATTCTTCCTACCAAAGTGCATGACCTCACACTTCCCCATGTTGTATTCCATCTGCCACTTCTTTGCCCATTCTCCTAACCTGTCCAAATCTTTCTGCAGCCTCCCCGCCTCCTCAATACTACCTGTCCCTCCACCTATCTTTGTATCATCTGCAAACTTAGCCAGGATGCCCTCAGTTCCTTCATCTAGATCATTAATGTATAAAGTGAAAAGTTGTGGTCCCAACACTGACCCCTGCGGAACTCCACTCGTACTCCGCAATTTTCATGGAATCGGGCCAAGTTTTTAAAGAATTGTGGTTCATGGCCCCTCATAGGAGCCATGAAGTCTGCATGAGGGAACCTTTCAAAAGATAAGTTCAAAAGGTCCTCCTCATGCCCCCATGCCAAGCTCTGCCCTTCCACCCATGTCCCATGTCCTCTCATGCCACCAATGCCAAACTATGGCACTTCCATGTCTATTGAACTACTACACACCATCTAGTACCAATGAACACTGTAGTGACAGTAGGATGTGTAAAAAATAGTTTCGAGAAAAAGTAATTCATTCATAACTTTCTCCTATGTTGAAAAAAAGTCATTTCAATACAAACTAATAAGAGTGTCAATCATCCTGGCCCTTTAAAATATCAATGACAAAAATCACAAACCCTTGAAACCACTTAATGTTGCTTATGCAAACATTGTGAAATTGACAGCAGAGATCAGAGAGCCTGAGCTGTCAATCAAACAATGTTTTCTCTGGGGCACAGCTGTCTCAAGAAGTGTAATGGTTATCTGGGTTAGGAGCTGAGCCATTATTTAATTTTTTACTTTGAGCCGAGCACACACACAACTCTGATGCCTTCAAGCTTTATACCAATTTATAACTGTTCTCATGTGCCTAGACTTAATAAATGATCTCACAACGTGTTTACCAAATCCTTTATGAGTGATTGGTGCCCTGTGTCTTGTACAGTAAATAAGCCCAAGGTGTTCTATCACTGTAATAACACGGCATGATGATCAGTGGGTGTAAGGCAGGTGGCAGCAAGATTACGCACAGGTATGACATGTTGAACAACCTTAAATCATGCTACATGGCAGGAGAAGATCCTCAATGACCCTGCAAAAAAGTCATAGCGTCAGAGTGTTGAGAACACAGTGTGATGTCTGCGAAGAAAAGCTTTGGAGAAACAGCACTGAGCTGGCGCTCAGATAAAGAGCTGGCAAGGAGACGCACCCCTCCTGAGATTGCAGCACATAGCCTGTTAGTTATATAAGTGGGACAGTGCATCGAGAGGACCACACTGGGTTAACTCAGTTGGTAAAGGTGAGTGACCAGGGTGTGGCCCGGATCAATAGGGAGCAAGAGAGAGTCAAACAAAAAGAAAAATCATAAAAATTGGGCCAGATAAGGTTACAATTATAATGGATGGCTCCGGGAGCTGCTGGACAATAAATTGAATAAAAGCAAAGACACCATTACTCCGCAGTGCGTTCCCATCATAACTTGTCCTCGTGGGCAAAGCTTCGGAAAAACGCATGAAAATGGTGACAGTGACACTCATCCCAGGTACTACAGAAGAAGGAAGGTCAAAGAGGTATTTCGGAATGTCCACAAAATTCCCCAGTTTGGATTAGAATGCAGCCGACCTACTATCCAAATTCAAAATGCTTAAACAGCGTACAGAGCTATGGGGAAGAATTTTCCTCCCATTGTGGGGGAAGTGCAGGAGCGAGCACATGCAGGCATGCCTCCGATCGGCGCCCCCAATTGGGGGCATGCCGCCATTTTACATGGGTGGGCCAATTAAGGCCCGCCCAGCGTGATGTCTGCCAGGAAGCGCTGTGCACACCCAGTGCAGGCGGGGGTGGGTTTCCCTGAGCCGAGAGTGCATCTTTCACGCATGCGCATGAAAGAGCAGCTCATCTCCCTGAGGCTAAGTGCTGCCTCAGGGAGATCGGCGCCAAATTAAAAAATGGTCAATGCAGAAACATAAAAATTTCCCTGACACGTCCCCTCATGTGACGCTGTCATATGTTGGGACATGTCCTTCACTTTTATTCAAACTTATATTAAATTTTTAAAAACCCACATGAAATCTCATCCCTCCCGTGGATGAGTTTTTATGCTTTTTCTGAAGCCTGCCTGGGCTCCTGGTCTGCCCGCTGACATTAAGGTTGGATGGGCAGGTCCATTAACTAGTTGGATTAGTTTTTAAACGGCCTCGATTGGCCATTGACAGGTCGGCGGCCGCACAGCTGATTCGGCTGAGCCCCCGCCGACCTGAAAATTGAAATGGGGCAGGGTGACATCGGAAGTTCCACCCAACATCATCCCGCGTCGGCGTGCAGGCCCCGCCCCCCGCTCGCCGACCTCAATCCTGGCCATGGTTTCTTCATTCAGGTATGTCTGAGCCAGACAAGCAAGCCATAAAGAATTGCCCAGCAATTGGGAATTAAGGTCCACACAGGATGAGCATGTCAGGATTAACAGGAGAAGAGCTAAAAGATCTCCAAAAGATATGGACTACATTGAAAGACTGGTTTAGAATCAGGTTAAACTTTTGCATTCATGAACTATAGTTCATGTCATTTTGACAACAGCTTACAGAATCCACAGACCACTTAGTCAACAGATGCAAAGAAAAGGGTACGTACTGTGATTTTTCACATGCAGAGCTAGTAGACAGAATTGTTGAGTTGGTGATTGCATCCACTCCCATGGAAGCTCTCCAGAAAGAACGGGACAAGCCCAAAGTGTACAGCATTGAAGGATGGATGTAAGTACAAAGTGATCCTCGCAGGTCGACAAAGCTTACCGGTTCTAAGTACAAATCCCAATTGTTGACGCACTCATTAGAACACTCAAACTTAGCAAGACATGTGGAAGACGTGGACTTCTACTTGCACCAAGCATTTCATCCATTCTGAAAGGTATGTGGCAGAAAGGGCCATTGGCGGTGGCAGGGCAATAGAGTGAAGGTTGATGCAGCTACAAAGAGCCGTGCACTGATCCAAACAGACCGTACACAAAGGATACCTTCTAGCAATAAGAATGACCATCCGGTATCCCATCAGAAACATATACATCAGGTGACTGACAAACTAGAAAATAACGATGATGTGCACAACAAGACGAAGAGCAGTGAACACGTTTCACACGGTCAATCTCATGGAAAACATAGATGCCAACACACTGTCCAATGTGTTTGTAAAGATTCAAATTAGTTGTCCCAAGAAAGCAGGTAACTATTTGTTATTGACTAAGATTGACACAGGGCCAACATATTATCTCTGTGAATTCTAAAAGACCTGTGCCCACAGACGCGTAAGCTAATGGTTCACTAATTCCATGTGCAGGATCCATAGTCCTGGAGTGTAAGTACGATCAATCCTCCTGGCTGTCACAGTGATTGCCAGTCTACCAATATGTCGGAATCTCACACTAGGAATCTCCTGCACGGGGCAGGATTTTGAGTTTGGCGGGCGGGCGCGGTGAGTGGGCCCGGGAGCGGCCAGGAACTGGGCCACCGCCCGCGATCGGCCCCCAACCGTGATTTCACGCTGGCTGGCTAATTAACGGTCAGCCAGCGTGAAGCGTGCGCTGAAACGCTCAGCGCTACCGGGGTGGGAGCAGGAGGAGGGCGAGCGCTGAAGTCAGCGTGGGCACAGGGGAGCACTCACTGAGAGCTGCCTCAGGGAGCTGAAGAATTCAAATGCCATAAATAAAGATTTTCAAATGCCGAAGAAAATATCCACGCGTCAGGATCAGTCACCTGAACATATATATGGCTGATGTAAACTCCTTCTGTGCTGTAGTATCAATTGATTCTATGGTTCTATGATGTTAATAGAAGGGGACCCAAAGTTTGATCAAAGAGATGGGTTTTAAGACAGGTCATAAGGGATGTGAGAGAGGTAGAGGTAATCAGCAATGGAATTCTACATCACAGGGTGGCTGAAGTCACAGATACCAAATGGACGGTGAAGGAAGGGAGGGGAGGTGTGGAGGCACAAAGTACTGGATTCAGACGAAAGGAGAGTTCATCAGGGGTTTGAAGCAGTGGAGGAGGTTCCAGAGACAAGAAAGAGAAAGGTCATGAAGGGGTTCAAACATAAGGAGGAGACTTTAAATTTGAGGCATTGGTGAACCTGGAACCATCATAGCTCAAGGATAGGACTGAGCAGGAGTTGGTGCAGGATAGGCATGAGCCTATTATTGGAAGAGCCTAAGTTTAAAGGAAGCTGGCCAGGAAAGCATTTGAATAGCCAAGTCTGAATGTGATCAATGCACGAATGAGGGTTTCAGTTGAAGATATGAAGAATTAGGACAGAGGTGAGTCAAAACGCAGAGGTGGAAGTAATCAATTTTGATCCTGAAGAGGATATGGGATTGGAGGTTCACCTCAGGGTCAAATAGGGTACTGAGGTTATGAACATTCTGGTTCAGCCTTAGCGAGGCTGAAGATCCCCGGAGTGCATTCAACTAAAACTCACAGGTCTGATGAGCGCTTGCTATTTTACACTATTTAGTTTCATTCTAATTACCCTTGGAAAAATTACATCTTGTTGAATGAGGTGTAATTGGATGTTTAACAGCGTACTAAGTTAATAATTATTGCTAACAGCCTCACTGGCCCTGAAAAATTAATTTTATATTTATGGACTGTCACATTCACCATGATGGTAAAAAATGATCCATACTTTTAAAATATTTTTAAAAGTTCTTTTTTATGTTATTGCAGCCTCTACCTTAATCCAATGAATATGCCCTAAACATTCATGTCACTCTCCATAAACGTTGCTTAGGAGTGCTTTTTACTTCCTGGTTTTCTGTCCGTGAGAATACGTCAATGTGATTGGCTGCTTAACCTACTTGATGATATCACTGTTGCTGGATGCCTGGAGATTCCCTTGTCTTGGTGCCAGATTAAAACTGATGTCAGAAAAGGGGAAATCTGTGCCACACAGGTTGCTAGATCTTTGTGGCAGCTTTCTTTGAGGTCAGGGGCTGGTGCTTTGACTTTGCCTCTGACTGTGAAATCTGGGCCTTTGTCCTTATAAATGTAAGCCCCAAGTCTGGGATTGAAACATTAGTCAACAGTCGAATAAACTGGCATCATACTTACTGCACCAAACTCGTCAGCAGTCAGGGTGCTCAAATATTGAACACTATGCAACATACCAATTTTTATAAACTAGGACTGTAAGAATATAGAAAGAACAAGTTTTGTTTGTTAAATAAATGCAATATTGTTGAGTGGAACAAAAGAACTATAATGAAAAAAACGAGATACAAAATTCAGGTAAGAGAGATAAACATCATGTACCTTTACTAAATGCTTCTGAGGACTCTTTCTTGAGTTCATCTGTTTCTGAACTTCTACTGAAGCTTGGCACTGGTTGGTCAGTTCTCTGAGTTTCTAGCACTTGCTCTGAAAAATGTTCTTGCTGGAACTTCTCATCAGTTTCAGAAGAGGTATTAGGTGTACTCTCGTTCTCTGTATCCAAATGTCCAGTGGATTCACTGTCACTCAAAACTTTGTTCATTTCACAATTTTTACAATTCACAGGACTTTCAGGTTGGTTAACATTAGTTCTCAGGTTCTGTTCAATCTCATTCATCGAATTAGATGTTATTTGAGAATGACTCATAGATTCCACTCCGAATCGGTCACTGCCTGGTGATGGAGTCGGACTCGTTAGTGTTAGCTCCTCGGGTGAAGTGCTACGATGACTGTCACTGGGATGTTCATAGTTAGGAATTGTCTCTTCTGTTACTATGTCTTCATTACTTGTCTCCATTTCTCTGTCCTGTTCAGATTGAATACAGTCATTCTCCTTGTTCTCAGGTGTCTCTAGTTGTATTTCCATCACATGCTCTTCCACTTCTCCCACCTGATCCACGGTCACAAACCCTTCCATGTTGCCAGAATACCATGTTTCTCCTTCAGCTTCACTACCACTTTCCCAAGTTGCGCTCTATACAAGAGTGTGAATGTTGACAAAGAAATCATTAAATGTAAAGATCAGGCCAAGTAGCCCACTGTGTTGGAGACTAATACACTATCCAGTGGTGGGATGAATATATCATTCCATGATTCTTCACTCATTGAGTTCCTGATCCCAAGCTTCACTTAGTGTCCAGCAAAGAGTGCTTGCACAGGAACAGGAGAGTGAGCACATCCTGATTGGGGTACAGCTAGAATGGGTATTCAGAATTTGATGCAAAGCGGGAATTAAACTGAGCGTACTGCAGCAGGAGAGGCTACAAGGGAAAGGAATCACTGGTAAGTAGTGGGTAAGGTATTTACTACTTTAATCGCTTATAGTTTAAGGTTTTTTGTGGTTTACAGTTTCTATACTTTACAGTAACGAGGATCAGGAAAGAAGGGCCATAGAGTAATTGACTTAAAAGGTTTAATTTGAAGGGATATGTCATGGCAGGAGAGCTCAAAGCCATGGTGTGCTACTCGTGCTCCATGTGGGAAGCTGGGAACATTTACAGTGCCCGGGACCAGCATGTGTACAGGAAGTGTGCCCAGCTGCAGCTCCTGGAAGCTCGGGTTTCAGAGCTGGAACGGCGGCTGGGGACACAGTGGAGCATCCGAGAGTCTGAGAGCATCGTGGATAGCACGTTTAGAAAGGTGGTCACACCGCAGATGAAGGGACTTGAGGAAGGAAGGGAATGGGTGACCACCAGGCAGTGCAAGAGAAACAGGTAGGTAGTTCAGGAGTCCCCTGGGGTCCTGCTTGCAAATCGGTATTCCATTTTGGAGGCTGATGAGGGAGCGGGTTCCTCCAGGGAGTGCAGACAGAACCAAGCTTCTGGCACCACAAGCAGCCTGTCTGTACAGGAGGGGAGGAAGGGAGGAAGAGCAATAGTAATACGGGATTCTACAGTCAGGGGAACATATAGGCGCTACTGTGGCCGTCAACGTGACTCCAGGATGGTGTGTTGCCTCCCTGGTGCCAGGGTCCGGGATGTCACTGAACGGCTGCAGGGCAACTTGAAGGGGGAGGGTGATAAGGCAGAGGTCATGATACATGTAGGTATCAATGACATAGGTAGAAAGAGGGATGAGGTCTTGCATCAAAAATTCAGGGAGTTAGGCAGTAGACTAAAAAGCAAGACCTCTCGGATTGTAATCTCTGGATTACTCCCAGTGCCACGTGCTAGCGAGCTCAGAAAAAGGAGAATAGCAGGTGAATACGTGGCTTAAGAGTTGGTGCAGGAGGGAGGGTTTTAGATTCCTGGATCACTGGGACCGTTTCTGGGGAAGGTGGGACCTGTACAAGCGGGATGGTCTACATCTGAACCTGAAGGGGACTAACATTCTTGTGGGCGGGTTTGCTAGTGCTGTTGGGAGGAGTTTAAACTGATTCGGCAGGGGGAGGGGACACAGGATGTTAGCAGAATAGGGACACATTATAATACAATAAAACAATCAATTCAGAGGGAGGACAGCTGCAATAAGCTTCAAGGGAGTAAGGCAAGGCTGGATGGCCTCTATTTTAATGCCAGGAGTACTACAGGTAAAACGGATGAGTTAAGGGTGAGGATTGACACGTGGAATTGTGATATAGTAGCCATCACTGAGACGTGGTTGAGGGAAGGGCAGGATTGGCAGCTCAACATTCTGGGATATAGAATCTTCAGGTGAGACAGGGGAGGGGGTAAAAGAGGAGGAGGGGTTGTATTATTAGTTAAGGAGTCAGTTACTGCGGTAAGGAGAAATGATATCTTGGAGGGGGCATCGAATGAAGCTTTGTGGGTAGAGCTTAGGAATAAAAAAGGGGCAATCACATTATCAGGTGTTTATTATAGGCCCCCAGATAGTCAGCAGGAAATTGAGGAGAAAATATGTGCACAATTTGTGGAGGTGCGTAAAAATAATAACAATAGGGTGATTATGTTAGGTGATTTCAACTTTCCCAACATTAATTGGGATAGACATAACGTTAAAGGCTTGGATGGAGTGGATTTCTTGAAATATGTACAGGAGAACTTTTTAGGTCAATATGTAGAGGGTCCAACAAGGGACGGTGCATTGCTGGACCTAATTCTGGGGAATGAAGCCGGACAGGCGGCCGAGTTGGTGGTGGGTGAGCATTTTAGCGATAGAGACCACAACATGGTACAGTTTAAGTTTGTTATGGACAAAGAAATCAACAAGTTGCAAAGAAATGTTTTGGATTGGGGGAGAGTGGATTTTAGTAAAATAAGGCAGGATCTGGCCAAGGTAGACTGGGAACAGCTACTTGTGGGGAAATCTACAGAGGAGCAGTGGGGGGCGTTCAAAAAGGAAATGGGGAGGGTACAGGTTCAACATGTTCCCTCTAGGGTGATAGGAAGGAGTAACAAGCCCAGAGAACCATGGATGACCAGAGATATTCAGGTTACGATGAGAAGGAAAAGAGAGGCTTTTAGCAGGTACAAGGGAAGCAAATCAGCAGAGGCATTAGTGGAGTACAGACAGTGCAGGGTGGAGCTTAAGAAAGCAATTAGGAGAGCAAAGAGGGGATATGAGAAAGCTCTGGCTGGTAAAAGTAGGGAAAATCCCAAGATATTCTATCAGTATATCAATGGGAAAAGGATAACCAGGGAAAGAGTAGGGCCCATAAGGGACCAAGGGGGCAATCTATGGGTGGAGCCAGAGGACATCACTAGAGTGTTGAATGAATACTTCACATCCATCTTCACCCAAGAGAATGAGGATGAAGGTATCGAACTCGGGGAGAGAGACTGCGAGGTTCTTAAGCAAATTGATATAGGGAGTGACAAGGTATTGGAGGTGTTGGCAGGCTTAAAAGTGGACAAATCTCCAGGTCCGGGTGATTTGTGTCCCAGACTGCTGAGGGAGGCAAGGGAGGAGATCGCAGGGGCTCTGACCCAAATTTTTAATTCCTCTCTGGCCACGGGGGAGGTGCCAGAGGACTATAGAACAGCTAATGTGGTTTCACTATTTAAGAAGGGTTGTAGAGATAAGCCAGGGAACTACAGACCAGTGAGTCTCACATCAGTGGAAGGGAAACTATTGGAGAAAATTCTGAAGGAAAGAATCTATCTCCACTTGGAGAGGCAAGGTTTGATCAGGGATAGTCAGCATGGCTTTGTCAGAGGGAGGTCATACCTAACAAATTTGATTGAATTTTTTGAGGAGGTGACCAGGTGTGTAGATGAGGGTCGTGTAGTTGATGTAGTTTATATGGATTTCAGCAAAGCCTTTGACAGGGTCTCACATGGGAAACTTATAAAGAAGGCAAAGGCACATGGGATACAGGGTAATTTGATAATGTGGATTCAAAATTGACTTAGTTGTAGGAAGCAGAGGGTGATGACAAGAAGGATGCTTTAGTGACTGGAAGCCAGTGCCCAGTGGCGTACCACAGGGATCTGAAGGATGTGATTGCATTGGAGGGGGTGTAATGAAGATTCACCAGGATGTCGCCTGGGATGAAACATTTAAGTTATGAAGAGAGGTTGGATAGACTTGGGTTGTTTTCGTTGGAGCAGAGGAGACTGAGGTGTGACCTGATCGAGGTGTACAAGATTATGAGGAGCATGGACAGGGTGGATAGGGAGCAGTTGTTCCCCTTGGTTGAAGGGTCAGTCACGAGGGTACATAGGTTCAAGGTGAGGGGCAGGAGGTTTAGGGGGGATGTGAAGAAAAACTTTTTTACCCAGAGGGTGGTGACGGTCTGGAATGCGCTGCCTGGGAGGGTGGTGGAGGCAGGTTGTCTCACCTTCTTTAAAAAGTACCTGGATGAGCATTTGGCATGTCATAACATTCAAGGCTATGGGCCAAGTGCTGGTAAATGGGATTAGGTAGGTAGGTCAGGTGTTTCTCACGTGTAGGTGCAGACTCAATGGGCCGAAGGGCCTCTTCTGCACTGTGTGATTCTGTGATTCTGTGAAAGAGTAATCATCCCTAAGTTGCATTCACAAGTCACTAGATGCCCATATCAGAACAGCCTTGGTGGAGATAAAAACAAAAAACTACTGCGGATGCTGGAAATCCAAAACAAAACAAAAACAGAATTTCCTGGAAAAACTCAGCAGGTCTGGCAGCATCGGTGGAGAAGAAAAGAGTTGACGTTTTGAGTCCTCATGACTCTTCAACAGAACTGAGTAATATTAGGAGAGGGGTGAAATATAAGCTGGTTTAAGGTCGGGGGGTGGGAGGGGGTGGAGGGGGGGAGAGACGTTGGGGTGGGGGGAGAGAAGTTGAGGGTGGGGTGGTTGTAGGTACAGCAAGCAGTGATAGGAGCAGACAATCAAAAGATGTCACAGATAAAGGAACAAAGAGGTGTTGAAGGTGGTGATATTATCTAAGAGAATGTGCTAATTAAGAATGGATGGCAGGACACTCAAGGTACAGCTCTAGTGGGGGTGGGGTGGAAAGACTGACAGGGCATTACAGGTATAGATTTAAAAATAATGGAAATAGGTGGGAAAAGAAAAATCTATATAAATTATTGGAAAAAACAAAAGGGAGGGGGAAGAAACGGAAAGGGGGTGGGGATGGACGAGGGAGTTTAAGATCTAAAGTTGTTGAATTCAATATTCAGTCCGGAAGGCTGTAAAGTGCCTAGTCGGAAGATGAGGTGCTGTTCCTCCAGGTTGCGTTGGGCTTCACTGGAACAATGCATCAAGCCAAGGACAGACATGTGGGAAAGAGCGCAGGGTGGAGTGTTAAAATGACAAGCGACAGGGAGGTTTGGGTCTTTCTTGCGGACAGACTGCAGGTGTTCTGCAAAGCGATCGCCCAGTTTACGTTTGGTCTCTCCAATGTAGAGGAGACCGCATTGGGAGCAACGAATGCAGTAGACTAAGTTAGGGGAAATGCAAGTGAAATGCTGCTTCACTTGAAAGGAGTGTTTGGGCCCTTGGACAGTAAGGAGAGAGGAAGTGAAGGGGCAGGTGTTGCATCTTCTGCGTGGGCATGGGGAGGTGCAATAGGTGGGGGTTGAGGAGTAGGGGTTGATGGAGGAGTGCCTTGGTGGAGGTCTGACAGTAGGTGGCCTGGATATCCACTTGGCCAAGCATAGCTTATGGTTCAGGGAGACCAAGAATCATCGAAACAAATTCTATATTCAAACATCTCATAAGCAGGCTGCTTGGGCAATAGTGTTTGTACCAGTTCTTTGAAAGAATTTGCCAATTAGTTCCACTCCCCTACTCTAACCCCCAAGCCCTGTATAAATTTATCCTTTGTAAGCATATATCCAATTCCAAAAGATGAAGAAAAAAACTCAGCTTCAAAAATATCCAAAGAATATCCATAGAAATATGTCACTAGTCGCTTAATTAAATAGCTGCTAACATTAAATCCACAAAAAGTTAAATATATTAACTGAGGTTTTTTTGTTGTTTATTTTGAACAGTAGAATATTGTTTCTTGAAAATGTAATCTAGAAAATGCATCTTTTCATGTTTTCCAAGTTGTATAATCATAAGAATCCAAATGTGATTAACATTTAACTTGTTGTGTGGTATAAATAAAATCATATTGGCTACCCTTGCAAATAGATAACCTCCAAAATTGAACCCTTATCATCAGGGGGTTAATATGATCAATAACTTGCATATACACTGCACTGTGAACTTAAAACTTTTTTTGTGCTTAAAGAGTGTGGCCTATATTTGAACGGCACATCTCAAAGGCTGACCCGGAGCTACAAATGCTCCTGGTCTTGAGACTGATCAAAGGTTTGCTCATATCATTGTCCCTTCGTGGGGTTTGACCACCTGCAATTATGCAAATAAAACGCTGGGCTCGTATTAATCAACTTTGCTTAAGAACATTTGAACAGTACAGTTCCTTTTTTTCAGTCCTTCCTCACTTTATATCCCTTCCCCTGTGTGTTACTGCATCACACGTTTTTACTGAACAAAGAAGAAAGGGAAGCCACCTGCTGTCAGACATCTGCTGGAGTTTGTTCTTCGTCTCCACACGGGAGATGAACATCACCAGCCTGGATGGACTTCAACTCTAAGCTTCTCAACCCTTCTGCAAAGGGCCTGGTCCCTGGTCATTTCTTCCTAGCTGAGATCAGGAACTTGTCACTTGAGGAATCAAGGGCATGATCTCATGCCCTACTGCTCAATAACATTGTGCACTAGAGTGCCAACACACTACCTCAGCATGCCTCCTCTTTGATTGTTGGATAGTCTTGTCAAATGGCTAACCAGTAGAACAAACACTGGGACATACCTGCTCCTTTGTGTTTCTTTCTAGCTCTGGTCCTGGTGATCCTCTGCTGCTCTGAGGTGATGACGATTGTTTCCTAGAACACTGACCATCTTCGTCACTAACCTGCCATCAGAATGAGAGTGAATTTGAAGTATCATGCCTTGAACTGAGCAAGAATAAACTATATGCCAAGAGTGAGTGAGTCTTCTCTGTATGTTAGCTTTAAGAGAGCTGCACAAAATGAGCTTGGAGCATCTTAAAGTTGTTCCCAGCAGGCGCAGAATAACCGCAGAATGGCTAGCATGGGAAATGAGTAAAAACACAGTACTGAAGTTGGTTCTGAGGGTCATTTATTGGTGAAGAGCAAGAGAAGTTTTGTTTTGCATCTAACTACACCAAGTTTAATCCAGAAATAAAAACAGAATTATCTGGAAAAACTCAGCAGGTCTGGCAGCATCGGTGGAGAAGAATAAAGTTGACGTTTCGAGTCCTCATGACCCTTCAACAGAACAGTTCTGTTGAAGGGTCATGAGGACTCGAAACGTCAACTTTATTCTTCTCCGCCGATGCTGCCAGACCTGCTGAGTTTTTCCAGGTAATTCTGTTTTTGTTTTGGATTTCCAGCATCCGCAGTTTTTTGTTTTTATCTTAGTTTTGATCCAGGAGTGTTTTACGTGCATGGACACTGGGTGCCTGAAAGAAGAAATATTTCCATTTCCCCTGTTATCTTCCCTCAACCTGATTGGCACATAATTTTACAAAAAGTTTTGTGTAATAATGTGGTGTTTGGATAAAACATGCAAAAAAATTGTACTCATTATTTGTAAACTGTATTTATAGAATGTGAATGAGTTCTTATATTTAAAACTTCTGGATATGTGTATGAGGCTGAGAATAATATTGAAAGGATTTTGTAGCTTTAATAAGTATATGAATCTTGTGTCTCTTGCACTTTGTTTAAGCATCAGAACAGCAGAAACTGAGACGAAAACTCTAACTATAAAAAATGGATGGGTTCGGGTGGGGATTTAAAGTCTTAAAAATCAGAATCCTGACCCAATCCCGCCTCCAAACCACCCATGCTTCTGACTTCAACAGAGGTGAGAAGGTGGGTGGGCAACCAAACCCCCTCCAAGGAGGAGTGTTGGCATTTTAAACATTAAAATAAGGTTGCAATCTTCACTGTTATTCAGCTTTCTCTGTTTAACTGTGGACAGCTGATTTTGCTGAGTCTTGGATAACAAGGCAGCTACACCTAGGACTGGACTGCCAGGTGAATGAGGTAAGTGTCTTTACACCTACTTGCTGGATTTAGCAGGCCTGCCTGGGGAGATTCTAATTATTCTTCACTTAATTCATCAATTGCATCTTGATTTTAAAATTCTCAACCTTGTTTTCAAATCCTTCTGTGGCCTCAGCCCTCCCTATCTCTGTTACCTCCAGCCTCACAACCCCTGCAGCACTGCTCTAATTCTGGCCTTTCGAGCATCCCTGATTTTAATCGCTCCACCATTGGCAGCCGCACCTTTAGTTGCCTAGATACCAAGCTGGCTGCAGACCAGTGTATATGTGGGACAGTAACAAGAAGAAACACAAGTCAGTCACCCCTGCAAAGACAAGCAGGCGACTTTCTCTCTCTCTCTCTCTCTTGCTGGGCAGGGGGGCAAGTGTGTTCTAGCAGAGACCACAAGAAAAAAGATACAAGGCAGCCTCTTCAGTTACCCCGCAGAGAGAACCAGGATTCTTCCTCCTGAGACAAGCCAACAAGTGTCTCCAACAGACTGTGAATCTGCCAAAGTCAGCTTTACCAATATCACTCAACTTAACAGCCACAACGTACCACCATCTACGCCTCACGGTCAAGCCAAGGACTGATTTGTATATCTTTAAACTTTAATTTGGACTCTTAACTTCTCATTTCTGATCTGTGTGTCGCATCATTTTATTATTTTTCTTCAGGTTTTTAGTAACTAATAAACTTACTCTTTCTTTGACTCAAGAAAGCTGAGTTAAATTGGCTCCTTATTAAAAACAAACACATTTGATCTGGGAAAAGGCATCCATGGGGAAAACATCTTTGAAACTAACCTTGTTGTGACCAACTGAGGGGGTTGAACAAAGAGAGGGTCTGGCTCATTCCTCCTTGCTTGGGATCATGAAAAAATTGGGATCCCATCCCAGTCAGAACAAATTGGGGATCTCGACTGGGAATTTAACAAATTAGGGACCTCGCCTGGGACCGGACGTAACAAATTTTATGTGATAATGCTCCTGTGAACCACTTGGGGACGTTTTATCACGTTAAAGGAGCAATATAAATATCAGTTGTTGTTATTGTTGTTGCACACCCTCACCCCTGACCATAAGGTTTCCGACCTCGGCTTCCCTCCCACCTAGGTCTCTGACCTCCTGCCATCACCATTCCAGGCCTCTCAATCCCCCAGCTCCCAGGAATTTTGTTCCCCGCAACCCCAGGCCACTGGCCTCCCTCTCCAAGCCCCAATCCTTTCCCAAGGATCCTCTTCCCAGGATTCCAATTTCCCAAATCCCCAGGTTTATAATACCCCCTGACCTTTCTCCTGGGATCAGCCTCCCTGGGATCGCCATGCCTCCCCTCCAACCCTTCCCCCCAACCTATTGACTCCCCTTGCTGTTTCACTGGGATAGAAACCCCTTGGCCCATTTCCAATTGAACCTCCCCACCTTCTCTCCCAGTCAACCCCTTTTCCACCATCCCTGATCAACCCCCTTTCTCCCTTCTGGAATTGACTGTCCTTCCCCATCCCCAGCTCTGCTTCCCCCCACCACCCGATCGACTTCCCCTCTCCCTCCAGAGCAGATGTACTCTGCCCTGGGATATTCACTGATCTGTACCCATCCCGACCCGAAGCCAAGGCTCAGGCTGGATTCTGGTTGGCAAATTGTTCAGTGACCTGGCTCCTGAGTTCTCCCTGCCTTACCAACACACCACCCCCCTTCCCTAATGGGTCAGGAAAGCTAAATCCAGCCCTTACTGTCTAACACCATGTAACTTATCTCAGAGGATCATCCAAGATCATACATGTCGCTATGAAATAAAAGTAAAATAAGTCAGATACCTTTTGCAGTGAAACTTGTTGTGACTACTGCATTGAAAGAGTTTTATTGAGCAATAGCTGACAAGACAGTAAAGGACTTAATGGGTTGTAAAGCACGAGGTGACATCCCGGGGTTATGAAAGGCGCTGTATCAATGCAAGTTCTTTGTTTAAAAACTCTGATGCAAACTCTACTCAAAATGGGACTTTACAAGAACAGTGGTTGGTGACAATGACAGAATTGATTCCTTGCATTGGACAATGGCCATGACATTTCATTCTCACCTCACTATCAGATGTTCCATCTTTCTGCTCACTCGTTTCAGCCTCTTCAAGAGCTGTGTGGATCCTGTCTGTCTGAGTTGGAGGTGACAGACTGTCAGATTGTCCCTTGTCCTCAGTCTGATCTTGGCTGCCTGAAGTTCTTCTCCGTCCTGATCGCTGATGGACCTCACTATCTTTCCCTTTAGTCTGCGATGAATGTTGACTCTTCATTGATTTAAGCTTTTGTTCTTTCTTATAATCCTCTTCATTTCGGAGCTTGTACTTGGACTGGGATGGAATTAGGTTTTGCAGGCTGGATTTTGCATATTTATCTTTATGTCCTTGGTATCCATCTCCTCTGTCCTCCAATGTCTTTGGGCTAGATCGTCCACTTGATTTTAAATATTGTTTTCTGTCATAGGATTCATCTTTTTCCTCCTCTCTTCTTTTATAAGAATGATAGTCCTGTGACCCTTTTCTTTCCATTCCATTATTCCGCTCTCCCCTGCTGATTGCCATCGGGCTCAGATTGCTCCTCCTGGGGCTCAGTGAGGAACGCTGGGAAGAACCACAGGAAGTCAAGCTTGGGCTATGAGATTCCATCCTAGGGCTGAAAGACCGAGCAAGGGGACTGCGGGACCTGGGTCTTTCCAATCTGTAACAAGAAATGGTCTGATTGTATAAAACAATACTCAGTAACAAGATGTCAGTGAAAGTACTCAGTACTTGACCTTCAGTATGATTTTCTGAACATCACAATTACTTTCAAATGGGAATGACTGGTGCAGTATTGAAGGATCATAGTTAGTAGGGGAGCTCCATGAAATGAATTTGGTCATTCTCAATCTAGTTTCTATTGTTTTCAGGTCCATAACAGGAAATTGCCTAGGGTTTATCCCATGTTGGCACTGATTCAATATTCTCATTCAGAGAGACCTTAGAAACAATTCAACAGTGGCATCGGTTATAGGAATCGCACTGTGTGGGATTCCTCTGCAGTGATTTGAGGACTAACTCCAGGCTGATTGTTCAATGTGATTCTGGATCCTGCACTGTCAGAGGTGCCATCTTCTGAATTAAATGGAGTCTTCTCAAGTAAACATAAAAGATCCCATGGAACTGCTTGAAGAAGAGTAGGGGCGTTCTCCTAGTGTCCAGGCCAATGTTTACCCTTTAACCATTACTATAAAAAGCAATCAATCTAATCATTTATCTCATTGCTGTTTGTGGTGCTTGTTTGTACAACTCGGCTGCCACATTTGCCTGCATTACAACAGTGACTATCTCACTGACTGTGTAGCACTTTGGGGTGTCTCGAGAATGTGGAAAATGCTACAAAATGCAAGTTATTTAACTTGCCTTTGTCCACATTTATAATGAAAACTGCCTGTGTAAACTTATCAGGTTATAAATATATACTCTCTCACCAGTGGTGATACAGTCTCTCAATTTTGCATCTCCTGGTTATACACCTGTACTGCAGAGAAACACTGAGTTTTAACCAGTATTGCTTTTTGGCAATTCCAAATTGCTTGTAAGTTTTCCTATTTAAGTATAAATAATGATATAACATCAAATATATAAAGTTAGGGGCAAAAGGACTTCAAAATATGAACTGGACAACCCTTTGCACGACCTGGTCCAATCATCCCTCACCCTCTGACCTCATTACGCTTGAAGACTTGGCCTCAGCATCACCATAAATATTGACTAGTATATAAAAAGTATTTTCCCAAATTTTGAAAAATGCACCAGATAACGTTTTATTAAAAATCAGGCTTTTCTGGGGACAGGGGATGCTTTCAGATAAAAGCATGAAAGCAAGCCATCTACAGAACTGCTTTTGTCTGCACTGGAGTGCTGCATTAGAGTGCTTCAATTGGAGTTTGGTGAGAGAGGGAGTTCGCTGAAGAGGAAGGAGTGATCCTTTCATTTTCTACCTTTCCTCAGCAAGAATCCTTGTTAAGTAGGACCTAGTGATTATTTCTTCCGTCCTTAATATTCTCTAAACTAGAGGAAGTAAAAGTAAAGGGAGTAATTTAAGATTAGGTCATGGCAGGGCAGCTCAGCCAAGTGGAATGTTCCTCCTGTTCGATGTGGGAAGTCAGGGACACTTACAGTGTCCAGGGTGACCATGTGTGCAGGAAGTGTCTCCAGCTGCAGCAGCTCAAAATCCACATTTCGGAGCTGGAGCTGCAGCTGAAGTCACAGTGGAGCATCTGCAAAGATCAGATCTTCATGGATAGCATGTACAGTGAGGTGGTCACGCCGCAGATCAAGAATGCACAGGCAGAAAGGGAATGGGTGACCGCCAGACAGAATAAAAGCATTAGGCAGGTAGTGCAGGAGTCCCCTGGGTTCATCTTGCTCTCCAATAGATTTTCTGTTTTGGATACTGCTGGGGGAGTTGGTTTCTCAGGAGAAATGCAGCAAAAGCCAAGTCCACGGCACCGCGAGTGGCTCAGCTGCACAAAGTGGGGGGTGGGGGAAAGAGTGGGAGAGCAATAGCGACAGGAGGTTCTATCGTAAGGGGAACAGATAGATGTTTTTGTGGCCGCAGACATGACTCCAGGATGATATGTTGCTTCCCTGGTGCCAGGGTCAAGGATGTCACTGAGTGGCTGCAGAACATTCTGAAATGGGACAGTGAACAGCCAGAGGTCGTGGTCCATATCAGTACCAACGACATAGGTAAAAAGAGGGATGAGGCCCTGAAAGCAGAATATAGAGAGCCAGGAAACAAATTAAAAAGCAGGACCTCAAAGGTAGCAATCTCAGGATTATTCCCAATGCCATGTGCTAGTGAGACTGGGAATAGGAGAATAGACCAGATGAATGCTTGGCTAGAGAGATGGTGTAAGAGGGAGGGATTTAGATTCCTGAGGCATTGGGACCGATTCTGGGGACGATGGGACCTGTACAATCTGGATGGGTTGCACCCTAGCAGGACCGGGACCAATATCCTCGCAGGGATATTTCCTAATGCTGTGGGGAGGGTTTAAACTAGATTGGCAGGGGGATGGGAACCTGAGAGGGGAGACACAAGAGAGGGGAACAAAGATAGGAATCAAAGATAGAAAAGTAGAAAGCAAAAGTGGAAGGCAGAGGAAACTAGGGCTAGCAGCAAATAAGGCCATAGTACAAAAAAAATGTATAAAATGTTAAAAAGTTAAGTCTAAAGGTACTGTATCTGAATGCATGGAGCATTTGCAATAAGGTAGACGAATTAACAACACAAATAGATATAAATAGGTACGATATGATTGCAATTACGGAGACATGGTTGCAGGGTGACCAAGGCTGGGAACTGAATATCCAAGGGTACCCAATATTCAGGAAGGACAGGCAACAAGGAAAAGGAGGTGGGGTGGCGTTGTTAGTTGAGGATGAAATCAGTGCGATAGTGAGAGAGGATATTGGCTCAGAAAATCTAGATGTAGAGTCAGTCTGGGTGGAGCTAAGAAGCAACAAGGGGTGGAAAACATTAGTGGGAGTTGTCTATAGGCCTCAAAACAGTAGTGATAAGGTAGGGGACGACATTAAACAGGAAATTAGAGATGCTTGTAACATAGTAATCATGGGTGTCTTTAATCTACATATAGACTGGGCAAACCAAATTAGTAATAATACTATGACAGATGAATTCCTGGAGTGTGTATGAGATGGTTTTTTAGACCAGTATTTCGAGGAGCCAACTAGGGAACAGGCTATCCCAGATTTGGCATTGTGCAATGAGAAGGGGTTAATTAATAGTCTTGTTGTGCAAGTCCTTGATGGAACATTGACCATAACATGATAGAATTCTTCATTTGGATGGAAAGAGAAGTAGTCTGATTTGAAACCAGGGTCCTAAATCTTAACAAAGGAAACTGTGAAGGTATGAGGCATGAGTTGCTAAGACAGATTGGGGAACTTCATTAAAATGCATGATGCTCTATTGGCAATGGCTAATATTTAAGGAACGAATATGTGCATTGCAACAGTTATACATTGCTTTCTGGTGCAAAAACACAGCAGGAAAAGTGGCCCAACCATGGCTAACAAAAGAAATTAAGGATAGTAATAGGTCCAAAGAGAAGTCATATAAAGTTGCTAATAGAAGTAGTAAGCCTCAAGATTGGGAGCAGTTTAGAATTCAGCAAAGGTTGATTAAGAGGGGAAAAATAGAGTATGAGAGTAAACTTGCACAGAACATAAAAGAGGACTATAAAAGCTTCTATAAGTATGTTAAAAGATAAAGATTGGTGTGATGAAAGTATAATAATTTTCATAATATTTTTCTGGTTTATTGTGAAGTAGGTTTATGGGGATAAGTATAGTTGGGTCTGTCTAGGTGATTTAATTACATTTAGACTGCAAGCTTTAAATCATCAAAAGAAGCTAGGTGCTTGACATGCTAATGAGTAAACATGGATGCTGGCTTAACATGTAAGGTGTGAAGGGATTGTTGGATTTCAAAGGGATCTTAATCTGTTTACAGCTAACCAGATAAATAGGGCTAAGATGTGTGTTTATTTTTCCCACAGGTTACATGAAACATGCAACATGAAAGTTTTTATATTATGAGAAAAATACAGTGTCAAAGGCATATGGAACAATAGAATTTACACATTAAAAAGAGAGAAACTTATATAAAGGAGAATGAAAGACAAATGTGAGAGGAGGCCCTGTAATATCTAACAGGAGTGTATGAAATAGACTTAATGAAGCCTCCAGCCATGTGTGCATGAGCCTGCTATGTAATGAAAGTAAAGTTGGGGAAAAGCTATTTGGAATTCCACTGTCAAGTGGGTATTGTGTTAACTTGCTGGTTCTGTTTTAAATCTAACATCTATTTTGGACCGTTGCCTTAAAGGGGGTGTAGCTGGAGGTCATGTTAATTTGGAATTTTAGGAGTTTTTATTTTAGGGGCTATTATATTAGTAGGTAATCGTGGTCTTATGTGTTTTCTTGAAACCTTTTATTTTGTTAATAAAAATTTAATTTAATTTTTAAAATTTCTAAAGGTCTTGGTGGACATATTACTTCTGAATTTAGTGCACACATCTCATAATAAATATAAATTACAAAACCATTGTGATAGCGGACTAAGTTTCCCTTGTGGATTTAGTCCGCCTGGCACACATCATCTGCCACATCATAACAATTGGTGAAGACAAATGTAGGTCCCTTACAGTCCAAAACAGGAGAATTTATAATACAGAATAAGGAAATAGCAGAGCAATTAAACAACTACTTTAGTTCTGGCTTCATGGGGGAAGACACAAATAACTTCCCAGAAATGTTAAGGAATTGAGGGTCTAGTGAGAAGGTGGAATTGAAGGAAATTAGTATTACTAAAAAAATAGTGCTGGAGAAATTAATGGGACTGAAAGCCAATAAATCCCCAGGGCCTGATAATCTATATCCCTGGGTACTAAAGAAGGTGGTGATGGAAATAATGGATGCTTTGGTTGTCATCTTCCAAAATTCTGTAGATTCTGGAACAGTCCCGGCAGATTTGAGGGTGGCAAATGTAACCTCACTATTTAAAAAAAGGAAAGAGGGAGAGAACAGGGAATTATAGACCGGTTAGCCTAACATCAATAGTAGGGAAAATGCTAGAGTCCATTATAAAGAATGTGATAACAGGACACTTAGAAAATATCAGCGGGATTAGACAAAGTCAGCATGGATTTATGAAAGGGAAATCATGTTTGACAAACCTATTGGAGTTTTTTTGAGGATGTAACTAGCAGAATAGATAAGGGAGAACCAGTGGATGTGGTGTATTTGAATTTTCATAAAGCTTCTGGTAAAGATCCACATAAGGGGTCAGTGTGTAAAAGTAAAGCACATGGGATTGGGGGTAATACATTGGCATGGATTGAGAATTGGTTAGTGACAGGAAACAGAGAGTAGGAATAAATGGGTCTTTTTTGGCGAGGCAGGCAGTGACTAGTGGGGTACTGCAGAGATCAGTGCTTGGGCCCCAGCTATTCACAATATATATCAATGATCTGGTGAGGGAACCAAATGTAATATTTCCAAATTTGCTGACAACATGAAACTTGGTGGGAATGTAAGCAGTGAGGAGAGTGTTAAGAGGCTTCAAGGCAATTTAGACAGGTTGAGTGAGTGGGTAAATACATGGCAGATGCAGTATAATGTGGATAATTGTGAAGTTATCCACTTCAGTAGGAAAAACAGAATGGCAGAGTATTATTTAAATGGTGATAGATTGGGAAATGTTGATATACAAAGGGACCTGGGTGTCCTTGTACACCAATCACTGAAAGCAAGCATATAGGTGTAGCAAGCAGTTAAGTAGGCAAATGGTGTGTTGGCCTTCATTGCGAGAGGACTTGAGTACAGGAGCAAGGATGTCTTACTGCAGCTGTACAGAGCCTTGATGAGACCACACCTGGAGTATTGTGTACAGTTTTGGTCTCCTTACCTAAGAAAGGATACACTTGCCATAGAGGGAGTGCAGCAAAGATTCACCAGACTGATTTCTGGGATGGCAGGATTGTCGTATGAGGAGAAATTAGACTGACCAGGCCTGGATTCACTGGAGTTTAGAAGAATGAGAGAGAGGATCTCATTGAAACATATAAAACTCTGACAGGGGTGGACAGACGATGCAGGGATAATATTTCCTCTGGCTGGAGGGGGTTTAGAACAAGGGGTCACAGTTTAAGGGTACGGGGTAGGTCATTTAGGACTGAGATGAGGTGAACCTTCTTCACTCAGAGGATGGTGAACCTGTGGAATTCTCCACCACAGAAGCTGTGGAGGCCAAGTCACTGAATATATTTAAGAAGGAAATAGACAGATTTCTAGGCTCTAAAGGCATCAAGGGTTTGGGGAGAGCACGGGAGTGTGACATTGAGACAGAGGATCAGCCATGATCATATTGAAATGCGGAGCAGGCTCGAAGGGCCGAATGACCTACTCCTGCTCCTAGTTTCTATGTTTCTTTGTCTCATAACGCACAATAAGCCAATGGCTAAATTCGACACTGAGTCCACTGGAAGTTATGTAGTTTACTCATCACAGTTCTGTCCATTGGTATGAGGTGTTGACCGACCTAACCAGCGGCTCTAAAGGAACCACTGGAGGCCACTCAGAAAATCCAGCCAGAAGTAAGAAATGAAAAGAGAATAGAAAGACTTCCATTTGTGTAGCGCCTTCATGATCTCAGTAAGTTCTGCACTTACAGCCAGTGAAGCACTTGAAGCCACTGTTGTAATATAGGAAAGCAGCAGCCAATTTGTGCACAACAAGATCCCACAAACAGCAATGTGATAATGAGCAGAGAATCTGCTTTTGTGAAATGCTCATTCTGTCCCCTCAAAAATCTTGCCACCCACTGGTGGTTCAGACATACTTTGCCCTACTCCCCATCCCCTCACCCCTCCACCCCTTTCTCGATCCTTTAACCATCCCTTCAAGTTGGACTCTACCAAGGTGCCACCAGATTTCCCTTCTAAATTCCAATCGGGGCCATCACTCAGGGATCACCAATCAAATGGAATTGAATTCAGCCTTCACAATGGTTCAACCCTCTCACCAAAGATATCGACAGGCAGCGTAATCATATCATCTATTGACTTCCCTTTAACCGCACAAATGAAAATCACCCCTGTGTATTTTTATTTTGATATGAATTTAATTTCCCAGCAAGACTCCATTTTAAACAAGCTATTTGAACAGTCAAAATAACTGCAGCTATTAAGATGTATTAAGATGTTAATAAATACATTACATTACCTGTCCCAGTCTCTGTGCATCTCCCTCTCCTTTTGAGAATTAATATCATTGATGATTGAGTCAACATTCTTTCCTGGTTTCTAAGGAGAGTTCAAAGAATACAAATTAAAACATGCTGTCTCTCTATTATGGATCAAACTCCGATTTTCCTAACAGCCATATCTGATAAAATGGGTGATCAGGCTATAGTTTTCTCCTCAGTTTCTACACAATCGTATTCTTTAGTATTGATGGCATGTTCGCTCTAAAGGAAGCTAAAGGAATAATTATTCCCCCTGAAAGATGTGAAATGCTAACCAATGGCTTTTTTAAGTCCAGCAAACTGCAGGCTGTTGCCATCAAACATATAACTATAGTAGGGATGGTTTGGTACCAAAAGCTAATCAGCACCAGCATTAATAATTGTCCGTGTATACCTATTCTAGCACTAAGGAGCCAACAGACAACAGGTTTATTGCAAGAGAACCACAAGATAGGAGCATAGGAATAGCCCTTCAAGTCTGTTTTGCTGTTCAGTTAAATCATGGTTGATTTGCACCTTAACTCCTTAACTCCATTTACCTGCCTTTGGTTCTATAATCCCTTAATATCCTTGCATGATTAAAAAAAATCAATCTCGGTTTTGACATTTTTAATCGATAGTGAATAGAGGGAGAGAATTTCAGATGTCCACTGCTCAAGGGAAAACAAGTCTCGTCTATTGGACCTGCCCTCAAAATTTAGCTCCGGTATCATTCTTGAAGCACCTGCACCAAGGTCAAGCTATCCTTCTTCCACAGAGCTGTATAAATGGAAACTGAAAAAGAAATCAGTAAATAGTACTCATTTATGTTCACTGCAAAGCTGCTGTCTCTTATTTGCTACTGCACCAAGTCTAAACTTTGAAAATCAAACCTATTATTAGTGCAGTATAGAACAATCAATGTCATTTTCAACAGGAAGGGTAAAGTTTACACTGGTATCTATAGAATGTAGCCTGAGTTTAATGGGCTGTTGGATTTGAGGTGACCTTTTTGGCAATGTGAAAGTGGTACAATGAGATCAGTAATCTAGGTTATTCTGAGATTGCCCACACACACACTCATTGGCAAATGTCTGAGCCATTAAAAAGGAAAGTAACACCAATACTAGAGAGTTAGTGATAGCTTACTGCTTACAGCTTGATTTTAAATGATCTTTTCGATATATAACTGCCCTTATGGATTCCATTGCGTGCAGGAATGGGCAGAGGGGATGTAGGGGAGTGCTGACATATGGCAGGGTTCCACATGAACATCCCACTCCACAGGATGATAACCAGTGTTGACGCATTATTTCACAAACAAATAAAGGTTTTATTTCTGTGGCTTTTCAAATATCTGCCAAGTAGCATGCCAAGATAAACATCAAACCGGCCAGGTAATAAAGCTGACAGCAAAATACTGCAGATGCTGGAAACCTGAAATAAAACCAGAAAATGCTAGAAAATCTCAGCAGGTCTGGCAGCTACTGCGGAGAGAGAAAAACAGGGTTAATGTTTCAAGTCTGTATGACTCAATAAGTTTACTCCGTTTCTCTCTCCACAGATGTTGCCAGACCTGCTGAGATTTTCCAACATTTTCTGTCTTTATTTCAGCTAATGAGGCTGTTGAGGCTGGGGGCATCAATCAAAAATTTCAAAACTGAGCCGTTATGAAGTAAGGGTATTAAACATTACGGAACCCAGGCAGGTAGATGAAGGTAAGAAGTAGATCAGCCATGGGGAGGGGGCTTGTTTTACAACCTCCCCAGTGGGCGTGTTTGAGATGTTGGGGGCAGGTAAAATAGGACCGGTGGCTAACCCACTACCTTCCTGCCCACCCCTGAGCTGTCCCCCATAATCTGGTGGGCAGGTAAGGCATCAGCCAGTCCACCTGCCCTTAGGCTATTGTGGCTCTAAAATGGACAATTAAGGGCCAGATAAGGGCCTTTTTCTGCCCCTGCTGCCATAATATGATGGGCAGTGGAAGGTGGAATGAAGGAGGCCAGACCACCAGCCCTGGTGAAAAGGTGGGAAGGAAGGTGGTGGTGGGGTTACTGTAGTATAAGGGTCTGGCACATATAGGGTTAATGTAGGACTGAGTATAGTACCACCCACACAATGTTGTAGGAGAGCACATTAACCGCATCCAGGGTCAGTCTAGTGTTGAACAGAGCCACGTGCATTGTTGCAAAACTCGGATACTTACCTTGGAGCTCGCGGACTACAGTTTCCGGCAGGCCTCAGGATTTCTATACGTGCACCGGCCAGGTTAGGGTTGCAGATATTCACCTATTTTCACATCTTCAGGCCTGGAACCGGCCCTGCGCACATGCGCAGAAAAGAAAGTGAAACTGCAGATCAGGTGACCTGAAGAGGAGCGCCATTGCAGAGAAGGTGCCCCAGGGAGCAGGATACAGGGAGGCCAACAGGGAGGGGGTCCCAAACAAGGGAGTGAGACAGAAGACAGTCCCAGGTAAGGGACAAAGGTAGGGATCAGAGATAGACCCCATTGAGTCATGGTCAATGACAGTAGCAGAGAAAAAGGCTCCAAGTTAAAGAAAGAGCTGTGGGGAGCAGACTTGAAGCAAAGTGGGCTTGAGAGAAGCCGAGAAGATCTGAGGGGGCAGCCGAAAGTTGGTGACTCCTTACTGTGGGCCTATTGGAGCAGTGGTGTTCTGCTTGGCACAACTGAAGATCTGAAATTGTGCTTGGAAGGTGAAGCTTAAGTATACTCTGAGATCCAGGGGAAAGGAATCTTGGAAGGCGATATTGAAGCCCTAGAGGTGAATCCTGGTTGAAGCTATCTGTGTGAGAGCAACATGTGGCAGAGAATTCCGGGCAAGTTCTTCAAATGTGGACTTGGAAACCCGTGTGAGAAAGACAGAGTTTCAGTGAGACCGGTTGCCTCACAGTGTAACAAGCATCAGCGTGTGTTGTTGAGAAATCCATAAAGTCTGCTTTGGTCGCAACTGTCATTTACTTTGGAGTGTGGTGTGTCTGACCACAGTTCTTCAGTTGGTTCACATGTGCTGCATACTTACCCTGAATATTAGAGTATAAGATAGATATGGTAAATTGTTTTATCTCTCCGAATTTGTATGTGTCTGTAAAAATATAGCTGGGGTGAAGGAAGAGTGAATTTTCAAATCATTTTCTTGTGTTTGTAATGAGATCTTTCCATCCTTTTTGCCTGGTGTTATATAGTTTATTTTCCTTGTTTAATGTATGTTTTATTATTTGTGTTTGTGTTAAAAGTTCATCAGCAGACTCCTGTAAACTTGTTCAGTAACTTACCTCCACACTTTCTAACAAAAATAAAAGTTAGAATCTATTAAGCCAGGTTTCACTCTGGGATCTGACTTGTCCAGTATTAACATTAACTTGGATTGTAACAGCACCAGCATGGAGACAGCTCCTTGGCTTGTATCCTTTACTGTACGTTTACAAATAGTTCTAAGAACCTACAACAGATACCTCCTTTGGGAGGACTGACCTGTGCGCATTGGGGGCACCGCCCCTAAGATGTTATCCCCCCTTTGTGCCTCCCCGCTTGGTCTCCAAAACTTGACCACCCCAACCCGCCCCTGCTCCCAGGGTCCTGTTTCTTCCATGCCCAAAAAGCACTGACTTGTCTTATTCCGACATCCGTGACACTTCTTCCCGGGCACCGACTTGTAGTCCCAGCTGCGGCCACTACTGCTTCCGGCGCTGCAGGGATGGCACAGCTGCTGGCCAACCTGATTGCGCTCGCAGCCAACCTTTCTACAGCAGGAGGGCGAGCAACTACCCCCCTCCCCCCTCTCCCCCCTCCCCCCTCCCAACTCCCGTAGCCCCCTCAAATCCAGTTCACAATTTACTTGAATGGTCAAGAGGCCAAATGTCCTACTCCTGCTCCAATGTTCCTAAAGTGCTCAAACGTAACATCAGACCAATGTGCTCGCTCCAATATAATTGCACAGAGCAGTTCTATCAAAACACTGATTCATAAAGCAAGATTTTAAAAGTGATCTGCCACCAGGGAGAAACACTATAGCTTCGTCGCTATCGTTGAGTTACCCTGCCCTTTACACCACTCAAACTGCTTGGTTTGTAGTTAAATTAATTAAGTAATCGCTTTAACCAAGGGGAATCAACAGGATGCCTTTATTTATTCTGGTAATTGTGATGGTGGAGAGTGAATCGGAAGGGTGGTGCTGTAACTGGGTAAATCACATCGGAAAATATTAGCTCTGCTGATTATGTTTCGATTTAAGAGGGCGGGTATATAAAGTGAGTGACAGAGTGAGCTCTGAGTGAGCGTGACTGATCTCCCTACAACCCAGATTAGACCCAAGTGCAAAATATGATCCAGGCAGGGACTCCTGCAGGGGATAGTGCTACTGTTGTTTTTAATATTTAACAGGTGGATGTGTAACACAAGTGAAAGGGCATTTCCTTCCTCCCCAGATGGCAGCGAATTCAAATTCTAATGAACTGATCTGTAGCAATAGAGCAGCAACATGTACCATCTTGATGAATTGGGGGAGGAGATGATATGCACCTTCTCTCATCTAATTAAGGGAGACTATTAGAAGTAGTCCACCCATACTCCATATGCACTTGTCCACACACTTACCCTCCTCTTTCCATCCCCATATTGGCTTATAGTTTGTTTACTTCTGCAGATTTAGAGGGGCACATCTCTGACAGAACAGGACAGGGCTGCTATTTATCACAGAGATGCTCCCCAGACATCAGCCCATCTTCTGGCTGTTGAATCATTTGAAAATCGGAGGGTCGGGGGGAGCCCTGACCTTTGCAGTGGAGTCCCATTGAATACAAGTTTGCTGCAGGACTAAGGTGCAGTACAGTCAGCCTCCGTGCTGGTGATTCAAGAGATAACTTACCATTTAGGCATTTGTATTCCATCACTCAGAAAGTGATTGTGCAACCCCAACATGTGTCATGAAATGAACATTTTATCATAATATTTTTCTGGTTTATTGTGAAGTAGGCTTATGGGAGCGAGTATAGTTGGGTCTGTGTGTGATTTAATTACATTTTGTAGTCAAGCTGATCACAAGCTTTAAATCATCAGAAGAAGCTAGATGCTTGACATGCTAATGAGTAAACATAGATGCTGGCTTACCATGTAAGGTGTGAAGGGAATTTGCATTTTTAGATAAACGAAGGGATATTTGGATTTCAAAGGGATCTTAGTATGTTTACAACTAGCCAGATAAGCAAGGCTAAGGAATGTGTTTATTTTTCCCAAAGGTTACTGACAATATATAGTGGCAACATAAAAGTTTTATGTTATGAGGCAGTTATAGTTTCAAAGACATATGGAACGATAGAATTTACATATTAAAAAGAGAGAAACGTATATAAAGGAGAACGAAAGGCTACATGTCAGAAGGCCATCTAACAGGAGTGTGTGAAATAGCCTTAATGAAGCCTCCAGCATTTGTGCATAAGTCTGCTATCTAATGAAACTGAAGCTGGGGAAAAGCCATTTGGAATTCCACTATCCAGGGTATTGTGTTAGCTTGCTGAGTTTGTTTTAAATCGAAAATCTTTTGTGGACTGTTGCCTTAAATGGAGTGTAACTTGGGGTCAGGTTAATTAAGAATTTTAGGAGTTATTATAGTAGTAATTGTAGTCTTATGTTCGTGCTTGACATCTTTCTTTTTGTTTATAAATGTTTTAATTTTTAAAAAAATTTCTAATGGTCTTGGTGGACTTATTACTTCTGAATTCACTGCACACATCTCATAATAAATACAAATTACAAAACCATTGTGATAGTGCGACCAAGTTTCCCTCGTGGATTTGGTCCACCTGCCACGTCATAACACATGCTAAAAAACTTTTGTGATTCCCTCTATTGGTCACAGAATCACAGAATCACAGGGCAGAAGAGGCCCTTCGGCCCATTGAGTCTGCACTGACACGTGACAAACACCTGAGCTACCTACCTAATCCCATTTACCAGCACTTGGCCCATAGCCTTGAATGTTATGATGTGCCAAATGCTCATCCAGGTACTTTTTATTGAAACACTGGATGTTTGGCTCTAACAGGTATTTCCCTGCAGCCAGTTTCTGAAGATTTTGAAGGGAAATATGTTGGGGTATGTATTTCTTTGATTTCCATCTAGTTTGCATAATGTATTTTGTTGCATATTATCCACTGGCTTAATGCCCACTAGTGCATTGTCCACTAATGTGTTGTCCACTGGCACATTGTCCACTAGTGTCCTACCCACTGACATAAGGCATGGTTTTCCAGCCCCTCTGTGGTGGGACCCACCGCGGGGGAAGCAATGGTCTAGCCAAAAGTCCATTGACTTTCGGTGGGACTGGACGATCATGCTGGTGGGCGGGGCCGGAAAATCCCGGCCATATTGTCCACTAGCGCATTGTCCACTAGTGTGTTGTCCGCTGACACATTGTCCACTAGCAGTCATTACAAGCAAAAATGTGGGGGAGACGGGGGTATCGGGGTGTGGGCCTCACACCAAGGCAGGGGTGCGGAGGAGCATGTTTCTGAGCAACTCTCTGCTCTCCTCATTCTCACCAAAAAAATCCAACAAGGACACGCAGAAGTTTACAGCGACTGTGTCATTTCCTATTCAAATTCATTCTTTCCTAGGATGTCAAAACTGGAATTTCTGATTTCCCTCAGTCTCCTCTTTTTTCTGTAATCCACGAGCTGTTAAAAGGCAGCTCAACTTCACCTACCCACTACTTCTTGATCAATACCTTCTGCCCTACTGAACTGTTCATTTCCATTTGTTTTGGCACGACTTTCTTTAGTTGTATTCATTCATGGGATGTGGGCGTCGCCGGCATTTATTGTGCATCCCTAATTGCCCTTGAGAAGGTGGTCTTGAGCTGCCTCTTTGAACCGCTGCAGTCCATGTGGTTTAGGTGCATCCACTGTGCCTATAATATAATTTCATTATAACCTTACCTTCAACTTGAGTTCCTTGTATTGTTTGGACATGCGGACAAGTAGCTGTTGCTCATTAATGGCAGGAGGTTTCTGCTGATAAAATTGCACCATGGCCTGTGCTGCCTCTGGATATGCCATCTCCAAAAAGGCCTGCAAAACAACCCGAGATAATCAGTCTGTGCCCGGTGTAAGTGATGCTCTGATTTAGCTTGCTGGGCTGCTGTGCTGTGCCGTGAAGGGTAGAACATGGACTGATGCTTGTCAATTTCTATACAGTGAATTCCCAGCCTCAACCAAGCCACTGAGGAAAACTGCCGATATGGAGTTCAGCAGCTTCTCATGGAGGGATAGAAGGTAAACCTTTGCACATCCTGCGCAATAAGACACACTGGAGAAGGTTAGTGGTTAAAATAAAATTGAACATATCAGGGCCAGGATTTTCAGCTTGGAAGGGGGGTGGGGGCGCACACTCGACACACCCGAGCATGAAATAACGCGCGATGACGTCGGGCGAGTGTCCCGACGTCACCGCGCACTTGCGCGATATTTTGGTCGGTGGGCACACGCAAGAGTGGGCAGTGCGCCCGGTGACAATTAAGAGGCCTATCAAGGCCCTTAAGCAGCTAATTGAGTAGAATTTTTCACTGCCCATCCAGCCTTATGGTTGGCGGGACAGGCGAATGGACCAGGCGGCCTTTGCATTTTTTGTGAAATCTCATCCAACAGTGAATAAAGAAACAATAACATTTTTTTGGAACTCGTTTTTCACATGTCCCTCTTCGTGTGACTGAGTCACACGTGGGAACATGTTTATATTATTTGTGGAGTCTGTATTTTTCATTTTAAAAAAATCTTCAGCTCCCTGTGCCTTGGGGGAGCTTTCAGTGAGCACACTCCCTGTGAGGAGCACCACGTCCGTTGAAGGACCAGCCAGCGAGAAAGTGCGGTCGGCCGACAGTTTTGTGGCAACTCCTGGGCCCGGCCACCGCGCCAGCCTGACAAGGGGAAATTCCTACCCCAGCGATTCCTTGATCAAAATTCATCCAGGTTTAAAAGGAAGCAAAACGCTTAAATGATGTAAGAAAATTGAAGGTGTTTCACTCTGATCACATCACATCCAATCAGAGCAGTCGTTCCTGGGCTTTGTCTCAGAATGGACATTGAGGCTTGATACCTCCGCTCACCAGTTTGACGCACCAACACAACTCTTTGATCCATAATAGACAAAGTAAGTGTTCAGCAGCGACGCCCACAGGAAATGGAGGCTTTACAGCTACTTTGCATAATTATAAAGGCTGTCAAATATTTGACTGAACAGGCTGGGGTTCTTTTATCTAGGAAAGAGAAGGAGCGGCTGAATAGAGGTCATTAACATATGATAGGGTTTGATACAGTAGCCGTGGAGTAGGCGTTTCCACTTGTGTAAAACTATGGGCCACAAATATAAGATGGTCACTAATAAATCCAACAGAAAAAGTAGGATCAGAGGCACTTCTTCATCCAGAGAGTGATTGGAATGTGGAACTTGTGGAGTAGCTGAGATGTGTAGTATAGATGTATTTAAGGGAAAGCTAGGTAAGTACGTAATAGAGAAAGGAACACAAGGTTATGCTGATAGGATTCAGTGCAGTAGGGTGGAAGGAGGTTTGTGTGAAGCATCAATATTGGGTATAGAACAATAGGATCAAATCACGTGTTACTGAGTTGCAAATTCTATGCAGTTTTATTTGCTTTACTTCTAATAAGCTTTATTGACTTTAAACTGGGTGTATTTTTGTAGGAACGCTTGAGGAGCACTATGTTATTAGAGATTTAAAAGATACATTTGTGATTAACAGCTGGTCAAAATGAATTTTCACACCTGGTTTGTGGCCCTCATGAGGATGTAGTTGGTGACTTTTCCAAATGGAAGTCCAAGATTAATGACGTCACTCTCAGTGCAGCTTCCTTCAGGAAGATTACAGATGTGAACAACTCGGCTAGGTCCAGGCTTCCTCTGTGGAAACGGCTGGAAATAAAGCAAATTAGTTTCAAAACACTGGGGAATGTTATTGTCTTAGAAACTCAGATGACAAACACAAAGACAAAATCTGTAACAGGCAGAACATACTCATTATTCCACTGTGCAACACCAGAATCTTGTGCACCCAGAACTTACCCACTTGCTGTTACATTTTTTTCGGAGTTCAAGTCATGAGGGGTCTCGACAGTGTAGAGAGAGGGAAACTGTTTCCATTGGTGGAAGGATGGAGAAACCAGAGGGTACCAATTTATGGTGATTGAAGCAATGGGGACATGAGGACAAACTCTTTCATGCAGTGAGTGGTTAGGACCTGGAATGCACTAGCTAAGGATGTGGTGGAGGCAGATTCAACTGAGGCCTTTAAAAGAGAATTGGATAATTATCTGAAGAAGAAAAGTTTGCAGGGTTATGGGGAACAGGCAGAGGAGTGGGACTACATGGGTTGCTCTTGCAGAGAGCCAACACATACATGGTGGGCTGAATGGTCTCCTCCTGTGCTGTAACCATTCTGTGATCCTATGATTCATCTCCATATCTGTTAACCTTGGACAGAACCTTCTCTCATTCAAAAAATTGTGGCATGGGACCATTTATTTAAAAGGGCATTTAGCCCTCAGATGTGTGCAGCAATGCAATATTAGGGGAGGTGCACAGGCCCTGCAGGAATCGGCAGGGAATTGGAGGTGTCATCATGGTGGGAGAATAGAGGGAACCCGGAGTCTACTGTTCATGTCACTATCATGGGCACAACCAACGTCAATCGCAGTCTTGTGGAGACGATTCCCTCCCAGTCTAATGGCCCCAATCAGCACTGGGCCTTCATTTTTATTAAGCCCTCATAGCCTTATGGCAGTGCTTGTTAATTGCCCCCTTCTGTGTTGTCCAGCCTTTGACATGATCTTACAGGAGGGGACAATTAACAGGTGCGACCATGAGGCTTATGAGAGATTAATAAAAATGAAGGTCTGGAGCTGTGAGGGTCATTTGTGTGGGAGGGAAACTCCTCCATAAGAATGGGTTTCATGGTGACCGTGCCCATGATAGTGGCACGAGGTCCCTCTAACCTCCATCGATGAGGCTATCTAAAGGCTAAATGCCCTTTCAACTACCATAATTGGCTGCTTGCCACGGATGGGGGCGCAGCTGCTGCTACAGTGAGCCCACCTCTGGGAAAATCTCCCGGAGGCAGGATCATGTCAGGGAGCAGACCCACACCCCTGAGTCTGATTTATCCGCGCACACTCCGCTTCCAAAGGTTGGAAAGATCCCACTTCCATCCGGTCCGGCTGCATTCACACTCCCACAGTCAACGAACTTCATAACTGCTGGAGCACCATCAGCTCGAGGGTTTCAGCAGGTCTCATTCAGAGAGCCATCACAGAAACGACGGGCCTAATGGCCTCCTTCTGTGCCATAACAGCTCTGTGATTTTGTGCTTCCCACATGTTCAAAACAGCTTGCAAGGGATCAAACCAAAGAATCTTCACTGGGTATAGCGAATGCTGCGAGAAATATTTACAGCTCAGTGTAAATAAAAGAGAGGAAGGGGGAAATGAAAATAAACCAGGCGAGTGCAGAGATGACAAATGATATCATATAATTTTTATTTGTTTCCAGGATGTGAATGATGCTGGAAAATCTGTGTCAAGCTCCTTGGGACAGTTTATCATGGTAAAGGCAATCTAAGAGGTTGAATTTTGTATTTATTTCCCATCTCTAGTCCCCTGAGGAGATGGTGCTTCATAGCATTTGCCAGGCCTTTTCGTCGGGGGTTAAGGGGTGAAATTGGTCTATATGTCAGCAGCGCCAAATAGGCTTGTAGCGAATTGGAGGCCGCTTTTCCAACGTGCCTGATCATCTTTCCACCGGCAGTCACAGAACTGCTTTTAGCAGATTTGAAGTTAGAAATCTTGACAACGTTTTCCAAGTCAATGGAAAATAAAAAGCGGCACCAGTGCTGCCGATTCACAAGCAGCCTGTTTCTCCACAGAAATTTGGACTGAAGACACCTCTGGCTGAGACTAGTAGAGGTGGTAGGTTCACTGCCCTGAAGGCAGTTTACATCAGCCCAGTGGCTTTCATGATGGTTTTATTCCGGTGATAGCCCAAAAGTTGCCAGATTTACCGAATTCAACATCACAACTTGCCACAGTGAGACATCTGGATTGCCAGTCTGGCCCTGATAACTGATATACTAATCATACCCTCCATATAAATGTATATGAGAAGGTTCAAAGGCAACTGCAAATCGTTATACAACAGGGGCAAAGCTTATGGCCAGGATTTTGCAGCCCTGCTGCAGAGTGTCTCCCCCAAACCCGGCGAGCCATTTAAATCTCCATTCAGCTGGGCAGGGCCATAATATCCTGACAGGCGGGAGGGGCCATGAAGTCCTGGCCTATATATACAGAGGGTAAATAAATGCAGCAGGATTAAACCATTTGTGAAGTATAACGGTGTCCGAGGTGTTTATATTTTACTTTGTCAAAAGGTTTGGAATCCGTGATTCAATTCTGAATCTTTTCAATGGATTAATTTATTACGTGGACCGGACCCCTTATCCGGCATCCCAAAACCTGGAAAAACTTGAAAACCGGGACCCGCCCTAGAAAGTACAATCCCATCAGGCGTTGCTGTCTGTCATATCCAGGTCACAGCGCGCTGCTTCCCTGCTCTTTGTACCGTACTGTTTAAAAAGTGGAGGTTAGAAATAGTCCTTATTCTTTTGGTGGCTATGCAGGAATTGAATCATGCCTCAAAGTAGCGTTTTGTTTCTCGTATTTTGTGCAAATGCGAATGAAGGACCCAAAATCCGGAAAATCCCTGCATCAGGCACACATCAGTTTCTGGAATTTTGTACAATTGCAGCAGATTTAATCACTCCTCTGGTCAAAACAAAAAGTAGAATAACAGCAAGGCTCCTTTCTTGTTAATCATTGTTTACCGAAATCTATCCTTGGCATGTACATAGGTTCATAAATAGCCTCCCAGAAAATATTATTTCCTTGGATCATGGGCACCCAATCCTTGCCCAGTTTCCCTCACAATCTGAAGAAACTTAGCAAGTGCCAAGGAAGAATGAGTAATTTTACGCACTATGAATATGGCGCTGGCCCAAGTTTATTTCTGGTGCTGAGACCATGTGGGAACATGTATCATCTTTTTGGAAACAAGGTATGAGACTGTCTGATTCTTACTGAACCTTGAGCTCTTTGCTGACTAGTGTTTGCTCTGCCATTGACCAAGTTTTTCCAAACCTTAGTTCAGGGTTCAGCAACCTGTTTCACCTTAAGAGACTGTTATTTTTTTTTTTTAAATGCCTCAAATAAAAACTATTGGGAGCCTCAAGATGAAAATCTGACATCTCTAAACCAAATATTTAACAAATTGCCAAATGTCTCTGGCAGGAAGTATAATTTCTTACATAGTAAAGAAAGTATAAATACTGAGTTTTTATAGCTGTTTGTATCTGTTATTATATCATCCCTGTGGAAAACCAGGTATTGATCTTTTTATGTCTCACCTTATCTCAGCCAGAAAACATCAAATTAGAGAATCCAAAGTAAGAAAAGGCCATGTGGAGGAACAGGCCCATTACTTTGCCAGTCTACGTACTATTATTTTATCATGGTTTTCCCTTCCACATGAGAAGTTGATCCCTTACTTTCACAAACACTTGGGGATGAATTTTGCCTACCCCCCGCCAGCGGGTTTGGAAGACCCGTCACCTACCTGCCCCCCAGCCCCCAATCTGTCTGAAATTTTACTGGGGGGAAGGGGAGGCGTCGGGCAGCACCCCCACCCCCTCACCCCACTCCCCACTACCGCCACCCCCACACACACCCCCCCCCCCCCCCTGCCCCTTGAACCTATTGAGGCCCTTGAGTAGCCTTTTAATGTTCACTTGAGGGCCTCATCCCGCCGCTGCCAGTATTTTACCCACTTTGGCTATGTGGGCTGCTGCTGAGCTGTTGGGGGAACCCCTGAGCCCATCATAGTCACCACCCCCAAGGTCATCCTCCCCTTAAAACTTTTTTTTTTAAAAAATCATTCATAGGACGTGGGCATCACTGGCTGGGTCAGCATTTATTGCCCATCCCTAATTGCCCTTGAGAAGGTGGTGGTGAGCTGCCTTCTTGAGTCGCTGCAGTCCCTGTGGTACACCCACAGTGCTGTTAGGAAAGGATTTTAACCCAACAACAGTGAAGGAACGGCGATATATTTCCAAGTCAGGATGGTGAGTGACTTAGAGGGGAACTTCCAGGTGGTGGTGTTCCCATCTATCTGCTGCCCTTGTCCTTCTAGATAGTGTGGTCTTGGGTTCAGAAGGTGCTGTCAAAGGGTCCATGGTGAGTTCTTGCAGTGTATCTTGTAGATGGTACACACTGCTGCCACTGTGTGTAACTATTAGGAGAGATAAAGGGAAACCAGTAGATGTAGTATACCTGGATTTCCAAAAGGCATTCAATAAGGTGCCACACCAAAGGTTAATCAGTAACATAAGGGTTAATGGACTTGGGGTAATATATAAGCATAGATAAAGGATTGGTTAACGGACAGGAAGCAAAGCATGGGCATAAAAAAGGAAATTCTCAAGTTGGCAGGCTGTGATTTGTGGCGTGCCACTTGGATCAGTTCTGAGGCCTCAGCTATTTACAATCTATATTAATGACATAGACGAAGAGACAGAGAGTAATGTATCTAAGTTTGCTGATGATACAAAGCTAGGTGGAAATGCAATGTGAGGAGGACACAGAGTGGCTACAAAGAGATATAGGCAGGTTAATTGAGTGAGGAACAAGATGGCAGATGGAGTTTAGTGTGGGAAACTGTGAGGTAATTCACTTTGTTCATAAGAACAGAAAATTATATGTTTTAAAAGGTGTGAAACTTGTAAATGTTGATGTTCAGGGATACTTGGGTGTGCTCATACAAAGAACACAGAAAGTTAGCCTGCAGGTACAGCAAGCAATTAGGAAGGCAAAGGGCATGTTGGCCTTTATTGCAAGGCGATTGGAGTACAGGAATAAAGAAGTCTTGCTATAATTGCACAGGGCTTTGTTGAGAACACACTGGAGTTTTGTGTGCAGGAAGGGTATACTTGCATTGGAGGTGGTATAGCGAAGGTTCATTAGCTTGGTCTCTGGAATGAGAGGGTTGTCCCATGATGAGAGGCTGAGTAAATTGGGCCTATAATTCCTGGAGTTTAGAAGAATGAGAGGCAGCCCCAAAACAAGATTCTGAAGGGGCTTGACAGAGTAGACACTAAGAGGTTGTTTCACTGGTCGGGGAATCTAGAACACAGGGGAACACAGTCTCAGGATAAGGGGTTGATCTTTTAGGACTGAGATGAGGAGAAATTACTTCACTCAAAGGGTTGTGAATCTTTGGAATTCTCTACCACAGAGGGTTGTGGATGCTCCATTGTTGAATATATTTAATGCTGAGATAGATTTTTGGTCTCTCTGAGAATTAAGGGATATGGGAAGTGGGTGAGAAAATGGAGATGAAGCCCAAGATCAGCCATAACTGTATTGAATGGTGGAGCGGGTTCGACGGGCTGTTTGGTCTTCTCTGCTCCTACCTCTTGTGTTCTTGTGTTCTTATGCCAATGAAATTTAGCCAGCAGACCAAAGCACCAATCGTGCACTAACCCACTTGTTTCCTTTTAATCAGTTTACCCCTTCCATAGGTCTGAGTAGCAGCTCACTCTCTCCAGTGATTAAAGAGAGGGGAAAATCTGAGATTTTGGTAGATGCCAATTCTTATTATTACTTCGAGCAAATATAAGTTACCACAAATAGCAACAGAATTATGTGAACGCCTAAAGTAAATGTAAAGTCTATAAAATCTTAATACGCATCCACTATCCATTATCAATGGACCATGTTCACATGAGTTACTATTCAACGTATCTTAATTGTAGGACCCAAGAGATCATGACCTATATATAACGGGCAGATTATAAATAGCATCTGCCTCACTCACTGTTGTTTATGACTTGGCCATAAAGAGTGATGGGATTACCAAAAGATTAAATTGCTTTATATAACTACAGCTATATATAATAGATTGTTTGACAATTGTCACGGTAAAAATTTATATAAGTAGGACGGTGATACAGTTCATATTTATGCTGGGTTTTTTTATGCTTGACGGGTAAATATAAAAATTTTAGTTAAATAAAATAGATGCTAACATGAAAATAACTATTAGATTTAGGGTGAGTTGTCTGGATCTCCACATAATTCATTTCCAACCCACGATTGTGCTGAGTAATATTTTCAAAAATGTGTGCATAAAAATGAATATCCACAGTGCAACATGAAGCCAACTCCACTGCATCCTTGATCTGCCACAGTGGAGCTAATACAGTCCTACTGACTGGATAATACAGAATCCCCACAGCAATAGCTGCTCTGACTTCCGAATGCTTTGATTCTGTCCTTGCCTTTGTCCAATTCAACACCAACAACAACTTTCATTGCTTAAGCCTTTTATTGTAATAAAGCATCCCAAGCCACTTCACAGCAGTGATTGCCAAACAAAATTTGACACCCAGATGTTAGAGACAAGACATTAGGACAGGTGACTGAAAACTTGGCCAAAGTGTTAGGTCTTAAGGACAGAGAGGCGGAGAGGTTTGCGAAGAGAATCACAGAATTGTCCCCCCAGTGAGGGGGAAGTTTAGGAGCGGGCGCGTGGAGGTGTGCCTCCAATCGGCGCCCCCAATTGGGGGTGCGCCGCCATTTTACATGGGCGGGCAAATTAAGGCGCTATGCGCTCCCTGTGCCGGGGGGAGGTGGGGGTGGATTCCCTGAGCTGAGAGTGTATCTTTCGCTCATGCTAAGTGCTGCCTCAGGGAGATCGGCTCCACGCTAAAAAATCTGAAAAATAGAAAAAAAAAATTTCCCTGACATGTCCCCTCATGTGACACTGTCATGTGAGTTGGGACATGTCCATCACTTTCAAAGAAGTTTTTATTACATTTTTTAAAACCTACGTAAAACCTCATCTTGTCCGTGGATGAGGTTTGATGCTTTTTCTAATGCCCGCCAGGGTTCCCAGCCTGCCCACCAACCTTAAGGTTGGACGGGCAGGTCCATTAATTACTTTAGTGAGTTTGTCAATGGCCTCAATTGGCCATTGACAGGTTGGCGGCCACACAGCTAATTCGGCTGAGCTCCCGCCTACCTGAAAATTGAAATGGGGCGTGGTGACGTCAGGAGTTCCGCTCATTTTACGCGTCGGTGAGCGGGCCCCGCCCCCACTCACCAACTGGGAAATCCTGGCCATAGAGTTTAGATCCTAGGCAGCTGAATGCACAGCCACAACTGAAGGAATGGATAAAACTGGGGATGTGCAAGAGGCCGGAATTGGAGGAGTTCAGATATCTTCAAGGGTTAAGAGATGGAGGAGGTTACAGAGGTAGGGAGGGGTGAGGACATGGAGGGCTTTGAAAACAAAAATCAGAATATTAAAATTGAGGTGTTGTTGGACTGGGGGCCATTAATGTAGGTCAGTGAGCACAGGGGTGATGGGTGAACTGGGACTTGGTGTGAGTCAGGATACAGATAGTAGAGTCTTGGATGAGTTCAATTTTATGAAGTGGGCTTGGTGAGAGACCAGCAGGAGAGCATTGGAATTGTGGAGTCCAGAGGTAACAAAGGCAAAAATAAGGGTTTCAGCAGAAGATGAGCTGAGACAGGGCAGAGATGCACCCAGCAGCACTTAAATCCACAGCTCCTGCTGACACCATCATTGTTATCAGTCGGGACATTTGGAAAGAAAATATTGCTGGCAGATCTGATTCCTCGTTGCTAACAACTCTCAGGTATTTTCTTGTAGATAATTGAAAACACAAATAACTGAGATACAGATTCCTCATGTGGTACTGTCCATGAACAGGCATGGGCGGGAGTGCAACCGATCATCGCCACACGCGATTGGCTGGGCGCCACCATTTTATGTGGGCGGGGCCAATTAATGTCTGCCCAGCGTCACGTGCACCCGGAAGCGCTGAGCGCTCCCTGTGCGGGCGGGGGGCAGGAGGCTGAGTCAGGGCCTGTGCATGCGCATGAAAGAGCACAGAAATCTCCCTGAGGCACAGAGCTGCCTCAAGGAGGTTAGTTCGATTTTTAAAAATTTAAATAAAGGAAGGAAAAAATTTTTAAGACATGTCCCCTCATGTGACAGGGTCACATGAACTGGGACATGTCTATGAATTTTATTTACAATTCTTACTGAAGTTTAAAAGCCTTCATGAACCCTCATCCCGCCCGTGGATGAGGTTTCAGGATAAATGCGAAGGCCGCCTGGGCGCTTCGCCTGCCCCCCCGAGAACCTTATGGTTGGACGGGCAGCTCAGTTAATCACTTTAATTAGTTTTTAAGTGGCCTTAATAGGCCTTTGACAGTTTGTCGGGCGAGTAGGCGACTCCGCTGCGCGCCTGCTGAACTGAGGGTCATAAGGACGCACGATGACACCGGGAACGCACGGCCGATGTCACCATGTGTCATTTTACACGTTGGCGAGCGGGGCCCATCTCCGTGCACCGACCCGAAGATTCTGGCCTTGCTCCTAATAAAAACAGAGACCAAAGGGGAAACGGTGGATGATTCGAGGATCTACTAAAAATCATGAAATTGACTCCAGGAACACCTTTGTCACATCACTGTGTGTGACTAAAAGAATGTTATGCAGCTACAGCACTGGTTCTTTTCCCTTCCACCTCCACAAAGCGGCTTGGAATGTTTTTCCACATGAGCAGTATTATTAGCAGCGATGGCTCTGAGCCAGCAATTATCCAGGGGTCACGAATTCAAATCCCACCATGGTAAATGGAATTCACTAATGTGAGCTAGTACCAGAAAGGTCACCAGGAAAGCTGTTACGTTGTCACAAAACACTCAACTGGTTCATTAGTGCCCTTTAATGAATGGAACCTGTCACCCCATGCCCTTTCTAAGTGGTTGTATCTTAATACTCTCCAAAGTAATGCAGCAAGCCACTCAGCTGTGAAGCATCAATCTTTAGGAAGACCCAGCACCTTTGGTGGATGGGCAACAAATACAATCTAGCCAGCATTGCTCACATCTTAGAATACTTTTTTTTAAAAAAAATAAGCAAAAAGTGATGCTAAGTTGAATTGTATAACTGTTGAGTATCTACCTTTGACCCTGAAGGTGTTGAAGAGAATCCATGACTTGGTTGGGGAAATGTCCTCAATTGAGATTGATTGCTATCTGATGGAAGGTCTGAAAGATAATGGACAACAACATGAAGCAAAATTAGGGATGCTCTTCAAGTTACCAGACAGGCATAAAATGCTAGTCTGGATCCAGAATTGTATAGCGGTAAGCTTATGAACAATATAAGACTATTTTTTTTCATTGCACGAATTAACTGAAACAAGACCAATTGCAGTGGTACAGAGTTATGGGATGCGCTTCCTGCATGGTAACCCCAAACTGCTAACTCCCCCTCTCCCATCATGAGCAGGCTTCGGTAGAGACCAATCAGTCCTCCACAGGGAAAGAGGGAGGAAACTTGATGGGAGCATCCACATTGACATGTTTAAATGAACACTAGGTAGGTTTAAATTGTCAATGGAGATCCATGCAGCATCATACTCAACCACAGTAAGACTACCTGCACCAGGTGTTCCCTAAGCTTGGAGTTTATACTGAAAATGTAACATCCCTTATATTGCCATTTAGCTAGATAATTTCAACACTGTACAAACATGGGTTATTGAATTACAGATGGGTAACTTAATGGAGACTGTCTTGCTACACTGGAACTCACTCTTTCCACCCAATCCACTTACAATTGATAAAATGTTTTCCACATTTTTCTCCAGCATAAACATTGTTATTGAGGGCTTATTTCTAAATTCAACATGAAACTATAATTAACACTAGCCAGTTGGGCACAGTTAACATTACATGCACTGTAAATTGTGTTTAACTTTGTCTGATGACACATCATTTCATTTCTTTCTGCACCAAAGGAGCATAATAGATTTAGATTGATTACCGGAAGGATTCAAAACCATACTGGCTCCACATGAGTTGACACCTCCATTTGTTGATCTTGTAAAGTTAGTTGACCCAGTGCCTGAACTAGGATTAAAATCAGAATGCACAATAAAAAATAAAGCAGGAACGGCACAGACAAAATAGCAGAAGCGCATAGATCCACTAAGATAACTTCTTCACTGGCCCAGTTATCTCAGAAACTGAATTTCATGGGCCTGGATTTTTCGTTTGTTGGGCGTGTGCAATCGGCGGGCCCAGAATCGGACGGGAAATGGGCCTCTGGCTGCGATTTCACGCTGGCTGGCCAATTAACGTGTGCTGAAATGCTCAGCGCTGCCAGAGTGGGGGCGGGAGGAGGGTGGGTACTGACATCACCGTGGGTACTAGTGAGCACTTCCAGTGATCACCCTGAAAGCAGACAGCTGCCTCAGGGAGCTGCAGACCCCCACAGAATAAACAAAACAACAAAAATGCTGCAAAATATGTCCATGCAGCACAATCAAGCACCTGAAAGCAAACCTCATAAAGAAACAGTCCCAGGTATCTCTTTTTAGTTTATTTCCCCATGGGGATTTCATCCCGCCCTGGATCGAAATTCAAGCAAAAATGTGAATGCAGCCTGGGAGAATGGCCTGTCTGCCAACTGTAAATGTGGAACGTGCCACGTAAAATCGCTGTTAATTGCATCATTAATGGGCTTAATCGCCCACTTCATTGTCGGTGGGCGCGCACAGCAGTTGGAAGCGAAACATCACACGAGTGCGTGATGACGTTGGGACGGACGCTCGCCCGGCGCCATCTCGTGCTATTTCACGTCCGTTTGGGTTGGGTGTGTGCCCGCCCACGGGATGTAAAATTCTGGCCCTGTATTTGCTGGGGAGGAACAGGGGCTTTCCTGCTCTGCCATAAGGAAGGTGCATATGGACAAAATGTAGTTATTACCCTTTAACAACAATAACGATAACCAATTGTTGTAAAGCGCTTTGAGGAGCTCTAAGGATGTAATGGCTATTACAGAAAGGCAACTATTTTTATTACTGCTTATGTTCAGGAATTGATGACATTTATAGAACTGAAATTTTTCATCCTTATATCATTCAGTTAGATATTTCTGTGTAAATCTAAAATCTAACATTTTTGGATAAACTGGAGGGACAATTTACCAGTACAATGTGCTGCAGTACAACTGGTTATGCCTCATAATTTATGTCAGGGCTACATGGTGATCATGGAGGCTTTTCTAGAACAGCTTTGAACTGCGTTGATGGGCCTAATTATCTATGTTTCAAGCAAATCCATTACTGTGTCTTGGTGCCTAGTGAAGATACAGAACTGCCAGAAACTCCCCACACAACACATTCCTAATCATGATATTATAGAGAGCTTAGAGCAACAAAATATGCCTCAAAAAAGTTGCCGAATGGTTTTGAAGTTCTTCTCCCAAAAAAAGGGAAGGAACATCAGAAGGCAAGTAACTAAAACCCATTATTAGTAATGTCTCATTGAGTTATGAAACTCAGGCAGCAAATTGGGAATAGGTTACCAAGCCAACTTTTGAAAGTGGTGGAAAAACAATAGATAAGTAATAGAGTCATAATGGCACAGAAGGAGGCCATTCTGCCCATTGACTCTATACCAGCTCTCTGTACAGCAATCCAGTCAGTCCCATTCCCCTGTTCTATCCCCAAAACCCTGTAAGTTTATTTCCCTCAAGTGCCCATCAAATTTCCTTTTGCAATGATTCATCGTCTCTACTTCCACAACCCTTGTAAGTAGTGAGTTCCAAGTCATTACCACTCTCTGCATAAAAAACTTCTTCCTCATATCCCCTCCCCTGCATTTCTTGCCTAAAATCTTAAATCTAGTCCTTGTACCATCAGCTAATAGGAATAGCTTTTCTTTGTCTACCTTATCTAAACCTGTCATAATCTTGTACACCTCTATCGAATCTCCCCTCAATCTCCTTTGCTCTAAGGAGAACAAACCAGCTTCTCCAACCTAACTTTGTACCTAAAATCCCTTGTCCCTGGACCATTCTGGTAACTTTCCTCTGCATCCTCTCAAGGAACCTCACATCCTTCCTAAAGTGTAGTAAGCAGAACTGGATGCAATGCTCCAGTTGGGGCCTGACCAGAGTCTTATTTAGGTTCAATTTAGCTTATCTGCTTTTGTACTCAATATCCCATATCTCTTGCTAACTGCTCTCTCAATATGTCCTTCCACCTTCAAAGACATATGAACCCCAGGTCCCTCTGTCCCTGTAACTCTTTAGAACTGTGCCATTTGTCCATATTGCCTCTCCCTATCCTTTCTGCCAAATTGCATCCCCTCACAGTTCTCAGTGCGAGATTCCATCTGCCACTTGTCTGCCCATTCTGCTAGCCTATCTGTGTCCTGTTGCAGTCCACTGGTATCATCCTCAGCGTCTGTCGCCCCTCCAAGTTTGGTATCATCGACCAATTTTGAAGCTCTCCTCTGAGGGATAAATGATAAAAAAACTTGCGTTTGCAGTCACACATGAACAAAACACCCTGGAGCAGGAAACTATGCAAACAAACTTCTCAAACACAGTGCTAAAGGAATCACAGAGCATTGTTTCCTGATAATCTGGGTGTGGTGTTGTGCAGAATGACTAACGCAAGCAGCATTTCTAGGATGAACACAAACCAAAAGCTCATCATAGCGAAGAGAGAACTGAAGGATAATCTAAAATTTGAACTCGTGGAGAACTGTTCTTGGGTATCTGATCATGAGTCAGTGTGGATCACAAGAAAAATATAATTATTCACGACCCACAGAGGAAGCTAATATAAATGGATTACTTACTTTCCTGAGAAGACAGTACAGTTTTGGATGTGGTGCTTTCCATTCACGTGATGTTCCCAATCCTGCCAATGGAAAGGAGAAGCAAATACATAAGATTGCTGATTATACATTTCTATGTGGGATCTCGAATGCACTGCCTGAGAGTGTGGGGGAGGCAAGTTCAACTGAAGCATTCAGGAGGGAATTGGACTGTTACCTGAAAAGGAAGAATGTGGAGGGCTACAGGGAGAAGGTGGTGGAGTGGCACTAAGTAAATTGCCCCGATGGAGAGCCGGCACAGACATGATGGGCCGAATGGCCTCCTTCTGTGCTGTAACAATTCTGTGATTCATTGCCTAAAATGTGACCCAACTTTGGCTTTCTTTTACCGGAGAAACACTAGACTAATTTTCCACTCCAACCATTGTCTGGGACAATTAGAGTGGAGCAGGCCAGGTACGCACTCTGCTGGGGCCAAGAGATCAGCATGCAAACTTCCCCACGGGGACAATCCACCTATTTCATACACATATTGGATGCACCGTTAGGTATAGGCCCACACAGCAAAGAGGGAAACATGGGCAGATGCAAAATGGCAGGAATAGGCTACACAGCATTCCTCTATTACTAAAGCAAAGTTACATTACTTTACAGTTTGTGGGCTTGGCTTTACTCACAGGAGTAAAAACCGTCAGCTGTGCTGGCATAAGATGTAATTACCATGTCCAGTGGCAGCATTAAAGGGACTGGTGCTGGAATAGTGTCAGGGCATAAGCCACTGTGGAATTCCGGAGGTTTGTCCTGTTTTGGAAACAACAAAAGGATTACAGCTTTTGCTGCTTTTTTGGGACAATTAAGGTGGCCAGCACCTGAATGAAGGCTGCAAGGCAAGGCTGGTGAGGTCACAATGGACGAAGGTGACATTTCGGAGGTGGGAGTAGGTGCATTGGACAACGGTCTGGTCATGGGTTTTGAGCACAGCCATTAATGGGTTAATCGGAACAGGGCACCCAGGAACAGGGATTGAATAGGAGACGAGGTCTGGAATTAAAATGGCAGTTGGCTGTCACACATACCACAGAGGGTGCCCAGGTAGCATTGATATATTTTCATTGTCTCCACTTATTCTAACCTCTTTTTGTCTTTTTACCTCTCTCTCATTTTCTATATTGAATTTTGAGGTGGGAGTAGGTGCACTGGACAATGGTGTGGTCATGGGTTTTGTTACACAGCCTGGGCAAGGGTTTTAATCCCTTGTACATACTGTTCACTATTGTCAATAAACTCCCAAGAATGTCTCCCTGCCTGAGGCTCCTTGTTCTGATGAGCAGTGTTCATGTCACTCAGATGTGAAACCTTTCTGCACAAGATAAAGGCAGGTGTCTCAGTCCAGGGCCTCTTCCCTGTGCTTTGTGCAGCCTTCAGACCAAAGTGATGGTCCAGCCTCACACTCCCTGGACACATTACTGATACCTGCACCTCGATGGTGCTGGTCATTGCTGCCAGAATGTAGTGGGCAGGCGTCACAGAGTTCCATCATTCTCTTTGTGTGCTCTCAGCACCTTTAAGGTGGATCTGACACCCATCTCTTCAGCATCTGTGCTCCTGAAGGGCTCAGGTGCTGAAGGTAGACAAAGGATCAGATTCTTCTAAGATTTCATGGCTGTGTCTCTATGATATGATCCTGATCACAGAGCGCAAGCGAGCTGCCCTCGGCCAGACAGGAGTCAGACATTCTCAGAGGGTATGTGAAGATTTATGGAGCGTCCTCACTGCATGTTGTCATTGTCATCCTCCTGTAATTGAGCGATTATTAGGGCCTCCACTGCGTCTCCATGACAAGAGCATTATCACAGAGGGTATGTGCACTGCCATAAGCCAGACTGGAGTCAACTGTTCACAGATACAATGTGAGGATCTATGGAGTCACCTCACTGCATGTCGTCATCATCCTCCACAAATCTAGCAGCTATGAGGGCCTCCCAAGTGCCTGTCTTGTCTGGCCAGTGGGTGGATCTCATCCCTGTCACCATCGCCTCCAAGGACCTCCTCACCCTCATCCCCGTGGGCGTCCTCCTCATTGGAGGAAACGTGCAGCTCCTCCATCTCCTCCACTTCGGCCAGCTCCTCACCCCGTTGCAGCGCCAGGTTGTAAAGGGCGCAGCAGACGACAACAACGCGTGTCACCCTCTGCGGACTGTGTTGCAGGGCTCCACCAGACCGGTCCAGGCACCGGAACCTCATCTCCAGCATCCCGATGGTCTGCTCCACCAAGTTGTGAGCTGCAACATGAGCCTCATTATACCGTTGCTCTGCTGCAGTCTGAGGCTGCCACACGGGTGTCATCAATCACGGCCTCTGTGAGTGGCCCTTGTCCCCGAGGAGCCATCCCTGCAGCTTCTGTGGACCCTGGAAGACGTCAGGGATCTGTGACCGACTGAGGATGTAGGAGTCGTGCACACTCCCTGGAAACCGTGCGCAGACCTGCAGGATGCATTTGTGGTGGTCACACACCAGCTGCACATTCAGCGAATGGAACACCTTATGTTTGATGGGATTCACCGTGTGTTGTGACGGAGATCTGAGTGCCACATGAGTGCAGTTGATCCCACAGAGGTCACCTGTGCAGCCTTGAAAGGAGCCACTGGTGTAGAAATTGAGCGCCGCAGTCACTTTCATGGCCACTGGCAGCGGATACCCTCCACGTCCCCGTGGCGCCAAATCCAGCAGCAGCTGGCAGATGTGACCGACCAGTTCCCTAGACATGTACAGTCTTCGGCAACAATGGTTCTCGGTCATCTGCAGGAATGACAGGCGGCGTCTATAGACCCTGGGTGTTGCTAGGCAATGACCAGCGGTGGCTCGCTGTGGCTCTTCAGCTGCGTGTGCAAAACCCCAGCCACCACTTCTTCCTGAGGTTGCTGCTTCTGCCTCTGTGCAGCCAGGAGCCTCAGTCACTCTCTGCTCCATCACCTTCGCTCTCTGTATTCCACGAGGCATACAGCAAGTTCACCAGGCTCCATGATCCTGATGTACTCCTCCTGCAGGATGAAAGAGAGACGTGGTTAGCTTGGGTGTACTAAGAACCTGCCCTGGTTAAATCTGAAGGCCCCTTAACACATCCCGGAGAGTGCTGGCCACCACTCGGATGGCCAGAGATTAGTGCGCTGCATGGCTGCCCGAAACCCCACCCACCTCCGCCCCACTCCACCTGACCGATTATCAGCAGCTTTGCCCACTGGACTGCAGGCTGTGCCCTCAGCTCAGGCACAGGCATTCTCCTAACCCGCACTGCAAGTCTGCCCTGTTAGCTTGAACCATGGGGGAGACTGGTCCAAACCGGGATGATGACATTGCCTCCAGCAGTGACTGCTCCATGGCCCAGCTTTAGCGAGGAGATTGTACAACGTGCCCAGTCATCCAACTGTCCTGCAGTCCACTAAAATGCTCATTACTTTGCAATCTGTGCCGGGTTGGGGGTGGGGGGTGAAAAGCTCTGGAGCACTTGGTGGCTCTTTGATGCCTCTGCATTGCTTGAGTGGGCAGATAAGCTGGAAGCCCGACTCCAATCATATCCATGTGGCTGCGCCTGAACTGTCTCAGCAGCAGAGGAACAGTCACTTTTTACAAGTTTCCCTAATGCGTGGCCACTTCCCTCACCCACCCTAACCCCAACCCCCAACGTTTGTGTGCTGTATTCAATAGCAGGCCTGTGCCCCCCACCCCGCCACAAGTCCCCTCAATGGCAGGGCTTCCCTTAACCCCAATCCCCCAATGCCACACAATCTTGAAGTCCAACAGGCGACTCTGGCCATTGCTGCACAACATTACTGTGTACTCACCTCCGAGTTCCCTTCAAAGTGCAGGCTGCCAAGTGCACGTCTCTTATGTGCTGTTGTGAAACATGTCGACATACTTTCCCGCCAATGTGGATGGACGATCTAGCAAGGGTGGACGATTCCAGCAGGCTGGCCTGATAACGATATGCTGATGTATTACAATGAGGTTCCCAACGTCCATTGGCAGGAAAACCGATCGCGCACTGGTTTCCTGCCCATTGTAAAACCAATAGCGCCATATTGTCCGCTCATGCCACCGATCACACCCAACGCCAGCGGGCATGGAAAATTCTGCCTATACAGTTATGATCACACAGAAGGAGGCCTTTCAGCCAACTGAGTCCATCCCTGCTCTATGTAGAACCTTCCATTCATTCCCCACCTATCCCCATTTCCCTACAAGTTTATTTCCCTTAATTGCCTATCCAGTTTCCTTTTGAAATCATTCATCATCTCTGCTTTCAGAGCCTTCATAGGCAGTGAGTTCCAGTTCGTTACCACTTGTTGCATCAAAACGCTCTTCCTTACATCTCCCTTGTATCTCTTGCTCTAAATCTTAGATCTGTGTCCCCTCTTCCTTGTATCATCAGCTAAGGGGGATAGATTTTCTTTATCGACATTATCTAAACTGGTCATAATTTTGTATATCAATATCAGACCTCCTCTCAACCTCTACGCTTGATGACACTTTAAAATAGTTAATCGTCCATGAAACATGAGATTCTAGGAACATGAAAAGAGCAACATAAGAGCAGTCACTGTGTGACCTTTCACACATTTTTGTTGTGAAAGGTCACACCGTGACTGATAAGGTAATGTCATCAGAAGAGAAGCTCACAGAGATGCCAAAATAAGTGTTTCCACTTTGTCAGTTGAGGAGAGGGTAGGGCTCTATATTGATTCTCCCTGTGCTCAAGTAGCCTGTAACGCTTACTGTGTAGACTTACACATGAAGAACAATCACTTGGGGAAGATAGCAGAACCCGACTCCATGGTGAAACCGTACCTTAGCTAGAGAGGAAGAGAGGAATAAACTTGTCAGAAGGGAGCAAGAGTAAAAGTTAGTTACTTTATAACAAGAGGAACTGAGCAGCGAGGTGTTCACAACTAGTAAATAATGGGTTTAAATATCTTCCGCTTATTTAATGCTTTTTCACCATTCCTGACTCCCAGATAATTCAGCATCCTCGACTCTCACGGGCAGAAGAGGCCATCTATATTCAACAAATTTGCAATTGTAGTAATAGAAAAGAAAAGTTGCCGCACATTTTATAAAATTAAAGCAAGTAACAGTCAGGACATTACATCTCACCAAGCAGAAAAGTGTCAGATGAGATTTGAAGTTGAAAGATGCAGATTTAATGCCTTCTACATCAACATAAATACATTTCTAAACTGTGACTTCAGCAACAACTTGAATGAACAATGTCTTGTTCCACATTTGCCTACATAAAAATTACATACACTTCAATAATGGATTCATATGTGAACTCTGAGAGATGTGAGAAAACTTCCTCTACGTATCTGTGATCTTTCCAATTACAGTTTACCTTGTGCAAATAAGAGAAAGTTCCAGCTTTACTGTAATCTATGGATTTATTTTGTGATGACTACTATACGTTAGAAGACAGTTATGTTTTAAACTGTCTCTTTTAATTCAAGATACAATGGAACAGTGGAGGGGGACATGTGACTCTGATTAAATCTGTCCAGTGATAAGCATATGAGATCTGGCTGCCATGGGGGCAGGAGGCCCAGAGCAAGTCCTGTGGAAACTCAAATGCTGGGTTTAACACCTGTGCACAAAGGAATAGTAGCTGTTCTTGCTGCTTGCAGATTTATTGACTCAGAGAACCTGACAGAAAGAACGAGTCCCAGAGAGAGACACAGGGAAACAGCAGTCGCTGTGAGCGGCAGGGAAGAAAGGCTGTTCTCTGTTAACCACCAGGCAAGATGCTGGCTTGAGGCCCAATCTCTTGTCAAAGAGACAGGACCTAGGGGGATTTAAGGACACTGAAAATTCGCCCTCGCATGGCTGGGAGAAGGAGTCACCGGATTAGACCTTGCTGCTGGAAATTGGTTTGTAGATTCTCAGAAGACAGTTGAAAAATTAGGGGTCTCCCATTTAAGACTGAGATGTGGAGAATTTTTTTTTCTCTCAGAAGTTCATTAATATGCAGAATTCTGTTCCCAAGAGAGCAGTGGAGGCTGGGCCATTGAAAATTTTAAGGCTGAGTTAAATTCCTAATTAACAAGGGAGTCAAAGATTATGGGGGTTGACAGAAAAGTAGAGTTGAGGTCACAATTAGATCAGCCCTGATCTTATCAAATGGCAGAGCAGGCTCGAGAACCCGAAAGGCCTACTCCTGCTCCTAATTCGTATGTTTGTATGTATAAAACTGAGGGAAACTACTTTTGTCATACACTGGACATTATGACACAGCGAAACGTGGAGAAGGGAGCCTGTTGGAAGTTGGGAATAACGTTGGACTGGTTCCTGTAAAGACTACAAAATCTGTGGTGCATGTGCTATAAACGGCATGTGGTTTTCGGTAATGTTAGAAAGTTAAGGGTTAAGTTAAGTTAAAGGTTCTTGTGTTAGTTGAGAATTTTGTTGCCTACCAAGTAATGTTTAGTCGATGCTGCTTTTAGTTTATTTGTTACAATAGGAGTCTTAAAAAGCGAAATCTTGTTGTGCAATCCTTTGAGTTGGTCACAGGGAATTCAAATCTCTTTTTACAAGTTATCAGTCTCTACGGGGATCGTAACAATTTTAATTGCCAGCAGAGGACAAAGGACAAAGGTCAGAGTTATTCAGTACATTTACTAAAATCAAATAAAGGATCGAATAGATGGAAAGCAGGGCAAACTATTAGGACTGCTTGCTTTCAAAGCCACATTTATACACATTCAGTTCCAGTTATAAGGCTCCTTTTCCAGATATTTGGAAATCTTTCGTGAAATCAGATTACTTGTTTCAAATAATTTGAAGTCAAAATAACTTTACATCAATAAGAATAATGCTATATTTTCAGTGCTTCGTCCAATTAAAGTTATGACATCCCTTTTTCTCAATCAAATCACAACCTTTAACCAGTAGAAATATGATTAAGATATTCAGAAATAATGCCATGTAAATACTGTACCTTTAAGAGCAGGTCAGAGCTGGGAATTATGCAGTGAGTATCTCACCTCCTGACCCCCCCAAAGCCTGTCCACCATCTACAAGGCACAAGTCAAGAGTGTGATGGAATACTCCCTACTTGCTTGGATGAGTGCAGCTCCAACAACACTCAAGAAGCTCGACGCCATCTACAACAAAGCAGCTTCCTTGATTGGCACCCTGTCCACCACCTTCAACATTCAGGCCCTCGATGTACAGTGGAAGCAGTGTGTACAGTTCATGAGATGCACTGCAGCAACTCACCAAGGCTCCTTCAACAGCACCTTCCAAACCCGCCACCTTTACTACAAAGAAGAACAAGCACAGCAGATACATGGGAACACCGCCACCTCCAGCCATACACCATCCTAACTTGGAACTATATCACCGTTCCTTCACTGTTGCTGGGTCAAAACCCTGGAGCTCCCTCCGTAACAGCACTGTGGGTGTACCTACACCACATGGACTGCAGTGGTTCAAGAAGGCAGCTCACCACCACCTTCTCAAGAGCAACTAGGGATGAGCAATAAATGCTGGCCCGGCCAGTGATGCCCACATCCCATAAAATAATAAAAAATACACAGTGACCCTACTTCTGAAATTGTTTTGGGCAAAATCTTAACATTGGCTAATTGACTGACCATTTATCTTATTTGAGTTTTGATGATGGAGGAGGGTGAATTTAATTACTACTTAGGGCATTTAACAGTTAGAAATCAGCTGGAAAATTCTGGAAAACTATGGTAGTTGATAAATTGGTCATTAACAATGTGGCTCACTTACTTTAATGATGTTGTAAAATCATAAACACAGAAATTAAGCAAATGGATAGAGTGAAAGCTGATTTGGGCATGTGTGGTTTTTGGTGAGGGGGTGAGACACAGTAATCATATATGGACCCAGGATGGAGTGAGGTTTCGTGATTCCTTCTGTTCTCATATTAGCCATTTAGTTTCTATTGCTCTGTGTACATACGAGATAACAAGCCTTCCAGAAGTAGTCAATATGTGAACATTTATCAACAGACTTTGTGACAACATAAGGCTAGTCAACATCACTGAGACGAAGCCACACCTCTTCAGTTATATATATTTAGCAGCAGAATTTAATCTGGCTGCTCTAGAAAACAACATGATCAATTTTATTTAAAGTAGGAGCACTGAGGCCTGCATACACAGCAAATTAATTATGTTGTTACTTTTATAACCGATGGTTCTGATCTTGATGAATATTAAAATATGTTTTATGCTGGAGCCATGAGACAAAGGCATAAACAAACAAATATTTTCAGATTTAATAAACTTTGGGAACCTGAGAAACACTGGACTAGCCCACCTCCTTAATTCAGTCCTACTTTTCCACTTTCTCATCCTACTCCGCTTTTCTACGTTCAGAACTCAAAGTTTTACTTCAATTTACTTCAGTGATTTAGTTCGATGACCTTCTTAGGTTCTACCTGACTTCTCTTATTCTTAACTCTGCAGTTTTTAACTTGTGACACCAGATATTTGAGCACGAGCAATTCACTTGATTCACCTTGCCAGTTTGTTTCCTAAACCTATTCCAACATAAACTATCCATTGTACCCAATAAATATTCAAATGTAAATTCATTACAGTTTTAATGAACAATTAAAGAACTTTCTCCACAAATGTTTCTCACTACCAGAGAAACTCTTGTTCATTATTTAAAAGCAGCTATCCCTCGAGGTGTAGTAGAAACCTAAAACCTTAGTTGTTCCTGTGCTGCTGGGGAAGTGGGAGAACATTACCTGAAGGACAACAGAGCGGCATTAATGCTCAAGTGAGGGAGGTCAAATATTCCACATTATGCTTGATAATCTTGCAGATCAGAGAGTATTTATGCTGAAGTGTGCAGATTAAAGAACAAGGATGTAAACCATTGTGCTGTTAATTGTACATGTTTGTAAATGGACACTCTTCAAAAGTAAAATGCTCCTGAGCAGCATACACTCTACTCAAATTAGTTCAGAATACTAAGAATATACCCATGGGAATGAAACACACTTTAACTAAAGCTTAACATCTGTCATTAAGAAAAAGTTGAGTCTATTATAAAGGATGTAATAGCAAAACATTTAGAAATGCATAATTTAATCAAGCAGAATCAGCATGGCTTCATGAAGGGGAAATCATGCCTGACAAATTTATTAAAATTCTTTGAGGAGGTAACAAGCAGGATAGATAAAGGGGAGCCAGTAGATGTAATATATTTGGATTTCCAAAAGGCTTTCGATCAGGTACCGCACATAAGGCCACTTAATAAGATAAGAGCCCATGGTGTTGGGGTAGTATATTAGCATGGATAACTAATAGAAGACAGAGAGTTGGGATAAGGGGGGGCATTTTCAGGATGGCAACCTGTAACTAGTGGAGTGCCACAGGGATCAGTGCTGGGGCCACAATTATTTACAATATATATTAATGACTTAGATGAGGGAAGTGAATGTACTATCGCCAAGTTTGCGGATGACACAAAAATAGATGGGAAGGCAAGCGATGGGGATGACACAAAGAGTCTACAGAGGGATATAAACAGGTTAATTGAGTGGGCAAAAAACTTGGCAGATGGAATATAATGTGGGAAAATGTGAGGTTATACACATTGGCAGGAAGGATAAGGAGCTGAATATTATTTAAATTGAGAAAGACCGCAGAAAGCTGCAGCACAGAGGGATTTGGGGGGCCTCATGCATGAATCACAAAAAGCTAGCATACAAGTTCAGTAGGTAATAGGGAAGGAAAATGGAATGTCGGCCTTTATTTCAAAGGGAATGGCGTATAAAAATAGGGAAGTCTTGCTAAAACTATACAAGGCACTAGTTAGACCACACCTAGAATATTGTGAACAGTTTTGGTCCCCTTATCTAAGGAAAGATATACTGGCATTGGAGGCAGTCCAGAGAAGGTTCACTAGGTTGATCCCAGGGATGGAGGGATTTTCTTATGAGGCGAGGTTGAGTAGGTTGGGCCTGTACTCATTGGAATTTAGAAGAATGAGAGGTGACCTTATTAAAATATATAAGATTCTTAGGGGGCTTGACAGGGTAGATGCTGAGAGGTTATTTCTCCTTGCGGGAGAGTCTAGGACTAAAGGGCATAATCTCAGAGTAAGAGGTCACCCACTTAAGGTAGAGATGAGGAGGAATTTCTTCTCTCAGAGGGTAGTCAATCTGTGGAATTCTTTACCGCAGAGGGCTGTAGAGGCTGGGTCGTTAAGTATATTCAAGGCTGAGATAGACAGATTTTTAATCAGTAAGGGAATCGAGGGTTATGGGGAAAAGGTAGGAAAGTGGAGTAGAGGATTATCAGATCAGCCATAATCTCATTGAATGGTGGAGCAGACTCGATAGAGCGAATGGCCTACTTCTGCTCCTACGTCTTAAAGCTACACACTCCATGTACCACCCACTGATTGTTCTGGGCCACCTCCATCATGTGTAACAACATTTGCTATAGTCATTCTAGAAAACCCACCTTTAGGTTAAAGACTTTCTTGTCACATATTGAGCAGATGTGGGGCAGCTGTGATGGTACTAAGCCATGGAAGTCATTAAGTTCATGAGGTTGGAAATGCCTTTCTGGTAGATGAAGGTGAAAGGCGCTGTGTAACTGTTTGTCACTTTGATTGAACTGGGGGCCTGGGAAGTTCTGGTTATTGTTGTTGAACCTGTTGAAAGGAGGTGGGCATCCAATGTTGACCTTCCCTTCAGATGTTGGCTCCTCTGGATTATAGAGTTCGTTTCTCATCTGCAGATGTTGATTTTTTGATGACCACATATTGTGTGACTGAGCTGCAAACTCAGGCCTATTGGGTTGCAAGAACTGTGAGGAACTTTGCCACTGATCAGACGCCCATGTTCCCTGATTCTGTGAACTCCCAGTTGGGTTGACGTGATGAAGGCCCTCGGGTTTCTGTGGGAAGCCACAAGTGTTCATTTCTCCCGAATAACTCGGTGCCTGCATTCTACACATCGGCTGCCCTTGAGAATTCTGGAAATCTTGCTGAAAACCGGTATGTGGCTGGTTCAAAATATGCTGTCCTTTGACCTGATTCCCTGAAGCAAGATTAGCAGAAAGTACATTGGACATATCTCCACTGCAACCAAACTGCTGAAATCCCTGGGCGCAGAGCACCTCATCGTGCATGTATGTGTGGTTAGTAGGAATATTGGTCCTATTGGAAAAGTCTCCAGGATAGTCTGAAAATCCACCAGGAGGGTGTGATGAGATAGCTTTGTTCAAATGCAAAACTGCAGTCGAATGTGCGGATGGCTGCGGTACCATACCCGCAAAAGGATTCAGTCCAAGTGGGCCTGTGTTTTGAGGTTGTAAGTTTGCACCTTGGCTGATGCCTCCTGCCACCATAGGAGGTAATCCCGGGTTTTGCGAAGGATAAGGTAGTCCACTAGGTGGCATACCGGGGCCTGAAATACCAGGCCCAAGCTGTGCGGCTCCTGGTTGTCCATGAGTAGCATTGATCAGTGAGGGAGTCCTTAATGTGTTAAACAGAGGCTGGGACATAGCCACGTTGCTGAGGACCTGGCTCAGGACAGTCGCAGCGGCTGTATTATTGTTCACAGCTGACTGAGCAAATTTCAATCGCTGCAGAGTGAGCTGAGCTTGGAGCTGAGCGAGCTGGACACTGGCGGCAGATGGCAGGATAGGGTGTGGAGTCCCTCCACTCAATTGGGTGATGGAAAAAGGATTCTTATCCACGGTCTTCGCAGAACTGCAATCAAAAGGCAATTCAATTAGCAACAACAAAAAAAAAAGACAACTCAGTCTAGATTAGAGCAGCATCTCAGGCCAAGCTGGATCCCGAGAGTCATTACTGTGCACTCTAGGACCACAAAGTATCACATAAATCAAAGGCCTTGTAAAGCTCTTCCCTTTCAAAGGAAACACTGTCAACCCAGTTTGTTACAGAAGATGCAGTTTACAGGCACATGGGCAGCTCATTCAGGCAACAGAAGTGTCAACCACAGTGTATTGTCCTATATCAAACTAACAATACATCTGACATTAATCACCTTGGGAAAAACAAAATACTGCAGATGCTGGAAATCTGAAATAAAAACAGAAAATGCTGGAAAAACTCAGCAGGTCTGACAGCATCTGTGGAGAGAGAAACAGAGTTAATGTTTCGAGTCCGTATGACTCTTCTTCAGAACCAAAGAGAAGTAGAAATGTGAGGAAATTTATACCGTTTAAGGGGGTGGTGCAGCAGGTGGAGCTGGATAGAAGGCCAGCGATAGGTGGGGGCTAAGGAGAGATTGACAAAGATGTCATGAACAAAAATACAAAGCGAGTGTTAATGGTAGTGGTACTGGCTAAAGAAGGTGCTGATAGTGGCATAAAGGTAAGGAAGCAGAATGTGTTAATAGCAGAACAAGGGTAAGCACTCTGTGAAAGAATAATATGGAACATGGGATGGGAGGGTCCAGTAGTTGGGGAAAAAGGATAGAAAAAGTGATAAAGAAGGAGATAAGAAAGGGGATAAAACAATGAATAAATGAATAAAGAATGAAAATAAGTGGATAGAAAATAAAAATAAATTTTAAAACAAGGGATTTAAAAAGGGGTGAAAATAGAAGGGTGAGTTCATGATCTGAAGTTGTTGAACTCAATGTTAAGTCTGGAAGGCTGTAAAGTGCCTAGTCGGAAGATGAGGTGCTGTTCCTCCAGTTTGCGTTGAGCTTCACTGGAACAATGCAGCAGGCCAAGGATGGACATGTGGGCATGTGAGCAGGGTGGATGTTGAAATGGCAAGCGACAGGGAGGTCTGGGTCATGCTTGCGGACAGACCGAAGGTGTTCCGCAAAGCGGTTACCCAGTCTGTGTTTGGTCTCTCCAATGTAGAGGAAACCACATTGAGAGCAGTGAATGCAGTAGACTAAATTGAGGGAAGTGCAAGTGAAATGCTGCTTCACTTGAGTGTTCAGTGGACGCTAAGGAAGAAGGAGGTGAAGGGGCAAGTGTTGCACCTTCTGTGATTGCATGAGAGGGAAGGTGCTGTGAGAAGGGGATGTTTGGGGTGATGGTGGGGTGGACCAGGGTGTCCCGGAGGGAACAGTCCCTATGGAAAGCTGACGGGGGTGGGGGGGGGGTGAGGGAAATATGTATTCATTTATTCATTGTTTTATCCCTTTTTTATCCCCTTCTTTATCCTTTTTCTATCCTTTGTCCCCAACCACTACCCCTTCCCCCACCCCGCCCCCTAAAGGGTCATCTGTTACTTGTTCCATGTTGTTCTTTCACAGAGTAGTTGCCCTTGTTCTGCTATTAGCACATTCTGCGTTCTTACCTTTATGCCACCATCAGCACCTCCTTTAGCCAGTACCACAACCATTAACACTCCCTTTGTCCTTTTGTTTATGACATCTTTGTCAATCTCTCCTTTGCCCCCACCCAGCTTCACCTTCTACTTCCCTTTAGCTTTGAAGAAAGGTTATATGGACTCGAAATGTTAACTCTGTTTCTCTCTTCACAGATGCTGTCAGAATGAGTTTTCCCAGCATTTTCTGTTGATCACCTTGGATTGTTCTTGGTAATTAAGGGCCACTGACCACTTATGTAAATGGTGATCTTGAGAAGCAGTTGAGCCAAGAATTTCAAAGAGTTTTGATTCGACAATGGCTCAATAAAATTATCCATAAGACTTTACGGAATTTTACAAAAATATCATTCTCACGGTAACTTTTGAGTTTGGAGCTGCATATAAGGGAGGCTGTAGTTAGATAGAATTTACATGAAATTTACATCAAAGGAACAGGCCTTTTGGCCCAATTGGTCTATAGTGGTGTTTTTGCTTCACATAAGCCTCCTCCCTCTCTTCATCTCACCCTATCGCCATCATCTTTTATTCCTTTCTCCCTCTTGAATTATCTAGCTTCTCCTTAAATGTATCAATCCTTGTAGTAGCAAGTTCCATATTCTAACCACACTCTGGGTAAAGAAGTACCTCCAAATTCCCTATTGGAATTGTTAGTGACTATTTTATATTTATGGTCCCTAGTTCTGATCTCCCCTCCAAGTGGAAACATCTTCTCTAGGTATACCTTATCAATAACCTTAAAGGCCACTATGAGGTCACTTCTCAGCCTTCTCTTTCCCAGAAGAGAGAACGCCATCCTGTTCAATCTTTCCTGATGGGTGTAAACTCTCAGTTCTGGCATCATGCTTATCAATCATTTTTGCACTTGTTCCAATGCCTCAATATCATTTTTGCAATATGAAGATTTGAACTGTACACTGAACTTTAAAAAGTGGTCTAATCTAGGTTCCAAACAAGTTTAGTAAAACCTCCATGCTTATCAATTCTATTCCTCTAGAGCCTCAGTCTTTCATGTGATTTTTTTTTATGGCCTTGTTAAATTGTATTGCTACTTCTAATGATTTGTTAATCTGGACGGCTAAATTCTTTGCTTCTCTACCCCATTCAGGCTCTCAATTTCCAAGTAGTATAGGGCCTTCCTTACTCTTGCAAAATGCACCACCTCACACTTACCTATGCTGAAATTCATTCGCTATTTATACATCCACCCTGCATCTTTATTAATGTCTTCTTGTATTTTGTTCATTTATTGATTCACGGGATATGGCATCACTGGCTAAGCCAACATTTATTGACCATCCATAATTGCCCTTTAAGAAGATGGTGGTATGACCTAACAATGAGGAAGGAAGAGTATTATATTTCCAAGGCAGGATGATGTGTGACTTGGAGGGAAACTTGTAGATGATGGTGTTCCCACATGCCCGCTGCCCTTGTCCTTCTAAATGGTAAAGGTAGTGAGTTTGGGAGGTGATGTTGAAGAAGCTTTTGTGAGTTTCTGCAATCAATCTTGTAGGTGGTACACACTGCGGCCACATTTTGCCAGGGGTGGAGGGAGCACATGCTAAATGTGGTGGATGGGGTGCCAATCAAATGGGTTGCTTTGTCCTGGGTGGTGTCAAGCTTTGAGTGTTGTTGGAGCTGCACTTATCCATGCAAGTGAAGAGTATTCTATCACACTCCTGACTTACGTCTTGGACATGGACAGGCTTGTAGATGTGGAGTCAAGAGGTGAATGACCCACCACAAGCTACCCAAACTTTAACCTGCTCTTGTAGCCACAGTATTTCAGTGGTTTGTCCATTTAAGTTAATTCTCACTGGTTTATTCTCCACCAGAACGTTGATGGTGGGGAATGGGTGATGGTAATATCAAAGAGAGGTGGCTAGACACTTTTGTTTCAGCTAGTCATTGCTTGGAACTTGTGAGGCATAGGTGTTGCTAGCCACTTATCAGGCAAGACCTGGATATTGTCCAAGTCTTGTTGTATGTGGGCACAAACTCTTCCATTATCTGAGGAGTGGTATTGAACACTGCACAATCATCAGCAAACATCCCCATTTCTGCATGTTGCTAGTGAAGCACTTGAGGATGATTGGAGCTGAGAAGCCAGATGACTGTATGGAATTTTGACTGGACACCCCGAATAAAAAATATAGAACTGATGTTACGACCGGATGAGGAGGAATGAGTTGGCTCTCCTCTTTTCCAACCTCCTCGGTTGGTTGCAACAAAGGTTTGTTTCAAATTCTTTCCTGTGGATACCTTTTCCCAATGCAAATGTATTTACTTTTTCTAAGGAGCCAATTTAACCAGGCTTTCTCGAGTCAAAGGAAGAGTATGTTTATTATTTACTAAAACCTGAGGGAAAATAATAAAGATCACACACACACACACACACACACACACACACACCAGAAATGAGAAAGTTAAGAGTTCATATAAAAGTTTAAAATATACAAATCAGTCCTTGGCTTGTCCATGAGGTGTAGATGGTGGTACGTTATGGCCATTAGGTTAGCTGATTTCGGTGGCGCTGACTTTGGCAGATTTGCAGGTTGTTGGAGATGTTTGTTGGCTTGTCCCCAGAGGGACAGGTGACCTGGTTGTCTCTGCGGGTTTAACTGAAGAGGCTGTCCTATTTCTTCCTGTTTGCTGCCTGTCTCTGCTAAAACACACTTGCCTCCAGCAAGAGACAGTGAGAGAAGGATCCTTCTTGCTTCTTTGTTCTTCTGCCCTCACTGTCTTCAGCCTGTGTTTAACCCCTTTTCTCTGTGTATTCCCAGGATGGGGAAGTAGGCATGTCTTGCATCCAGTCCATTTTGCTTTCATCTCAGAACATTTTTTACATTCTGAAATATAAATCAACAGGAGATGGTTTTTTTGGATATCCTGATGAGATGTAGGTAAGAATCCGTTGTTTCCACAACACAGGAGATTAAAGCCAAGCCTTTTGCATTTTCCATACCTTTCTTTCAAGTGTCTCTGTTTGAAGTGGGCCTTGACACATTTCCAGGTGTGAAATTCCATGTTCTCAGGACAGGTCTGTCAGTATAATCCATACAAGAATTTTCCAGAAAGTGGTCCTTTACAGTATCAGCCATCTTTTCATCAGTATCTTTACTTGTATTTCTTTAAAAAACACAGGTCTTCCTTAAAAAGTTCAATATGGCTGTAGGTAGTTGGTGAAGCTGTGGTCCATTTCGTGGCACTGAAAGGCATCACTCTCCTTTGTAAAAGGTCAATTTAAAAAATAAATGATGTGGGGTAGGATCGCGGAGGTTGGAGAGAACTTTGGCTTCCCCAAGGCCGAACGAGTCATTTACTGCCGATGCTCTTCTTGGTGAGGTCCAACCTGATTCCCCTCTCAAATTCTCAGGCATTTTCCAGTGGGAATTTTCCAAGTCTCCAAGAAAATTTTCAAGGGATCAAAGTTAAGAATGATTGTAGTGAATACATGCAGCAATTTTCAGGTATTGTGTACTAAAACATCACATGGCTATTCATTTCAAGAACAATGTCATCACTCAACTCTCTGCGACATCTCCATTTTATTCTACTCTAGTCCTGTTCTTAACTAGATTAACTCAATGCCATTTGTCTGCTGCAAAACCAAGGTTATGTATTAAAACCCAAAGAGGCAAAGGTCTCACTTCAAGAGTCATCTCACTGAGGGCAGAGGCTGGGGAAGACAGGTCAAAAACATTCAGCTGTCTTCAAAATCCATGGAAAATCTATCTATTTCACAAAATAGTTTTATAATTTATTAAAAGCAGCACTCCTGTCTTCATATTACTCTCCCTCAGCCAGCAGGACAGTAAGATCTGGGCTGGTGCCCAACAGGAGGAAAGGGGGACTTTGTAGGACTCAAGCACGTCTAACTGGTCTCCATCGGAACACTGCACACAAATATAACCTGAGGTAAAACATTCTGTCGCCACAGAACTTCCCAGCCAATGATTTCGAAGACTGTTAGCCACCTGGATTCCTTGAGCTAAAAGTAATGAACTGCCACCCAGAATCCTTCTGTGCCCAACTTATAAAATAGTTGGAAAAATTTCCACCCATATATGTGATCCATCCAGCACTATATTCCTTGTTGAGAGTGGAACATTTATTATGTGTGGTATTGGAGTGGGGAGTCTTGGACCTGCCTTGGTTTCTCTGCTGGGAGGGAGGGAAATTGGGGATAGTTACAGCTGCTGTTAAACTGCTGAAGCTGCACTGGCCTGAGGCACAGCAGCTGTGGAAACATCGGGGGCTTGTGGTGGGGAGAGACAGCTACCTCCCAAGAAAAATTTGCAATGGGCAAAATAGAAGAACTATCTCAAAGGTCTACTACGACCAAGGCCCCAACATTTTTGGGAAATGCATTGGAGTTGATGCTGGCAGAGATAAGGGCAAGAAGGAAAGGGACCCGTCAACAAAGGATGGCCCAGGCACCCCTGGTCTGTTATCAGTCACCTAGTCCCGTTGCTATGACTGATCAGGGCAGATATAGATTGTCTGAGAATAGTTGAATCATAGCAACTCACTGGATAGTATGCATTAGCCTGCAGAATGAGGTGGTTAGTATCATTCACTATCTGAACATTCAGGGGATGAAATCTCTTCTGATCATGAAGCTGATGAGACATTCAGACGGGTCCTTTAAGCCACATGGTTTTCATGAATAGCATCCTGCGCAAATGGGAAGCCAACCTCTCTGAAGAAGTTGATGCTTTCTCTCTCGGTTTTGCTGTGTTCATGTGGAGTTGAATAAATTCACAGGCGTGCCGCTTAGATAAGCCTGTTTGATGCTGTGATGAAGTGCTGACTGATGCTTGTGACTAATGCTGCCAGAGCTGTCTAAAAGTGTCAGAATTCATAAACGTCAAGTACTGTCACATTCAGAGCCACAGAAAATGCTGTGCTGCTGGTGGAAAATGGTTGCAAATCACTGTCGCAGTCTCCTGGGGTAACCTCCTGAGCCACTGTCTTGAGGAAAGATCGAGCTAGAACCTCCACAGACATCATGACATGGATACCTCCGGGTCAGGAGGCACCTTCATGCATTCTTCTGTTTTCCATCTTTTCCTCCTCCATCTCTTCATCAAAAGACAGGAAGGATGGAATCTCCAGAGGAAATACCATTATTTTACTGTGCACTTTAACTTCACTGCATGTTTCACAAAGTATCTTTTGTTGTTCAGCTTCCAGGTATTGAAAGTGATGTCCAGCCTAGAATGTGTTGCAGAATCACACTGCCATGCAACGTTTCTCCTTGCAGTACTGATTCATGATGATAGTAAGTGGGCAGGAATAAAGTGAAGCATAGTGGGGGGAAATGATTCCAATAGACCCCTTCTTTTTTCATTGGTGTGTGGTGGAGCAGACTCAAGATTACGGTGGGGTCACAGGCAGTTTCACTGTGAACCATGTCCATGCTTCAGAATGATGCCTTTCCCTCCCTAACACAATAACTGAGTTGTGCCAGATCACAGTTCATAAGGAAGACTTTATAAGATCCAAGACCATTGCCAAATTATTCTTCTGGGATGTGGGTATGTCAAGAAGATATAATAATGTCTATAATGTTATTGGAAATTATTTTAAAATAGAATTTAGTGGTGTCTGTGTCTATATGTGTGTGTGTGTGTGTGTGTGTGTCTTAATTAGATTAAAGCCAGTTGGTCTAGAGTCTTTAATGTATAGAAGAGAAATAGGTTTGAAATGTTAATTAGATAAACATGAGGGTAATTTGCACTTTTTCTTTAAACACACTAATGTAGCTTGGATTCAAATAGAGGGAGTGAAATATTACACCTAACCAGGTGAAGCTCAGAAACGGTGTGTTTGTTTATTTTTCCCAAAGATTACTAATAAAGTGGGTGTTATGAAAGGGCCTTATTATTAGAAGAGGTAAAGTTCAAAAGACATAGTGATACAATGAAAATTTGCATTCAAAGAGGAAAATATATATAAAGGGAGAGAAGGCTGTTGGTAAAAGGAGAGGGATTCTAAGATGTAAAACTTCCAGGCTGCAAGCCTCAAGTCGCAGTCTACAAGGGCTCAGAGCTAAAAGAAACTCATTTTGAATGCGGCTGTCCAGAGTGTGCTTTGCCAAGGGTCTGTTTAAATCTATGTGTTTTACTGTTGCCTTAACGGAGGCGTAACTAGGAGTCAGACTAATTAGGAGATTTTTGTAATTATTATAGTAGTAATTTTCTGGATATGTGTATGCGCTTACAATCCTTCTTGTATTAATAATTGTTTAATTTAGTTTTATAAAAAACCTCTTGAGGCTCGCCAGTCTTATTATTACTGAATTCGAAGCCTGCATCTTGAAACATACAAATTTGTTAAATTGGTTATGACAGTTGTTTCAGGTTTCCCTCTGGGATTTGAACAGCTCAGTATTACCACTGGCTGTGTCATAATAGGATATCACTGGCAAGGAAAGCATTCATTGCCTATCCCTAATTCCCCTTAAACTGTGTGGGTTAGTAGGCCATTTAAGAGGGCAGTTAAGAGTCAATCATATCACCCTGGGTCTGGAGTCACACATAGGCCAGATCAAGTAAGGATGGCAGATTTCTATCCCTGAAGGTCATCAGTGAACAAAAAGAGTTTTTACAACAATTGATGATTGTTTCATGAGCACCATTACTAGCTTTCAATTCCAGACTTTACTATTCTGCCAGCTATCATGGTGGGATTTAAACCCATGTCCCAGGAGCATCAGCCTGGGTATTTGGATTACTAGTCCAGTGACATTACTACTATGTCACTATTTCCCCTGTCACCATGGCCCATGTTGGCAGTTAACTTAACTCAGTTGCTAGCTGATATCCACAGTTGTCAATACTGCCATCTAGAGATCATTCTACCACCCCTTCATCCAAGCAATCCTCGCTCCAATTTAAACCTGTACTCAGCCCATCAGTGACAAAACGCCTCAAACCCTGAAGAAACACCAGACTCATGCATAGCAGTAAGTCACATGATTACAAAATGGCTGCCTTGATCCTTGACCTCCCCACCTTCCTCTTTCCCACTCCACCCAGACCAGAAGCAGGTTTTCTACAGGCAGGATGGACCAGGAACATAGAATCTTGGACCATAGAAAAGTTACAGCATAGAAGGAGGCCATTCGGCCCATCTTGTCCATGCCAGCCCGAGGACACCCAGGTGCCCTCTCTAATCCCACCTTCCTGCACCCGGCCCATAGCCCTGCAGCTTACAGCACTTAAGGTGCATATCCAGGTACTTTTTAAAAGAGTTTACAGTTTCTGCCTCTACCACCAACTTGGGCAGCAAATTCCAGACGCCCACTACCCTCTGCGTAATAAAGTTCTTCCTCATGTCCCCCCTACACCTTCTGCCACTTATCTTGAATCTATGTCCCCTGGTTCTAGAATTCTCCATCAAGGGAAACAATTTTATCCTGTCCATTCTATCTATTCCCCTCATAATTTTGTACACCTCAATCAAGTCACCTCTCAGCCATCTTTGTTCTAAGGAAAATAACCCCAACCTATCCAATCTCTCCTCGTAGCTACACTTTTCTAGCAACCCTAGCAACATTCTTGTAAACCTCCTCTGCACTCTCTCCAGAGCTATTACGTCCTTCCTATAATGTGGTGACCAGAACTGCACACAATACTCCAGTTGTGGCCTCACCAGTGTTTTATACAATTCCAACATTATATCCTTACTTTTATATTCTATACCTCTGCCAATGAAGGAGAGCATTCCATATGCCTTCTTTACAACCTTGTCTACTTGAACTGCTGCCTTCAGGGACCTGTGTACTTGTACGCCAAGATCTCTCACTTCATCTCACTTCATTCAGTATTGAGGATGCATCAAGGAGAATTGGACTAGTTTAAATGGCATAATGATAATTTGAGAACATCTGAATCCATCATGAGGAAAATCCAGCCACAATATCTCCACATTTCGCATTTCATCAACAGCCTACAGAGGAAGTTTAATTCATTTTCAACAGTGGAAAGAGAAAGAACAAATGTTGTTATGACTGTGAAGATGACTTTGTCCTAAGAAGTCAACAACACAACATTGATGGTGTAGCATATTTTCAAGTTGACCTCTTGGTACTTTGCAATTGTATATATTTCTTTTCTTCATAGAACACATGGCAGGTGGGACTGTCAATCACTAGGCAGATCACAAAGTGCTAATTCGGCAATGGTGCTATAGTCACAAGCCCTGTCATCACATAGGTCCTTGCCAATATTTTGCAGAGCTCACAGCTGTTGCTACTCTAGTGCCAGAGGGTATCTGATCCCATGATCAACCTGTGCCCCCTCCACCCGCCCCCAGCCAGATTTACCCTGATTCAGGCAGAACGCAAGTCCCAGAAGTATGTTTTTCTGAAGTATATTAATAGGGGCTGTCATTATCAAAGCTCAGCAGCATTGCCGGGTGTGAGTGTAACAAATGCACTCCACATAACAGGATACTCCCCACCGCCTCTGAAGAAGAGTCATATTGGACTCGAAATGCTAACTCTGTTTCTCTCTCCACAGATGCTGCCAGACCTGCTGAGTTTTTCCAGCATTTTCTGGTTTTATTTAAGATTTCCAGCATCCACAGTATTTTGCTTTTATTACTTCTCACTACTAACAGTTTCTATGCCCACTGGGTTTATTTTATAGAGTGTTGCCCACAGCCAACTCAACCCACTTAATGGTGCAAAAATACCATTATATCCAGCTTTGTTAACCATTTGCATGCTGCAAATTCATTATCACTACTGCAAAGCATATTATTAAGAAAGTAGCCTTCATGCTTTTGATATCTGGGGAGTTTTACAAGGCCTAGTAGGAGGTCTTGTGGTGCAGTGGGTGGCGCCCCTGCTTCTGAGCCGGAAGCTCTGAGCTCGAGTCCCACCTCAGGACTTGGTGGCCAAGGAAGGGACAATCATAATGTGGCCAAACGTATCAACCTGCAAATCCTTCCAACACATACCAAAAGTGGGCAGAAAGAGCAGGAGAGATTCCTGGTCAGCCGTGTGATGGAAAGCAAGCTGGCGCCTGCTACCAGGTCACTAGCTGTAAAAGTGCATGTTGTCACAGCAACTTGGACTCCCTGAGTGCACTATAACACACCCTACAGAAGGTCTAGAATATGACTTTGGGTCTACTGTGGCCTCACATCCAATTTTCAGTGTTAACTGTATACAGTAGGGCTCAGCCCTTTTTGTTAGAGATCGGCAGGGAACTGCTTATTAATTAATTATTGTTTTGAAATGTCACCCTTGAATCTCGAAAAGCAGAATACAGCGGAGGCTGGAAATCTGAAATAAAAACAGAAAATGCTGGAAATACTCGTCAAGTTATGGCAGCATCTGTGGCGAGAAACCGAGTTAACATTTTGGGGCCTGTGATGAAAGGTCACAGGCCTGAAAAGTTGGGCAGGATTTAACGTCCTCTCCCGCCAGCGGGATTTACCAGTCCCTCCGAAGTCAATGGGCTTTTGAACGGCTCGCTGCATTTTGTGGCCTTGTCCCCAGCGTGACGGGGCCATAAAAGTTTGCCCTTTAACCCTGTTTCTCACCACAGGTGCTGCCATTACTTGATGCGTGTTTCCAGCATTTTCTGTTTTTATTCCATGAATTTTGAAGGTTGGATTTACTCAGGGTTATTCCAGCTGGTTTGCTCTGTGCTTAGTTTTGTCTTGATCCTTTTCAAGTGGGTAATTAGCTGGTTAGTAGAATCTGATTTAAGGGTGTGGAACAATTGAACATGAAAACAGAAAAACAGTGAAGCAAAAACAGAGGAGCTGCTGCATTGAAGGGTAACACTAAAAAGATAGATTTTAGAATTTAGATGAGGCCGTAATTAAATGGATTCTTGATTAAAAAAATACACAAGCCTTGCCATCTGGCAAATTTTTATGATCTGTCAATTTGTGCTGCCAATCGTTTGCTGTTTGCTCCCAGAATTTGATCTATCACCACACTTTTACAGTCATTCAGTGTTTCATTTTCCTCAGCGCGATGCTGTAGAACTGATTGGATTCGCTTCACAAATCTATGATTTATAATGAATATGATTAGTTATGGTTATGGAACAGTTTTGTGAGTTCATTGATATACCTGTGCATTCATAGCCGGGAGTACAGATGGAAGGATTGGGCTCAATCAGGTTTCAGGCAAGTTTGGATTACTTACGATGTTCCACTTTCTTTATAAGCTGCATTCCCAGCATGATTTCCATTGACCTCTGAGTCCATCGCCTTCCTGTCTTCAGTAAATCCCTCCATTAAACTCTCTCGTCCATACTCACGGCCACATCCACAACCTTGATATCACCTCCTAGTTTCCTGATCACTAACAAGGCCCTGAGTCCTGGCCAATATTCGTCTCACAAACAACACCTAAAATATATTACCTGGTCATGTAACACATTGTTGTTTGTGGGAGCTCGTTGTGCACAAATCGGCTGCGTGTTTCCTACATTATAATAGTGATTAACTTAAGAAGTAACTCACTGGCTGCAAAGCACTTGCAAAAGATGCTCTATAAATGCAAGTTCTTTCTTTGCTTATTGCATCACCCAAATACAATTACTGCACCTAAGCTCATAACAAGGGATAGGAACAATGAAACGTATAGTAATGAGAGATCATCTGACCAATTCCAATTCCTAAAACATTGTAGTTTTCCAATAACACAATCAACCAACGCTTCTCAATGGAAAACAACACAAATATTCAATAACTGATGCTCATAGTCATGAGTCACGAAACGTCGACTGTGCTCTCCTTCACCGATGCTGCCAGACCTGCTGAGTTTTTCCAGGTATTTCTGTTTCTGTTTTTGTGTTGGATTTCCAGCATCCGCAGTTTTTTTGCTTTTATCTTAGAATTTTTACCTTGTCGGGCGGGTGCAGCAGGCAGGCCCGGGAGCAGATGCGAAGCCGACTGCCACCTGCGATCGAGCCCCGACACCCGCTGTAGAGCTGCAGCGTTGCCGGGGTGGGGGGTGGGAGGAGGGCGAGTGTGGAGGCGCGTGCATGTGTGCGAGTGCCGGCAATGAAAGCTCCCTGAAGCACAGAGCTGCCACAGGGAGCTGGAGATTTATAACATTAAAAATAAAAAAGTTAGCAAAGTTAAAAACTCTGCCACATGAGCAGGGACATGTTATGAATGAATTTAAAACATTTTTATTTTATTTTTAATTGCTGTTGGAAACCTCCCTCCCACCTGTGGATGAGGTTTCCTAAAAAAATCCAAAGGCCGCTTGGCCTTTTTGACTGCCCGCCAAACTTGAGGTTAGATGGGCAGTGAAAAATTTCATTCAGTTAGAACTTTAATGGCCTTAATAGGCCAGTTAATTGTCGGCAGTCATGTTGCCGACTCCTGTATGCACCCACTGACCGAAATATTGCGCGAGTTGGGACGCTCGCCTGACGTCATCGTGCGTCATTTTACGCTCGAGCGGGTCAGGTACACGCCTGCCCACTCAGCTCAAATTTCTGCCCAAAGATATTAGCTGTCTTAAATTCTCAAGGTGTGAAAGTCATCCCACAGGATGTATAATCGACCTGGCCACCAACCTTGTTTAGAAAAGGACTTTGGACTTATAACAGGTCACATGTTGAGACAGCCATGTTTGTTGCCTGCTTTTAAAACAGCAAACAGCTGTTCTGCAGACAGAGAAATCCATCAGAAAGCCATCAACCAGCTGAAGACATCCAAGTAGCCAAGGTAATGGACAGCAACACCTTGAAAGTGGGAGGACTCTCCCCAGCCTGTTCCAACTCCATGTCCACCTGAGAACCAACCTCCTTCAAAGTTGACTGCAAGAGATTTCACAGCTTACTGAGAATCCTCTGGTTTACAATACCTTCACTTCATCCAAAGCATCAACTCATCTAAGAAACTATAGGCCTGCCACGAAATAGACTGAGAAAATAATAAATTGTAATTATATTGTTTTCTTCCCTCATCTGTATCTAATATTTGTGTGAGTGATAGTGTGAATGTGTCGAGTGATTGAGATGGCATGTCTTTAAACCTCCAGTGAACGTGTATGATAATAAATAACTTTCCTTATTTTTAAATTCACCAAAAGCTTGTTGCTGGAAGTACTTAAATTTGCACAATTACTTATAGGGTATGAAAACACCCACACCTCACACTACAAAGCATGCTGATTACAGGCAGTCAGAAAATACATAAATCTTGTCCAGGACAGTATTTAATACAAATATAATTTACTTCTGAGGGAACTTCTGACACCTGGAACAGGATAGAGAAGACAGATTGAGACCACTGCTTGTGTGAATGATAAACTCCAACACAGACTTGTTTGAATGAACGGCCTGTTTCTGTGTTGTAATTTATATGTAAATTTTCTGTAATTTGATCTCTGTTCATAGTCCAAAGCCCTCTTATTGCATCGCACATGAATAACAGTTGTCTGTGAGCTGTGCCATTGCTCCTTTATTTAACCATTGACATTTATAAAGCACTCAAGCTTTGAAACTTGAACTTGTATACTTTCTGTAAGAGCTCATAAAGTTGGCAATGCTGTTGAAGATTTGCCACATCCATCATAACTACCCATTTGAAAACAATGGCTGCTCAGGAGGTCTGAATTTACACACTCATCTAGTCTTTCTACCTCCTCTTCACAGTTCCAAGTAATCTTGTTCACAAATAATCTAAAGTTTACACTCGCACTTCAAGAAATATATTGTACCCGTGGCTCATTCAGCGATATAAGCATAACAGACAGAATCATTTTGTAGCAAGTTCAAGTTAGAAATATATCTGACTAGAGGGTGTGCCATTGAGTGATATAAATCAGCATGTCTAACATTTTGTGCAAGGTCTGTGTCAAGTTGATTTATTTATTTCAGCCAGAATAACAGTGTCTCAATGCCTGTGGACTAGGGGAATTAAATTAACCAGCGGTCTCATTGTGGATAACTATCTAGTGACTCCTGGTGCAAATGTACCTTGGATAAAAGCAAAAACTGGCTTAGTTGTGATGCATGGAAATAGCCCACCGACACTCACCGTCTGCACTCACACATGAAGAATGGACACAGACAGGGTACCAAAGGCCTGACAAGCACATCCGGACCTGAGTCACTATCTTCAGGAAAGAATGAGGGAAAATTGGAACAACGATGAAGGACTGGTTTTGATTCATTCTTGGGATGTGAGCATCGCTGGCCAGGCCAGTATTTATTGCCCATCCCTAATTGCCCTTGAACTGAATGCCTTGCTAGGCCATTTCAGAAGGCAGTTAAGAGTCAACCACATTATTGTGGATCTGGAGTCACATGTAAGCCAGATTGGGTCAGGATGGCAGATTTCCTCCCCTGAGGGTCATTAGTGAACCAGATGGGTTTTAAACAGCTATCTGGTGGCTTCATGATTACTATTAATGAGGCTAGCGCTTTATTCCAGATTTATTGGTTAATGGAACTTTAAACTTCACGGGCAGTCATTGTGTGATTTGAACTCATGTCTCATTAGTCCGGGGCTCTGGATTATGAGCCCAGGAACATTACCAATGTGTGACCATCCCCACTACATCACATCTCATCAGAAATGGAGGAAAATAAACATACAAATTGGCAGGCCGGTTGTGGTGCTCTCCACAGAGTAAGTCAGGGACTAGCCTGTTTCTGAAGAGTAGGAGCATTACACCATGTAACACAAAATTTATTGCTCCAATAGGTGGCTTAAGGGGCTTGTACCTTTAAGAACACAAGGCCCATTCTCTGTAAATAGGCTGAAGTTTCTCTGCAGATTATCAATTACTAAAAAAAAAAAGTTAGAATATCCCAACAGGAAATAGCAGGCTTTTTTTGAAGGGAGACACTGATGTTTGTGAGGCCTGCAGTGTGGCACCTTAAGTATGATGGGTGTATCTGCTGAACTTAATTATTAGCACTCACTCTAGCTGGCAACCTGGAACTGAAAGGTCGTGAACTATTGTTGGTCTGAAATAGTTTAGTCTGATAATAATCTAGCCCTATTTGCAATACATATTCAGTGCTGATGCCAAGTGTACTTCAGAAGAAATAGAACACTTATTAAGGGTCTTCTGTATTGACTGATTTTCCCTGATATATGTTTCGAGTTTTAAGTTGTTCCCAATTCATTTTCACTGACTCTCAACCCAAATGAACAAACCTGTTCACTCACAAGATTTCCTAATAATTTTAGTTGAATTAAAACAAATTTAGATAAAAACATTTCTAAACAGTACATTAAACTGATATGAATTTGAAAGAGATTTTACTGAGTTCTTGAAAGAATGAGTCCCAACTCCCCTCCCCCACCCCCCCACCAACAAATCTCTTTTGCCCCATTGTTGGATTTTACCCCATGTTTAATTTTCTTGGACAAAAACAAAACTCAAAAGTGAGAATGAAGTACGATTGTTTGGTCTTGTGGTTCCCAGAGTTCCAAAATAATCAAACTTTTTGGCAAAGACTCATATCAAGTATATTTTTTACATGCATATGTGTGGCAGAATGATACAAGGCTGCTTCGGTACTCAGGCTGTAGTGCAGCAGTGAGTGATGTAGCATCCTGGATCTACATGTATACTTGTACATGACAATATAGTTCCTGAATCATTTTGGGATAACATAACAATATAACAATGGTGATCATTATTAAGGGTAGTGTTGGCTGAATGAAGGGGTTGAAAGGAATTATTCTCACTTTGGCCCTTAATCACTCCATGTCAACACCCTAAATGTTAATTTAATGGGCAGCAGGGTCTGCAGATCTCAAAACTGAAGTGTGGATTCCATTTAATGTCCCATTTAAAGCTTCTTCCCCCCTGTTTCACATTGTACGCTAGGATGTACACTAGGATAGTTTGGCTGACAGGGTTAAAGGGATTGGACTATGGGTCAGGTGGGACCAGCCAGGTTAGAGAAGATGCAAAACACTTAAAATCAACATGAAATACTATAACTCCCAAGGAGGCTGCTTTGTCACAGTTTTGCTTAAGGTTTACCCAGTTTTTGATCTTAAAAGCTTTTGTGTGCATGACTGCCAATTGTCAGCAACGCTGCTCAGAACGCCACAGTGCATTCAGAACATGAGGATTTTGGCTTAAATGACTCGATGTTGTGCTACTGATCAAGTAAATGAATGCACTGCTGAAAAATATGGTAGAGTGGTGACTAGAAATGTCAGGTATTTGTGCTTGAGCTCTGGTGATGAGTTAGTGAATGGCAGCCATGAGGCGATGATAGGGTTGCTAAGCCTGGCTGGACATAATCTTGGAGGGTTGATCGATCATGTGACATTTGATCACATGACAGTCAACCATGTGACATTTGATCACATGACAGCTGATCGTGTGACACCTGACCACAGTTTGAAAATGTTCCTTCATTTATCTTATACAGCGTTGATTCGCCTGCAGTTGTCTTTGCATAGGCATAACAGCCACTAAAGAATATCCATTTTATAGCCCTTGCTGCCTCTCTCACCTTCACTCTACACCCACTTCCATTTCATAGTGTTCTCCTGATAGTTACTGAGTTAATGCTCTGGAAATCGGGTTGCCAACCCTCTAGGGTTGGCTTGGAGTCTCCAAGAATTGAAGATCAATCTCCAGAACACTGCTATTTGCGATCCTGGAGAAAATACATGGGGGGCATTGAAAAAGATTGCGTTTATTTTTAGTTTTCTTTCAACAGTTCTCTTCACCAGATATTAAAGTATTGGAAATGGGGGAACACAAGGCTGTTTGGCTGACAGTCAAGCATTATTGAATTGGGTAATGAGTCTGTTTGCTTTCCAATTGGCATAGGAAGGCCGTGTGTCACAAGAATGGATGTGTTGGCCAATGAATGGTTGCAGCATGGCGCAACTCATGTGATGAAACCTCTAGGAATATATTTAATCACAGTTGGCAATCCTACTGGAAACTAGCTCTTTAGTTTAGGAGCCGGACACCATGGGTGGAATTTTACGGCCTCTCCCGCTGGTGGGATCTTCTGGTCCTGCCGAAGTCAATGGACCTTTTGAATGGCTCGTTGCATTTCCTGGGCCCTGCCCCTGCTGCGATGGGCCGTAAAATTCCACCAAATACGTTAGTACAGATTAAAAGAGCTTCACTTCATAGATAGGACCACCTTCAATCCAATTATAAAGCATGAGAATTAAACCTTCAAATCGCTTTCTTGCCCCAGATGTGTCTCTGCCAGTAAATGCACAGCATCTCTAGCCAATAGGAATAAAGGATTAGGAGTTGATGCAACTTATCAGGAAAGACGACCAATTACAAAGCAAATACACCTGTCACCTAAGACTACTTTATTATCTTTAATTCACGCCACACGCGAAAATGAGAATCCTTTAACTACTCTTGTATCTTTTTCATTAAAATACCACAATGCGCAAAAAAATGCACTCACCTGCTGGAGGGGCACAAACTTTATGAGGTAAATGCGACAACAGTTGCAAAGTGTGCACAGCTGTCAAATGATTGAATGTCACATGATCAAATGTCATGTGATCAGACTTCCAGGAAGACGATCAATCCTGTGTTAGCTACCCTTGTCCTGGTTGACATCAGCTTTTTCAGCACCAGGGATCTAGCACACATACCCCGACATTCCTAGTCAATCTTCCAACACATCCCTTAGGCTGGGTCTGAAGTGACTTGCTAATTGTTCAGTAATGAATCTCTGTGTCAAGTCGCTAAGCTTGTCTTTATGAATCTGTGACTAACTTTAAACAGTAGCTCTTACTAGTGTTACTTGGTAGGCTGCAGTGAATTTGAGGGCTGAATTTTGACACCAGTGTGTCGATCTCAGCTCCAGGATGATTTCCGGATTGGGAACCCAGAAGTGCACACGATGGGTCGCCGGACATGACCTTCCCAATTAAGAAGCTGCCTCTGGCAGTGCCACCCCAATTAGGGACGGTGGGTGGGCCTAAGAGCACAGGTGGGCCAATCAGCGGGCAGCCAGCAGCAGCACTCTGTTGCTCAGATGAGCTGAAGGAGAGAGTGGCACAAAGTGGAGGCGCAATACCTGCTGATGGGACCGGCAGCCAATTTCTCTCACCCAGCACAATCCTGTCAATCTGTCTGCAGGTGACAAATGCTTCCAAGTGAAAAGATTTGCCTACAGATTAACAATAGAGTCCCATGTAGGCCAGACCAAGTAAGGATGGCAGATTTCCTTCCCTAAAGTAAGATGTGTTTTAACAATAATCAATCCCCATTATTGGGACTAGCTTTATATTTCAGGTTTATTAATTGAAGTTAAATCCCACCAGCTACTGTGGTGGGACTTGAACCCATGTCCCCCAAAGCATTAGCCTGGGGCTCTGGGTTACTAATTGTGAATGTAGAACAGCAAATACTTTTGTGCCAGTTATAAACCTCATTTGCAGCATTCCTTCATGGGATGCGGGCATCACTGGCAAGGCCAGCATTTGTTGCACATTCTTAACTGCCCCTTGAATGGGTGGCTTGCTGCAGTGCAGGATTTGAGCCCATATCCCTAGAGCATTAGGCAGGGCCTCTGGGTCACCAGCCCAGCAGAATTATCACTACACCACCGTCTTCCCCTAGTCATTGAAGCTATAATGACTTAATTAGCTTCCCACGGCCACCAGGCAGGTTGTTGTTAGTGTACACAACTCCCTCCCCAGAAAAGCAGCCAGAGGCAGGGACACGTTGGGGAACTAGCCAAACGCATTTCCTTTTTTTTTTTACAATTTTCCTATCCTTCCTGCCTCAAATCTATCTCCAAGGGGCTGTGAAAGTTCTCCCCGGCGTCTCAGCAAACCTCTCCTACCATCCCTAATGAAAGTGTTTTGTTTTTCGTAATTGAGAACCCTGCATTAAAGATCAGAGCCTAGTCAGCAGAATACCAGCAAGAATGTGAGAGGAGGAATGAATCAAGAAGTAGTAGTCACGTAATGCAAGTCTGGAGTATATTTTCCACATAGCTTCTCCTGATCTCCTGCCAGAAGATTGGAGAAACCACAGAGAAACAGAAAAAAAAAAAGCCCCTTTACGTTACAGAGGGAGATTGGGAGAACTCAGTGGAGATTCTATTGCTTTAAAAGCCTGTAAGCTGCTGAAGAAACAAAAGGCTTAGGAATGTCCAGCATTGCGAGGTCGCTGATGTGAAATTAAAGCGAAATCCTGCAGATGCTGGAAATCTGAAACAATAACAGGAAATGTTGGAAAAACTCAGCAGGTCTGACAGCATCTGTGGAGAGAGAAACGGAGTTAACCTTAATGAGTCACTGTGGTGCATCTTGTAGATGGTACACACTGCTGCCACTGTGCACTGGTGGTGGAGGGAGTGAATGTTTGCGGTGGTGGGTGGGATACCGATCAAGCAGAAGAGAAGTGGAAATGTGATGAAATTTAAACTATTTAAGGGGAGGTGGAGCAAGTGGAGCTGGATAGAAGGCCTGGTGATAGGTGGGGACAAAGGAGAGATTGACCAAGTTCATGACATCTTTGTCAATCCCTCCTTTGTCCACACCTATCACTGGCCTCTATCCAGCTCCACCTGCCCCACACCCTTAAACAGTATAAATTTCATCAAATTTCCACTTCTCTTCTGCTCTGAAGAATGGTCATACCGACTTGAAACGTTAACTCTGTTTCTCTCTCCACAGATACTGCCAGACCTGCTGAGTTTTTCCAGCATTCACTGTTTTTATTCCAACTTTTTAAGCCCTGGGAAAGATTATCTCCAACAAGAGACAATCAAACCGTCTCCCCTTGATATTTAATGTAATTACCATTGCTGAATTCCCCACCATCAACATCCTGGGGGGTTACCACTGGCCAGAAACTCAACTGGACCAGCCAAATAAATATTGTGGCTACAAGAGCAGTTCGCAGCCTGGGAATTCTGCAGTGAGTAACTCACTGCTTGGCTCTCCAAAGTCTGTCCACCACCTACAAGGCACTCTCTGCTTCATGGATGAGTGCAGCTCCAACGAGAAGCTCAACGACATCCAGGACAAAGTAGTCCCGCTTGATCGGTATCCCACCCACCACTGCAAACATTCACTCCCTCCACCACCAGTGCACAGTGTGTACCATCTACAAGATGCACCACAGTGACTCATTAAGATCCCTTCAACTGCACCTTCCTGTGACTTCTACCATCTGGAAGAACATGGTCAGCAGGTGCGTGGAAACACCATCACCCAAAAGTTCCCCTTCAAGCTACACACCATCCTGACTTAGAAAAATATCACTGCTCCTTCACAATCGCTGGTTCAAAATCCTGGAACTCCCTTCCTATCAGCACCGTGGGTGTACCTACACCACATGGACTGCAGCGGTTCAAAGCAGCAATGACCACCACCTTCTCAAGGGCAATTAGGGATGGACAACAAATATTGACCTTGCCAGCAGCCTCCAAACCCCGTGGATGAATTAAAAACAAGACTGGCCTGTGTGTCTTAACACTGGACTGGGTGATTTTCTCACCCATTAAATCACTGGAGGATCTGAGCCTGAATTACTTTTCTGACCCTTTGTTAATTGAAAATTAAAAATATTACAGAAGATACAGCATGGAAATGGGCTATTCATAGCAACCAGTTTGTGTCAGCATTTACCAGTACCGTCCTCATGAAAAGATAGTTATAAATACATTTACCCACCCTGTCCCCATGTCTTTTCAACTCTTTTTCCCATCATTATTCCATCCAATCTAATCTTCAATGTTGACATGTCTCAATCACTAAGTGAATTCCACAGTCTCACAACACACAGGACAGAATTTTTCACTGGGTGTGTGCGCACACGCTTGACCCGCTCCAGCCTGAAATAGCGCGTGATGACTTCAGGCAAGTGTCCCGACATCGTCGCTCATTCCTGCGCTATTTCGGTCAGCAGGTGTCAGAGCCGGGCCCACCATCAGTGAAGAGGCCTATTGAGGCCACTAGTGTAGTAATCAACTGTGAATTCTCATTGCCTGCCCAACGTCACAGTTGGCCGGAGGGTGGGGAGCGAATCAGCCGGGCGGCCTTTGCATTTTTGAGGAAACCTCATCCAAGTGCAGGATGGGGTTTTGGATATTAAGTGAAAAAAAATAAAAACGTTTGGACAACATTTACATCAGCCATATATATGTTCAAGTGACTGATCCTGACACATGGACATTTTCTTCCGCTTTTGAAAATCTTTATTTATGGCTTTTGAATTCTTCAGCTCCCTGAGGCAGTTCTCAGTGAGCACTCCCCTGTGCCCACGCTGACTTCAGCGCTCGCCCTCCTCCTGCTCCCACCCCAGCAGCGCTGAGCATTTCAGCGCACGCTTCACGCTGGCTGACCGTTAATTAGCCGGCCAGCGTGAAATCACGGTCGGGGGCCGATCGCGGGCAGTGGCCCAGTTCCTGGCTGCTCCTGGGCCCACTCACCGTGCTCGCCCACCGCGCCCACCCACCGCGCCCACCCACCGCGCCCGCCCACCACGCCCGCCCACCGCGCCCTCCCACCGCGCCCGCCCACCGCGCTCGCCCACCGCGCCCGCCCACCGCGCCCGCCCACTGCACCCGCCCACTATGCCCACCCACCCACCACGCCCACCCACCGTGCCCGCCCACTGCACCCGCCCACCGCACCCACCAACCGAACTCAAAACCCTGCCCACAATTCTTTGAAACAATGCAACTGTCTATCTGTGGATCGTGGGTACAGACCGGCCTTTTTCTTTTCCTCTTCTCTTTTATTTCCATTAGTTCATTTTTATTTATATGCTTTGATGGCAAGCTTTTAGTGATGAAATGTGACTCGTCTGCTCAGGATTTTCAGTATCAGGAAAGTCTGGAGCCTAAACTCACAGCGCTGACACACAGGAAGGGGTGCACCTGTCTTCAGGCCTGACGGGCTGACACTGAGTTAAACCAAAGAGATTTAAGAACCTCAGCATCAAAAAGCCACTGACAGCTTAAGCCAGTGGTTTACACAGAAGGGCGTGAACTTCGGAATTGACAAAAAATGCAAGGACAACTGCGTCCTCCTGTCTTGTTATTTTTCAGTCTGTTCCTCTCATGCATCCACGCTCATACAAATCATACTGCCGTGAGGAGTTAAAAATATACACGGGCTATTGAAACTATTGTTTCTGTCTGTCCAGGTACAATTGGTGCCCACATAGATTTACCCCAGCCCATTGAAAGGGGCCAAATATGAAAAATATCAGGATATTTATCTGGGATTATAATTTGAATTATTCACAGAATCACAGAATTGTTATGATTCAGAAGGAGGCCATTCGGCCCATTATGTCTGCATCGGTTCTTTGAGCATTTTAACTTAGTGCCAATCTCCTGCCTTTTCCCCATAACCCTGCACATTGTTTCTATTTAAATAATCATCCAATTCCTTCTTGAATGCCTCAGTTGAACCTGCCTCCACCACACTTCCAGGCTGTGCATTCCAGACTCTAACTACTCGCTGTGTGAAAAAGCTTTTCTCACCTCGCATTTGCTTCTTTTGCAAAACACTTTAAAACTGTGCCCCCTGGTTCTCGATCTGTTTACAAGCGGGAACAGTTTCTCCCTATCTACTCTGTCCAGAACCCTCATGATTTTGAAAACTTCTATCAAGCCTCCTCTTGGCCTTCTCCTCTCCAAGGAAAACAGTCCCAACTTCTCCAATCTTTCCTCATAAATGAAGTGTCTCATCCCTGGAACCATTCTTGTAAACCACTTCTGCACTCTCTCCGATGCGTTCACATCCTTCCTATAGTGTGGTGCCCAGAACTGTACACAATACTCCAGCTGAGGTCTAACCAGTGTCTTATATAAGTTCATCATAACCTCCCTGCTGTTATACTCTATGCCCCAATCAATGAAGCCTAGAATACTTTAGAAACAGCTCTCTCTACCTGTCCTGCCACCTTTAATGGCTTATGTACATATACACCCAGGTCTCTCTGCACCTGCACACCCTTTAGAATAGTATCCTTTTATTTTATACTGTTTCTCCATGTTCTTTGTACCAAGTGCATCACCTCACACTTCTCCACATTGAACTTCATCAGCCCACTCCACCAATGTGTCAATGTCCTTTCGAAGTTCTATACTAGCCTCCTCACAGTTTACAATTCTCTCCCAAGTTTTATGTCATCCGCAAACTTTGAAATTGTCCCCTGCACACCAAGATCTAGATCATTTATATATATCAGGAAAAGCAAGGGTCCCAATACTGACCCCTAGGGAACTCCACTACAAACCTTCTTCTAGCCCGAAAAATACCCATTAACCATTACTCTCTATTTCATATCCCTCAGACAATTTTGTCTCCACGTTGCTACTGTCCCTTTTATTCCATGACATATAACTTTCCTTACAAGTCTGTTGTTTGGCACTGTATCGAATGCCTTTTGGAAGTCCATATACACCACATCAATGGCCTTGCCCTCATCAACCATCTCTGTTACCTCTTCAAAAAACTCCAGCAAGTTAGTTAGATACAATTTTCCTTTAACAAGTCCATGCTGACTCTTCCAAATCAATCCACATTTTTCCATGTGACTATTAACTCTATCCCGAATAATTGTTTTTAGAAGTTTTATCCACTACCGAAGTTAACCTGACTGGTCTGTAATTGCAGGGCAGATCTTTACAACCTTTTTTGAACAAGGGCGTAATGTTTGCAATTCTCCAGTCCTCCGGCACCTCCCCAGAATCCAGAGAACATTGAAAGATTATGGCCATTGCCTTTGCAATTTCCACTCTCACTTCCTTCAATATTCTTCGATGCATCTCATCCGGTCCCAGTGCTTTGTCAACTTTAAGTACCGACAGCTTATCCAATACCTCCTCCTTATCAATTTTAAACCATTCTAGTGACTGAGATTCCTCCTCTGTCACCATGGCCTGGGCAGCATCTACCTCGTAGGTAAAGACAAATGCAAAGTATTCATTTAACATCTCAGCCATGCCTCTTGCCTCTAAGTGTAAATCTCTTTTTGGTCCCTAATCGGCTCTACTCCACCTTTTACCACCTTTCACTATTGACGTGTTTACAGAATACTTTGGGATTTGTTTTTATGTTAGCTGCCAGTCTTTTTTCATAATCCCTTTTTGCTTCTCGTATTTGCTTTTTCAGATCACTTCTAAACCTTCTGTATTCAGCTCGGTTCCCATTGTATTTGCTCCTTGACACCTGTCGGAAGGACACATTTTCTTCTTTAACTTAATTTCTATCTCCTTTGTTATCCAGGGAGTTCTGGATTTGTTTGTCCTACCCTTCCCTTTTCAGGGAACATACCTCGACTGTGCCCAAACCATCTCCTCCTTTGAAGGTAGCCCATTGTTCAGCTACTGTTTTTCCCGCCAACCTTTGCTCCCAGTCTATCCGGCCCAGCTCCGTTTTTGCCCCATTGAAGTCTGCTCTCCGCCAGTTGTTAATTCTTACTCTGGATTGACCAATATCCCTTTTCACTGTCATCCTAAACTTTAAGATACAATGATCACTGTCCCCTAAATGTTACCCCACTGTCACTTATATCTACTTGGCCCACCTCATTCCCAAAAACCAGGTCTAGCAGTGCCTCCTTTCTTGTTGGACTGGACATATTCTGCTGTAGGAAATTCTCCTGAACACAATCTAGGAACACTTGTCCCTCACTGCCCCTTACACTATCACTATCTCAGTCTATATAAAGGTAATGAAAGTCCCCCATTATAACTACTCTACGATGTTTACACCTCTCTGTAATTTCCTTGCAGATTTGTTCCTCTATATCCTTCCCACTAGCCGGTGGTCTGTATATTACACCCAGCAATGTAATCACACCCTATTCAAGCCTGCTGGATTTCAGTTCACATATTGCCCCATAAAATCCCACTGTTCTGATGGCACAGTACAATCCAACACTTGGGATCATTTTGTGCTATTCTTGTCAGTGGTTAACTCAAGTATTTGGTACTGCAGTAGGAGCTACAGTGATAGGCCTGATCCCAACAAGGAATTCTGATACGGACAGGGCTTGGATGCCTCGTCTGCCACCCTCATCTCTCAATGAGGGACATCACTATGATACAGTTCCTTATGCACATGCTCCGTAGCTATTATTAGAGATAAACCTTTATGCTACATCATTAGGGTTGCCAACCGGGATCAAATGTATTCCTGGAGGTTTCATCACATGACATGCCCCCCTACTCCAATCATTCATTGGCCAACTCATCCCTCCTTGTGACACATGGCCTTCCTATGCCAACTGGAAAACAAAAAGACTCATTACCCAATTGAATGATGTTCTCTCTCATCCAAACAGTCTTTTTCCTCCCGTTTTCAATATTTTAATAGCTGGCGAAGAGAAATTTTCAAAGAAAATTTGAAAAAACACGATCTTCTTCAATGTTCCGATGATTTTTCTCCAGAATTGCAAACAGCAGTGTCCTGGAGATTGACCTTCAACTCCCGGAGATTTCAGGCCAATCCTGGAGGGTTAGCAACCTATACAACATCCACCCGAGGCAACAGATGAGACTTTGGCTTCATTTGCCACCTCTGACAGTGTACAGCACCTCCTCACTACTGCATTGAAATGTCAGGCTAGATTTTTGGACTTAATTCTCCAGAGTAGCACTTGAAACCCAGAACCTGCTGACCCAAAGGTGAGAGCACTGACCACTGAACAATAACACCAGAGGCATGTTGATGTTTGTATTTGTCAAGTTTAGATTTCAGCAGACTGACGCTCCTGATTCCTGACAGCTCTCAGTGCTTAGACTGCGAAGGCCGATTCCATACCCCAATGTTGGGATTGTAGACCCAGCTCACTCTGGATTCCATGATAAGGATGCTGGATTTAGCAATGGGAAAATGGGAAGCTGTCCCACAGGTCCCGGCCTTCTACACTTAAAATTAAACAATGGGCAGCGTGAAAACCCTGGAAGTCGGATAATTGAGGAAGGCTTCAATCAACACCAAGGATTAAAATGTTAACTGGATGAAACGCAACCTGTCTGCTCTTAGCACAAGAAGCGGCAAAACATATCAGGATTGAAAGTCCACCACACCAACATCCACAGCAAGCATTGGATGGATCCCCTGATGATTTCTGGTGCTCACCCTGCCAGAACTTGCAGAGCCAGACGGCAATCATCCCATTTGTATGGCTCTGGTTGGCATCTGTGCCACTCTGGCAGTATTTGGTCTTCCCTCTAACAGTGGAAAGTACAGCAGAAGTGAGCCATTCTCGGAGGGAGAGGGGGGTGGGTAGGGTTGGATGGGGAGGATGCTGCATGTTGATTCTCATCAGAAAGAGAGTGAGTCCTCTCCTATTGACCACTTTCCTTACAGGGCGAGAATATGGCCCCATAAAACTTCCATTTCAGGAAGCAAGCTATGATCCCAACCAACGTTCCCCCTAAACTGCGCAGCAACCCTAAAGTTCCCGTGCAGGCTGTGTACAAGCCCCTTTAAGTTACCGCTTGCACAAAAATCTTTAAAGGAGCCATGCACTCCAAAAGAAATTGGAGGGAGCATTGATCCCACCCAAGACCTTCAGGTGGGGCCCAGAACTGTCATTGGTTACCAGAAGGCCAAAGGAAAAAAGTAAAGGATTGACTTTCTTTCTCTTCAGAGGTGATACGACACTCCAATACTCCCAGTGGAGATAATCGCTCGTAGGGAGCACCTCTTGGGAAATCTCAGGAACATAGCTATGAAGCTCCCTCTTCATATTATCTACACTGATAGAGCAGAATATTGCGCTCACCAGGTGGGCGGGCAAAAAGGCCAAGCGGCCTTTGCATTTTTGGCAAAACCTCATCCACGGGCGGGATGAGGTTTCATCTAGTGATTTAAAAAAGAAAGCTTTTCACATATTTTACATGTCCCTGCTCATGTTTCGTACATTACAACAGTGACCACACTTCGAAAGTACTTTCTTGGCAATGAGAGATGTCTGGTGGTCATTGCAAGTCTTTCTTTTTACTTATTTTTTACCTGTTTCCAGCCCAGCCACCAACAAAGGGGCAGGGGATGGCCTAGTGGTATTGTCGCTGGACTAGTATTCTAGAGACCCAGGGTAATGTTCTGGGGACCTGGGTTTGAATTCCACCATAGCAGATGGTGAAATTTGAATCTAATAAAGATCTGGAATTAAAAGTCTGATGATGACCATGAAACTATTACTGATTGTTCACATAGGAAATCTGCCAGCCTTATCTGGCCTACATGTGACTCCAGACCCACAGCAGTGTGGGATGGGCAATAAATGCTGACCTAGCCAGCAACACCAGGAACAAATAAAGAACTGGCAGCCTGCCTGGGAGGGAATACCAGTGACAGGAGGTCACAGCCCTGGGGGCAATTGAGAAAGGGAAGGTAGGCCCTTGCACTGGGAGGGGGGAGAAGAAGGGACATTAGGGCTGGAGGTGGGAATTGGAAGGAGGTGGAGAGATGCCATTATTGACAGAGGGGAGGCTGAAGGGGAACATTGCTGCTCCTCCTAATTCATGAGGAATTTATTCTGTGGAGCTGATAACTCTCACTTTCCTTTCAGTCCAGGGAAACCTAAACAGCAGCAGCGAATTTAAACTCGGCCAGTCAAACAGCAGACAAAACCAGCATTGTAAAAATGGCAACGAGTGCATGTGTGACCTGGTAAGGTCCCGTTTTGTGCTTTAACCGCTGTCCCCATATCCAATCCTCTCCCACCCTTCGAGTGGTGAGGGGGTCAATGTGGAGGCTTCAGTGTCTTGGCTTATACATGAAAAATGGGCACTTGAGTGACCTGCCAGCTCCTTTAGAGATGTATTGAGGTATTACACACATCTGGAATGGTTATGGAGACATGGGCGAGGGTTTTTCCCTTGTCAGGCGGGGTCAGTGGGGGTGGGCGGGGCCGATTGGGAAGCTGACAATCGCTCGCGATCGGGGCCGGACCGCGATTTCATGCTAGCGGGCTAGTTAAGGTCCATCCCAGCGTGAAATGTGTGTGGCAGTGCTCAGAGCTGTCTGTGTGGGGGGAGAGAGGAGGGCGAGCGCGCAACTGTGCACGGGTGTGCGCAGGAAAAGCTCCCTGAGGCACAGAGCTGCCTCAGGGAGATGAACAGTTTAAGAAATAAAAAATAAACAACTTAAAATTGTTAAAAGACATGTTCCCTCATGTGACTCTGTCATGTGAGCAGGGGCATGTTCTCAATGAAATGTTAACATTTATATTTTATTTTTAGTTGCTGTTGGAAATCTCATCCTGCCCGTGGATGAGGTTTCCTAAATAGTGCAAAGGCCGCTTGGCCTTTTCGCCTGCCCACTAGCCGTAAGGTTGGACAGGCAGCGAAAAATAACATTTAATTAAATCTTTAATGGCCTTAATAGGCCTTTTAATTGTTGGCGGGCGCACTGACGACTCCCACACGCGCCCACCGACCAAAATATTGTGTGAGTGCGCGATGGCGTCAGAACGCTTACCCGACGTCATCGCTTGTCATTTTACACTCGAGCAGCTCGGGTGCGTGGCCGACCGCTCAGTGAAAAATCCTGCCCCTGGAGAGGGTGGGATCTCGAAGTTACCAAAATAGCCTCTAAATCACAGAGTTAAGGAGATGGTGGGTAACAAGATGATGGTGATGATTGGGGAGCTTGGAAGGCCGGAGCAGATGAGAAACTTTGAAGATGTGGATAAGAAGAGTCATATGGACTCGAAACGTTAACTCTGTTTCTCTCTCCACAGATGCTGCCAGACCTGCTGAGTTTTTCCAGCATTTTCTGTTTTTATTTATTATTATTGAAGATGTGGAGGCGGGGTTGTGTAAGAAACCCAAGGGGTGGGAATCTCAGAGATGGGTGATCTCGGAGATAATGAGACGATGGAGGGATTCCAGAGACATAGAGAGCACAGAACATTGGAGCAGAGGAACACGCAGATCCACAGTGTGCTGTGGTGGTGGGGGAAGAGAAAACTTCAGAAACGTGAAGCCAGACAGATTGGGACAGAATATGGAGCCTTCAAAACATGATGAGAGTGGAGACAAGTTTGGAGATGTGAGGAAGGTGCAGGAGTGGATAATGGAGAGAGTACAGGCATCTCAAAGCTGGACAGCCAAATACTCCCATCCGGGCAAACTCTGGATTAACACACGCTATAATAATTATCATTAAAAACGTACAATAGTGCAGCATTATATGGTACCAAAATCTACACCTGAAAGCTTAGTGTGGAGCTTTACTTTCAGAGTCATAACTTTCACAAGAAGCAGTCAGTAAAATAATGGGGGGAGGTGTGTTTGATGAAAAGGTTAAACTGGCCAAAATCAGAGGGTCAGGTAAATTGCCTGTACGGTGTTTCAGCAGTGAACTTATTTTACAAAAGAAAATGTGCCAACAATCTAAAATGGCTCAGTTAACACCCTAGGTGTTTATTTCTGGTGGAACATTAGAATTTTCATGGGTGGCAAATGAGAAAATAAACCGGACTATTCACACTACCATCTTTAGCCAATGGTTTGGCATCTTGCCTACAGATAAAATGCCACATCGGTGTGGCATTCAGACAAAGAAATGTATAATTTGAAAGTTCCTCTTGAACTGCATTTATTGTTTCATTTTTGTTTTGAATGCTCAATGTTAACAGCCACCCCTCGACTGACTGGATATTCATGCGATAATGCAAATGGTCTCGAGCAGGTCAATAATGTTGACATTGTAGAGATTTTTCACATGTTCTGTCATGTACCAAGCAACTCAAAGCCTGTATTTAAATACACTACAAATAGCCTATCGGTCATTCAGACTCATTCTTTTCTATTTGAAGCACTGTTTCACCTTTCAATGATGTAAATCAGCTAGTGTCCTATAGCTGCTCACCAAACAACGCACCAGTTGACTGAAATACACAACATGTTGGGGAGTTTTGAACAGAGAGCAAAATACTGCTTTGGCTAGAAAACTGAAACAAGATAAGAAAATGTTGGAAACATTCAACATGTCTGTTGAGAGAGAAAAACGGAGTTTACATTTTCAGTAGGGAATCCTTCTTCACAACCTCTGCTCTGAGGTAAAGCTGAGTGTTTCCAGCATTTTTTTGATTTTCTATTCGAATACTTCCTAAATTACAACAGTGACTACATTTCAAAATTACTCGATTGGCTGAAAAACGCTTAGAAAAGTCTCGAAGTTCCGAATCGTGTATAAATGCACATTCTTTCTTTTAACGCTCATTGCTTTGTTAACACAAAGCAGGTCTAAAACTCACTGTTAAAAGAGCACACTTCTCATAGAAAGGTTTATCAAATGCTTTACGCGCAGTGTGGAGTTGATTTGTGCATTGTTGTTACTATAATTTCATGTGAAATTCACACAAAGCTGAATTATTTAAAATTTTTCGTGACAGAATGTTAACATCTGTTTAATTTGACTCGCCCGACGGTTAATTTATATGATAGGTAAGGTGGCTCTGATCTTAAAACCAATTGCCTAAGCTCTCCGGGTGTAATCTTGGAGTTGAGTTCACTTAAAAATCTCTGTGTTTTTAAGACCAAAAATCCCTTCCGACTGCCTCAAAAATCTCATCAGGATTTAACCCTGTCGTAGTTCCTGAATTCAATTTCCAACTAATTCAGCCACTGTCTCTGAGTCAGCTTTCATCCAGTAAATGAGAAAACCAAAGCCAAACTGGAAAAAATGCTAAAACCCAGAAAAAATTTAGTCAAGTTATCAAGCCAGCGTAGTCTTTTCAAAAGCTGCTAACGTGGGTCGTTAAAGTGAAGAAGGAGCCAGGATTTCATCGATTTAAAGACAATCTTACCGTGTTGTCGAGTAGACATTAATGGGCTTGATTTCACTTTACAGACACAATTCAATGTTTAGATCCATTCCAATTTTTGCAGCTTGCACAGATCCAATCCCACATTCTCCCTGAAACCTCAATCAGTTTAAAATTAATGGCTATACATCAAGAGGCAGAATGCTGGACGTCCTCAACATGCTATTGCATTTACAAATGTTAAACACTCTGGTAACGGGGCAGGGAATGGGAGCGGAAGGTGGAGGGGGTGGGGGGGGGGGTGGGTGATTGGGTGGCTGGGGAGTTGGTGGTGATATAGGGGGGGTGGGGTGGGGAGGTGGGAGGTGGTGAGTGGGTGCGCATTGAAAATGATCACATGTCTTCAGGAATCTGTAGCAATGCTTGAAGCATTACACAGCCTGTATTTAAATGTCAGCAAGTGCCAGTGGATGTTTTCGCCATCTGCTTTCAGCATTCCCATGGCTGTGTGAAGCCAATGCCATGCCACAATGATAATAATCCCACCTTCTAAACTAGGTCCTGGTAGGATTTATCCTCCATCACTTCCCAGGGGAGGACTGAGTATACAGCTGCAAATGGGATTTTCTCAACCTATTCGACCATGAAATCCATAGACAGACCCTGAGATTCTTGGGACTGGGATTTTGACATGAGTGTGAGGATGGGGGTGGGGGTGGAGCCACGAGAGTTGAGATACAGAGCAGCCATGTTCTGATTGTACAGCACAGGAGAATTGAGGGGCTGAATGGCCTACCCTTATTCCTGGTGTTCTTCCTATAACTGAAGAGCAACTTCCTCTAAGCCAGGCTGGCACTGAGATGAACTTTTAGTAGTGTGGGGACCCACCAGCTATAAATTCAGGAATACAGGCCACTGGCGACCAACAAGCATAGGCAAGTACATGTGCCAGGATGTTGACCTCGTGAACTTCAGCTCCTGTCTTTTGTTAGATGTTTGGACAAAGACAGGAAAACTGGTGCCTCTAGTGGTCCAAGCAAAATCCATGCCTATTTTCCAGGGTTTAGTGCCTTGGAACGACATCTATGTTTATCCACAGTGCCAGGTCCCCATAACATTAGTGCACACGGGCCTACCCTATAACATGTCATTGGCATGAGCCAGGGGAAATGTGGAGGTGGCAAATATTCAGGGGGCAGAATTTAACACTCGTAGGGCAGGCACGCGCCATACCTGGCCAAGCGTAAAATGGCGTCAGGCGAGCATTCTGATGTCATCGCGCAATATTTCGGTTGGCGGGCGCACTACCAACAATTAGAAGGCCTATTATGGCCATTAAAGTTATATTGAAAGAAATTTTTCACAGCCCGTCCAACCTTACGGTCAGCGGGCAGGTGAAAACCGAGCAGGCTTTGCCTTTTTTAGGAAACCTCATCCACGGACAGGATGAGGTTTCCAATAGCAAATAAAAATCAAATATAAATTTTAACATTTCATTCATAACATGTCCCAGAGGCACACGTGGGGACATGTTTTATAACATTTTAAAAATCTTTGGCCAGAATTTTACGTTCAGCGTGAGGACACGTGCCCGACATGTCCGAGTGTAATATGACGCGCAATGAGGTCAGGCGTGTGTCACGACATCATCGCGCAGTCCCACAATATTTCGTTCAGCGGGTGTGCCTGCCGGTTATTGAAAGGCCTATTAAGACCATTAACGAGTTAATTAACTTGAAATTTATGCTGTCAGGCACAAAGGCCAAGCGGCCTTTACATTTTTTAGGAAACCTCATCCACAAACGGGACGAGGTTTCCGAAAGCTATTACAAATTAGATTAAAAAACTTTATTTTGAAATTAAACACATGTCCCATCTCATGTGCCACAGTCACATGAGAGGACATGTTTCATTAAATCTTTATTGTATTTATTCATTTTTTTAAAAAGTGCTTCAATCTCAGTGGGGTAGCTCCGTGCCTCAGGGGATTGAAGCGCTCTCTCCTGCTCATGTGTGAACTGTGCGCTAGGCCCGGCTCTCCCTCCTCCCCCCCCACCCACACAGGTAGCGCTCAACACTGCCACTCGCAATCCACGCAGGGAGGGGCCTTAATTGGCCCGTCCACATGAAATCACGGTGCGGATCCGATCGCATTCGGCTCCCTAACCGGCCCTGCCCACTCCCGTCCAGCCCGCCTGACGAGGGGAGAATTCTGGCCTTTATTTTTAACGTTCAAAACTCTTCATCTCCCCGAGGCAGCTCCGAGCCTCAGGGAGCTTTTCCACACGTGACCACACGCGTGTGCGAAGTTGCGCGCTCACCGCTCCCCGGCGCTGAGCGCTGCCACGTGTGTTTCACGCTGGGCGTGCCCACCAGTGTGAAATTGCAGTCTGGCCCTGATCACAGGCGGCAGTCGGTTTCCTTAGCGCCCCCGCCCACCCCCCACCGAGCCCGTCCGGCAAAGAGAAAAATCCTGGCCAGGGAGTCAAAAGTTTATCATTGGAACGAGGTATTTCATAAGCAGCTTGTTTTACTTTTAAATAAGAAATTGGAGTCTTCATTTGTGCTGAATATACTACTACCCTTACCTTCGTCTCATTTAATTTCCCTGAACTGCTGATCTATTTTCTCTGGGACAAGGAACAATATCTCTGTGCGCAGAGTTATTAGACTGAAAATGCTATTACTGTCTTATATATATAGTAACTATGGTGAGGAAGACAGAGGGACAGAATTAAAAGGTTAGGCCATTCTGCTCATCTCTTGTCATCAAGATCTGTTTATAACCATTATTCATTTAGACAATCAAAAATCAATGGAAACTTTCTCCCGTGATATATATGCAACTCTTGTTGCTATGAGGTAATAGCTTCCACTGTTGATAATGATAAATAGTGTTAATGATTGGCTCTCATTCATTACAATACGTACTGTCAGAGAAAGTCAGCCGTGGCTCAGCTGATAGCGCTCTCATTTCTCAGTCACAAGGTTCAGGGTTTAAGTCGCACTCCAGAGCTTGAGCACAAACATCAAGGCTGATACTCCAGTGCAGTATTGACGGAGTGCTGCATTGTTGGAAGTGCTGACTTTTGGTTAAAACGTGAAACTGACAACCTGTCAGCTGATGGAGTAGATCCATGGCACTATTTTGAAGAAGAACAGAAGAGTTTTCCCCAGAGCCCTGGGCAATCCTTATTCCTCAATCAGCATCATAAAAAAGAGATTGCCTGGCCATTATCACACTGCCATTCGGGAGGGTATGTTGTGTGCAAAATTTGCTGCTGCGTTTCCTACACCACAACAGTGACTATACTTCAAAAATACTTCATTGGCTGTAAAATACTTTGACATGCACCGTGGTTTTGAAAGGTGCTATATAACTGCAAGTCTTTCTTTGTTTTTATACCTTGGCCTTTCTTGTAGTTTATGACTTTCTGCGGTACATGAACTGTTTTAGCAGAAAGTCCCTCTCTCGTTTTAGTGCCATCTTTGTGGTTTTATTTAGAAGCTCTAAGTACAGTACTACACTCACAGCAGAAGTGCGCTGCAGGAAGATTTACTACTGCACATCTGTTAGTGGTCATGGGCACACAGCATCACCACCTTAGACTGAAGTCTCGCCTTATTTAGTCAATGAATCTGGCATAGAGGCAGCAGGCAGTCTGCACGTCATGGGACCTGTTCTTTGTTTTTAATGGGATTGGAGTTGGAATAAAGCATTCAAATAAATGCCCTTCCATAAATCTTGGAATGATTTTCTGCAATTGTCCTCCATCATTTGCTTCTCATGAGTATGTTTCCTTGAGACTTGAGCAGCTAATCCAGGCTGGCATTCTCAAGGCAGTACTGAGGGAGCCCTGCACTGTCTGAGGTGCCATCTTTCTGATAACCTAAGCACCATCTGCCCTCTCAGGTAAAAGATCCCATGACACAATTTCAAAAAAGAGGAGGGGAGCTATTCCTGGTGTTCTAAGCCAACATTTATCCATCAACCAACATTACCATCAAGCACTGGTTCAATGAAGAGTGCAGGAGGGCATGCCAGGAGCAGCACCAGGCATACCTGAAAATGAGGTATCAACTTGGTGAAGTTTAAACACAGTACTACTTGTGTGCCAAACAGCATAAGCAGTAAGCGAGAGACAGCACTAAGCAATACTACAACTAACGGATCAACTCTAAGCTCTGCAGCAACATCCATTCATGAATAGTGGACAACTAAATGACTAACTGGAGGAGGAGGCTCCACAAATATCCCCATCCTCAATGATTGGGGAGTCCAGCACATCAGTGCAAAAGAAAAGGCTGAAGCATTTGCTACAATCTTCAGTCAGAAGTGCCGAGTGGATGATCCATCTCGGCCTACTCCCTAGGTCTCCAGCATCACAAATGCCAATATTCAGCCACTTCGATTCATGCCAGGTTATATCAAGAAACGGCCGAAGGCACTGGATACTGCAAAAGCTATGGGCCCTGACAATATTCCAACAATAGTTCTGAAGACTTGTGCTCCAGAACTTGCCGCGCCCCTAGCCAAGCCGTTCCAGTACAGCTACAACACTAGCATCTACCCGGCAATGTGGAAAATGGCCCAGGTGTCCTGTCACAAAAAGGACAATTCCAACCTGACCAATTACCGCCCCATCAGTCTACTCTTGATCATCAAATAAGTGAAGGAAGGTGTCTTTGATAGTGCCATCAAGCAGCACTTACCCAGCAATAGCCTGCTCACTGATGCTCAGTTTGGGTTCTGATCGGACCACTCAGCTACTGACTTCATTATAGCAATAGTCCAAACATGGACAGAAAAGCTGAAATCAAGAGGTGAGGTGAGAATGACTGCCCTTGACATCAAAGCAGCTTTTGACCGAGTGTGGCATCAAGGAGCCCTAGCAAAACTGGAGCCAATGAGAATCAGGGGGAAAACTCTCCGCTGGTTGGAGTCACACCTAGCACAAAGGAAGATGGTTGTGGTTGTTGGAGGTCGATCATTTCAGACCCAGGACATCACCGCAGGAGTTCCTCAGGGTAGTGTCCCAGGCCCAACCATCTTCAGCTGTTTCATCAATTATCTTCCCTTTATCAGAGATGGGAATGTTCACTGATGATTGCAGTGTTCAGTACCATTTGCGAATCCTCAGGTACTGAAGCAGGCTGTGTCCACATGCAGCAAGACCTAGACAATATTCAGGCTAGGCCTGACAAGTGATAAGTTACAAGTGCCAGGCAATGACCATTTCCAACAAGAGAGAATCTAACCATCTCTCCTCCCACATTCATCGCTGAAACCCCAACCATCTAAATCCTGGGGTTACCATTGACCAGAAACTGAACTGGACTAGCCATATAAATACTGTGGCTATAAGAGCAGGTTAGAGACTGGGAATCCTGCAGAGAGGGACTAATCTCCTGACTCCCCAAAGCTTGTCCACAATGTACAAGGCACAAGTCAGGAGTGTGATGGAATACTCCCCACTTGCCTGGATAGTGCAGCTCCAACAACACTCAAGAAGCTCAACGCTATTCAGACCAACACAGTCCATTTGATTGGTACTCCATCTCCCAACATAAATATTCACTCACTGGGCTGAATTTTTCCCTTGACGGGCGGGCGGGCCTGACTGACGCGGTGGCGCGCGGGCAGCCGATCACTGCCACCAAAGCGGGCCCTGCCGCCATTTTACGTGGGTGGGCCAATTAAGGCCTGCCCAGCGTGATGCCCGACGGGAAGCGCTATGCGCTTCCTGTGCGGGCGGTGGGGGGGAAATCCCCAAATGCGAGAGTGCGCTCTTTCATGCATGCGCACATCTCCCTGAGGCTAAGTGCTGCCTCAGGGCGATCGTTGAAAGGCTGTGAAAGATTAAAAATAGAACAATAAAAAATTCATTAACATGTCACACGAGATGGGACATGTTAATGAAATACACAAAAACTTTATCAAACTTTTTAAAATCCAATATCAAACCTCATCCCACCACTGGATGAGGTTTGTTAAAAAATCACCTACCCGCCTGCCCGTTGGGCCCGGACGCCGACCCGAAGTTCGCACGGGCCTCTCAAAATCCTGGTCGATTGGTGACTTAATGGCCTTAACAAGGCCTTTAATTAATGGCGGGCGCGCGTCTTGCTGCATAGCGCGCCCGCCGACCTAAACATTGCGATGCTGCGCGCTGACATCGGGACACTCACATGACATCAGCACGCGACATTTTAAGCGCTGACGTGCGGGCTCCACCACCCGCACATCAGCCAGAAAATTCAGCTGATGAAGTTCTGATGAAGAGTCATACAGGCTCCAAACGTTAAAAACTGTGTTCCTCTCCGCAGATGCTGTCAGACCTAATGAGTTTTTCCAGCTATTTTTGTTTTTATTTCAGATTTCCAGCATCCACAGTATTTTGCTTTTATCTAAATATTCACTCCCTCTGCCACCGACGCAGAGTGGTAGCTGTGTGCACCATCTGCACGATGCACTACAGCAAGTCATCAAGGCTCCTTCAACAACACCTTCCAAAACTGCAGCAAAACCAAAAGGCGGGAGAAATTCGAGGACAAAAAGGATTAACTGTTCAAGGAAAAAGGGGGTGTTACTGGGTTGAGAAACAAAAGGCTGGATTTTTAAAAGGTCTGGGGTCCATATCAGAGGCAGGCAGACAATTTGGCACTGCCAGCTTCTGTGCTGGTTTGGTGCCACGATCCCGATCCTGAGTCACTCTGAAGGAGGCTGCTCAGGGTCGATGGCTGGAGAGTGGCAGACAGCCAATTGAGGCCAATTACAGGGCCTATTAAGGCCCTATTCCCACACTGACTGAAATTACCCGTCAGCAATGTGGTGCCCCTTGGATCATGTCCAAGCCAACATGGTGGGCTCAGAACCAGTGAGGATCCCCCCACCAAATGGACCCATAACGGTCACCAGACCACAGCTGTGGCCACTGGCCATCCCCAGGAGTGGCTGCCTCTCCAGGATCACTGCCAGGCAGCTGTCCTTAATGAAAAATCAAAATAAACTTACCTTCATTTCCCCCTTGCTGTCTCCATGTTCACTTTGGCAGCCTCCACCCTGGGCTGGTGGGGCAGCCAATCACTGATGCTGAAGGGCCTCCCATTGGGCCCTCCAACTTCGGGAGCCCACCCGCCATCCCTGATTGGACGGCGAACGTGCCCCCTGGTCTTTAATGATTTGAAGATTTGAAAATCCCCGTGAGTGTGCCTAGAGCATGCCATCTGGTGTCGGGACTCAGAACTAACCCCCTTTTCCAGTTTCTAACCCCTGATTGAAAATCCAAAAGATGGATCTAGAGGAGGTTTAAATGCGAAAAAACAGAATGATCACCAATAGCTCCAACCCCGCCCACGCCCCCACATCTGATCCATTTCACACACTACTGCTCCCATTCCCCTTCCCTCTCTCCCAGGACTATGATTCTCATTGCCCTCACCTTTCACCCCACCAGGCTCTATATTCAACGAATCATTCTTTGCCATTTCCGTCATCTCCAGTGTGATTTGATTAGGCATGTTACAGCCTTCCAGACTCAACATTGAGTTTACCGATTTCAGACCATAACCTCTGCTCCCTTTTTTGGGACAGCAGCCATTGGTAATGATCCTGATTTATTTTCCCATTTACTCCTCCTCTCGCAACATCTTTTGTTTCTTTACCTGTCCCAATCCCACCCATTTATGCCTCACACCATCATTCCTATTATCAGTTAGTCTGTCCTGCCTTCCACCCTATCACAAACCTTCCCTTTTGGTTTTGCCCTAGCTTCTCCCTTTCCCTGCCTCTGAGTGCATGGGAATCCTATTACATTTCTTTTCCCCATTCTGACGAAAGGTCATTGACCTGAAATGTTAGCTCTATTTCTCTCTCCACAGATGCCGCCAGCATTTTTTGCTTTCCTCACAGATTCCTGTACCTGCAGTATTTTGCTTTTGTATCAGCTAATGCTAGCTCTTTGGAACAAACAGTTATGTGGCTAGACTGGAGAAACTGGGGTTCTTTCTCCTTAGAGAAGGTTAAGTGGAGGTTTGACAGAGTGTTCAAAATCACGAGGGGACTGGACAGAGTAGTTAGGGAGAAACTGTTCCCATTGAAGCAAGAGTAGCAAACCAGAGGACACCAATTTAAGGTGATTGACAAAAGAACCAAAGGCAATATGAGGATAAACTCTTTTTATGCAGCGAGATATGGGATCTGGGATGCACTGCTTGAGGCTGTGGTGAAGGAAGATACAATCAAGGCTCTCAAAAGGGTAATAGATAAACCACTGAAGAGAAAAATTTGCAGGGCTGTCAGGAAACGGTGGGAGAGTGGGACTAGTTGAGTTGCTAGTTCAGGAACAATCCCATCAGATTGGAAGTTGGCAAATGTTACACCACTTTTCAAGAAAGGAGGGAGAGAGAAAACAGTGAACTACAGGCAGTTAGCCTAACATAAGTTGTTGGGAAAATGCTGGAATCTATTAATAAGGAAGTCTTAACAATGCACTTGGAAATGCATAGTATGATTAGAACAAGTCAACATGGTTTTACTAAAGGGAAATCCTGTTTGACAAATTTATTAGAGTTTTTTGTGGATGTTATCTGTAGGGTAGATAAAGGGGAACCAGTAGATGTAGTATACCTGGATTTCCAAAAGGCATTCAATAACACAATATATTAATAGGCAAGATAAGGGCCCATGGAGTTGGGGGGTAATATTTTAGCATGGATAGAGGATTGGTAAACAGATAGAAAGCAGAGAATGGACATAAATGGGGCTTCCTCAAGCTGGCAAATAGTGAATAGTGGAGTGCCGCAAGGATTAGTCCTGGGGCCTCAGCTCTTTACAATCGAAATAAATGACTTAGATGAAGAGACAGAGAGTAATGTATCAAAGTTTGCTGATGATACAAAGCTAGGTGGGAAGGTAAGCTGTGGGGAGGAAACAAGGAGGCTACAAAGAGATATAGACAGGTTAAGTGAGTGGGGAACAAGATGGCAGGTGGAGTAAAATGTAGAGAAGTGTGAAGATATTCACTTTGGTCGTAAAAATAGGAAAGCAGAATATTTTTTGAAAGGTGTGAAACTTGTAAGTACTGATGTTCACAGAGACTTGGGTGCGCTCATACAAGGAATGCAGAAAGTTAGCCTGCAAGTGCAGCAAGCAATTGGAAGGCAAATGGCATGTTGGCCTTTACTGTAAGAAGATTGGCATACAAGAATAAAGAAGTGTTGCTGTGATTGTACAGGGTTTTGGTGAGACCACATCTGGAATACTGTGTGCAGTTTTGGTCTCCATATTTAAGAAAGGATATACTTGCATTGGAGGTGCTACAGCAAAGGTCCCCTAGATTGGTCCCTGGAATGAGGGGGTTGTCCTATGATGAGGGGCTGAGTAAATTGCGCTTATATTTTCTGGAGTTTAGAAGAATGAGAGGCGATCTCATTGAAACCTACAACCCTGAAGGGGTTTGACAGGGTAGAAGCTGAGAAATTGTTTCCACTGGTTGGGGAGTCCAAAGCACGGGGGCACAGTCTCAGGATAAGGGACCAATCATATAGGACTGAGATAAGGAGAATTGAGAACCAAGAGGAATACAGAAGGTTCAGAGGGGAGGTGAAAAAGCATATTAGAGAAGCGAAGAGGGATTATGAGATAAGACTGGCAGCCAACATAAAGGGGAATCCCAAAGTCTTTTATAGGTATATAAATATTAAAAGGGTGGCAAAAGGAGGAGTAGGGCCAATTAGGGACCTAAAGGGAATTTACACATGGATGAAAGGGCCATGGCTGAGGTATTAAATGAAGACTTTGCATCCATCTTTACCAAGGAGGTAGATGCTACCCAGGACATGGTGACAGACGAGGAAACTCTGTCACTAGAAGGGTTCAAAATTGATAAGGAGGAAGTGCTGAATAGACTGTCGGGACTTAAAGTTGACAAGGCACCTGGACCAGATGAGATGCATCCAGGGATATTGAAGGAAGTTGAGAGTAGAAATTGCAGGGGCACTGGCCATAATCTTTCAGTCTTCCCTAGACTCGGGGATGGTACCAGAGGACTGGAGAATTGCAAACAGTACACCCTTGTTCAAAAAAGGTTGTAAGGATAAGCCCAGCAATTACAGACCAGTCAGTTTAGCTTCAGTGGTGGGCAAAATTCTAGAAACAATTATTCAGGACAGAATTAGTAGTCACATGGAAAAACATGGGTTGATAAGGAAGAGCCAGCATGGATTTCTAAAGGGGAAATCATGTTTAACTAACTTGCTGTATTTTTTTTGAAGAGATAACAGAAAAGTTCAATGAGCGTAATGCTGTTGATGTGGTGTACATGGACTTTCAAAAGGCATTTGACACAGTGCCACACAATAGACTTATGAGAAAAGTTATTGCTTATGGAATAAAAGGGACAGTAGCAACATGGATACAAAATTGGCTGAAAAATAGGAAGCAGAGAGAAATGGTCAATGGATATTTTTTGGGCTGGAGGAAGGTTTGTAGTGGAGTTCCCCAGGGTTCAGTTTTGGGATCTTTGCTTTTCCTGATATATATTAATGATCTAGATCTTGGCGTGCAGGGGACAATTTCAAAGTTTGTGGGTGATATGAAGCTTGGGAGTGTTGTGAACTGTGAAGAGGATGGTGTGGAACTTCAAGAGGACATAGACAAGTTGATGGAGTGGGCAGATAGGTGGCAGATGAAGTTGAATGTGGAGAAATGTGAGGTGATGCATTTTGGTAGGAAGAACATGGACAGACGACATAAAATAAGGGGTGGTATTATGAAGGGGATGCAGGAGCAGAAAGACTTGGGTGTATATGTGCATAGATCATTGAAGGTGGCAGGACAGGTGGAGAGCGCAGTTAATAAAGTGTATAGTATCCTGGGCTTTATTAATAGGGGCATCGAGTACAAGAATGGGAGTTATGCAGAATTTATATAAGACCCTCGTTAGACCTCAGCTAGAATATTGTGTACGGTTCTGGGCGTTACATTATAGGAAGGATGTGAACACATTGGAGAGAGTGCAGAAGAGGTTTACAAGAATGGTCCCAAGGATGAGCTATGAGGCTAGATTGGAGAGGTTGGGACTGTTTTCCTTGGAAGGGAGAAGGCTGAGAGGAGACTTGATAGAAGTTTGCAAAATCATGAGGGGTCTGGACAGAGTAGATTGGGAGAAACTGTTCCCGCTCATAAAAGGATCACGAACGAGAGGACACAGATTTAAAGTGATTTGCAAAAGAAGCAAACGTGACGTGAGAAAACCTTTTTCACACAGCGAGTGGTTCGGGTCTGGAATGTACTGCCTGGGAGTGTGGTGGAGGCAGGTTCAACCAAGACATTCAAGAGGGCATTGGATGATTATTTGAATAGAAAGGTGCAGGGGTACGGGGAAAAAGCAGGGCAATGGCACTACGTCATTGTGCTCATTTGGAGAGCTGGTGCAGACACAATGGGCCAAATGGCCTCCTTCTGTGCCGTTAAGATTCTGTGATTCTGTGAAATTGCCTCACTCAAAGGGTTGTGAAATCTTTGGAATTCTCTACCCCAGAGGGTTGTGGATACTCCATTGTTGAATATATTTAAGGTTGGGATAAGGCTCAACTGGCTACGTTATCTATTCCTGCTCCTAATTCTTGTGTTTTTGTTCTTGCAGAGCTAGCATGGGCACAATGGGCCCAATGGCCTCATTCTGCGATGTATCCATTCCATGATTCTATCAGGAGTCAGAGGGGCAGAGGTTGCAGTTTGGAGCATACTGGACACTGGTTTAGGACAGGAATAGATCCCTATGACTGGCCCATGAATCAATTTCTGTCCGAGCCTCAACTGATGCTAACCACCTTTCTGATCCTAATATCTGTTATTCAATCCTGGGTAATAGATTAGAAATTTATCCTTTCATCTCTGTATTCTTAATTCAAATCCAGTCCAGAATGAGGCGATGAAAGTGTCCTCTTTCTAATGGGTGTAGCAGCTAGAAGTGAAATTGGTTGAGCCAGTCCAATCAGTTTATAGTAGGTGTGAACCAGCAGTGTTAAAGTATCAGTGCTTGATGCTAAATAAAGCGAAAGTCACCTTCAAAGAAGCTACAAGAAATGAAGTGAAGGGTTCAAACTGACAGAGTAAGGAGTTGTTTCCCTGGAGGTGAAGGCTTGACGTGTTGCAGGGGCAGTATCAGTGGGTTTTCAACCTCTAACAAACCTCTTGTGTTTCTGGCCTGGGAATAATTGAGATCAGTATTAGGAAAACATTCCACTCCTTGGTGCTGACATCCATCCCATTAGTAAGAAAATAAACATCATGATGTTTATTTCACTAAATGATGTGAATAAGGTTGTCAAGACTGCAGGGACTCTTCAGCAAACCTGAAGACATGGTTGACTTAAAACGCATGTTCACTCTCATTTCTATCATTTCATTCATTTTTCATAAGTCAGGCATCCAATTGTGCACAGCTTACAATCTGTCTAAAACTTTCGAATAAAGGTGCGACTTTCTGTTGTGATACCCCTGGCACACAGACAGACTATGCAGCAGGAAATGGAGACACTCAGGTCAGAATTTCCCATCCATTAAATGAAGTGGCCAGAAAGCTATGGACTGGGGATCTGGAATTCCAAGGAGCATTGCTGCACACATGCAGCAACAGTGCTGAAAATATTCCCTCAACTTCCTGTTTTTGACTTATCTCATGAAAGATACTGGGTGGAATTGTCCCAGATTTGCACCAGGTGCGGTAGTGGGCGGGAAAAAGGACGATTTACCTGCCGGCTGCAATGGCAGCTTTTCACGCCGCATCGCCCCATTCCCAGCATGTTCCGCCTCATTAATAACACATTCATGGGAAACAGGCCGGATCGCTGGCGGGAGGGCTCAGACATGCCCACCCACACTGTGACCTCAGTGCTTCCTCGCTCCGGACACCATATTTAAAGCACATCAGAGCGCTGCCTGCTTCATGTCTTCAGACCAGGACTGCTCCAGGTGACAGATGGTCCCAAAATCAAAGAAGACGGCGGGCCCCAAATTTAGTGATGCCCCTGTGGGGTGCCTGCTGAGCGCATTGGAAGCCGTCGCGATGTCCTCTACTCCCACGCTGGCCGCACGAGGTCCATCAGAGTCACTAATCCAGCCTCGGAGGCAGTGGCAGTGACGGTCAGTATCACCGCAGTACAGGAGAGGTCAGGCATCCAGTGCAGGAAGAGGGTGAATGCTCTCATCCATTCCACCAGGGTAAGCCAACCACCTCATCACTCACAACTCACACACTCACAAACCCATCACACACCCACAGGGATCTCACACCTCAAGGGGCAACACCGGCAACTCCCACACACACCCTCACATCTCCATCAGGCTCAAATCCTCCAGAGCCCATATCCTCATCCCATCCATGGCTCCGCTCACCATACAAACATTCCAGGCAGTACCATGTGTCCTGTTCACACTCTCTCCATCCGTTTTCATGCAGGAGAAGCTGGCTCACATCAGGGAGAGGACCCAGACCAGGGGTGGATTGGCTCACACTAGCCCCTCACTCACATTCAGGAGTGTGTCATCGTGCTGATTGGTGAGGACATGGACCGTGCCTGTGGTGACGATAAGGTCAGTGCCGAACACCCACATGAGGATCCTGCACCACATCATCCCTCTTTCTACACAACTGTGAGTGCTCTCTCTCCTGCTTTTGACTCTGCTGCCATGCACTAATCACTTTTACTCTGGTTCACAGGGAGATCTGCCAAGCAACCGACATCCTTAGCCAGTCAGTCCCTCAGCTTCATCCATGTCCTCACCTCCAGCCAAGAGGACGCTTCCTCCATTGAAGAGCTGGAAATACGCAGCCTGGAAGACCCAACACAACGCTTACCACACCCACCACCAGCGCAGTGACACACACCTCGGTGGGACCTAGATCTAGAGCAGGCTCGGGTTCACAATCTGATGGTCACCGCACAGATACATGTCTGCAGCAGGAGGAGGCAGGTTCAGCTGAGCTCCCCGGCACTCGGAGGACTGCTGGGGAAGAGTGTCATGATAGGGGATCAAAGCCCCAGATTATTTACAGGCATATTGAACTTTTTAAGGAAGGCATGTGTTTTTTTTTTAAAAAGACATACAAGCAAAAGCTGGCTGAAACTGTAAAGTAACCACTTTCTGGAAAATTCTTATGTGGGTTAAACTTGACCAAATAGCCCAGAGAGAACATGGAATGTCACACCTAAAAAGGTATCACGGTCTACTTCAAACAGAGACACTTGAAATGCAAAAGACTGAACTTTAATTTCTTGTGGTTGTGGATACAATAGAGACTGATTACCACATCTAAGCAGAAACCATCTCCTATTGCGTGATATCTCAGAATGTGGAAATGACTGGAGTTGAAAGAAAGCAGATTTTGGGTGAAAGACATGTTTGTTTGTTTTTTCCCTTCCAGGAATACACAAGGACATGGGTTAAAAAACCAGCTGCAAACCTGATCTATGTGTTCTAGTCCTGGTGTGCTAATGTGTGCTGTGAGGGTCACAGCAGAAGAACAGTGACTAGGCATCCCTGCAGCTTGCAGGTAAAAGTCTCTCTCCTCTCTCTCTGTTGCTAAAGGCAAGTCACAAGTCAGCAAAGCCACAGTCAAAAAGGAAATAGGACATCTCCTTCAGCTAACCTGCAGAACCAAGTGTCTCCAAAGCAACTGCTCAACTGCCAAAATCATCTCTACCAGAATCACCCAGCATAACGGCTGCAATGTTTCACCATCTGCTTCTCATGGAAAAGCCAAAGACTGATTTGTATATCTTTTGTTAATTTTTATTTTTGGACTCAACATCTCATTTCTGATCTGTGTGTACGTGTGTTGCGTTTTTATTATTATTTCTCGGGTTTTCAGTAACTAATAAACTTGCTCTTTCTTTGACTCAAGAAAGCCAGGTTAAATTGGCTCCTTCTAAAAAATAAATACATTTGGACTGGGAAAAGTTATACACGGGTGAAGGGGCCCCTTTAAAATTAACCTTGTTGCTACCAACCATGGGGGTTGAATAAAGAAGGGAACCAGTTCATCCCTCCTCACCCGAGGACAGGACAAAATTGGGGCCCCATTCCGGAAGTTAACGATTTGGGGGTACCTCGTATGGATCAAAACAAACTGCGGGGGCCTCGCCCAGGGACCAAGAGGCATCTGTGAGGTCCGAATCAGATGACGAGCCTCAGATTTTGCCTTTGAGCTCATCGTGGAGAGTCAGCAGAAGGCGGGGGAACATCACGCAGAGCTGTTGGAACCCTCAGCAGAAAGGCTGACGTGAGTCGGAGGAGTGCGTCCGCCTGCTCTCTGATGAAGTGGTGCCCACATGTGCCCGTATGGGGGTCTCCATGTGGAGGATGGCAGACACCATGGAGATCCTAGCCCCAGTAGAACACAGAGATGTGTGCAGATATGCACTGCATCGCAGCAGCCAAGGTGAGTTCCTGCAGTGGCAAAGCAAGAGGGGAACAGGGCACCTCGACATTCCTCCAGGTGCTGCTTCCCCTCAAAGAGTCAGGTGGGGACCCTCGGGCAACCAAAGGGAGAAGCGGCGGCTGGATACCCCTGGGTCATCCATTCCCTGACTGTCCTCTCCCTCTGAGTCCCCTTTGCCTGTGACCCTCTCAACCTCGTCCTCTGTCACCACAGAGGGAGGAGCTGGTCCATAGGAGGACAGCCAAAGCAAGCCGGGGCCGAGGACACACGCCAAAGTCATCAGAGGCAACAGGGCCAACCATTGCACAGGCTGTCTCCACCCCTGCTGCAGATGTCAGGGCAGCACCTAGAAGAAGTGGTAGCCCTAGAAAAGTTAAGAATTTCCGATCACAAGTGGTTGCACGGGGCATTTTGTCACTTTATAATCTGAAAATATGTTCACCTCCACCCCCCGCCCCCACTAGCAGTGCAGCTGCAGGCAGCCGGATCATGAGTGATTCTGGAGGGAGAAATCTGTATGTGGGGGGGCCTTTTGGAGCCTCGTGCAAGCCTCTCCCACACACATGGAGCCTTCTTCCATCACACTCATCTCACTGTCCTGAGAATTTTCAATACTGCCTGCTGGGGTTCACTTTCGGTTGTCCATCTGAGCCTGAGCTGCATCTCCGCCCACCCACTGACCTCAGTCCCATGCAGCACCTGTGCCCACCCAACACGAGGCTCCACTCACTTTTGATTTGAAAAATATGGTCACAGTCAAGTTTCTCGTAAGTTCGCCATCCTCTCCCCTCCCCCCAGTCACCCATGTCCTTTCCCCCATCACTGTCGATCCCCTCTAGCATCACCTTCCTCCTCCCCACCATCATCTACCAACCTGAACCCTTTTCTTTCTCCTTCTACCCATCCCGAGGATTCATGTCTGCCTCCAAGTCCCCACCAACCACCCTCACTGCCGCTTATACCGCTACCATTGCACCCTCACCCTTCTGACTCACTCTGCCTCCTCCCACACTTACTATTCCCTCCTACCACATCCAGCTTCAGTTCACTCCCCAGGAAGCAGTCATTGACTCCACAGGCCCCTCTCTTACACATTCCCCGGACAACAACCCCTCATTCCCTCCACCACTCTTACTCCTTCCTCCTCCCGGACTCCTTCCCCCATCCGAACTCCTTCCCCCATCCGAACTCCTTCCTCCCCCTGGGCTCCTTCCCCTCTATGAATTCCTTCCTCTCCCAGACTCCTTCGTCCCGACTCCTTCCCCACCGACCTCCTACCCCCTCTGAACTTCTACCCCCCTCCAAACTCCTTGCCTCCTCCGAACGCCTTCCCTCCTCATAATTCCTTCCCTTACACCTTCCTCCACCCTTACAGCTACTTCCCCACTTGCCGCATTGTCCCCATTACATCCTCCTCCCCATACTCCCTCCTCCCGCCCAACCTTCATCCCCTCCCTCCCAATCTCACTCCCCATTGACACCTTCATCTCCCCTCTCCCAACCTCGCCCCTCCTCCCCTCCCATCCCGGTACACCTTCCTCGCCCAGTCAAGACCTTCCTCTTCCTACCGCCCCCTACCCCAGTATCCCACTGTCAGCTGGACCTTCCTCTCCCTCCGGCCCCTCACTGATCATCTGGAGCAGCCCATAGCCAAAAACATGATGTTCCAAAGCAGAACCAAGAAATTAACAGAGACCTCCCACCTCCATGAGCTGCTTTGCGGTGGAGCCATGTCCATGGGAATCCAGCCAGCAGGCGATGCACGTGATCCTCCAGGGTACGGTAGCTGTGGGGCTCCAGCATCTTCTGCTCCTTGGATGTCGGCCGTCTGACCAAGGCCCTAACAGTGAGTCTCGGCTTCTACACGTCACACTTGTCCAGGGATGTTCTGCACAGGCCTGTTTTCCCGCCGGCATAACGGGAAATCTGGTGTGGGGGGGATGATTCTGGTCAGGCCTTACTTTGCATCCCATTAGCAGGATCCTAGTTGGGTTCATGCAGGCCTCCAGCGGGATTGGCGTTCCATTGTGGTGGACACCCTTGGATGATCCCGCTGTACTTTCACACCGACATGAAACCACTTCTTGGCTTTCTCGCCATATTGCTCTCCCCCCTGCCCACCCCAATCCACCATGAAGCTCAACACTGACAGGGCTGGAGAATTCCAGCCACTGTTTTTGCCAGACCCTGGAGGAGCCCTGTTTATCCAGATCCGGCTCATAACTACCTTCCTCCCTCATCAGTGACACGTCTTTCCTTTGCCCACATAACTAAAAGTCACAATTTTAACTGAGTATATCAAGAAATGATTGGGAAGTTTAGAATTTGATGACTGCAAGAATTTGGAGGAGGGTGAAGGAGGTAATTTTGCCTTTAACAGCTGTGGTGGTTCTTGTAGCTTTGCGATAGTATTTAGCTTAGTTAGCTAGATGGCTGGAGTATGATGTAGAATGATGCTAATTGTCCTGGTTCAATTCCTATACTAGCTGTTGTAGTTCACAGACGCCTACCTCCTTGTTTTACTCCAGATTCACTGAGTAATGCCCTTCAATCTATATGTAACTAACTGTCTCAAGAGAGATGCCTATATGGTTCTTTGTGGACTGTGGCTAATTCTGAGTTAGTATTTAAAATCCTATTCAGTGCTTTAGGGCAAGTTAACGTGTTCAAAAGAACATGCACAAAATAACCCTAAAACAGACACAAAGGTCCATACCTATATAAATAAGGTAAGGACCAAAGATAAGGAACAAAACCTGCTTTCAAAAGTGTGAGATTTTCCAATGGTGTCCATTTGATTGTGATAAACCAACATGAAGAGGCTATCAGGAGAAGCAGAACTAAACAGTGTGTGAAAGCAACTAATAGCAGAGTCTGAAATACCTGGAAAAACTCAGCAGGTCTGGCAGCATCGGCGGAGAAGAGCACAGTTGACTGTGCTCTTCTCCGCCGATGCTGCCAGACCTGCCGAGTTTTTCCAGGTACTTCTGTTTCTGTTTTTGTTTTGGGTTTCGAGCGTCCGCAGTTTTTTGTTTTTATATTAATAGCAGAGCCCATCAGAGACAGAGGGACAAATACAAAAATAAAGTCACAGTCAACAGAGCTTGGAATGGCGTGGATAAGTTGGAGATAAGGATTAAGTTCATTGGCTATTATATTTAGTGGTTAGTGTTTGTGTTTTGGTGTTGGCTAAACATTTAATTAGCCTTAAAACTGAAAAGGATTTATAAATAAATGTTATATATAAATATAGATTAAGATACGGCAGGACATTTGTGTGTCTAGACTGCAGTTATAAAAGTTGTGAGTGAGACTGTCCTGAGCAAACATGTCAGCACCTCGATGTCTCCGGCTTGTATTACTTAGGCTCAGGGTCGTTGAGCTGAAGTGTGAGTTGGAAAGAATCTGATACATACGGAAGGGGGAGAAGCATCTGGACAGTTTGCTCCAGACTTTGGTTATACCTCGTAGAGAGGTGCAGGTTCAGAATGGAGTTGGTGTCACTGTACCATAATATGCCCAGTGAGGGGTACCCAGGTGAGATAGAGAATGAAGGTCCACAGAAACTGATCCTATCCAACAAGTGTCTTTATTCATTCACAGGACGTGGACATTGCTAACAAGGTCAGCATCTATTGTCCATTGTAATTGCCCTCGGGAAGGTGAAGTGAGCCATATTCTTGAATACAGCTGAATGGCTTGCTAGGATATTCCAGAGGGCAGTTAAAAGGGAACCATGTTACTGTGGGACTGGAGTCATATGTAGGCCAGACCGGGTAAAGATGACAGATTTCCTTCCTTAACAAATGAACCAGATTTTTTTTGCAACAAATGGTAGTTTCATGATTATCGTTGGTGGCGTTGTGGTGATGTCACTGGACTAGTAATCCAGAGACCCAGGCTCATGCTCTTGGGACATGAGTTCAAATCCCACCAGAACAGCTGATAGAATTTAAATTCAGTTAATAAATTTGGAATATAAAGCTAGTCCCAGTAACGGTGACCATGAAACTATCATTAATTGTTGTAAAAACTCAGCTGGTTCACTAATGTCCTATCGGGAAGGAAATCTGCCGTCCTTATCTGGTCTGGCTCAAGTGTGACTCCAGACCCCCAGCAATGCGGTTGACTCTTAAATGCCCTCTGAAATGGCCTAGCAAGCCACTCAGTTCAAGGGCAATTAGGGATGGTCAACAAATGCTGGACTTGTCAGTGTTGCCCATGTCCCAGAAAAGAAAAAAAATACTAACATGAGCTTTTTATTGCAGATTTTTTCTACTTAATTAGCTTCCCCAACTGCTGTGGTGGGTTTTGAACACGTCTTCAAATTATTAATCCAGGCCTCTGGATTAATAGTCTAGTAATCTAACCACTTGTTACAACCGGGTGAGGAGGGACGAACCAGCTCCCCTTTATTCAACCTGTTTGATTGGTTACAACAAAAGATTTTAAAATTTCTTCTCCCCATAGATGCTTTTTTCCAAAGCAAATGTATTTACTTTTTAATAAGGAGCCAATCAAACCAAGTTTTCTTGAGTCAAAGAAAAGGCAAGTTTATTAGCTACTAACCTGAGGAAAAATAATAAAAGATGTGATCTCACACACACACACACACACACATACACACACACACTCACACACACACACACACACACACACTCACACACACACACACTCACACACACACACACACACACACACCAGAAGTAAGAAAAATAAGAGTCCGGATAAAAGTTAAAAAGAATATACAATTAGGTCCTTTGCTTGTCCTTGGGGTACAGGTTGTTGAAGGTTGCGGCTGATTAAATTTAAAATCCTGGAATTGAATTAAAATCCAAGTAACTGCATTTTTTGGAGGCAAGTTCCTTCCTTTTAATTCTGTGATCCGTTTCTCAGAAATTGATGGGTTTCTCCTGAGGTTCTTTCCGATGGACAGTCACTATCTCTTGGGTTGGATTTTTATACGGTAGAGATAGGGTTTTTTCTTAACTTATAAGAGAGAGAGAAAGAGAGAGGGAGATTCGTTCTGCTCTCTTCAACAGTTTTTCCAGATGACTTCTCTCTATTTGGCTTGGCAAAACCAGTTCTTAAAAACCTCCTGTCTGTATATTCCCAAAAATGAATTTGATTGACATGTCTTGCAGTCATTGTTGTAGAACAAGTATTCGCATTTTCATCTTTCATCTCAAAAATTTTTGACACATTTTATGATAGTAGAAACCAACAGAAGATGGGGTTATTTCATCCTCCACATTGCGGGGTGGGGGCGGTTGAGAGTCTGTTGGGCGTATTTGGCTGGTTAGAAGTTTCCATTGTCTTTATTGTTGATTAAAATTCAGCACTTTGTATTTTTAACCTCATCCTTAGTTAGTGTTGGGTTTTGGTGTCTGTAGGTTTCCTTTGAAATGTCTCTCTCTTAACATTTCATTTTGGAGGGGGATCATGTTTTCTTTTCCCACCTTCACCTTGGAAGATGGTCTTGTATTTTAAAACAATTTGCTGTCTCATTTCCAGTCAGTTAAAAGTTTTTCAAAATCATTTTTCAAAAGTAAAGAGGCATTTTTGTGACATGCTATGCTACCATACCCACTAAACTATTCTTGCTGCCTGTGGATAAGTATAAAGATTATGCTGACCAGAGCACTCTGGAGCAGGAGGCTGTCCAAATGGTGGAAGAGGGGGATGAGGAGGAGGTGGGGACGGGTAATCTGGTAGTTGTAGAGGATTCAGTAGTTACGGGGACTGATAGCATCCTTTGTAACCAGGATTGAGAGGTGGTATGTTGGCAACCTGGTGTTAGCATGATGGTCATCTCGAACCGGTTTGAAAGGACATTGAAGAGGGAGTGAGGGGATCAAATCATGTAGTCCACATTTTTGGATCAACAACATGCGAAAGTGTAGGCCAGAGGTCTTGTTCAGAAAGTACCTGGAGCTTGCAAAATTAAAAATCAGGACCTTGACGGTTATGAATTATGGATAATTACTCCAATCACATGCAAGCTGACATAGGGATAAGCAGATTAGAGAGATGAACATGTGACTGAAGGAGTGGTGTGGAAAAGAGGAGTTCCATTTGATGGGAAACTGACATTATTACTGGGACAGGGTTGAATTGGACTGTCGGCCAGGATCCACCTGAACCAGGCTGGGACCAGGGTCCTAGCAGAAAGTCACAAGGCCTTTACATTTGTAAATGGGGGTAGATCTCAGCTGGAAAAGGTAGCATAGAAAATAATTCTAAAACAAATGAAAAGGAAGTAAAGAGGCAGTCAGGAATCATGCTTTAGGCATTACAGTAGAGAAAAAAATTAAAAGATGTAAAGCAATTAAATCAGGATAGAGAAATAGGAAACATTAGAGTAGCAGGACAGGTTAGAGTTGTGGCCAAAATCAGTGCTTCTTATACAAACACATAGAGGAAAAGGAACAAACTGAATGAATTACAGGCAAAAATTCAACTTGGAGAATAGGACATGGTGGCCAATACTGAGACATGGCTGCAAGAGGGTCAGGACTGGGAGCTGATGATGCCAGGTTATAAGGTCTACAGGAAGGATGGAGAAAATGGCTTTGGAGTAATCTTAGTGATTAAGAATTCAATTATTCCTAGACTAAGATATGATATAATGAGTGTTAAGTAGGCAGGTGGCCTTTATGGGTAGAATTAGGAAGTAGAAAAGTATTTATGACTGTAGCGGGGATTGTGTATAGGCCCCTCTGGTAGCAACTGTAAAATGGCAGAATGTATAAATACAGAGATTAGACAAGCGCATAGAAAAGGCAGAATGATTGTAACAGGGGATTTTAACTTCCCTTTGTTTGGGGTAAACCATAGAACTCATGTCAGAAAGGTAGTGAATTTATTGAGAAAGTTCAGAGCAGTTTTCAGCAATAAAATATGTCCCGAAAAGGGGAAAGCCGTATTAAATGTAACCATGAGTCATGAGCCAGATTTAGTTAACAGCCTACTGGTGGATGAACATTTATCTAATAGCGATCATAATATGATCAAGTTCAATGTGCCACTTGAAAGGAAGAAACCTGAAGCTGCTACTAAGCTTCTAGATTTAGTTAGAAGAACAGTGGAAGGTGTTCAAAAGAGAATTTGTGATAAAGAACCAGATTATACACTCAAGGGTGAAGAGCTCTACTTGATATAATACATGAGCAGCTAAGGCGATAAGGGACAACAGAAATTTGAAAGATAAAGCATACCCAGAATGCAAAAAATAGTACAGATTCTGGTAAATGGAGGAAATACAAAAATAGCACTAAAAGTTTACTAAAAGGGAGCAGAAAAAGAAACTACATGGGCTATCAAAATGAACAAAATGTGTGATCCCAGCTGATGTTACTACTGGACAATCCAGATCCTAGGGTGGAATCCGACTTGATAGATCCTAACTTTTAATTTTTGTTTAGAAACATGGAGAGTGGCTACTGAACAGAGTCACAGGAGTCCATTGATGAACTTTTAACAAAAGAATAAAACATTCATTAAACAAGAAAAGATTAACTATATTACAATGCTCCTTCACCTACATCTATACCTTTACAGACATACGCAGATTCATATTGATAACATAAGTTACAAAACTATCTTATATTCTAATTTCACAGTAAGTACACAGTCCATGTAAACCATTAGGCAACTTGTGGTCAGGCACACCACACTCTGAAACCAAGTGATGGATACCATCCCAAACAGATGCTATGGATCGCTCATTAACACCCTCCACCCCAAGACACTTGTCACACCTGAGCCAACTGGTCTTGCTGAACTCCGTTTTTCACATGAGGGTTTCCAATCTCCACTCTTGAAGCACTCACTTTGGAATCTTCTCCCAAACAACGCTTTCTCTCAAACGTCTTCCACAAGGGTCCACTTCCAGGGTTTTGAACTCTCCTTCCGATATTCCTCTCCCCTGGATCACCACGTGCATTCAAGCTTTGCCATCCACATACTCTCTCTCAAGTGCTCAGCCATGCCATCAGAACACCACCATAGTAAAGACCTTCGGCTGTCTCCTTAGATCTTCTGGCTTCTTGCAAGCCTATTTTGCTTTAAGTCTGCATCCTGCAGCTTTATCCCTTTAAGCTTGGAGCCTTCCTCTCTGTTCCTTACTTTTAGCTTCATTTAACAGGACCTTTTCCAGATTACTGTCCTTGTCCTTTGACTTAACTGTCCTCTTGGGACCTTTCCTGTTCTAGTCCCCGGTTTGGGGGACTTTCTTCTTTAGTTTTTTGGAAGCTGCTCCTGCAGTTCCCTCTCCTGTGTCCAGCTTCTCCTGGCACCCGGTTTCAACAGAACTCAAACTGCTTTCGATTTTCCAACAACAGTATCCCTGTATCTCTGTGTGGGCCTCCTGTTGCTAGCCAACAGCCCAGCTTTTCTACCTTTAAACTAATTAAAGTTCCTCACAACAAAACTACTTTTACAATTATATTAAGGAACGAGGGTGGTCAGGAGCAATGTGGGCCCTTTGAAAACTGATAATGGTGAAGCTGTCAATGAAAGTAAGGAAATGGTGGACATGCTGAATAATTACTTTGCACCAGTATTTACCAAGAAAGGAAACTAATATTGAATCAGTGACTCACCGAACTTAATGTAAGCAAAATAACAGTAATGATGAAAATAATGAAACTAGAGTGACAAATTCTCTGGCCCAAATGGATTCCATCCAGGGTTTGAAAAGAAGCAGGTGAGAATATTGCAGATACCCTAACTATAATCTTCCAAACTTCCCTCAATTCAGGAACCATTCTGGATGGAAAATTGCGTCGTTCAACACTCTATTTAAGAAAAAGGAAAGAGGGAAACCACGGACCATAGACACCTTAGCCTAATATCTGTTGTTGGAAAATTATTAGAGTCAACAATGAAGGATAGAGTGACTGAACATCTTGAAAATTTTCAACTGATCAGAGTGTCCATCACGGATTTGTAAAGGACGGGTCATAGCTGACAAGCCTGACTGAATTTTTTGAAGAGGTGACTAAAATACAGGCAGCCCTCGGACTTACGTTGGTTCCTGAAAACCATGCCTTGAGTCAGACCGTCAGAACTCGGAACCAATTTTCCCATAAGAACAAGGCCCGGTATCCTATTTTCATCATAATAACCCAGAACCTTGTACTCAATCAATTATAGACAAGTAATATAGCAACATTAATGTATTTATGTTGTAAATAGTAATCATATTGACGTTAAAAAATCACATAAGCTAAAAATACATATAGTGTACAGTACTGTACACTGTCCATTACCTCTACCTATAAATGAACTAAAAAGCATAGACCAATTTTAAAGCCTTAATCCTTTTTTTACATACCTTTTCTGCAACATTCCTGGACTCATGAGTGGGTCTGACTGGGTGAGGTTTTCATGGGTTTTTGAGGTAATTTGGAAGGACCCCCTTGAGGTGACTTTGTTGGACATCTTGAAGGGCTCTTGGCTGGAGTCCCCTCGGCATTTTCGGCTGCAGGTTGTTTTGGAGTCTTGTCTGCCTTCTTAAAGAGAGTGTACAAGGAATTTGCACAGATGTTCTCCTCTTTTCCCAGTGGGTCCAGTGTAAAATTCTCTGTGGCAGCTGGTACATGTAGCTGAGCCCTTAACCTAATCCTGAATTCTTATCTTGTCTTTGAGGATGGTTACGATAAGCACCCAGGGGATATCCAAAGCTCTCCCGATTTCACTGTGACCTTTATCGGACCTCCTAATTCTTTCTATTTTCTGTTTCCATAGCAACTGTTCTACAATTCTCAGAAGAAGAAACATCACTTGCACCAAATTTACCTTTTCCTGCCTTTCTTATGGCAAAGAAATGCCAAATTTTAAGAAAAAGCTTGGAAACACAAAGATTCACCAAGTGAAAATGGCTTTGGGGCTGAGCATCTTGAGTCTCCCTGACTATCTCCCTCTCCCTGACGTGCGGAGCGGGAATGTCGATGCGCAGGTACCAATGTTTGAACTTGTTCGCTGGTGAGGTGTCGTAAAGTCAAAATTGACGTGGAAAAGCAAATACAGGGTGTTGATTTATAAACAGAGTAAGTGTCATTCATGGTAACTCGATGTCGTAAAGTCAAGGACTGCCTGTGCTGGACAGGTGAATATATGTGAATGTTATTTATATAGACTTCCGGAGGTCCCTCATAGGAGACTGTTGTCTAAAGCTTACAAAATTAACAGCAAGAATTGACCTACTTAAGCAATTGGCTGAGCGACAGGAGACAGTGTAGAGAAAATGGGTACGTACTCCAATTGGCAGGATGTGATTAGTAGAGCCCTACAGGGATCTGTATTGGGGTTACAAATATTCACCATATTTATTAATGACTTAGATGACAGGATGGAGAGCTATAATTCCAAGATTTCCAGTGACATAGAGGAAGGTGTGAGCTGTGTAGGTGGACACATAAAGCTACAAGGAGATAAAAATCGATTAAGTGAATGGGCACAACTGTGGCAAATGGATTCCAATATTTGGGAAGTGTGAGGTCACAAACTTCAGACTTAAATAAGGATAGAACAGAATGGAAAACTGGAAGCAGCAGAGGTCCAAACAGGCTGATGGGGTCATGTACATTTATCAGTCAAATTTCATGGACAGGTTCAAAAAGTAATCAAAAAAGCTACAGGAATGCTGGCCTTTCTATCCAAAAAAACTAGAATATAAGAGGCATTTGCCCCATATCCCTTTAAACCCTTGGATAACAACAATCTATCAACCTCAGATTTAAAATTTGCAATGGACCCACTGTCAACTGCTGTTTGCATGTGGAGTTGGGTCATAGATTAGCCATGGATGGATGAAGACGCTCAAGGGCCAGTTCATAATGATGTTTCTTCGTCCACACAGGTTGAGGCTCCTGGATATACTCGCAGGAGCATTGCCGGTGTCTGAGTTGGGACCATGGGGTAGCCTTCTGATTCAGGACAGGAACAGGGACTATCAGGGCTGGAAGCAGATGGAAATGCGAAACTGCACACCAAATCCCAGATCCCGCCTTACCCTAAAGAAACACCAACAGAGATATACATGTTTTTGGATTGAAAACTTCAGACTGTGTCATCCTCCTAATACCTGGAACATCTGATAGCCCAATAATGTTTCTTATGGTGCCTTCTTTAATCATCAGCATCGAATCAACATGAGAATTTTTACAGTGTATCTCCACGGTCCCGGAGTATGTACTGCTAGTATAAGTGAGCTACTCAATAACACTCAAACCATTTGACCCAACTGTGTGAAATGGTCCGTGAATTCTATAAATATTCAATGGCCATTTGTACAAATGACATAGCACATCAGTGCCCACAGGATATCCTCTCTAAATTGCTCATGCAATTAATACCTGTGCTTATCTATCTATTTCACTCGAGTTAGAGCTGTCAACTAATATTCTTTTGTCATTTTCCCTCAGGTGGGTCAATGACCATTAGAGACAGACAGTCCATGAAGGTCAGAGTTTAACTGCCTGTATTAGCTGATGTCGAGGTCTTCAACTGGAACCCAGTGACTCGAGCTAGGGAGCGGGAAGAGGAAGATAATCAATCACAGTTCCCTCTCTTGATTGGTTATCCCACCAGCCCCACTGAAAGTTAATGAAGAGCAGGCCAGAGGTTGCCTTTAATCTGGCTGGCTGCAACCAGGAAATGGATTCCAAAAACGTAAGCAGGCATATTACCTGAGAGAGACCTTGACTTCTGAGCTTCCCCACTACTAAACCTCAAGTTGAGGCCACGACCAGGTCAACCATGATCGTATTGAATATCAGAGCAGGCTTGAAGGGCTGAATGGCCTATTCCTGCTCCTAAGTCCAATGCTCCTATGTCCCACCCTCCAAACCTCCCCGTAAATATCAGGGTCATGGACACAGTAACTGCCGATATGGAAAAAGGAGCTTGGGGTGGGGAGGTGGGGATGCGGAGAAGGGAAATGGAGAAGGAGAAAAAGGAATGTTCAGAAAATAATCATTAGAGCATGCATTCATTTCAGGAGAAGTGACACAATAACTAAACCAGTTCAGTGATGTGGTATATCATCCAGGAGAACTGTCCTTCTTCATTAGTGGGATCTAATGAGACAAAATCTATCGCTTCCTAATCAGCAATACAGCTCTGCACTGACTCCATTTGCTGGGCTTGGATTGGGTGTGTGCGTTGTCCTGAAATTCTCTTTGATTCAGATTTTAAGTGGGGCAATTTCTTCACTTAATGACATTAAGTTTGAAACGAAGCCAAGAGCGCCTTCAAACGAGACACAGCAAAGCTGGGTAAGCTATTGCGACGGGAAACAAAATCAAGATTTTAAACGACAACATTTTTCAAGAACAAAAACAGAAAATGCTGGAAAAACTCAGCAGGTCTGACAGCGTCTGTGGAGAGAAAAACAGAGTTAACGTTTCGAGTCCGCACAATTCTTCTTCAGAGCTCTGCATACACCATGGATCGACCATAGGAACCTCCAGCTCTGCATGGCTCAGTGCTGGGCAATTTACAAAATGAGCCTTTGGAACAGACCTTAAATTATTCCCCCCCCCACCCCCAGTTTGTGTACAGGCACCGTTAAAACTAAGCAAACAAGTGACAACGTGTTGCTGTACAGCTATATGCATGCATCTCCCACTGGCCTGTCAAAGGGTGAGAATCCTGAGAGGGAGAGAGAGTAAGAGAAAGAGAGAGGAAGGAAAAAGGAAGAAAGAGAGGAAAGGATTGTTTGTAACTCTGTAAATTCTCACAGAGACATTATATAGGGTCCAATTCTGATTGTGCAAGCGGATGGGTTTTGAGTGGAGCAAAATCTCACCCTATGATACTACAATCAGGTAAAAGCAAAATACCGCGGATGCTGGAAATCTGAAACAAAAACAAAAATACCTGGAAAAACTCAGCGGGTCTGACAGCATCTGTGGAGAGAAAGACAGAGTTAACGTTTTGAGTCTGGAAGAGTCATTCGAAATGTTAACTCTGTCTTCCTCTCCGCCGATGCTGTCAGGCCTGCTGAGTTTTTCCAGTAATTTTTGTTTTTGTTACTACAACCAGGGTTTGCCTGACCTTGAATCCCACTCCAGCTCTACAGATGATAACCACAAAATGGCCCTCACATAACTTGTTTACCTCAATTAGAGACCGGGTAGCAGTTACATCGTTGGGGGAGCATGAAAAAGCAGGAAAGACTGCAGTCAACCAACTCTGATCAATGGCCGATTGTACCAACTGCTAACCAGGCTACAGTCTACGAAGACGGTAACAAGGCTGCATAGACAGGACCCATTTCCTGATCTCTGTAAAACAATCTTTCATTCAGTTGACAGAACTTTCTGAAAAATGGCACTGTCGCCCTCTGCTGTAATAACACTTTACTGCAGCACAACTAACACATCCCAAAGAAAGGCCTCAGGGTTTCAAGTCGTGCTGAGGCCCTTACTGTTCGGGCAATGCCTATAAAAATACTAAAATTGTGGATAAAGGAAGAGGGGGAGAAATTCCAAAATCAGGGATTCTCCCGAAGGTGCAATAAGCTGATCTGCTGATACATGTTAGATCCAGTACCCAATATGGAAAGGACCGCTATGTAATTGGCTGCTTCCGTATATCTGCTATAAATAGATAATCCAATTCTGCAGTATAAGCTTGATGAAAGATGGAGAATTCCCAACCATCTGAGTAGCAAACACAGCACCTCCGAAACCCAAGGGAAGATGGCGTAAAGCAGCCCCAGCCAATCACTAGACAAGACTTAACAAGACAGAAAGGAAGAAACAGCCCGAGTGTTCACTCCTTTTTTATTCTTTCACAGGATGTGGGCATCACTGGCGAGGCCAGAATTTTATTGACCATCCTTAATTGCCCTTGAGAAGGTGATGGTAAGCTGCCTTCTTGAGCCACTGGAGTCAATGTGGTGTAGGTACACCCACTGTGCTGTTAGGGAAGGAATTCCAGGATTTTTACCCAGCGACAGTGAAGGAGCAGCAATATATTTCCAATTCAGGATGATGAGTGCCTTGGAGAGGAACTTCCAGGTGGTGAAGTTCCTATCTGTCTGCTACCCTTGTCCTTCTAGATGGTAGTGGTCGTGGGTTTGGAAGGTGCTGTTTAAGGAGGCTTGGTGAGTTTCTGCAGTGCATCTTGTAGATGGTACACACTGCTGCTTCTGTGCGTCGGTGGTGGAGGGAGTGAATGTTTGTGGATATGGTGCCAATTAAGCGGCTGCTTTGTCCTGGATGGTGTCAAGCTTCTTGATTGTTGTTGGAGCTGAAGATGGTTAAATTCTCTCTTGCTGTAGATGGGCATTGCCTGGCATTTGTGTGGTGTGTACATATAAATTGACAGCGTAGGAGGTTGCTGCTGTGTCCCACACCACGTATGAAAAACACATCACACTAGAAAAATCAAATGATGGCTTTCGAATCATATCTTTGTGATTCACATTGTTTTTTCCTGAAGCAACATTGCAGTGTCTGTGTTACCCAAAGTGTTTGCGTGATTTGATCCCAGCTCTCCAGAAGTCCCACTGAAGATGATCTATGTTCTACCAAACCAGGTTGCCGCATATAGCTCTGATCACTGTGGTATGCATGGGTCAGCTAACTTCCAGAGGCAGTGCCTCAGGGAACAGTGAGGCTGATGTCAGGAACTAGATGGACAAGCTGCGAGGGGCAACTTGATAACAGAAACATGTAAGATGAAGCATTATACAGCATAAAGGGTTAGAGGAAGTCGAAACAGAACACCACTATCTGATGTACCAGAGCAGTGGGAATAAAAGGGAGCAATTTTACTGCAGTGAAGTGTAAACATAAGACAAATGTCAGGAAATATTGATGCTGACCAAGAGCTGGGATGGTTGGCAGACAAAGTGGTTGAATTCAGGACACCAGTGTCATTTAAGAAACATTGAGATGCTGCAGTGTTGGCATCCTGGGTAGATCAGTTGAAATGGGAATATTTCATCCACACCTACTTTGTGATCTTTTGGTGAAATTGTCAGCAAAGTACAATTGTAGGGAAGGTTCCAGTGGTGTGATTAGCCATCGCTATATCCTGACCACAAGTTACCAGTAAATCACTCTTTGCCTGTCCTCCCACTTCACACATAGCCCACCACATGGGCTGAGATAACAGGTGTGTGCCAGAGTGGGTGCAAATTTTGTGAGGAAACACTAATGCAAATTACTCAGAGCTACTGCTAATCGCAAGAAAATGACCCAAGGTGACCCATTACTCTGATCTTCCTTTCCCTCTTCCTCTTGTTAACGGCCCAGCAGTGAAGGGACAGACACTGCCATTTACTATGGTGTCAGCAGCCCACACAGATCATACAGGCTTTTGTGTGGAGATGTTAATGGGCCCAGTTTTAACTCTGAGTGAACGGATTCTGAGTGAGTTTAGATCTCTCCTTTACTGTCATCGGGTATCTCATCAAAGTCTGCGCCCCCTGCAGGGAATCTGTGGCATGACAAACAACATGAGGCCTTTCAGCCAATCAGGACATACGAACATATAAATTAAGGGCAGAAGGAGATCATCCGGCCTCTTGAGTCCACTTCACCATTTGATAAGATCATGGCTGATCTGATTGTGGCCTCAATTCCACTTTCCTGTCTACCCCCCATAACCCTTTGACTTTCTTGTCAATCAAGAATCTTTTTAACTCAGCCTTCAAAATATTCAATGACCCCGCCTCCACTGCTCTCTAGGGAAGAGAACTCCACAGACCAACAACCCTCAGAAAAAAATTATCCTCATCTCTGTCTAAAAGGGGGAGACCCCTTATTTTTAAACTGTGTCCCCTAGTTCTAGTCTCTTCCACAAGGGGAAACAACCTCTCAGAATCCACCCTGTCAATTCCCCTCAGGATCTTACCTGTTTCAATAAGAACACCTCTCAATCTTCTAAACTCCATTGGATACAGGCCCAGCCTGTCCAACCGTTCCTCATAAAATAACTCCGCCATCCTAGGTATTGGTCGAGTGAATCTTTCCTGAACTACGTTTAATGCTATTATATTCTTTCTCAAGTAAGGAGACCAAAACTGTACACAGTGCTCCAGATGTGGTTTCACCAATGCCCTACAGAAAAACATCCATATTTTATATTGCATTCCTCTTGCAATAAACGGCAACATTCAATTTGCCTTACTAATCGCTTGCTGTACCTGCACACTAACTTTTCCTGATTCATGTACCAGATCCCTCTGTGCCAGACAGTTTTGCAATCTCTCTCCATTTAAATAATATTCTGCTTTTCTATTCTTCCTGCCATAGTCGACAAGTTCATTTTTTCCCACATTATACTCCATCTCCCAAATTTTTTCCCACTCTCTTAACCTATCTAAATCCCTTTATAGACTCTATGTCCTCCTCACAATTTACCTTCCTACTTATCTTTGTATCATCAGCAAACTGAACAACCATACATTCAGTCCTTTCATCTAAGTAATTTATATAGATTGTAAACAGTTGAGGCCCCAGCACTGATCACTGTGGCACTCCACTGGTTACAGCTTGGCCAGCCTGAAAACAAATCATTTATCCCTACTCTTTGCTTCCTGTTAGCCAACCAATCCTCTAACTATTATCATATTTCCCCCCTACACCATGAGCTCTTATTTCGTGTAGTAATCTTTGATGCAGCGCCTTATCAAAAACCTTTTGGAAATCCAAGCACATCACATCTACAGGTTCTCCTTTATCCACTTAAAGAATCCACTTATAAATTAGTCAAACATGGTTTCCCTGTCATAAAGCCATGTTAACTTTGCCTTAATGTATTAAGATTTCGTAAGTGCCATGCTATATCCTCCTTAACAATAGATTCTACCATTTTCCCAGGACAGATGTTAGGATAACTGGCCTGTAGTTACCTGCTTTCTGTTTCCTTCCTTGAACAGAGGAGTCACATTTGCAATTTTCCAATCTGATGGGACCTTTCCAGAATCAAGGGAATTTTTGAAAATAAAAATAACATCTAATATCTCCACAGCTACTTCTTTTAGGATCCTGGGATGAATTCAATCAGGTCCTTGTGACTTGTCAGCCTTTAATTCTAATAGTTTTTTCAGTGCGCTTTCCCCGGGGATTCTAAATGCTTTGAGTTCCTCCCTCGCTTTCACTACCTGATTTACAAGTATTTCTGGAATGTTATTTGTGTCTTCTATAGTGAAGACAGACACAATATAGTTATTCAATGCTTCTGCCATTTCTTTATTTCCCCATTATTAATTCCCCAGACTTTCTCTAGAGGACCCATGCTTACTTAGTTACTCTTTTCCTTTTTTAAATACTTGTAGAAACTCTATCTCTTTTTAAATTTCTAGCTAGCTTTCTCTCATACTCCTAATTTCTCCCATCTTATTTTTTTTTAGTCATTCTTTTATGGTTTTTAAATTCTGTCCAATCTTCTGACCTACTACTAATCTTTGCAGAATTGTATGTTTTTTTCCAATTTGATACTATCTTTAATTTCTTTAGTTAGCTGTGGGTGGTGCATTCATCTCCTAGGGTCTTTCTTTTTCACTGGAATGTATATTTGCTTAATGTTATGAAATATATCCTCAAATGGCTGCTGCTGCATTTCTACCGACCTACCCCTTAACCTATTTTCCCAGTTCACCTTAGCCACAGAGTGAGGAATCCTCATTGAGTCATACAGAGCCTGAACCAGGAAGTAAAAATTATATATAAAGCATGTACAGGAAGCAAAATAAGGATTGCAAAAGAAAGATTGGATTAAGAAAGATAACTGAAACAGGCAGAAAAAGTTTTTAAAAATATATAACTTTAAAAAAGAATCTCCTTCATTAATTAATTTATGAAAAGATGAGACTCCACACTTGCAAAGTTAAGTTTTCGGGGACGGAGTTTTTTGGCAATGATTATGACTGACCATATCTTTAAAAATTCACAACACCCAAATGCACCTTACTTAGATGAAAGGACTGAATGTATGGTTGCTAAATTTGCTGGTGACACAAAGATAGGTAGGAAAGTAAATTGTGAGGAGGACATGAAGAGTCTACAAAGGGATTTAGATAGATTAAGAGAGTGGGCAAAAATTTGGGAGATGGAGTATAATGTGGGAAAAAGTGAACTTGTCCACTATGGCAGGAAGAATAGAAAAGCAGTATATGATCGAAATGGAGAGATTGCAGAACTGTCTGGTACAGAGGGACCACAGGCTATAAAGCCTGAACCTTTTCTGGCAAGATTAGTTGGCAAATAGTGGAAAAGCATCGCAACTTCATTCCCTGGCATTGCTGAGTCTATCTGATAGCACAGGGAAAGTCTTTGGAGAAACAGGGTTACTCAGGCCACAGCTTCTGACCTCCAAGTGTAAATGCACATGGGCAGGCTCCAAAAGTCGGTCGTTGTCTGACTTTTGTCCAAAACGACAGTGAGCACCAACAGCCTCGCTGTTATTTTCAATGTAAAATCTGGGCCTTTTTGCGTTCACTCTATTAAATGTTTAACTTTCTCCCCACTCACATCTTCCCCAGTGAGGTCATCGCGCTTTCCTGATCTCTCTGTGAAATACTACACCGGACCGACACATTAAAGGGTAGTTGTCTGGTTGCGATCTTATCACAAGGAAACTGGAGCAAGGGATCCATTCTGAGCCCACACCTTTCACAATTAGCCTCTGACGACCTTATTGAGGCTGGGGTCAGTTGTTGGCCTCAGTGTCAGGTTCTGTCACAACTGACACTTGAGCAAAGCCCGGCTAAGCGGGTGGGAATTGCAACGTTTCAAATAATCCTGTCTGTTTGTTGCTTTAAGAAATAGGACAACTACATTTGCTCATTATTCTGACATTGCGCTTGTCAGTGACGGGGAATGAACTATGTTAGTTGCTATGTTAGTTTTGGCTAAACCTGCACAATAATTACTTACCGCCGGATGAGATTACATTGCAGCTTTTGCAATGCTGGACTATAAAAAGCGCCAATAAAAAGCATCCACACTTCCTTCCGCATATTAATTGCCTATTGCAATAGAAATCTCTTCTTACTTGGCCCTATTTGCTTTTTGGTGCCCCAAAGGCTCCAATGTGAGTGGAAACAATGGTCTGGACCGGTCTGGTAAAGAGGGAGAGGCGAGGATGCGCCTGGGGTCCCTGAGCAAGTCCTGGTGCCTTTATCTGCACAATACTTACACGGGAAGTTTCAACTTCCAATTGGCTGTTTTTACCCTGTCTGGCCCGCTGCATGATCCTTACGACAGTGGGAGTGGGTGGGTAGGAGCTCGGAGACTGGGCTGTTTGCCTTATCCTGACCCTGTTTTCTAACACAGATTTACTGAGAGATTTTCCAGGTGAAGCTGAGGAGTTCAACCTGAATTAAACCAGCTGGATTGTCAAAGCATTTCAGCACCCACCCCCCCCACCCCACCCCCACCTAACCCCAGACAATGTTCACCCCCCCCACCCCTAACCCCAGACAATGTTCACCCCCCCCACCCCTAACCCCAGACAATGTTCACCACTCCCCCCCAGACAATGTTCACCCCCTCCGACAATGTTCACCCCCCTCCAAACAATGTTCACCCCCCCCAGACAATGTTCACCCCCCCACCCCCCCCAGACAATGTTCACCCCCCCCAGACAATGTTCACCCCCACCCCCAGACAATGTTGCCCCCCACAATGTTCACCCCCACCCCAGACAATGTTCACCCCCACCCCAGACAATGTTCACCCCCCTCCCCAGGCAATGTTCACCCCCTCCGACAATGTTGGCCCCCCGCCACAAGTTCAACACCCTCCCCCCCACCGACAATGGTCAGCCTCCCAGACCATGCTGACCCGCGCACACAATGCCCACAACACCCCCCGATAATGCTCACCCCCACCCCAACGATGCTCACCACCCCCCAATACAATGCTCACACCCACACACAATGCTCACACCAAGCCCCCTCCCCCTCAATGGTCACCCCCACACCCCCCCAGGCAATGCTGAAAGTCCTGGCAATGTTCACCGCCACAGCCCCACTCCTCACCCCATGACAATGTTCACCACCCGCCTCCTGACAATGTTCACCCCCTAACCCCCGCCCACCACAATGTTCAACACCCATGCACTCATCTACTTACCTTCTCGATTCCCTGCTTCCTGTCCGGTCAATTTGGGAGAATCAGCATGTCAAGGGATACGGGGGAGGGGGATTGAGCATTGTTCAGGATGGAGGGGATAGAGAGTTGGGAAATGGGGGAGGGTGAGGTTGATTATTGTTGGGGGAGGGAGGTGAACACTGTCATGGGTGAGGGGTGAGCATTATTGGGGGAGAGTGGAGGTTATGCAGTGTCGGGGCTGGAAGATCCTTATAAAACATACGAACATACGAAATAGGAGCAGAAGCAGGCCATTCGGCCCCTTGAGCCTGCTCTGCCATTCAATAGGATCGTGGCTGATCTGTTTGTATTCCGAATTCCTCATTCCCATCTACCCGCGATAACCTTCGATTTCCTTGCCTAACAAGAATCTATCTACCTCTGACTTAAAAATATTCAACGACCCCACCTCCACTGCCTTCTGAGGCAGAGAGTTCCAAAGTCGATAACCCTCTGAGAGAAAAAAAAATTCTCCTCATCTCTGTCCTAAAAGGGCGACCCCTAATTTTAAAACAGGGCCCCCTAGTTCTGGACTCACCCTCAAGAGGAAACATCCTTTCCACATCCACCTTGTCAATACCATTCAGGATCTTAGGTACTTCAATCAAGTCACCCCTCATTCTTCTAAACTCCAGAACAAGCCCAGTCTGTCTAACCTTTCCTCAAAAGACAACCCACTCGTTCCCGGTATCAATCTAGTAAACCTCCTCTGAACCGCCTTCAATGCATTTACATCCTTCCTTAAATAAGGATACCAAAACCGCACACAGTATTCGAGATGTGGTCTCACCAATGCCCTGTATAACTGAAGCATAACATCCTTACTTTTACATTCAATTCCTCTAGTAATAAAGGATAGCATGCCATTAGCCTTCTTAATTACTTGCTGTACCTGCATACAAACATTTTGTGACTCATGCACTAGAACACCCAGATCCCTCTGTGCCTTGGAATTCTGCAGTAATTCTCTGTTTAAATAATACTCTGCTATTTTATTCTTCCTGCTAAAGTGAACAACTTCACATTTTCCTACATTATACTCCATCTGCCAAATTTTTGCCCACTCACTCAACCTATCTATATCCGTCTGCAACCTCCTTATGTCCTCTTCACAACATACTTTCCTACCTATCTTTGTGACATCTGCAATTTTAGCTACCATGCCTTCACTCCCCTCATGTAGGTCGTTGATATAAATTGTAAAAAGTTGAGGCCCCGGCACAGACCTCCTGCGGGACTCCACTCGTCACATCCTGCCAATCAGAAAACCCATTTATGCATACTCTCTGATTTCTGCCAGCCAGTCAATCTTCTATCCAGGCTAATATGTTGCCCGCTACACGATGAGTTTTCATTTTCGGCAATAACCTTTGATGTGGCACCTTATCAAACACCTTCTGGAAATTTAAGTACAGCACATCTACAGGCTCCCCTTTATCCACTGTGCATGTTACTCCTTTAAAGAACTCCAATAAATTGGTTAAACACAGTTCCTCTTTCACAAAACCATGCTGACTCCTATCAATTACCTTCAGTTTCTCTAAGTGCCCGGCTATAACCTCCTTAATGATCGATTCTAACACCTTCCCCACAACAGATGTCAAGCTAACTGGTCTATAGTTTCCTGTTTTCTGCCTCCCTTCTTGAATAGTGGGGTTATATTTGTTGCTTTCCAGTCTGATGGAACCTTTCTAGAATCTAGGGAATTTTGGAAAATTAACATCAATGCACCCACTACCTCATTAGCCACCTCTTTTAAGACCCTAGGATGAAAACCATCAGGACTTGGAGACTTGACAGCCCACAGCTCCATCAGTTTGCTCAGTACTGCTTCCCTAGTGATTGTAATTTCACCAAGTTCCCCTCTCCCTTCCATCTCCTGATTTACAGCAATTATTGGAATGTTTTTTGTATCTTCTATAGTGAAGGCAGAAGCAAAATATTTGTTCATTTCATCCGCCATTTCCTTATTATCTACTCTTAACTCCCCACTGTCACTCTCTAGAGAACCACTCAGTTTACTTACTCTTTTCCTTTTTAAATACCTGTAGAAACTCTTGTTATCCATTTTTCCATTTCTAGCTAGCTTCCTCTCATACTCTAATTTCTTCCTCCTGATTAACCTTTTGGACATTCTCTGCTGTTCTTTATATTCTGACCAATCATCTTACCTAGCACTCATCTTTGCGCAGTTATGTGCTTTTTCCTTAAGTTTGATGCTTTCCTTAATGTCTTTTGTTAACCACGGATGGTGGGTCCTCTCCCTAGAATTTTTCTTTAGAATAGGGATATACTTATTCTGAGTGTTCAGAAATATCCCCTTAAATGTCTTCTCTATTGATCTATCACCACCCGAGTATCCCAGTTAACTTCAGTGAGCTCATCTTTCATGCCCACATAGTTGCCCTTATATAAGTTTAAAATACTTGGCCTGAGTTTTGCCTTTGGTGGGCGTGTGTGATCGACGGGAACAGTCGGGAAACAGGCCCCCGACCCCGATCAGCCCCCGGCCGCCATCTCATACTGGCTGGCCAATTAATTTCTGTGGGCGCGGGGTGAGCGCTGTGAGAAAGCTCCCTGAAGGCAGACGGCTGCCTCAGGGAACTGCAGACCTGAAAATGATCAAATAAAGGTTTAAAAAGCTGCAAAAAAAATGTCCATGCTTCACAATCAAGCACCTGAAATTATAACCGATGAAAATGCTGTTCACAGATATTTATTTTTATTTTATTTCATTACGGAAATTTCCTCCTGGCCCGGATGAGGTTTAATGAAAAATGCAAAGGCCGCCTGGCCGATTTGCCTGCGCTCCAACCGTAGGGTTGGACAGGCCACGAAAAATCAGAGACAATTGTGCCTTTAATGGGCTTAACTGCCCTCTTAATTGTTGGCGGGTGCACTTCCGACTTTAGCGCGCCCGCCCACGGGACATAAAATTCTGCCCCTAGTTTTAGACCCACTCTTCTCCCTCCTCGCTGGTTGGTTCCAGAATGTGCTGCTCTAGGAAACTCTCTCGAAAGCATTCTATAAACTCCTCATCCAGGCTACTACTGCCAATCTGATTTTTCCAGTTTATATGTTGCTTAAAATCATCCATGGTTTTTGCTGTTATAGACCCACTCTTCTCCCTTTCAAACTGGGTGTAAAACTCAATCATATTGTGGTCACTGCCTCCTAGTGGTGCCTTTACTCTGAGTTAATTAATTAATCCTGTCACATTATATTATATTAGGCTTGGTATTGTGTATTGTAAGTCAGTGAACTGAAGACAGACCTTAAGGGGCGCGTCTTCAGTTCATGATACAAAAGGAGACCTGGCCTGTCCTGGAATTACGCTTCACCACTTGACCTCCCAACCCTGCTCATCGCTGGATCCCTGCTCAAGCCAAGACCAGAAGGTGCAAAGGTTCCAGCATAAACTGGTATCTGGGCAGTTTAAATTGCAGTAAGCGGCGGACACACTCAATCCGCTGCTGGCCAGAAGATCTGGGTCATTATTATTTTCCCATCAAAAACACATTTACTGCACCATCTCTTGAGGAAAACTCCTGTGTAATTTTTTCCAAATTCTTTCAGCAGAGCTACGTACACTTCTGTCATTTCCAGGTTCTAGCATCTGTGTAATCGCTGATTCACCACAAGCTATGCCTCAAAAGATCTGTTCGCACTTTGCACTCCAGAGGTCAATGCATAGTTTGCACAAGAGTGTAATGAGTGTGGTCTCCGTCGCCTAACGCTGGGCTGTAATTCTATGGCTGGCAGGAGCTCACGGTTGAAATACAAAGATCAATGGTTCGAGTTTTGAACTTCACCCACTGTGTTATCTTCGTATCTGTCAACTGAGATATTACAGTGAAATATATCACATTAATGATTAATTGAGGAATGTAGAAATGTGATGGGCTGTACCCTTCCTTCAATGCTGAAGAAGCACCATATTCAACTCGAAACATCAACTCTGTTTCTTTCTCCACAGATGGTGAAGGACCTGCTGAGTATTTCCAGCATTTTCTGTTTTTATTTCAGAACTTTAGCATACTGCGCACACAATTCCACCAGTACAGTGATTGAACAGATAGCCTGTAGATAGTGATGGCGATTGAAGGAGGAATCTTGTCCAAGGCATTGAGATAACTTCCTGCTCTTCCAATTATGCTGTGGGATCCTGAACGTCCATTCTATTGTCCGAAGGGCAGCACAGGTCACAATGCTGCAGCCCCTCCAAACAACATTAAAGGGTCCCAAGCTGTCTGATCTTTGTATAGTGGAGATCACATTGTGTCTCCTTCCAGCATTCAAAGCTGTCAAAGCCGTTAGCTCATGTGAACTCGTGATCTCCAGCGTTTCTCCTCTTGCCTCTTAGACATGTCCTGACTTGTTATTTTTAGCCCAGCTTATTCAGAACTATCCCATAAATATGACACCCAAAATGTTAACCTGCTTTTCTCCTTACTGACCCAAATCTACTGTGAATTTCCAGTAATGCCTGTATTTTTGTATGTGCCTATATGAAATTTCCCTAATTACTACCAATTTTTGACATTGAATCTAACAATGATTGAATGCTGGATAATCAAAGCTGTGCATGAGAATGTGTTACATTTGATTAGCATTGATATCTACAGAAAATCACTCTTTTTTCATTCTTCCCCTCCTTTCACCTTCGCTTGCACCATTTAAAATTTCTTGAGTGAGAAGTGGTGGGGCAAGTCCCCACTGTGATTAAGGTTGTCAACTCTGATCAGATATTTTCCCAAGTTTCATCATACACAGACTCCTGCCTCCAAACACCCGCTCCAGTCAAACAGCCCTTTTTCATCTCTCCGATGTATTTATCACTAATGAATTAATGTGCTCAAGAAAAAAATAAATTAAAAAGGAGTTTTTCTTTCGGACCTGCTCTCACCAGTGGCCAGGAGGTTAATCCAATTTCTGGAGACTCCTGTACAATACAGGAACGTTGCCAACTCTAGCTGTGACCTTCCCCTAGTCGATTAAAGAGCAATTTAGAGTAAGTTGCCCCTTTCCTTTTCTCTCACCCCCCCCCCACCCCCCATGGACAATCACAACCTCAGTTTCACACTGGAGCAACCAACATTTTAGGAAATGCTGTGTGTGTAATTACGCTGAGAACCTCCAATCTTGTAAGGGCGAGTCTGCCCTGCGTTAACAAATTTCATCAAATGCAAACTCTTTAACAAAATGAGCTCCACAAGTCTGAAAGAAGAGGAGCAACAATGGTGCCAGGAATATCCTTGAACCTGTTCCCACTCTGTCACCATAACTTCACCAGAAGTGCAGTAGAACCCCATTCATTAATAAAAATAGGATGGGCACTGCTTTCTGGTATAGTTCTGGCCACAGAATGGGAGCAGCTTGGAGGAAATTCCCGATTAAGGCTCATAAGCATCAACTCCATGGACATCAATTCAATGGTACTGAGCCATTCAGGCCAGAAGGTCCCAAGTTTGATTCCCTGTCTTCACTGATTCAGCTTATCATAGTCAAACAGAAGATGGGATGCTACACTTGGTCCTAGTATTGGAAGGAGAAAAGTCTCTCAGGATCGCTATCCCATTCGGGTAAGTGCACATGGTCATCAAGTGAGGATTGACACCTTGTGGTGAATGACTTGCTGACTATCACTGACCAGGTCTACATTTGAAGAATGGCTTTTTTTTTTGTCACGTGCCCTTTGATCAAGCCTGAGGTTCAGAACAAAAAGGAGAGAAAACATGAAGAAAATAACTAAAGGAAAGCAAGGCAACCCAGAAAATAAAGCGGAAGGTCAGAATAACAGCATTGAGCAACTCCTCTCTGAGGATTGTTTGGAGCTGTTTTGTCAGTGCAGATTGACTGGCCTATCATCTGCCACATGGCACGTGTGACTGACCTGCAACCACAGCAGAATTCCATCTGTCATCTGCAGCATGCTGTGGCTGTCACTCAGTCGGCCTGCCATGATGCCTCAGTGTTGACAGTGAACTCTGGCTGCCTCGTACATGCCATCCCTTCACGATTACAGCTTTCATAAGCACCAGATATGCTGAGCTTTCCTTATCGAAAGCATTCTTGAACTCCTGTTGACCTTTTGGTTTAAAAGAGTCAATCGCACAGGGTGCAACATTTTGATTAGAAGCGAAAGAGAGGGTCTTATTCATGTCCCCCACAAAGGGCCAAAAAGCCCTTCACACCCTAAGAGAGTTACTTACAACCTGGGTAAGAAGCTTGGGGATTTTTAAAGGGACATTGGCTGCAAAGTTTGATTGTGGGGCACCTGTATTTTCAGCTTGGTTCCAAAATGGCACCTGGTTCTGGTGCTGGCTGCGTTAGGTCCCATTTGGAAAGGTTGATAGCAAAGACACCAGGAGTGTGCACCAGAGGTAAGTGGCGTAGGCACGTCCAGGGTGGAATGCTGGTTTGTCTCTAGCAGTGCCATCTCTGACTTCAACACTCCAGCTAATGCCCTCTCTTAAGCCTCACACAACTGAACATTCATTCAACAACAGGAGGGACCCCTGCCAACACCCCTCCCAGCGCTATGAAAGGGAACATCAACCACTTTCAGGTTATTGTTGATTGATTTCTGATGTCTGCTGCTGAGTTAGTCAAACCTAAAGATGGTGAAGTCTACAGGAAGTAGCAGTTTGGAGTAAGTTGCCCCTTTCCTTTTCTCTCCCCCCGCCATGGCCAATCACAACCTCAGTTTCACACTGCCCCATAACTGGAGCAACCAACATTTTAGGAAATGCTATGTGTGGATAACGGTACAGTCTTTATAATTCCATGAGTATAACTATGTCAGAATGTTGCTTGACTAGTCTGTGGGATAGCTCCCCCAATTTTGGCACAAGCCCCCAGATGTTGGTAAGGAGGACCTTGCAGGGTCAACAGAAGAAAGCTTGAAATCTGAATTTCTAGAGGACCTTCTTATAACCACTTCATTCCAGATTTAAAAGTTTGTACAGCTCTTTCAACTAAACCATTTGATGAAGGATGATATGGTGCTGTTTCACTATGTCTGATTCCATTTAAACTCATGAATCTCTGAAACTCTGTACTGGTAAAGACTGTACCGTTATCCAAAACGATGATTTCCAGCAGGCCATGTATAATAAAACATTGGTGCAGCTTTTCGATAGTTGTGCTTAATGTCGATGATCTGACTTAATTTAGAATGCGCATCTATGATCAATTAAAACATGGTACCTAAGAATGGTCCTACGTAATCTATATGTTGTCTAACCCAGGGTTGACTAGGCCACTCCCACAGATGCAGTGGAGCTGAAACAGGCAACTTCTGTTGATGCTGACACTGGAGACAGTGCTTGACCTGCTTTCAATGTCACTGTCTATGCCTGGCCACCAGGCAAAGCTTTGCAGAAGTATCTTCACCTTCGATATGCCTGGATACGCACTGTGAAGCTCTGTCAAGAATGGTTCTCCTCCTTGCTAAGGGATGGCAACTCTTGATCCCCACAAGAAGGTTCCATCTTGACAACTTAACTCTGTTTTACGGGCATGGAATGGTCTCATCTCTTCAGACACTGGTGAATTTGACCACCCTTGCAATACAAGGTCTCTGACTTTCAACAAAATTGGATCCTGTTTGTCCAATTCCCAATTTGCTTCACACACACAGGCAAAGAACCCAAGAAATTCAGTAGAAGCACAACTCCTTGTGGCACTGGAACATGTACAATGCTGTCCGGTAACCAGAGATGACTGTGGGCATCACTGGCTAGGCCAGCATTACTGCCTATCCCTAACTACCCTTGTTCAGAGGGTATTTTTTAAGAGTCAGCCACATTTCTGTGGGTCTAGAGTCATATGTAGACCAGACCAGGTAAGGACAACAGATTTCCTTCCCTAAAGCGCATTAGTGAACCAGATGTGTTTTTATGACAATTGATAATGGTTTCATGGTCATCATCAGACTTTTAATTACAGATTTTTAATGAATTCAAATTCCACCATCTGCTGTGGTGGGGTTTGAAACATGGGTCCCCAGATCATTACCCTGGGTGTCTGGATGATAATACCACTACACCACTGCCATCACCACGCACGCACGCACACACACACACACACACACTCGCAATATGCAAGGACAGTGCATAAAGGTAACATGCAGATAATATCAAAGTCCAACGTTGTATTCTTGCTGATGCTATTGGCGGAATGGCTTTATCCTCACTGAACAAACCCATTAGTGGTTTATGTCTGACACAATGGTGAAATGTCATCCTTGGAGGTAATGATAGAATTTCTTCACTCCAAATGTCACTGATAAACCTTCCTTTTCTAGCTGGGAATTACCCTTCTCGGCTGTGGGTAGGGTCCTGGAGACATAGCCAATTGGTCTTTCTGATCCATCTTCCATCCTATGTGATAACACAGCTCCCACACCATAAGGAGGCACATCACATGTTAATACCAATTCTTTCGATGGGTCACAGTTTACCAATAAACATGATGAATGTAACAGCTTCTTAACTTTCACAAAGGCTTCTTCCTGTTGTGAATTCCATGACTCATGATGATTCCTTTTTAACAACAAGTGTAAATGGTGTTAGCACTGTTGACAAGTTTGGCAAGAAACAGCTATAGTAGCTGATCATACCCAGGAAAGACTAGAGTTCGGTTACACTAGACGGAGAGGCTGCCTCTTTGATTGCCCTAACTTTCCCTTCTACCGGATGCAAACCCATGGCATCCGCCCAGTGACCCAGGTAAGTAACTTCTGCTGCTTGGAATGTCCATTTCTCTTTCTTTAATCGTACACCGGCTTCCAAGAATCTTCTTAACCCCTCTTCCAGGTTGGTCAAATGTTCGGTTTCAGTTGACTGTGTGATCAGTACATCATCTAGGTAAACTACCACTCAGGGAAGTCCTTGCAAAAGACTCTGCATTGTCCTTTGGAAGATTGCACATGCAGACAATACTCCAAAGGGTAGATGAGTATATTGATATAGACCCTTGTGCGTGTTGATGGTTACATACCCTCTAGACGTGCTCTCCAGCTCTAATTGTTGGTATGCATGGCTCGTGTCCAGTTTTGTATAAGATTTGTCTCCAGCTGGCTTTGCATATAAGTCGTCTATCCTCAGGATAGGATATTTATCTAGTTTGACTGCCTTGTTCACAGTCAGTTTTTAGTCCCCACAAATGCATATAGTTTGGTCAGGTTTCACCATTGGACTATGCGTGCTGCCCATTCCGAAAATTGGACAGGTCGGAATATGCCCAGCTTTTCTAACTGGCACAGTTCTGTATCGTCTTCTCCTTAGGGCATAAAGCACAGGCCTGGCCTTAAAGAAACAGTGTCACCTGAGAATCCACATATATTTTTGCTTGCAAGCCTTTTAACTTCCCTAACTTGTCACGAAATACACTGTCGTATTTCCTTAGCAGCTCAGGAACTCCTCCTGTTCTCAAGTGAAATATTTCAGACTAGTGATTGATTTTTTGTAACCAGTCTCGGCCCAGAAGACTAAGTCCTTCACCTGTCACTATGGTCACTGGAACCTGGGCTGTCTGTTGCCTATAGGACACAGGTACTGTGGCAATGCCCTTTGCCTGTATAGATTCTCCAGTGTTTGTCTTCAATTGACCCATTGTTTGCTCCAGATTCAGTGGCTGGGCTGGGTACCTTCATTTAGGTATTTAAATGTGTGCTCTCCCACCACTGTGGGTGAGGGTCCTGTATCTACCTCCATTATTTGTGGCTGCCCATTAACTTGGATTGTGAGAGTAATGAGTTTGGTTTTTACCGCTGTGACGTTGACAGGGAATAGATGCCAATATCAGCAGCTCCAGGTTCTGTTGTATTATACAATTCAATCCTATTGGTTTGCTGCTTTATGGGCTGCCTCGATTTCACCCTACGTTGCTTTATTACGCGACCTTTCTTATGGCAGTAATGATATTCTGCCTCTTTAAATCTGTAGGTGTCTGGTCTGTGGTCACCCCCACATCTATAACAAATTAACCTTGGAGTTGCTGCTGAAATGTTTCCACTAGGCCTTTTCGTTTTTCTAACAGTGGGACAGTGCCTCTTGCTTCACTGCTGTGTCTCTGGTATTCGTGCCACGTCCCTGTGGGTTCCTGCCCCACATGAAGAACAGCCCCATGTTGTATGTGTTTAAAGCCTGCGAGTCTCTCGCAGCACTTTCCATGGTGAGCGCTATTTCCATGGTGAGCGCTATTTCCATGGTGAGCGCTATTTCCATGGTGAGCGTTATTTCCATGGCGAGCGCTATTTCCATGGTGAGCGCTATTTCCATGGCGAGAGCTATTTCCATGGCAAGCGCTATTTCCATGGCGAGCGTTATTTCCATGGTGAGCGCTATTTCCATGGCGAGCACTATTTCCTTGGCGAGCTTCAAATGTTGACTTCTGCAAGTAAACAGCACTGAATGACGTTGTTGTGAACTCCACAAACTAATTGGTCCTGCAGCATATCATTGAGAGTGTCTCCGAAGTCGCAGTGCTCAGTCAACTGCTTCAACTTCACTGTATAGGTTGCGATGGACTCTCCCGGGGTCCTTACTCTGGAACTAAATTTAAACCTCTGCACTATTTTGATGGCATCAGCTGGAAATGCGTTTTCACAAGGTTCACTAATTCATTAAAGGACTTAGAATTGGGCGCGTCCAGGGCCGTCAGGCTGTGGGTGAGATTGTCTGTCTTGCTACCACATATATCCGAAAAGATTGCTTTCTACTTCTCCTCCGCAGTAATTTTGTCTGCTATGAAATAAAATCCAAGGCGCTCTGCGTACTGGCTCCAGTCTTCCATAGTCACCGCGTAAGGATCAATTCTGCCAAAGAGCGGCATGACTGGTGAGTATTCTTTTCTTTATTTTCCTTAAGATTCGATGTACTCACGTTAACAAGGCGAGGTGCAGTGTCGGAGCTATTTTACCCTCGTTGCCAAATGTAATGATTTGATGTACTGGACAGGTTTCAACTTGAAACAGAAAATTTTATTACAAAGAGCTCTTCAGAAGCTACATGCTCGAACCAGGTCCTCAACAAGAAGCACACACACCCCACCCCACCAGGTTACCCACATTTAGCGCTCATTGGTTGGAACCTCCAAGAACAATCACATGACCCCAGATGGGCAGCAGGAAAGGCTATACCTTAAGTACTACATCAGTATAGCAAACTGCATGATGGTGCAGGGTGCCATTGACTGTACGCATGTCACTTTACGGGTACTGCAAGTAAATTCAGAGTTGTACAGCAACTGCAATAGGTTCCACTTCCTCAATGTGCCATCATAGTCAATGCATTGTGCAGGTCAATGCCCAGTATCCTGGCAGAAGTCATGATACCTTTATTCTGCACCAGGCTGCTGGATCATCAGCATTTCAGCCAACACGAAAAACCAGAGGGTGGCTACCAGCCAACAAGGGGCATCAGCTATCCACTGGCTCATGACTTCAATCATCAACCCAACTACATGTGGCCAACATTCATATAATGAGAGCCATGCTGCCAAACAAAATGGCATTGAGCACACCCTTGAGGTGCTCAATGTGTCCGCTGTCCGGACTGCTCTGAAGGAGTCCTGCTCTACTTTCAAGAGCATGTCTCACGATTCGGCGTTACCAGCTACACCCTCGCCTGTCTTCTGTGTGCCATTGTCTGACATAGTGCTTCTACTCAGTACTAGTCCAGTGGTTGTTAATTGTATAATAATTATGTTTAATTGTTTGCAGCTGGTGGGCATTAATTGGGATCTCACTTGAGTGGAAATAAAGAGACACGTATTGAAACTGTGGGTTCATCGAGTTGGGAGGGGTACATTTCTCTCTGTAAATAAATGTAAGACTGAGTAAAATTCACCAACTGACCTCAATTGGAACATGTACGCAGAGGATGGTTGCGAAAGGTGAAGGTTGGAATCTTTAAAAAAATCTAAGAAGATTGCAATCATTGTAGCCATTTTGAGAAATGGAAGAAAGCAAGTGTCAATTGACAGGGTATAAGACCATAAGACCATAAGACATAGGAGCAGAAATTAGGCCATTCGGCCCATCGGGTCTGCTCCGCCATTCAATCATGGCTGATAAGTTTCTCAACCCCATTCTCCCGCCTTCTCCCCGTAACCTTTGATCCCCTTACCAATCAAGAACCTATCTATCTCGGTCTTAAATACACATAATTACTCTCCAATGTCCTTGAAATCTAAACCATAAGACCAATGGAAGAATTAAGTGGATATGTGGACATGGGTTACATCCCTCCCAAAAGGTGAGCAAGAAATGGTCTTGGCGTTGTTGCTTCCTGCCAGATGTAAAATCAGAAATAAAGTATTTTGTGAACCGATGATGGTTTGGAGCTTCTGTCCGAGTTATTGAATAAAATTTACAAGAAGGACGATCCATTAATGCCGATAAGGCTCGGTTAGACGTTGATAGATTTTGGCAAACAGATGACCGTTCCTCAGAAGAATTTATCATGGACATTAACAAACTGTATGAAAGATTGAGGAAATCCAATTTAGAGATCCCTGGTTGAGTTCCAGCAGATAAATTGCTGGATTTGCAAAGGTGTCACATTTGGTGGGCTCCTGGTTCTAACTGGTGTTTGGCTCTCGGAGAGAGACCCCCAGTTGGATCTGATGTCTGCTGCCTTGAAAAACATTCCTGGGAAAACAGTTACTTCCTGCAGCCTTGGTGGAACAAATGGGGCATTTCTGCAATGAGACAAGGAATAGAGGACTCAATGATTGCTGGATTTTGAAATGTTCCAAATATAGGACACAGTCATCAATACAATTGAAGGACTACAGGCAGGTGGAAAGAGGATGAAAACATATTTGACAGATCAGGCAATTACAGTAGAAGACAGAATTGGAACAGCAATAATAAGCAAGTGAATCCCAGCAATGCCCAGACTACAGTTAATAGGTCCTTCAGGTGTGACTCGCAGTATCATTAAGTGATGAACTGCTCAAGCAGCGAGGCAGAGTCAGTTTGGTCCTGTTATCTTGTTGACAGCAGCCCTCAGGCAAATCTTATGTGGCTGGGGAGTGTTAGTATGGGCCAGCAGTGGGATGTACTCTGGGGGCTGGTTGAGGGAAGGGGAGGTTTCCCCATGGTAATTTTACTTTGCTGGGCCTCCTCTGCTCCTGGCTTCTGTTCAGAGCAGATTTGGCCTGACAAGGAAGCCACCTCCACTTCCCTTTGTAAGGATAGCCCATCAGGGCAAGCGGTGGAGTGTAAGGGGGTGGGAGGTTAAAACAGAGCCCAAGGTTCCAACCTTCACCATTAGCAACCATTCTCTCTAACCATGTTCAATTCAAGAAACCATTTGATGAAGGATAGTACTGGAGCCAATCTCTACGCTCCCTACCATTTATTTACAGAGCCCAAGGAAGTGTTTAATACTCCATCACTAACATACAGGTGATTTTTGTGATGTGTGTATAATCCAACAGGTTAATTGGGACGTATAAGGTCAGAAGTGGGGATGTTTGCTGAAGATTGCACAAAGTTCAGTACCATTCATGACTCCTCAGATACAGAATCAGTCCATTTCCAATGCAGCAAGGTCTGGACAATATCTAGGCTTGGGCTGACAAGTGGCAAGTAATTACACAAGTGCCAGGCAATGACCATCTCCAACAAGAAAGAATCTAACCATCACACCATGACATATGAGAAAGCTCTGGCTGGTAAAAGTAGGGTAAATCCCAAAATATTCTATAAGTATATCAATGGGAAGAGGATAACCAGGGAAAGAGTAGGGCCCATAAGGGACCAAGGGGGCAATCTATGGGTGGAGCCAGAGGACATCGCTAGAGTGTTGAATGAATACTTCACATCCGTCTTCACCGAAGAGAATGAGGATAAAGGTATCGAACTCGGAGAGAGAGACTGCGAAGTTCTTAAGCAAATTGATATAGGGAGTGACAAGGTATTGGAAGTGTTGGCAGGCTTAAAAGTGGACAAATCTCCAGGTCTGGATGATTTGTGTCCCACGCTGCTGAGGGAGGCAAGGGAGGAGATCGCAGGGGCTCTGACCCAAATTTTTAATTCCTCTCTGGCCCCGGGGGAGGTGCCAGAGGACTGGAGACCAGCTAATGTAGTTCCGCTGTTTAAGAAGGGTTGTAGAGATAAACCAGGGAACTACAGGCCAGTGAGTCTCACGTCATTGGTAGGGAAACTATTGGAGAAAGTTCTGAAGGAGAGTATCTATCTCCACTTGGAGAGGCAAGGTTTGATCAGGGATAGTCAGCTTGGCTTTGTCAGAGGGAGGTCATGCCTAACAAATTTGGTTGAATTTTTTGAGGAGCTGACCAGGTGTGTAGATGAGGGTAGTGCAGTAAATGTAGTTTATATGGATTTGAGCAAAGCCTTTGACAAGGTCCCACATGAGATACTTATAAAGAAGGCAAATGCACATGGGATACAAGGTAATTTGATAAGATGGATTCAAAATTGGCTTTATTGTAGGAGGCAGAGGGTAATGACAGAAGGATGCTTTAGTGACTGGAAGCCAGTGTCCAGTGGCGTACCACAGGGATCTGTGCTGGGTCCCCTATTATTTGTCATCTATATAAACGACATAGATGACTATGTGGGGGTTAGGATTAGTAAGTTTGCGGATGACACAAAGATTGGCCGGGTGGTCAACAGTGAGGTTGAGTGTCTTGGGCTACAGGAAGATAGAGACGGGATGGTCAAATGGGCAGATAAGTGGCAGATGGAATTTAACCCTGAAGAGTGTGAGGTGATACACTTTGGAAGAAGTAATTTGACAAGGAAGTATTCAATGAACGGCATGACACTAGGAAGTTCTGAGGAACAAAGGGACCTTGGTGTGTGTGTCTCTGAAGGCAGAGGGGCATGATAGTGGGGTGGTGAAAAAGGCATATGGGACACTTGCCTTTATCAATCGAGGCATAGATTACAAAAGTAGGGCGGTCATGTTGGAGTTGTATAGAACCTTAGTCAGGCAACAGCTGGAGTACTGTGTGCAGTTCTGGTCGCCACATTATAGGAAGGGTGTGAAGGGGTGCAGAGGAGATTCATCAGGATGTTGCATGGGATAAAACATTTAAGTTATGAAGAGAGGTTGGATAGACTTGGGTTGTTTTCGTTGGAGCAGAGAAGACTGAGGGGCGACCTGATCGAGGTGTACAAGATTATGAGTGGCATGGACAGGGTGGATAGGGAGCAGCTGTTCCCCTTAGTTGAAAGGTCAGTCATAAGGGGGCATAAGTTCAAGGTGACGGGCAGGAGGTTTAGGGGGGATGTGAGGAAAAACATTTTTACCCAGAGGGTGGTGATGGTCTGGAATGCATTGCCTGGGAGGGTGGTGGAGGCGGGTTGCCTCACATCCTTTAAAAAGTACCTGGATGAGCACTTGGCTCGTCATAACATTCAAGGCTATGGGCCAAGTGCTGGTCAATGGGATTAGGTAGGTAGGTCAGGTGTTTCTCACGTGTCGGTGCAGACTCGATGGGCCAAAGGGCCTCTTCTGCACTGTGATTCTGTGATTCTGTGTGATTCTGTGATTCAATGGCATTACCATTGCTGAATCCCCCACTATCAACATCCTGGGAGTAACCATGACCAGGAACTGAACTGAACTAGCCATATAAAAACTGAGGCTAAAAGAGCAGGTCAGAGACTAGGAATCCTGTGGTGAGTAACTTGCCTCCTGACTCCCCAAAGCCTGTCCACCACCTACAAGACACAAGTCAGGAGTGTGATGGAATACTCTCCACTTGCCTGGACGAGTGCAGCTCCAACAACACTCAAGAAGCTGGACACCGTCCAGGACAAAGCAGCCTGCTTGATTGGTACCCCGTCCACAAACATTCACTCCTTCCCCCAGCGACGCACAGTGTGTACCATCTACAAGATGCACTGCAGGAACTCACCAAGACTCCTTAGACAGCACCTTCCAAACCCACGGCCACAACTGTCTAGAAGGACCAGGGCAGCAAACACATGGGAACACCACCACCTGGAAGTTTCCCTCCAAGCCACTCACCATCCTGACTTGGAAATATGTCGCTGTTCCTTCACTGTTGTTGGGTCAAAATCCTAGAAATCCCTCCCCAGCAGCTCTGTGGGTGTATCTACACCACATGGACTGCAGCGGTTCAAGAAGGCAGCTCCCCACCACCTTCTCAAGGGCAATTCGGGATGGGCTATAAATGATGACCCAGCCAGCGACACCCATATCCCGTGAATGAATAAAAAAATAAGAAGTTTCCTTACAATAATTTCCATCTGACAGCAGTGCTGAGGAACTACAGCAGTCTTAGAGGGAATCAGGTTCCAGTTAACATCAGACGAATGTAACAAACGCAAAGTGTTAACTGGAGATTTCTGCAGCTAAGCTGAAGTGAATTCATGAAGTTTGTTGGTGTAGTGTTGAACCAGAGGTGAGGAGAAATCTATTTACATAGCGAGTTGCTGTGATCCAGAATGTGCTGCCTATATGGGTGGAATCTGATCAATAGTAACCTTCAAAAGAGGATTAGATAGATACTTGAAGAGGAAACATTTGCAGTGTGATGTGGGGCTAATTGGATAGTTCTTTCAAAGAGCTGGCAAGGCCATGATGGGCTGAATGGCCTCCTTTTTACTCCAAAATTCTATGATTGTAAAATCCCTCATGTTAATAATTGCAAAACTATCAAGGCAATGTGCCAATGTTTATTTACAGGTCAAACATGATATTGAATTTAGTTCATTCAGGTAATTCAAACCAAAGTACTCACTCATTTGTGACAGACTTGCAATGCGTAAATTCATCCTCATTTGTGGGGTAAGTGGTTACTGCAAACCTCTCTATCTGTTTATATCCATCAACAAATTAAAGTGCCCTTGGCATTTAAATCTACCACCTGGATTGTGATGTGTACCCTCTTGCACTATCCATAAGGCATCCCTATTCCTAGGAGACTCTGTTAACATTGTAATCCTAAATGGCAATCAAATAATTTTTAATTTGGAGAGTGGCGTCCCAATTGACCACTTGACAGCATTTGCTGCTGGAGCTAAGCCAAGCTTTATGCAATGTCTACAAAGTTTGAACCCACTCATGTGTGCGGGGCAGAGAGTCACATAAGGTATTAGACCTGAACGTGTGAGCGATTTGCTGGTGTCAGGGTGTTCATGTGCCCGCTGGTAAATTCAGCTTTGTAAACTAAGCAACACAGTCATTCACAGAACAATACTACTGACAGCCAAGTCCTTTGGAATTTGTGCTATCAAGGGTGGGAGATTGGTCCGTTATTTAATGTTGAAGATTCAGATGAGACCATGCTGCTAGATGGCTCTGATCTGGGGTATGAGGAGCGGGTGGAAAAATGAAGTTGAAGCCGCAGAACAGCTCTGATGATATTGAACAGGAGAACAAGCTCACAGGGCAGTATGGTCTACTCCTACATTCACTCATCAAAGAAAGGCAAAATCCTGCTGACTGTGCCATGTCTCCTTTTTTTAAAAAAATCAATGATTTTACAGATTATTGCCTCTGCCAACTCTGTGGATTATTTAACATTCTCCCTCAAAATGACGATTTCACTCAAAGGCAGCCTTATTTTGGAATTGGCCATCTCTGAGTTTCTAACATGTACACAAAAGAAGCTGATTCTTTTCCCCACTTATTCTCTGTTTCATAATGCAAAGATATTGCTTTTTGAGGTTTTCTTACAATCTTAACTATGGGTAAAGAAAATCTTAGAATCCAGGTTATGACCCAACATCTCTGCTCCACCCATATCTCACTACCTGTGCTTTTTGGACATGACAGAGGAAAGACCTTACATTGATATAACACTTTTCATGATTTCAGGAAAAGCTAAAACATTTCACTTTGCATTTGCAATGCACACAACAAGGTCCTGCAGACGGCAATAAGGTAAGGGATCAGATAGTTGTTTTTTTTAAGTGACACTGATAGATATTGGCCGCAGGAGCAGGAGAACTCTTGTGTTCTTCTTCAAATAGATATATGGGATCTTTTATATCCCCCTGAGAAGGTAGACTAGGTGTGGTCTAGCTTCTCATCCAAAAGGCACCTCTGGCCATGCAGCACTTTCTCAGCCCCGTACTTAGGTGTCAGACTAATTTATCTGCTCAAGACTTTGGAGGTGATTGCAAGTTTCGGGTGACGTCTTGACCCCATGGCCTCCTAACTCAGGTGAGAGTGCCAAAATTCACAGAATCACAGAATTGTTACAGTGAAGAAGGAGGCCATTTGGCCCATCGTGAATGCACCAGCTCTCTGAATGAACAATTCACTTAGTGCCATTTTGTCACCCTTTCCCAGTATCCCTGCACATTGTTCTTTTACAGATAACAGCCTAATTCCCTTTTGAATGCTTCAATTGAATCTGCCTGCATCACACTCTCAGGCAGTACATTGCAGAGCTAATCACTCGCTGTGTGAAAAAGTTTTTTCTCACATCACTTTTGCTTCTTTGCCAATTATTTTAAATCTGTGCCCTCTCATTCTCGATCCTTTCTCAATTGGGAGCAGTTTCCCCCTGTCTACTCTGTCCAGATCCCTCATGGTTTTGAATGCGTCTATCAAATCTCCCCTCAGCCTTTGTTTCTCTAAGGAAAACAGTCCCAATCTATCTTCATAACTGAAGTTCCCCAACCCTGAACCATTCTCGTAAACCTCCTCTGCTCTCAAATGCCTTCACATCCTTCATAAAATGCGGCACCCAGAACTGTACACAATACTCCAGCTGAGGTCTAACACAAGTTCAGCATAACCTCCCTGCTCTTGTACTCAATGCCCTTGTTAATAAAGCCTAGTAAGCTTTATTAACTGCTCTCTCAACCTGTCTTACCACCTTCAATTATTTATGCACATATACACCCAGGTCCCTCTGTTCCTGCACCCCTTCTAGAGTAATACCCTTTATTTTATACTCTCTCCATGTTCTTCCTACCAAAATGTATCACCTCACATTTATCCACATTGAGCTTCACCTGCTGCCTATCTGCCCACTCCACCGACTTGTCTATGTCCTTTTGAAGTATCCTCACAGTTTACAATGTTTCCAAGTTTGACACCTAAGGTGGCAGCTCTAGATAAAGAGGGCAGCCAGGCAATTGCCTCCCAGCCCTATCCATAGTCGATATACATAGTGTGGAAGAGGGATGTAGGTGATACTTTCTATGATTATCCCACTCTCAATATGGTGCTAATCCTCAAGTTGGTAACTCTCCGACTGCAGCCCATTCTTGCTTCGTAATGCTGCTTTCACACATTCCCATGTTGTTGAGGTTAGATTGATGTTTACATTTACTGGCACTATGAAGAACAGGGTGAACTTTGCTACAATGCTACCCAAAGTCAAATGATTCTTTGCATAGAAAGAGCCACTTCAGCGGCATAGCAGAAACACTGGGAAAAGCATCCCAACACAAGTCAGTATCATCAAAAGAGAAGGAAATAAATTATTAAAACAAGGTTGGGTCAGAAGGAGTCGCTAACTTGCACATTTGAAAAGCGATATGCAAAGAATCTGCTAAACTATAAACCAGGCAGTGAGATTGGGGACAGATCAACAGGTTTAAAAATGAACCAGGCAGTGAGACTAATGGACATCCACAGGCTTAATGGCCCTTTGTCACAGAGCAGGCAGCCAGAACAATTGGCTCGTTTATAATGAAACTTCCTTTTTCATGAGATACAACCCAGTTATATACATTCATTCTGGCAATCCCTATTAACTCAGTTCTCAATTACATATCAGCAAACTGTAATGAAGTACTGTAATGAAGTACTGTAATATACTGTAATATGGCTCCAGTGTAATATTGTGCATAAGAATCACACAGAATAAATTGTTTTTTACATGCATCTTTTCTAAAGCTTCAGAAAACTGATCTTTTTGAGCAAGGCTTCAACAACAATAGCTTATATTTATATAGTGTCTTTAATGTAATGCAACCTTCCCAAGAAACTTCACAGGACAGTTATAAGTTAGGTATGACACTGCGGCACAAAGGAGATATTAGGTCAGATAACCAGAAACTTGGCTAAAGAGGTAGGTTTTAAGGAGCATCTTAAAGGAGGAAAGCAAGTTAGAGAGGCAGAGAGGTGTCGCAAGGCATCTTCAGAGCTTGGAGCCGAGATAACTGAAGGTATAGCTGCCAATGGTGGAACAATTAGAATTGGGAATGCACAAGAGGCCAGAATTAGAGAGGCACAGGTATCTCAAAGGGTTGTAGGGTTGAAGGAGATTTCAGAGATAGGGAGGGTCAAGGCCACGGAAGGTTCTGAAAACAAGGATGAGAACTTTAAAATCAAGATGTTGCTTAACCGGGAGCCAGTGTAGGTCAGTGAGCAGACGCGTGATAGGGGAACGTGATTTGGTGCGAGTTAAACCACAGGCAGCAGAATTTTGGATGACTTCAAGTTTACAGAGAGTAAAATGTGGGAAAGCAGACAGGAGTGCATTGGAATAGTCGAGTCTAGAGGTAACAAAGGCATGAATGAGGGTTCCAGTAGCAGATGAGCTGGGACAGGGGTGAAGTTGGGCGATGTTACAGAGTTGCAAATAGACGGTTTCGTGATAGCATGAATATGAGGTCAGAAGCCCAGAAACAAATGTTTCTGTCAGGAAGATATAATAATTTTCTTAATGTTATTGGAATTTATTGTAATGTAGAGTAACAGTGGGGCCTGTGTCTATGGATCTGTATATGTGTGTGTGTGTGTTTGTGTGTGTGTGTGTGGGGGGTCGTGGGGGGCACTTAATTGAATTAAAGGCATCCAGTCTGAAGGCTTTGATGTATCAGAAGATAAGTTAGGTTTGAAATGTTAAGTAGGTAAACATGGGGGAAGTTTTAGAATGTGAGGCGTAAAGAGAAAATTTATATTTTTAAATAAACCAGATTATCTTGAATTCAAAAGAGAGGGTAAAATGTTTCACCTAGCCAGGAGGACTTAAGAAACAGTGTGTTTATTTTTCCTAAAGATTACTGGTGAAATTGGTACTATGATAGATTTTTAATATTAGAGAGGTAAAATCCAAAGACATAGTGAAACAATGGGAATTTGCATTTAAAGGGGAAAATATGTATAAAGGAGAGAAGGCTGTGTGCAAGGGAAGGCATTCTAAGATCTAACAAGTGTGAAAAACCCCCAGTATCTCAGTCTCTAGCTGCCGTCTCCAAGGAACTGAAGCTGAGAAAAACTCATTTTGAATTTGACTGTCCAGGGTATCGTGTTACTTTGCCTGGGTCTTTTAGAATCTATGTATCTCACTGTTGCCTTAACGGAGGTATAACTGGGAATTAGATTAATCAGGGGAGCTAGAAGTCATTATAGTAGTAATTTGTAAATTTAAGTATGTGCTCAAAATCATTTTTTTGTTTTATTTAATAAAGGTTTGGTTTAGTCTTTAAAGAAACCCCTAAGACTCGGTAGCCTTTTTACTGAATTCAAAGCCCACATCTCGAAATAAGTACGAATTGCAAATAGTTGTGACAGCTGCTTCAAGTTTCCCTCTGGGATTTGGGCAGCTTGGCATTTACCATCCACCTGCTATAACAGTCGCACCAAGGCTGAGAACAGACTGACTTAGTCTCAGACTGTTGCCAGGGAGAGGGATGGAGTCGGTAGTTAGGGGACAGAGTTTGGATCGGGGACCAAAAACAATGGCTTCAGTCTTCCCAGTGTGGAGGAAATTTCTGCTCATCCAGTTCTGGATGTCGGATAAGCAGTCATCAAACAAAAATATGCTTACAGTCCACTGTCAGCTGTGTTAGTGACAGAAGTTTAACTGATGTAGATTAATATATTCAATGCATTCCTCAAATTATAAATAAACTTCAAAATAATTCTGATGCAACCTTGGATAATTCATTGCGGGATCAAAATTCCATCTTCACTAATTTTACCTAAAAGCAAGAGCCCCACACTAGATTTTCTTGACATTGATATCCATAGGGAATAATGTGTTCAATTATTGGAGATTAATAATCTTAGTACAAGTGTTGAAGATTGGCACAGTCCAAGGACAAGGGCTACTTGGATGTGCTAAAGCTTGGGGCAGCTGCCGCAGAGGTGCAATGAGGAAAGGTCGCTGTCTAAGACCTTTCCGACAAAGTACACCGAGGGGCAGGAACATTTGGAAAACCCCCCGGTCTGTGTGTGCCTGACACGAAATGTACTTTTGTGAATATCAAGAGTATCGAAATTGTTTTGAGGCACCTCAGTGAAGAACATGCTAGATGAAGGAAAGTTGAATTCCATTGCACTTTCTGTAAGTTTTCAATTTGAAATGTTTTGCGCTCAAGCTGTGTGCTTGATGTGAAATGTGTATTGTAAATATCAAGAGTATTACAATCACATAGAGGTACCTAAGAGTGGTCCATGCTGTATGGAGACATGTTGAATTTTATTGCACTTACTGTAATTTTCAAGTCGGAATGTTTTGTAATGTGCTTTTACAAATTTTATTTAAAAAAGTATATTTTTGGGGAAAAAAACTTAGTACTTTTTTTGCTAGAATTAGCCAAATCAGAAAATTCAGCTACTATTTAAACTGAGGAGAATCTTGATTCAGTTTGCATTATGTGGCTATTAAATCCTATCTCCTACAGAGGGCAATGTCTGTTGCTGAATATTCACCTTCCAGTATTGTTGGAGTCTGCACGCTGCTTTGCAAACTTTTATCATCAGGATATTAGCAAAGCCTAGCTCCGCTTGTGGCTCAGTTAGTAAAGTGTGGAACTAAACCACACAGACCAGCAAGACCACAATCCCTGGTGTGAGCTAGGAACATAGTTTTAAAAACGGAAAATTCCTTCCTAAGTGCCGTGGCAGGCAGGTTCCGCGGCGCGTATCCCGCTAGTCGGAATGGCAGGAAATCGCACCCGATTCCGCGCTCGGAAGTTCATTAATTATGCACAGGCGAGTATCTCTCCGAATCACCTGGCGGTCCAGGAACTGATTCGTCCACTTGGCCGTTACCTGACAGGGTCAAAGGTCTGAGTACCATATTTAAATGCCACCCTAGCACACACATCTCACTCTCCGCAGCCCAGCTGTCTAGGAGACACACAGAGATGTCAGGCAACCAGACGAAGAAGGCTGTAACCTGTTTCTGCCCCGACACCCTCGAATCAACTCATTTCACACAAAACTGGATTTTTTTTCACCAATGGAACAGTGTGAAATGCACTCACAGCTGGGACAAGGAATGGCGATGTCAATGAAAATCTTAGAAAGGTGATAAAAATAGATCCATGGCTCCTTGGAAAACTGAGCTGGAAATGTTGTAATATCAGGTTAGATAGTTTTCTTCCAGTCACTCTTGGGAAAAAAGGAGAAACTTTGCAGAATCATTTATCTGGAGCATTCCTGATAGAATGGACTCTACATGATCTGTTCAACCAACGTACTTAATGGGCCAAAAGTCCTTTACATTTTCCATCCTTATGTTTATGTATGTAATGTAATATAGTTTATGTACAAACTTAAATAGCTTGTGTGCAAATTACTGTGTTTTATACACAGACTGATGAAGTTAACATTGTAGCTGGCATAATTTGAATGGAAGCCTAGATACTGAATGTACATCAGAGTATAGACAGCAATACATTTAAGAACGTAAGTGCATAAGAAATAGGAACAGGAGTAGACCACAAGGCCTGTCAAGTCTGCTCCGCCATTCAATATTATCATGGCTGATCTTGGACTTCAGCTCCACTTTCCTGCCGCTTGCCATATCCCTTGATTCCCCGAGAGACCAAAATGTGTCTATCTCAGCCTTAAATATAGTCAACAACGGAGCATCCACAAAACCTTGGGGCAGAGACTTCCATAGATTCACAATCCTTTGAGTGAAGAAATTTCTCCTCATCTCAGTCCTAAATGATTGGCTTCTTATTCTGAAACTGTGTCCCCTAGTTTTAGATTCCCCAGCCAGGGGAAATAATGTGCAGTGTTCTTCTGTCAAGCCCCTTCATAATCTTGAATGTTTCAATGCGATCACCGCTCATTCTTCCAAACTCCCGCGCATATAGATCCAATTTATTCAGCCTCTCATCATAGGACAACCCTCTCATCCCAGGGACCACTATAGTGAACCTTTGCTGTACTGCCTTCAATGCAAGTATATCCGCCCTTAAATATGGAGACCAAAACTACACACAGTATTCCAGGTGTGGTCTTACCAAAGCCCTGCACAACTGTAGCAAGACTTCTTTATTCTCCTACTTCAATCCCTTTGCACTAAAGGCCAAAATGTCATTTACTTTTCTAATTGCTTGCTGTACCTGCATGCTAACATCTTGTTCTTTATACAAACACCACCCAAGTCTCTCTGAACATCAACATTTTACAAGTTTCGCGCCTTTTAAAAATATTCTGCTTTTCTATCCTTATGACCACGTTTATCAAAATACATCTGGATTAAATATTGCAATGAAAGCGAATAACTTCACACTTCCCAGCACTATACTCGATCTGCCACCTTGTTGCCCATTCACTTAACATGTCTACATCTCTTTTCAGCCTCTTTCAGCCTCCCCACAGCTTGCAATCCACCTAAACGCAGACTGGGTGACCGCTTTGCAGAACACCTTCGCTCAGTCCTCAAGCATGACCCAGACCTCCCTGTCGTTTGCCATTTCAATACCCCACCCTGCTCTCATGCCCACATGTCTGTCCTTGGCTTGCTGCAATGTTCCAGTGAAGCTCAACGCAAACTGGAGGAACAGCACCTCATCTTCCGATTAGGCACTCTACAGCCTTCCGGACTGAATATTGAGTTCAACAACTTCAGACCATGAATTCTGTCCTTCAGTTTGATCATTTTTTTCCATTTTATCCCAACACATCCCCCCCACAGGGCTCCTTATAACTCGTTGTTGTGTTTTGTTTTCAGAGAGCACTGACCCTTGTTCTGCTATTAACACATTCTGCTCTCTGACCTTTTTGCCACTATTAGCATCTTCTTTAGTCTTTAATACTACCATTAACACCCCTTTCATCTTGTGTCCATGACATCTTTGTCAAATCTCTCCTGAGCTGCCACCTATCCCTGACCTTCTATTTTGCTCCACTCACTCCACCCCCTCTCTTCAGCTGTATAAAACCCATCAAATTTCTATCTCTCTTCAGTTCTGTAGATGAGTCATATGGACTCGAAACACTAACTCTTGTTTCTCTCTCCACAGGTGCTGCCAGACCTGAGTTTATCCAGCATTTTGGTTTTATTTCAGATTCCCTGCATCCACAGTAATTTGCTTTTATGTTGCATCCCACCTAGCTTTGTATTGTCAGCAAAGATACATTAGATACATTACTCTCTGTCTCTTAGTCTAAGTTATTAATATAAATTGTAAATAACAGAGGCCCCAGCACTGATCCTTGAGGCACTCCACCAGTCACAAGGGGAAAGGCCAGTTAGCCTGTTATCAATCATCAGGACAGTGCTGGGATCTATTATTAAAAAAGTCTTAACAATGTACTTAGAAAAGCGTAGTACGATTAGAACAAATCAACATGGTTTTATGAAGGGGAAACCCTGTTTGACTATTAGAGCTTTTTGAGGATCGATAAAGGGGAACCAGTAGATGTAGTATACTTGGATTTCCAAAAATCATCTGATAAGGTGCCATACAAAAGGTAAGGTCTCATGGAATTGGCGGTAATACATTAGCAGGGATAGATGATTGGTTAATGGACAGAAAGCAGAAAATAGTAACCCTGATAAATGTTGATAGTGGGGGATTCAGCGTTAGTAATGCCATTGAATGTCAAAGGGAATGTTGGATTCTCTCTTTTTGGAGATGGCATTGCCTGGCACTTGTGTGGGGTGAATGTAACTTGCCACAGCCCAAGCCTGAATATTGTCCAAGTCTTGCTGCATATGAACACGGACTGCTTCAGTATCTGAGGAATCAGGAATGGTGCTGAACATTGTGCAATCATCAGCGAACATCCCCACTTCTGACCTTTTGATGGAGGGAAGGTCATTGATAAAGCTGATGAAGGTGGTTGTGTCTAGGGCACTACCATGAAGATCTCTTGCAGTGATATCCTGGCACTTCTGGCTGAAGATGGTAGCAAAGCCATTAATTAGGTATGAGAGGAGAGTTGGCTAACATTGATTGGCTAAATAGATTAAAAGGTATGGCTTTAAATAAACAATGGGAAACATTTAAAGAAACAATTCAAAATGTTCAACAAAAATACATTCCATTGAAAAACAAAACCTCAACAAGGAAGGTCCATCCATGACTTAATAAGCGCCCAGACTCCACCATTGCCATTCAAGGGCCCTGTGAGTCCTCAACATTGATCCCATGGCATCAGGTCAAACATGGGCAAGGAAACTTCCTGCTGATTACCACCAACACCCTGCCCCACCACCTCAGCTGATGAATCATGCTGAATACCACTTGGAAGAAGGGCACAGAATGTACTGTGTTTGGGGTCTTCAGTGTCCATCACCAAGAGTGGCTCAATATCACCACTACCATGTCCTGAAAGGTGCAGTGTTTGAACCCTATTTCAGGCACTCTCGAGGTCAGTTCCTTTCATGCTTGCAATGCCACTAAACAACCTGCTTGTATCAATGCTGTCCATTTGTCCTCATGCTTGAGTCACTGCTATGATTTCAATCAGTTCTAAAATCTCAAAAAACACAGCTTTTAAAAATGATCTGGTATAAACTTGCGTGCTAAAAGGCATGATTAATCCTCAGGAAGGCTTCCATTCCAAAACTGCAGTGCAGTAACGTAAGCCAAGATTATTGCTCGCAAGCCAAGAACATAACAATTGGGAAGACCAGTAAGTGAAGCATTGATATCATTGTCTACAAATGAACAAGGGAGTGCAAGATGCTTCTCACGGGACAGGACCGGCTTGTTTACACAGACTGAATTCTGTTTAATCCTCACCACTCACAACATAGATATAGACTCATAAAGCAGCTTTAACTTGATGGGATGGGTAATAAAGTTATCATTAATAATCTTCTAAGTTTGGATGCACGATGGTGACAAATGAAGTGTGACCTATACAGCTCGGCTGAGAAAGCTCGACAGCTGACCCTGGTAGGACATATCTTTGTCATAAAATAGGCTGATTTGAAGCATTTTCAGTTGCCCTTAATGGGAAAATGGTAGCATAGTGTAAACGTCACTAGTGTGGTAATTCAGAGGCTAAGGCTAATGTTCTGGGGGCATGGGCTCAAATCCCACCATAGCAGCTGGTGGAATTTAAATTCAGTAAATTTGGAATTGAAAGCTAGTTATCAGTGATGGTGACTGTGAAACTATCATTGACTGTCACAAAAACCCATCTGGTTCATGAATGTCCTTCTGAACTATGTCCAAAGGAAGTCTGCCATCCTTACCCAGTCTGGCCGAAATGTGACTCCAGGCTCCAGGTAACTGACTCTTAGCTGCCCTCTGAAATGGCCCAGCAAACCACTTAGTTCAAGGGCAACTGTGTGCGGGCAACAAATGCTGGACTTGTTCCCACCTCCCAAGAATTAAAAAAAACACATTTTTAATATCAAACACAAATTAACATATTTATGGACATGGTGAGTGGTGCCACAAAATTTGCATTCACTGCACACAGGGATTTTGTGACTGTTTAACTCTGGAACGTTTTCAATGAGGTAAACACATTAATGGCTCTACATCCTCCCTCCATAGTGCAGTTTGTTAATACACTTTTCGGTGTGAAACAGAACCACACAGAGCAGGATGGTTCTTTAGATTCAATCCATTATCTATGGCTATTCTTAGCTAAGTCTGTATTAAGAATGCTACAGTTGAGATCAATGCACATGTGCCAGGGAGGAGAAAAATTACTGAATGCTCCTACATTTAAAAATGGCTCAGTGTGGATATTGGGGATATTAATCAGGCTCAGCTGTGATGCCCCCTATCCCATGATCAAACACCCTGTCAACAGGCAGTCTTAGAGTTTAAAGAATGGATGTTTTGGAAAGATACTGGATGGCCACAGAGCCGTACAGAGTTTTCACCTTGATGAGGAAGTTAAAAGAGGCAAAAATGTTGTCTTTTTTCTGCCAGTCAAACATTTCTTCATTGCAAAGCAATTGCAGTTCCTTCTCATTGTCTCCAGGCATTAAGCCCCTCTCAGAAAGAAAGGCTTGCATTTATATTGCGCCTTTCCTGAGCTCAGTCTATCCAAAGGACTCTACAACCAGTAACGCGCTTTTGAAGTGTAATTCCTGTTGCAATATAGCAAATTCAATCGCCAATTTCCACACAGCAAAATCCCCAAAACAGCAATGAGATAAATGACCAATTGACCTACTTTTGGGTATTGGTTTAGGGATAAATGTTGGCCAGGCACAGGGAGAACTCGCCTACAATATTTCAACTTGTGCCAGGGGATGGGCCACTTACTACCAGGCAGACAGGTGGCTTGATTTAACATCTCATCCAGAAAACAGCACCTCCAACAGTGCAGCACTTCCTCAGTGAAAAGTCAGACTGCATCGCGTGCCCATCTCTGAAGTGCGTCTTGAACCCAGAACCGACATAGAGAGGCGAGAGCACGCTAATACTCAATTTGAGAATAAATGATCTGCAAGGTACAGATTAAGGCAATAGCCTGGATGTAATGCAGGGGCAGTGGCCCCAGGGGGCAAACCCACCTCTGCCAGCCCAGCAACCCACCACAGGATTTTATGATCATCAGGTAACTTGTTGCCTGAGGTTCTGGTTTCTGCCCCCACCACCACTGCCCACTGCCCAAGACAGGAAGTCCTGCCTCCAAGAGCTTCCAGCCAATCAGATGGTGGCCAGTCCCGGACCAGGAGGAATGATGGTGGCCGGAGAAGCAGGTAAGTGGGGTGGCCTCACTGTCAGGCAGGCCCAGGCAAGTTTGGGGGTCTGGGGTCACAGTTATTGGGAGGCCAGGTTGGGGCAATCAAGCTGGGGTGGGGTGTGGGGGGGGGCCTGACCACAAGAGAGGGACCTGGCATGGGATAGAGGGTGCCCGAACAGGACCGACCCTCCAATACCACCTCCCTCCCCCACCAAGTCCCCAGCCAGGCTGCCTGGGGAGTTCGAAGCACAGCAGCAAAGTTTGTGAATTTCTCAGGTGACTGGACTGATGTGGACACATTCTGAAAAGAAAGCCAGTTCCCTAACAGCAGCAAAAACATCAATGAGGAAGAGGATTTGCATTTAAGAGGAATCGCCACATCACCAATGCAATTGCCAATTTCAATGGGTTATTGGGAGATCTACATGCTGTCAATCACAGAATCACAGAATTTTAACGGCACAGAAGGAGGCCATTCGGCCCATCGTGTCGGCACCGTCTTTCCAAATGAACATTATGACCTAGTGCCATTGCCCTGCCTTTTCCCCGTACCCCTGCACATTGTTTCTATTCAAATAACCATCTAATGCCCTCTTGAATGCCTCGATTGAACCTGCCTCCACCACACATCCAGGCCGTGCATTCCAGACCCGAACCACTCGCTGTGTGAAAAAGTTTTTCTCACATCGCATTTGCTTCTTTTGCAAATCACTTTAAATCTGTGCCCTCTCATTCTTCATCCTTTAATGAGTGGGAACAGCTTCTCCCTATCTACCCTGTCCAGCCCCCTCATGATTTTGAACATCTCTATCAAATCTCCTCTTAGCCTTCTTCTCTCCAAGGAGAACAATCCCAACTTCTCCAATCTATCATCATAGCTGAAGTTTCTCATCCCTGGAACCATTCTCGTAAACCTCTTCTGAACTTTCTCCAATGTATTCACATCTTTCCTATAATGTGGCAACCAGAACTGTGCACAATATTCCAGCTGAGGTGTGACGAGGGCATTATATAAATTAAACATAACTTCCCTGCTCTTGTACTCTAGGGCCCTATTTATAAATCCCAGGATATTATATGCTTTTTACTGTTCTCACTACCTGTCCTGCCACCTTCAATGATCTATGCACATATACACCCAGGTCTTTCTGCTCCTGCATCCACTTCAAAATTTCACCCCTTATTTTATATTGTCTGTCCATGTTCTTCCTACCAAAATGCATCACCTCACACTTCTCCACACTGAACTTCATCTGCCACCTATCTGCCCACTCCACCAACTTGTCTATGTCCTCTTGAAGTTCCACACCATCTTCCTCGCAGTTCACAACACTCCCAAGCTTCATATCATCCACAAACTTTGAAATTGTCCCCTGCACACCAAGATATAGATCATTAATATATATCAGGAAAAGCAAGGATCCCAATACTGACCCCTGGGGAACTCCACTACAAACCTTCCTCCAGCCCAAAAAATATCCATCGACCATTACCCTCTGTACCTATTTTTCAGCCAATTTTGTATCCATGTTGCTACTGTCCCTTTTATTCCATAAGCAATAACTTTTCTCACAAGTCTGTTGTGTGGCACTGTGTCAAATGCCTTTGAAAGTCCATGTGCACCACATCAACAGCGTTACCCTCACTGACCTTTTCTGTTACCTCTTCAAAAAATTCCAGCAAGTTAGTTAAACACGATTTCCACTTTAGAAATCCTTGCTGGCTCTTCCTTATCAACCCACGTTTTTCCATGTGACTACTCGTTCTATCCCGAATAATTGTTTCTAGAATTTTGCCCACCACTGAAGTTAAACTGACTGGTCTGTAATTGCTGGGCTTATCCTTACAACCTTTTTTGAACAAGGGTGTACTGTTTGCAATTCTCCAGTCCTCTGGTACCATCTCCGAGTCTTGGGAAGACTGAAAGATTATGGCCAGTGCCCCTGCAATTTCTACTCTCACTTCCTTCTATATCCTTGGATGCATCTCATCTGGTCCCGGTGCCTTGTCAACTTTAAGTACCAACAGTCTATTCAACACTTCCTCCTTATCAATCTTGAACCCTTCTAGTGACAGAGTTTCCTCATCTGTCACCGTGGCCTGGGTAGCATCTACCTCCTTGGTAAAGACGGATGCAAAGTATTCATTTAATACCTCGGCCATGGCCCCTTCGTCCATGTGTAAATTCCCTTTAGGTCCCTAATCGGCCCTACTCTTCCTTTGAGCACCCTTTTACTATTTATATGCTTATAGAAGACTTTGGGACTTCCCTTTATGTTGGCTGCCAGTCTTTTCTCAATAATCCCTCTTCGCTTCTCTAATATGCTTTTTCACCTCCCCTCTGAACCTTCTGCATTCATCGTGGTTCTCAATTGTATTTTCTACCTGACACCTGTCATAAGCGCACTTTTTCTTCATCCTAATTTCAATCTCCTTTTTCATCGAGGGAGCTCTGGATTTGTTTGCCCTACCTTCCCCTTTCAATGGAATACACCTTGACTGTGCCCGAACCAATTCCTTTTTGAAGGTAGCCCACTGTTCAGCCCCAGATTTTCCCGCCAATCTTTCATTCCAGTCTATCTGGCCCAGCTCCGTTTATGCCCCATTGAAGTTGGCTCTTGTCCAATTAATTATTCTTACTCTAATTGCCCATTGTCCTTTTCTATCATCATCCTAAAACATACGATACAATGATCACTGTCTCCTAAACATTCCCCCACTGACAGTTGATCCACTTCACCCACCTCATTTCCGACAGTGCATCTTTTCTTGTTGGATATACACATGCTGCTGTAGAAAATTCTGCTGAACACAATCTAAGAATTTCCAGAAGGCATTTGATAAGATGTCACATCAAAGATTATTACTGAAAATAATAGTGCATCGTGTAGTGGGTAGTGTATTAGCACGGATAGAAGATTGGCTGGCAGGCAGAAAGCAGAGAGTATGCATAAATGGGTCTTTTTCTGATTGACGGGATGTGATGAGTGGAGTCCCACAGGGGTCTGTACTGGGGCCTCAACTTTTTACAATTTACATCAATGACTTAGATGAGGGGAGTGCAGGCATTGTAGCTAAATTTGAAAATGACACAAAGATAGGTAGGAAAGTATGTTGTGAAGAGGACATTAGGAGGTTGCAGATGGATATAGATAGGTTAAGGGAGTGGGCAAAGATCTGGCAAATGGAGTTTAATGTGGGAAAATGTGAAATTGTTCATTTTGGCAGGAAGAATAAAAACACAGAGTATTAAATGGAGAACGGCTGCATATTTCTGAGGTGCAGAGGGATCTAGGTGTTCTAGTGCATGAGTCCCAAAAAATTAGTATGCAGGTACAGTAAGTATTTAAGAAGGCTAATGGGATGCTATCCTTTATTACAATTTGATTGAACATAAAAGAAAAAATGTAATGCTTCAGTTATACAGGGCATTGGTGAGATTGCACCTCGAATACTGTGTGCAGTTTTGGTCTCCTTATTTAAGGAAGGATGTAAATGCGTTGGGGGTGGTTCAAAGAAGGTTTACTAGATTGATACCTGGAACAAGTGGTTTGTCTTATGAGGAAAGGTTGGACAGACTGAGCTTGTTTCCACTGGAGTTTAGAAGAGTGAGGGGTGTTTTGATTGAAGTATATAAGATCCTGAACAGCCTTGACAAGGTGGGTGTCGAAAGGATGTTTCCTCTTGAGGATGAGTCCAGAACTAGGGGAAATTGTTTTAAAATTAGGGGTCGCCCTTTTAGGACAGAGATGAGGAGAATTTTTTTCTCTCAGAGGGTTGTGCGACTTTGGAACTCTCTACCTCAGAAGGTGATGGAGGTGGGGTCATTAAATATTTTTAAGGCAGAGGTAGATAGATTCTTGTTAGGCAAGGGAATCAAAGGTAATCGGTGGTAGATGGGAATGTGGAAATCAAAACACAAAAAGATCAGCCATGATCTTATTGAATGGTGGAGTAGGCTCGAGGGGCCAAATCTCCTCCTGTTCCTATTTCTTATGTAAGGACCTTTGCCCCTCCCTGCCCTCTACACTGCCACTGTAATTAAAGTTCCCCATTAGAACTACTCTATGATGCTGGCATCCCTCAAGTTGGCAGATGGGCAATGGTACCCAGGTATTGAATAATTGGCTGACACCCCTCCCTGCATGAGCAGATAGAAGCATTCACACCAACTTTACAGGAGAAACATTGCAGGATCATTCAACTAACTCTTCTAATTGCCTCGGCTTTTTCTGGGGGACTTTTAAATTTCTTTCAACACGGAATGGAATTAAGTTACGCTCAAAGCTTGTGTTTTAAAACAGAGTTAGTTTGCATAGAAGGCCACAGGCCATCAGAAGGAAAAGACCAGTAAAACTTGGAAATAACTGGTACTGTTGTGAACTGGAGCGCCAGTTTAAGATATACAAGACCAGTTCAGGCCAGTACCAGTCATTTCCCAAGTTTTACTGATTCCCCCTTTCTTGCAGACGTTGAATAATATGTATTAAGGCCAGAAGAGCCATATTTGAAGATGTCACAATTAACAGCCTATTTCTAACCGCTAACATAGATTTTGATGTTAGCACAGGTCCATATTCCAGAATAACCAGGCGTGTGAAGAAATCCATAGGCAGCCAAACAAACATTCAAGCCCATTATGTTATGAGATATCTATGTAGGATATATCCCCGAGGAACGGGGAGTTGGTCTGTTCAATAGAACTTCTGCCAAATTCCTCCTTGGGGATATGTCAGGGACACCGTCCTTCATCTTCCTGGGGCTAGAATTAACATTATGTGATTTTACAGACATTTCAATGAGGTTCTATTCTGTTTTGATAGTGGGGAACTGCATCATGAACCTAAGAATGCACAGAATGGTAAAGGCTACTTAGCCAATCATAGTCCATCCTTCCAACAGGCCATGGACAGTCTGCATTCCCATTGGCTGTTCCTATTTTATTTCATTTTCTTACAAATGTGAATAGGAACAGGTACAACCTCAGAGGAAGTGAAGTTCTGCAGTTTGTTTCTATTTGAACCCCAAACTTAAGATGCAGAATATCAGTGAGATATCAGACTTAGTGGGCTGGGTTTTGTGGAGCCCGCTGCAGTGGGCAATATGGCGAACAGGCATGGGGGAATTGAATGTCAGGCCGCAGGTCAGACTCCCGGCGATGGGAAAACTGTAAGTGATTAAATCAGTGGTAGAGCAGCAGGAAGCTCATTGATTTGCGTCAGTGCCCTCTTGCATATAATTTATATGCAATTCCACATGACTTAATCCTACCTCCCCGATAGTGAAACCCACACGTGTCTCTCATGCCTTCAGTAACACGCTCAGTGAAGACTGGCTTCCTTGACTCAGTGCAAGTCCTTTGGACCTCCAGGACAGTGACTCACAGTTAACTGCACAGCTTCGTTCAAATTCAAATCGAGCAGTTCAACTCTGATTGGTCAAGGCGTTGCCCTGGGGAATGAGGGATCCCTAAGCTTTTGTTTTGTTGAAAAAGGCACAATGTATAGACATGTTCCTTTCATCTGCAAAGGACAGGGGACAGTCAGGAAACAAGTTAACTGTTCCATGCTGCATTCGCCATGGCAACAACTCCATCAATCAGAGCCCACTTGCCAACCAATCAGCACTCTCTTCTCATGCAGTATAAATTGTGGTTACCCCGTTACTGTTGAAAAATGCAATCTATCCTGATGAGTGCAAGACAAAAAGCTTTGATAGCATGTCTCTTTTTTCAGCAAAACTCAAGTTCAGTATTACCAAATGACTATTCATATTAATGTTCAACATTAAAAGATCCTAAACAAAAACAGAAATACCTGGAAAAACTCAGCAGGTCTGGCAGCATTGGCGGAGAAGAGCAAAGTTGACGTTTCGAGTCCTCATGACCCTTCAACAGAACTAAGTAAAAATAGGAAAGGGGTGAAATATAAGATGGTTTAAGGGGAGAAAGGAGGGGGGGTGGGTGGACGGTTGTAGGGACAAGCAAGCAGTGATAGGAGGAGATAACCAAAAGATGTCACAGACAAAAGAACAAAGAGGTGTTGAAGGTGGTGATATTATCTAAAAGAATGTGCTAATTAAGAGTGGAGAGCAGGACAAGCAAGGTAGCTCTAGTGGGGGTGAGGTGAAATAAACGATGGGTGGAATACATTTAAAAATAATGGAAATAGGTGGGAAAAGAAAAATCTATATAAATTATTGGAAAAAACAAAGGGGAGGGGGAAGAAATGGAAAGGGGGAGGGGATGGAGGAGGGAGTTCAAGATCTAAAATTGTTGAACTCAATATTCAGTCCAGAAGGCTGTAAAGTGCCTAGTCGGAAGATGAGGTGCTGTTCCTCCAGTTTGCGTTGAGCTTCACTGAAACAATGCAGCAAGCCAAGGACAGACATGTGGGCAAGAGAGCAGGGTGGAGTGTTAAAATGGCAAGCGACAGGGAGGTCTGGTTAATGCTTGCGGACAGACCGCAGGTGTTCCACAAAGCGGTCACCCAGTCTGTGTTTGGTCTCTCCAATGTAGAGGAAACCGCATTGGGAGCAACGAATGCAGTAGACTAAGTTGAGGGAAGTACAAGTGAAATGCTGCTTCACTTGAAAGGAGTGTTTGGGCCCTTGGATGGTGAGGAGAGAGGAAATGAAGGGGCAGGTGTTGCATATTCTGCGTTTGCATGGGGAGGTGCCGTAGGAGGGAGTTGAGGAGTAGGGGATGATGGAGGAGTGGACCAGGGTGTCCCGGAGGGAACGATCCCTATGGAATGCCGCCGGGGGGGTGAAGGGAAGATGTGTTTAAAAGATCCTAATCATGTCCTTTTTAATGCCAGATTGTAACTTAACAGGACAATGGGGTAGGAGGGCAGAGGAGATGGTCCCAATTTATTTCAGCAAATGTTAATAACTTGTATTAAAAACTGTGCTTAAGTCAGGCAATTGATGCAAGGAGAAAGGGATCCCTTGGTTTACTTCAGTAGAATGCTGTGCTCAAATTAGCTAATCTGTATTTTGCCACATGGGAGTGGATTCCCGAAAATGCCTTCCTACAGTTAGGACTTAATAAGCTTAATAAGATTAAAAATTATTGTTGCATCATTAGCAATTAAGGAGATAGGGTGTTCCTTAGCATACTATTTTAACATCAGTCCACAAATATCGATGACTGTAATTTCTAGCTTATAATATCACCATCACAGAAATGTGCCTTTGGCAGCAAATTGTGATCATGCGATAGGAATACATTTTGTGTAACTAGGATTGAATATCTGCTTGGGATTTAGGCCATTAAAACATTCTTCACGGTTAAAAAAAAGTTTAAAAAACTACTGTGAAGTTGAGACACTTGTAGAGTAGCAGTTTAGGGATATCTGAGTACCCATTAAGAGCTATAGTTACAATCAAACATTGAACCTAACTCTGAAATGTCTGTAATCATTAGATGGGAAGCTGCGAAGCCGAGATTAGAATGTCTAAATTGGGTGTCCCTCACTTTGCTAAAAACAGTATGTATAGATTCAGCAGAACTTAATTGTAGGATGGATAGTGTGATGGCAGGGCAAAATACAGATTTATGGCTGGCTTTTCATATCCCTGTGATGACAAGTTCATATCTGGACCCCTGTGTTGTAGCTATCACCATTACCCGTGATTTAATTCAGTATAAACATCTGCGAGGTCCATAACCCCAAGGATTAATGATAAACATTTGTTTTACATTAAGCTGTTGGGGAAGAAATAACATATTTTAAAGAAACAGTATCACTTGCTTTGGATGTGTTAACTACTGAGAGATAATCTTCAGCATGTAAAAATATGCACATTACATGGACTAGGCTATACTCTTTCCCTCTAGGATCTATGTTCAACTCAGCTCACCATGATAAAATAAAAGTCTCTTTCATCTGTCCATGAGCTCCTCCAGGAAGGAGATGGAGCATTTTTAACACAGTCACTTGTGAATAGAAGCCTGAAGCAAAAGCTGCCTATAACTTGACACTAAATTGCTAACCTCATTAAGTCCACAGGCTGATTCTTATGATGGTTTGTGAGTTCACAAGAATCCAGTCGGAAGCTGTAGAATAGAATAGAATATTCTTCAGGCTGGAATAATTTAATAGTGCCTTGTTGATAGTGGGCGTTTAGGAATACTTTGTTGAGGCAAGTCAACATAAATGTTTTGCCTGTTTGATCTATTTTAAACCTAAGAGAAGCATTTTGTGCATCTTATCATATATAGAGACACATAGCTTATCCTCTCAAGCATTACCCCTGGATTTTCAAAATATTTAATTGATAAAAGAGTGCGTTAGAAGAGCCATGTTGTCAAGGTGACAATTTCATCCACAGTTTAACAGAAGGGTCATGAGGACTCGAAACGTCAACTGTGCTTTTCTCCACCGATGCTGCCAGACCTGCTGAGTTTTTCCAGGTATTTCTGTTTTTGTTTTTGTTTGGATTTCCAGCATCCGCAGTTCTTTGCTTTTAACAGAAAGGTGCCTGCTCTCTATTCAGTGTGAATGAAATAATAGTTTCAATAACTCAAACACCCCTTTTAGAGCCAGGAGATTCTATTCTCCGTACAAATAAGCTGATGATATAGTACCTTTAAATGTTTTACTGACATTTCATACACTGTCATTTTTGAGTATGCAGTGAAGAGTATAGTGCAGGTTATAGATAACAACACCACTGTAATTTTAGATGATCTAGGCTCTGATTAGGAATGAATAATGAGGTGTTAAATGGACATACTTTGGTGTGGTTAAATGAACAGTGAATGGTTAGCATTAGTAAAAATGGAAATAGGGCTATTCATCTTCTAGTTAACTTGTTCACATGTCTGATTTTGCCCTACTCAGACCTCAGAAAAGAAAGCATCTTCTGTTTATTCTCTGAGAGCCACAAATTCCATTTTCTGTGATGAGGAAGCATAGAAAAAGGAATAAAAACACGGCTCTGAATTATTGCTTCCTCCTTTCACATGTGCGAAACAATGGAATGGGTGTGGAATTATCATTTATGGCTGTGTATTTGGAACAGATGTGATAGCAAAGCCTATAGGATTAAAATGGCAGTGCCAGAGGGGTGAATGGTATTTCAAACTGGAGGGGAGTATAAAAAGATGTTCCTAAGGGGTCAGTATTAGGACCACTGCTCTTTTTGATAGTTTTTAAAGACCCAGACTTGGCTACGGTCAAAATTTGCTGATGGCATGAGACTATTTTTTATTCTTTCACGGGATGTGGGCATCGCTGGTTGGGCCAGCATTTATTGCCCATCCCTAATTGCCCTTGAGAAGGTGGTGGTGAGTCGCTTTCTTGAGCCGCTGCAGTCCATGTGGTGCAGGTACGCCCACAGTGCTGTTAGGAAGGGAGTTCCAGGACTTTGATCCAGTGACAGTGAAGAAACGGCCGATATATTTCCAAGTCAGGATGGTGAGTCACTGTAATGTAATAAACATTTAAGAGGACTGCAACAGACTTCAAAGGGATCAGACTGGTGAAATAGGCAAACACATGGCAGATGAAATTTAACACAAAGAAGTGTGAAGTGATTCATTTTAGTAGGAAGAATGCTGAGAGGCAATATAAAGTAAATGTTACAATTTTAAAGTGAACACAAGAACAGAAATTGGTTATGGAGGTACTCAAATCTTTGAAGATGGCAGGACAAGCTGATCAGCTGTTATGAATGTATACAGGATTCTTGGCTTTATAAGTAGATGCATAGAGTGCAAATACAGGGAAGTTATGTTAAACCTTTACAGAACATTGGTAAGGCTCAGCTGGAGTATTGTGGCCAGTTCTGGGCACCACACTCTAGGGAGGCTGTTAAAGCCTTGGAGAGGGTGCAAAGGAGATTTAATAGCTTGGAACCAGGGAGGAAAAACTTAGGTTATGTTCAGAGAATAGAAAAGCTAGGACTGTTCTTCTTAGAGCAGAAAAGGTTACGGGGAGATTTGATAGAGATGTTCACAATCATGGAGGATATTGATAGAGTAAATAAAGAGAAACTGTTTCCAGTGGCAGAAGGGTCAGTAACCAGAGGACATTAAGCTAATGACAAAAAAACACAAAAGAAAATTACACAGTGTGCTATGATCTGGAATGCACTAGCTGAAAATTCCATAGCAATTTGAAAGGAAAACTAGATAAATATTTGAAGGGGAAAATTTTGTTGAACTCTGGGAAAAGGGTAAGTAGATAACTCTTTCAAAGATCCAACACAGGATGAACAAAATGGTTTCCTTCTGTGATTTCATGAAGCAGCACAGTTTAATTTTTCCATAAAGCAGCTACACTTCGTAGGCAGTGACCTCATTCATAGCTTTGCTGTTAATGAGTTATGTCATTAACTGAATCCCTTGATAAAGTCACTATCTTGTAATCATGCAGAGCTGCATGCCAACAACCTGTTATCATTACTTTAAGGGCCACAGTGCAATGAAGTTTGACTTCAAAAGAAACATTAAAAATGGATACAAATGTACATTTTGCAACTTTTCTTAAGGCAAGCATGAGGTTTCCCCCGACTGCCATTTTGTTCTAGAATTTTCAAGAGACTGGGACTCTTGCATAAGATATCTGATATCTCCGATACATGGCTTTTTAAAGACTTACGATGAGATCATCATGTTGCACCATTCTAAGGACACTCGTGTAAATGACAGCAAGTTGATCCGACTTGTCAACAACATAGGACATTTTGTCTGCACCTCCTGCTAAAACCAGTGGCTGCAAAGATCATGGGCTGTAACATTTCGGAAGCAATCACCAGAACTTCTTTACTGAAGGCTACCGCCATTGGAATTGTAAATAACAACAGAAAATAGATAGTGGGTTAATCTGAAAGAGAAAGGTAGCTTAATAAATGGCATTTAATGCCATTATAAACATGGGAAAGGATGGATACAGAGAACCATAGAGGTCTGCAGTACAAAAGGTGGTGTTTCGGCCCATTATGGCTTTGCTGGCTCTTTGCTAGAGTCATTTAAAACTAATCCCACTTCCCTGCATACACATTGTAGTCTTATGTCTTTGCACAGTTTTGAATATTTATTTACTTTTTCTTGAATGATGCAAAGGTCTTTGTTCATTGTACATTTATTGTATCCAGGTAGTGGGCATTAACTGGAGATTCACTTAGGCTCCTACTTACAGTAGCAGAGTGAAACTGTAGCTGTTGTGTTAAGTGGTGAATGTTTGTAATGTGTGTCTCCATAAATAAAAACCTAAGTGTGTAACGACCTGGATCCAGTTCTACCTTTCACTGCCTGGCAATCTGGACTAGAACAGCCCCTGCCACCATCATTCCACATTGGCAAAGCATTATTCCATACTCCAACAATTATCTGCATAAATATTTCTTTTTTTCTAACCCTTTCCTTATTTTCTTAGCAACAAGTTTAAATGGAAGAGCCCCCCGACCAAAGAAATAGTCTTTCCCTATTCACATTTTGAAAATCACCTCTGAAATCTTCACCTGGCCTTCTCATTTTTAATGGCAACAGTCCCAGTATATTAAGCCTCTCATCACATTGATAGCTTCACATCCCAATTAACACCCTCGTAAGTACTTTGTTTGACTACCTATGTCATTGGTATCCATTCAAAAATGCACAAGTAACCATTGTTCTGTACTCATTACTGTGGTACTCTTGCCTTTTTATATAAAACCAAAAGTACCATTGGCTTTTTATGGCGTTATCCACATGCACTCAGAGAATTATCTCTCTACACCCTTTACCCTTCTGCTGAATGAGTCCTCACATTCTTTGATTTTCCTCCTAAAGTATATTAGCCTGAATCTTCCAAGGACTAGCAATCACTGTCGGATTGCCTCTTTCTTCTATTTTATTACACAGCGTCAGAGCCTCGCATTTCTCACCCGGGCTTCTGAACCGAGCCACTTCAGGAATGTGGAGCTTACCTGTTCTCGGAGTTCTTCATCGTAGGGCAGGATCGTCGGGGGATCCCAAGCCACGCCCACTTTTTACGGCATTAGCTGCCCTATTCTGGTAAGTTTTCATTCACTGACACGCTGAAAAGTTATGGGACATATAACTAACTTTTCACTGCGTTAGTGAATAAGTGTGAGTGAGGTTAAGTGGGTAGGGTGGCAAGAGTAGTAGGGTGGTAGGTGGCAGGGTTGGTAGGATGGCTGGTGGCAGGGGTGGGTAGGGTGTCAGGGTGGTGGGTGGTAGAGTGGTGGGTGGCAGGGTAGGTTGGGTGCCATCTGGGTAGGGTGATCGGGTAGGTAGGGCAGTCAGGTCAGGTCCGGGGTGGGGGGGATGCTGGAGGGTCAGTGGGGAGTCAGATGGTCAGTGTGGAATTGGAAGGTCGGGAGGGAGGTTTGAGGGTCATGGGGAAGTTGGAGGGTTGGGGGGGAAATCAGACAATTGAGGGGGTTGGAGGGTAAGTCCGGGGACAGTGGGGAGTCACGGGGTTTGGGTGTATAGTTACCCAGCAGTTATCTCTGTCTAACATTTCCTGGGTAACTATCCAGGTAAGTAAATTGGAACCCGCTGAAGTCTCCAACTCTAACTCAGCACTGGAGACCTTTTTGGAGGTTCCCAGGGAGCAGGGAATGGCCCATCAGAAGCTGAAACTTTCCAGTCAATTCCTGCGGAGTCCTTGCATTGGGATTTCCGAGGGGTGTCCCAGGGCATCTCCAGGGTATGTCCATCCGGAAAACCGGAAGATCTGGGCCAAAAACTCACAGTTCTCTCTATATTGAATTGTATCTGCCACCTGCTTGTCCAATTCTGTTAACTGGTTTGTATTCTCTGGAATTCATGTATACTCCTCCTCACAGTTTACAAATCCCAAATTTTCTACCAACAAATTTAAACCTTGTGCTCCCTAAGCCAATATATCTTCAAGAACAAAAGTGGATACCGCACTAATTCCTGGGCTACACCACATTCAACCTCTCTCCATCTGGGCAATACTCAGTCAAGCTAACCATGGTGGATCATGGCCTCCTTGCTTTCTTAACAGTCTACAGACTTTTAACACCTAAACATGGCATCACTAGTTAACTACTTGTTAGTTTATCTCACCTTCTCCTCTACTGATGTCAGCTTTGGTGATGTCTTGTATTATGGGCATTGACCATTCATCCAGATTTCTTCATTAAAGAGACAAATTGACTATAAAACCCACAAGGCATCACTGGCACACTACTTTCCCTGCTCCCAGTTTCTGCAGCTGCCTGCCCATAGTCACACTCAATTCAAGGTGAATTCCAAAGGTAAAACTTCCAAGATAACGCTCCCTGATACTCCTATCTGACCTCCAGGTCTGAGTGTTACCACACAACACCGACATTACAGTCCACATTCTCATACACTTCCACCCGCAGCCGGTTGAAGAACAACATTGGCAGATGCATTTGGATGCAAAAAAGATTCATAGGAGGGGAGATGGTGGTGTAGTGGTAATGTCACTGGGCTAGTATTTCAGAAGACTGGCTAATGCTCTAGAGACAAGGGCTCACCAAGGGCAGCTGATGGAATTTAAATTCAATTAATAATCTGGAATTGAGAGCTAGTCTCAGGAATGGTGACCATGACAACGATCAATGACTGTTGCAAAAACCCATCTGGTTCACTAATGTCCTTTAAGGAAAGAAATCTGCCATCCTTACCTGGTCTGACCAACATGTGACTCCAGACCCACAGCAATGGTTATCTCTAAACTGTCCTCTGAAATGGTGTGGCAAGCCACTCAGTGCAAGGACAATTTGGGATGGCCAACAAATGCTGGAACACCGACATCCAATGAAAGAATAAAATAGAGATAACAGAGCTGAGAGGTTATACTTACCAGAAAAGGGGTTCTCAGTAAAGAGAAGGTTGAGGGGTGATCTGATGGAGGTCTTAATGATAATCCAAGCGTTTGATAGGGAGGGCATAGATAAAATGCTTCCACTTGTGGGAGAGCCTGAAACTACAGGTCATAAGCATAAGATAGTCACTAATAAACTCAACTGGAAATTTAGGAGAAACCTCTTTATTCAAAAAGTGGTTAGAACATGGAACAGACCATCACAAGGAGTTGGGTAAATTGCATAAAGCATTACGGTGAAACTAGAAAAATACACAGTTCTGCGAGGAACAGCATCTCATCTTTCGATTAAGCACTTCATAAGCTTCTGGACTAAAAACAATGAGTTCAACAATTTCAGATCATAACCACTGCTCCTAGTTTTCCAGATGACAGCTGTTGCTGGTGATTCTGTTGTTCCCATTTACAGTTCCTCCGGACCTGTTTTTATCTTTACTTGTCCTATTACAATCTCTTTTTGCCTTACAGTTAACACCATCAACCCTTCTGTCATTTAAAGTCTCCTTCTTTTCATCCTATTACAGATCTTCCCTTTTTGTTCTTACCACCCCATCACCCTTGCCCTGTCTCTGTACTTGCTTAAAACCTAAATTCTATTACATCTCAAGCTTTTTCCAGTTCTAGCAAGTGTCATCAACCTGAAGCGTTACCTCTATTTTTCTCTCTTTGCAAATGTTCGCCTTGCTGAGCATTTCCAGCATTTTCTGTTATTATCTGAGCCATTCAGCATATCAATCTGCAGTATTTTGCTTTATACTCTTCTTGGTCAATTCATCGATTATTATTTTAGCGAAGTTCCTCACTTCTATATCTAAATGGGTCAACAAACTTCTGGCCTTTTCTGTTCCTCTGAGGAAATATTCTGTCAATGGACCACACTGTCTATTGGCTATATTTCTACTTGATGACAGCATTCATTTCTGGCAGCTAAGAGACATTTTCTTCAGAGATGCAGTGATTATCATATTTCACAATGCGTGCATGTTGCCATAAATCTGTAAACATCCTGATGTTTGATTTATTAGTTCCTTGTGAGATAGGGCAATGAATAACAGGTGCTTTTGGTACCCATGTCAGCCTAAGGATTTTCACAATAATTTACAATAACTCAAGCACTTCAAGTCCCATCTCAAGAGTTGAGAATATTGGGAGAATGGTGCATTTTTTAAAAGTTCATTCACAGCACGTAGGCATCGCTGGCTGGGCCAGCACTTATTGCCCGTCCCTAAATGTCCTTGAGAAGGTGGTGGTGAGCTGCCTTCTTAAACTGCTGCAGTCCGTGTGGTGTAGGTACACCCACGGTGCTGTTAAGGAGGGAGTTCCAGGATTTTGACTCAGCGACAGTGAAGGAATGGCCGATATATTTCCAAGTCAGGATGGTGAGTGACTTGGAGGGGAACTTCATGTGGTGGTGTTCCCATCTATCTGCTGCCCTTGTCCTTCTTTGTGGTGGCGGTCGTGGGTTTGGAAGGTGCTGTCGAAGGAGCCTTGCAGCTTTCTGCTGCAATAATGGTCACACGGTTCACCAGTGAGCTCCATAGTTTTCCATTTCTTGTGGAACAAGCATCATATTCTGGAGGGCACAGCAGAATGGGAGTATGTACATTCTTACCCACATGGTGGGTATCCAACCTCAAGTATAACATCGAGAAGAAAGCTGAGAATTGCTATAAATGCAGTTCTTTGGCCCACAACCAATTGAAACTAAAATGAGTTAAACTTCTCTCAAAAACTGTTCCAGATATCCAGGACTGTCCCAGCTATGGCTGGAAAATTAACCTTCATAGAATTAGGTCAAGTTTTAGAGCCAGTCATTTGACCCCACACACGCTTCCATCCATCTTACTTCACCTCGGCCTATCAACATAATCTTCTTTTCCTTTCTCCCTCACCCAGCTTCTCCTTAAATGTATCTATGCTAATCATCTCAAACAGTCCATGTGGTAGCAAGTTCCACATTGTCACCACTCTTTTACAATTGGATTTATAATGATAATCTAATATTTATGACTCCTAGTCATGAACTACCTCCCAAGTGGAAACATCCTCTTTATGTCTATCCTATTCAACCACATCATCATTTTAAAGGTCACCTTTCAGGTCACCTCTTAGTCTTCCTTTTTCTAGAGAAAAAAGCCCCAGCCTGTTGAGGTTTTCTTGATAGTAATAACCTTTTCAGTCTCGATTCTTCCTTGTATGTGTTTTTCGTACTTTCTCCAGGGTGTCTATATTCTTTCTATTCTATGGGGACCAGAACTGTGCACAGTGCTTTAAATGTGGTTTATCCAGGTCCTAAATAAGTTTAATATAACATTTGTGCTTTTGAATTCTGTTCCTCTAACTCTGTTCACTACACATGGGGGAGAATTTTCTCCCCGTCGTGTGGGCCAATTAAGGGCCACCCAGCGTGACACGTGCCTGGTAGCGGGCGGGGGGAGGAGGGAGAGTCGGGGCCTGCGCTCTTTCGTGCACGCGCGCAGAAGAGCACAGAAATCCCCCTGAGGCAGCTCCACGCCTCAGCGAGATTAAGTTCAGTTTTAAAGTTGGAAAACAAATAAAATTATTCAGACGCGTCCCCTCATGCGACATTGTCACATGAGCTGAGACATGGTTGTGAATTATCATAACATTTTTTATTTAATTAATAAATCCTTCATGAAACCTCATCCCAACCGTGGATGAGGTTTCATGATAAATGCGAAGGCCGCCTGGGCTCTTCGCCTGCCCCCACCGCCAACTTTAAGGTCGGACAGGCAGCTTTCTCAATTGGGCTCATTGTTTTATTATTGGCCTTAACAGGCTTTTGACAGTTTGGCGGGCGCGTAGCTGACTCCGGTGTGCTCCCGCCGAACGGAAGATCAGAATGACGCGCGGTGACCTCGGGATGCACACCCGACCAGGAGATTCTGCCCATGGTGACAATCCATTCTATTTCTACTAATAAATCAAAGTATGAAGTAATTACACTTTAATGTTCTGATTTACAGCATCTTCTGTCACATCAATGTAAAAGCTGCAGTACAAGTGAAGCATGGAAACAGCTTCAAATTCTGCCGACCTAGAAAAAAACCACCTTAAATAGATATTCTGAAATCATTTCAGCCTTGCACTGGTTGCAGTATGTTGAATCGCCCGGGAAAATCATTGATGCTATTTTTTTTAACTCCATAGTGCTGGCAGGAGCCCTGTAAGCTCATCACTAACATCGGAAGTGTATCCAGCCTATAGAACTCGAAATTCTGGAGGATCGGCAAAACAATGGACATACATTGATTTATCCCATTAAGAGCTGCATTGTTACACGGTTGCCCTGGGACTTTTCTATCAATCTTTACGGGGGATAGTACTTTGCCTCCATTTTATGTCCAATGGCACTCAGGGGTTCTATTTGGCCTGCCCGCAAATTGAACTTCACATCACATTGCCAGCAGTCATGTTGGCATGACACAGTTTCTAAAAAAATCATTAACCAATTTGCTATTTGCAGACTGTAGTCATAAATTCCAGGTCCTGTCCTAAAGTGTACGCTGTAAGCAACAGTAGATACGAGAGGCCCAAGAATTTAGATCTCCATTTGCAGAGGAATCTCGTGATGAGAAAGCTGGCTGTTTTGCTTCAGGCCTACGATAGGTTATTGCAGCCTGGTTTATGTAAGTCTGTCAGCTCTGATAATCACAGAACGCTGAATGCAGCCAGCCCAGCATTCAAACCTCTTCAGATATCTCCGGTCTATTGTTTTCACATAACTGAATTCCTGATAAGCAGATATTTCTAGTAAGTGGTTAGGAACTCAACAAAAAAACCCCACTTCAGTTTCACCTCTCGCTGTTTTGCTATTAATAACTATTACTCGTTATCTGAATTGAAATGGAGATTACACGCTGAAACATTTTGACCTTTTGGTGAATGGCCCCTGAGGCCAAGTAAGTACAGATCTGACATGTAATTTTGAGAGCTTCTTCTCCCAACATATAGTTAGATGAGAGGGGACGAAAAGCAACCCTTATAGTCAAAAAAGCCGGAATTTTCCAGCCCTATTGGCACCGGGCATCGTGATGGGCAGGGGGGAATCAATATGGCAAGAGGCCAAAAATTGGTTTCAAGCCATCGTGAAACCAGTTTGTGATCATCCCCTCCTCCCATCAATGGCAGGCCACATTTCCCACCACCGCACATTAGGAACGTCATTTTAATACATTCGTATTTAATTATAAGCCCAGCTCACCGGAATCATCCCCCCCCCCCACACACTGGATCGTCCGGGCACAGCGACTTGTTTCGTAACTGTATATAAGCAAGGTGCAACTGGCGAGCTGCACTTTGCTCGGGACCTTGAGGTGTGTTTGCCTCCCTTGCTTCAGGCAGCGCTTCTCAGGCATCACCACATCACTTTTAAGGGGTCTCACAGGCAGGTCTTCACCTACAAGACCAGCCATAAGGCGGGGGTAGCTTTTCAACAGCTGCTGGGCTAGGGCTTGCTTGGGGAAGGGGGAGAAGTGGCCTCAGGCAAGGGAAGAGGCTGCAGGGCGAGGGCTGTACCGGGGGAGGTGGGGTGCCATTGGGAAAATTGCAGCCCATTGTCACAACAGGGGCTAATTGCCCTATTAAGTGCCCGAATTGACTACGCGCTGCTGTCCGGTGGGTAGTCATCACTGCCAGAGGCCACCCTCCAGGATAAACGCACGGAGGCGGAACAATGTCACAGAGTTAGACTGATGCAAGTGGAGCTCATTTTCTTTGCTTCCCCACCCCTGCTCCCACTTCCAAAACCACCTCCATGAGGCTGGGAATATTCAGCTGTACCCAGCCATTTCTCGATGAGTGTTGTCATGGAGACACTTCCAGGCTCACTTTGATTTCAAGGTATGAATATTGCTATTATATTTGAAGAGGCTGTTACAGCATTTCAAGGAAGTTATGCTGATAGGGATAGATGAAGTAAGGTTGGAGGAGCCTTTTGTGTGGAGCATAAATTGGTTGAGCTGAATGGTCTGTTTCTGTGCTGCATATTCAATGTAACTTTGCTCATCTCCCTGGAAAGAAATGTCCAGAAAAGAGTCTCATTTGATAGTTCGTCCCTCATTCTTCACCTTCTCTCTCTGTGAAAACAAGATAAGTCATTCTATGAAGTGTCTCGAGACGATGTCGTCTCTGCCGCTCCCTGTCTTCCCTTCCTCTTACAATCGACAACCCTTTAAAACCTAAGCCTTTTTTTACCTCTCTCCTGTGCGAACTTTGTGCTCAAGTTGAGGGATATCAGCATTGGGTATAACTCCCTCCTCTCTGTCCCAACTATGAGCCTGAGACCAAACCTCAGGAACATAATCCACTCGCCTCCTCCCTACATCGGTGCCACATTTTTCCATCTCCTTCATCACCCGTCCTGAGACTTGTTTAAGAAAATTTGCCAATTTTAGTGCCAGTTCTGGTAAATGATCTGTGCTCCATTTCCAAGGCCTTGATGTCCTTCTTAAAGTGCAGTGAGAAGAATTGGACACAAAACTCCAGCTGAGGCCCAGCCAGCGTACGGTCGCCAACTGTGATTAAACGTATTCCTGGAGGTGTCATCACATGACTTGCCCCCCCACGTTCCACCCATTAGTCGGAAAACACATCCATCCTTGTGACACACTGCCTTGCTACACCAACTGGAAAGCAAAAAGACTCTTTACCCAATTGGATGATGCTTGACTGTCAGCCAAACAGCCTTTGTCTTCCCATTTTCAATATTTTAATATCTGGTAAAGAGAAAAGTTCAAATAAAATGACAAAAAAAAAACCAAATCTTTTTTAATGTCCTGATGATTTTTCTCCAGGGTTGCACTCATGTGTGTCCTGAAGATTGATCTTCAATTCCTGGAGATTCCAGGCTAACTCTGGAGGCTTGGCAGCCCTAAACCATTGATTGTGAAAGGATTAGCATAACTTCCTTGCCTTTGTACTCTTTCCTCTATTTATAAGGCCAAGGATTCCTTAGGTCTTTATTAACAGCCTTCCCAAATTGTAACCCAGGTCTGACACAGCAGTAATTGCGCAGTAGCTTCAGGCTGACAGATGCCCATGCATAGAAGATAGAAACTGGTCTCAATTATTTCCAAGCAGGATTTGCTGTTTTCCTTGACACAACATTGGGTCCCTTCAGTGAGTGTTGGGTCTTATTGGTAAAGAAATGGCTTTTAAAGTAGCGTTCTGGGTAAACTGCAACATGTAGTGCCTGGAAGACCTGCTTCCTTCTGAATGCCTGCGGCCTGTGAGTAATCAGGTCTTTTTTTAACCAATGAGCTAATCTCCAGACACAAAGATCATGCACTGAGTAGCTTCTAGATGCTCGCCAGCATTTCAATCACAATAAAATAAAATATTTATATTTTTTCCAAGTAAACACCTGCTTCTCCCCTGAACCCGTTGACACCAGACCAGACTGGGACTTCACAAGTCATCAACCATTACCTGGTACTCATTACATCTGAGCAATGTGTCAGCCCTGATCCTGGCCTTATCCAATATTCTAGTGTAGGCTCTCCACTTCTTCTTAAATTGCTATTTAAAATGTTTTTGTTGACTTTACATGGAATTTACAGCACAAAAACAAGCCATTCAACTCAACAAGTCTAGGCTGGTGTTTATGCTCCACATGAGACTCCTCCCATCCCTACTTCACCATATCTTTCTAATCCTTTCTTCCAAACCTACCTGTCCAGCTTCCCCTAAAATGCACCTATGCTAGTAACCTCAACTAATGCTCTGCGTAAAAAGATTTCTACGGATTTTATATTTATGGTTTTCCCCATATGTGGAATCACCTTATCTACCGTCATAATTCTAAACACTTCTATTAGGGCACCCTTCAGCCTCCTGTTTTCTAAAGAAAAGAGCCTGTTCAGACTTTCCTGATAGCAGCAAACTCTCCGTTCTGTATCATCTTAGTAAATCTTTATTGTATCATCTCCAGTCTCTCCCTACCCTCAGGCCTTAAGGTGCAACGTTAACTGTACTGCTTTTGATGTGAGCTGCACGTGGGGATTAGCGACAGTTACCGGGGCCTGATCTCAGGTTCCATATCTCACCTGAAACCTCTGAGGCTGGGACAAAACGCTTCAGGGGGAGGATTCTGGTGTGGAGAACTCAATGGTGCCACTCTGCAGCAGCACAGCACCTGCGGGAGCACCTCTCATGTACAGTCGCAAGTCAGGCTCCTGGCCGGATCCTGCCCATTACTGAGCATCCCAATCCTAGCCACCTCACTCTGGGATAGCGCCCAACAAAGACTGGAGTTTATCTAGTGATTGAGGGGGTTTCCAACCCTCTATGATTGGCCTGGAGTCTCCAGGAATTTATGATTAACCTCGTAGTCGCTGCTGCAAAACAATCCAGGAGGGGGCATCATGAATGAGTTTTTTTATATATTTCGTCAACAGTTTTGTTTCTAAGTCACAAAAATATTGGAGATGTGAGGAAAGATGTGACAGTCAAGTAACAACCAATGGGGAAACGAGAGGCTGGATTTTACTAGCCCCTTGGAATCAGGCTGGCAGGTGGGAGAGGTGGTAAAATGGCACTGGGAGCAATGCCCATCCTGTTCCCTTCACCAGGGGATGTCCCTAGTGGCGGGAATGGCAGCAGCTCTGCTTGTCTATCGAGTGGAAGCTGCTGGCCAAATAATCCAATCAATTGGCCTATTTGACGGTCATTTTACCTAAACACAGGGGTTTAACCCACATCGGTCTGGATTCCCACCATATGGTGAGGCTGCCAGATAAACCGAGGCAGGCTCCCAACGATGGGGAGGGAGCTTTCCTTCCTAGAGCCTCCATGTCCCATGTAGTCACTCCCAGCTGTAACGGCTGCCCTCATGGTTCCAGCACTGCGGCTGGAGGGTGAAACCCTCCAATCATTGGGCTTTGTCTGACCCAGCACATCAAAAAATGTCTTACCTGCAGGAGCCTTCCTTCTCCTTGCAGCCTCTGGAGCTGCCGTTGCGGAGGTTGCCGAGGTGCTTGCCCTCTGACTGGACTGGCAGCTCAGAGAGGCAGGCTGGCACCCTTCATTAGACAGATTAGACAGTGGTCCTGATGGCAGCCTCTTAATTAGTCATTTTCTTTTACTTATTTATGGGGTGTGGGCATCGCTGGGTGAGCCAGCATTTATTGCCCATCCCTTATTGCCCCTGAGAAGGTGGTGATGAGATGCCTTTTTGAACCGCTGCAGTCTATACGGTGTGGGTACACCCACAGTGCTGTTAGGGAGGGAGTTCCAGGATTTTAACCCAGTGACAGTGAAGGAACGGCGATATATTTCCAAGTCAGGATGCTGAGTGACTTGGAGAGGAACTTCCAGGTGGTGGTGTTCCCATGTATTTGCTGCCCTTGTCCCTCTAGATGGTAGCGGTCGTGGGTTTGGAAGGTGCTGCCTAAGGAGCCTTGGTGAGTTTCTGCAGTGCATCTTGTAGATGGTACACACACTGCTGCTGCTAGAGTGTGTCAGTGGTGGAGGAAGTGAATGTTTGTGGATGGGGTGCCAATCATGTGGGCTGCTTTCCCTGCAGGAAAATTTCGGACCAGCATTCTTATTTCCCAGTTTTTAATGATTTTTCCTTCTGGTTTGTCCTGGATGGTGTCAAGTTCGTTGAGTGTTGTTGGAGCTACACTCATCCAGGGGTAAAATTGCTGCCGGGGCACCACCATCCACCAGAGTGGACTCAGGTCCCACATTTAGACCCAATGTTATGACCCACAGCATGCCAGTGAATGTCTGGCCCAGGGGTCTGTATGCTTTCCAATTGGCACAGGAAGGTGGGGCATCACACAGACGGACGTGTGAGGCAACCATTGCAGGAGGTGGGAGGTCATGTGATAAAACTTCCTGGAAGTGACTCAAACTGAGGTGGGAACTGAGGAGAGGGGTGAATAGAAATTAGTACAGCTGCAGCGACAATATGCGTAACTGAAATATCGGCAACGCTGTTTTAGTTTCTCCTCCTACAATTGCCACTGCACTTGTATAGGTCTGGAAGGAGTTCACACAATTCCCCACTCAGCTAGAGATAAAACCAGGAAGTGCTGGAAGTACTCAGCAGGTCCGGCAGCGTCTGTGGAGAGAGAAACACGTTAATGTTTCGAGTCGGTATGACTCTTCCTCAGAGCAGACAGCTTAGAGCCTGCAGTGTGGCTCAGTAACAGACCCACGATGTGAGACAGAAAATAACCAGGATTAAAGAGTCATAAAACCTCAACGTAACCCCAAAACAATCTTTTTCTTTTGAAATATTTCAGGAGGAATTTCAAAGTGCGAATATATTGTAGAAACCAGCAAGCAGTCAGAGTTGCCCTCTTCAGTGCAGATGTTACAATGTTTAACCTGCTATTTTGGGAGCTCCAGGGAAACGCCAAGCCACAGTCTAACACAAAGGTGGGAAATTTTATCCGTCGTGGTGGGAGGGGGTTAAAGTGACCTGGCAAGTGGCTGGGCCTGCTTGTGAGCGGCAGTGGGAGGCCCAGCCAACTTAAACATCCAGGCCATTAACATTTAAAGCGAGAGGGAATTTGGCAGGATATAGCCAGAAGCTGGGCAGCCTGAAGATCTGCTGCTGGCTCCAAGATAAACAGAGGGATGGGGAGCTGTGGGGGGTAGGGGGGTGGTTCCAGGGCAGTCAACACTTCATAAATTCGGAAACTGGGGTGGGCTGGGGTGTCTTGGGCAGGGGATACCTCTGTTCTTCCCTTGTGGAGCCTGGGGGGAATACTGGAGGAATACTGATTATTCAGCATTTAAACTAATGTGTATTTTACTAACAAGGATTAGATTAAAAAATACATGAACTATATATATATAAATTGATTATAGCTGGTTTTTGATCTCTTAACCAATGGCATGCTGACAGCCTGGGCCTGATCTAGGACTAGCCTTAGAGTGAGCGATGGGTTTTGTTTGATTGTTAGGCGAGGTGTGGGCACCTGCTATACCTGTAGTGGCAGATCACCCGATTCTAAGCCAACGATTTCAACCTTGAAAGAATACTTCAGAAGAGGCGATTACAAAATCACAGAAATGTCAGAAGGCTGGATTAAATGGAGCCTGCTGGAGTGGGCTAGGCACTGGGTGGACCCGCATTACTGGGGGGAGGCCCCACATCCCATTCCCACAGGCCAGAAAACTGACCCCCATTAAGTCAGCAAGGGGAATGGGCTGATGGAAGGAAGCCACACGCTGGTTAATTAGGCTCATTAACAAACTACTTAAAGGTCATCATCCTGAAGCCAACTGGGATATCGAGATGGTCAAGGGATTCTCCCGAACTTGCAGGGGTTTCCCGTGCCTCCTGAAGGCTAAAAACAAAAAACTACTGCGGATGCTGGAAATCCAAAACAAAAACAGAATTACCTGGAAAAACAATGTTGTTTTTCCAGGTAATTCTGTTTTTGCCTCCTGAAGGCTGCCCAGCAAACCCTGTAAGGGTTGCCCATGGCCTCCCAGGGGTCCCTCTATCAAAGGCACTTAATGACCCATCAAGGGACAGAGCATCGGGAAGGGTGAGCCTGCTGAGAGCCACCCACCTGCCCTTGCATCTAACCATCCTCCCCCCCATCTTCGCCTGTGGCTTCTCTCGGTGACCTCCACTCACCTCTGCCCTGGGATCCAGCGATGATCTCTGGTGAAGGTCTGACTGTAACACCAGCAGCAGCCCTGCGCTGGAGAACTGCCCGCCTCTGATTGGCCAGCAGCTCTCAGGAGGCGGGATTTCTGGCACCAGGGCCCAAAATCCTGGGGAAGGCCCAACACTGGCCACTTAATTCGACCGGGCCTCCTGAGTCCTGGTGGGAAACCCACATCAGGAAGAGTAAATCCGCCCCAGAGAGTTATTTTAAGTTAAGCCGCAGGACAAGTGGATCATGGTAGAAACCGGTAAAAGGCAAATTTGTGAAGCAACCCAGGAAAGCCTCTCACTAGAGTACATTAGCCTTGCCAAAGGTCGCCACAATGCCCTCCCAACATAGTTAACAGAGACATTGAAATTGCTGAATTTACAATATTATGAAAAACTAATCTCACTGCAGTTGTTTAGGGCTGGGAGTCACTGCACTGAACATATGTTTGCACTGTTGCTGGAGAGCTGGTCACCCCTAGAGAACAACCATGTTTTCGTGCGCCCAAGAGCAGTTGGGAAAGGTCCAGTAAAAGACAAACCGAGTCTGCTTGCCCGGTGCTAAAAACTGATGGATTTAGCTCATTGTTACCATGGGCTGCATGAGGCCCACATGCCTCTGTCTTGTGGCATTGAGGGCAATTCAAAAGCAGCTAAAGGTGACTTAACACCTGGAACTGCATTCTGCGGAGGGCATACTGGGCAAAACTCTGGAGCCATGTTAAAATGGTTACATGGTGAACTAAACCGGCCAAGTAACCACCCTCATCTCAACTTATCACTGTGATTCCAACTAGTGGGGCTAATTTTAAGCACAAAAAATCATATGGATTTGTTTTGGGTGAGAAGTTAAAATGTTAAAAAATCTGAAACAGGAACTCAACCCACTCCTGGACATGAACACAAAACTCTAGGCTGGAACTCCCAATGCAACACTGAAGGAATGCTGCACTGTCAGGAGGTCTTGCAGATGAGACCTTAAACTGAGGCCCCATCAGGTTGGATGCAAAAGCTCCCATGACACAATTTTGAAGAAGGGCAGGGGAGTTCTCCCTGGTGTCTTGGCCAATATTTATCTACTCATTTGACAAAAAAAAAAATCAGGTTATCCGCTCATTATCACATTGCTGTTTGTAGGAGTTTGCTGTGCACAGATTGGCTGCTGTGTTTCCTCCATTACAATAGTGGCTACACTTCAAAAACACTTCATTGGTTGTAAAGTGCTTTGAGATGGTTGGTGACCATGAATAGGCGCTATATAAATGCAACTATTTTTTTTCTTATTTATCATTTCTACAGTTCCTTTATTTTGGTAAGGTTTAGCATTTCACAACAGCCTAGGTATGGAACAATCTACATCTGACAATGTTTCAATTGACCAACTTACTTGGAGCACTGCACCAGGCAGAGAGACTGCACTTGGTATTCACTGGCAAAGGTGAAAGTGCTGGGAGCTGCCTCACGGTGTAACAGGAAAAGCTTGCATTTATATAGCGCCTTTCACAGTTTGAGGATGCCCCCCCCCGCCAAAGCACTTTATAAGCCGACCACGTGCTTTTGAAGTTTGATCATTGTTGCCGTGTAGGATAAGACATTATTTTAAAAAGTCAGGTCTAGTCACCAATCTTGGAGTTACCCAGAGACAAGATGAAAATAAGGACAGAATTAGACCTTCCCAAGGGCAATGGGGGGAGTGGAGTGGGGCGGCGGGAAGGATCTGCACAATAATCGGTTTGTCTGTTGAATAGCTTTTCAGTGGATGAAACAGAAAGAAAAGAGAGTTAAAAACAATAAACTACTGCGGGTGCTGGAAATCCAGAACAAAAACAGAATTACCTGGAAAAACTCAGCAGGTCCTGCAACCACCCCACCCTCAACTTCTCTCCCCCCACCTTAAACCAGCTTATATTTCACCCCTCTCCTAATTTTACTCAGTTCTGCTGAAGGGTCATTTGGACTCGAAACATCAACTCTTTTCTTCTCCGCAGATGCTGCCAGACCTGCTGAGTTTTTCCAGGTATTTTTATTTTTGCTTGAGAGAAACAGTTGCTGATGCCTAAATTTCCACTTTCCTCCCCTGGGGGATGGGGAGGGGGTGATTTGCTGCGGTTCACGTTTCACAGCAAAACGCTGCTCTAGGGGGGGCGAGCTGAGCGCAGGCATGAGCGGTCATGCATTTCTCTATCCGTGTTTGGGATCGCGCTTCTCATCCATTCCCCTCCCGGCCAAGGGGCTGCTACATTCCTCAGCAGCACTGACTCCTCCATCACGCGGGGGGTCAGCATTTTAACGGGTTGCCAAAGTCCTGCCTTCGAGAGGCTGCGGCGGTTTGAGGGGTTGGACAAAGCCTAAAGTGACCCACCCACCCCCACCCCGTGCCTAGCCTTCCTTGGAAAAGCTCTTAAATTAAAAATGATGACTGGTCACATGCAGAAAGAAATGCTCTCCACCCTCCCCATGTGTAACAGGCTTTATTTCACACTGGCCATGTGGACAATTGCACTGGGACCTGTTGCAATCCACCCCAGTGAAACACTCCAGATAACATGCGTAATCGCTACATTCAGAAGCGAGCTATGATCTCAGGAATGGGGGGTGGGGGGGAGATTAATGCTGCCTCAGTGCTGGACCAGCCGTATCATATTCTCATTGTAACGGCACATCCCAGATCATAAACCTCAACCTCATTTTTTTTAATTCTGCTCCAGGTTTTTTGAGACGTGTCGAGATATACAAATGATCCAAAACAAAAATACCTGGAAAAACTCAGCAGGTCTGGCAGCATCTGCGGAGAGGAACACAGTTAACGTTTCGAGTCCGTATGACTCTTCAACAGAACTAAGTAAAAATAGAAAAGAGGTGAAATATAAACTGGTTTAAGGGGGGGTGGGACAGGTAGAGCTGGATAGAGGGCCAGTGATAGGTGGAGATAACCAAAAGATGTCACAGACAAAGGGACAAAGAGGTGTTGAAGGTGGTGATATTATCTAAGGAATGTGCTAATTAAGGGTAGAAAGCAGGACAAACAAGGTACAGATAGCCCTAGTGGGGGTGGGGTGGGGGGGAAGGGATCAAAATAGGCTAAAAAGTAGAGATAAAACAATGGATGGAAATATATTTAAAAATAATGGAAATAGGTGGGAAAAGTAAAATATATATAAATTATTGGAAAAAAAGGGGGGGGACCGGAAAGGGGGTGGGGATGGAGGAGAGAGTTCATGATCTAAAATTGTTGAACTCAATATTCAGTCCGGAAGGCTGTAAAGTGCCTAGTCGGAAGATGAGGTGCTGTTCTTCCAGTTTGCGTTGAGCTTCACTGGAACAATGCAGCAAGCCAAGGACGGACATGTGGGCAAGAGAACAGGGTGGCGTGTTGAAATGGCAAGCGACAGGGAGGTCTGGGTAATGCTTACGGACAGACCGAAGGTGTTCTGCAAAGCGGTCACCCAGTCTGCGTTTGGTCTCTCCAATGTAGAGGAAACCGCCTTGGGAGCAACGAATGCAGTAGACTAAATTGAGGGAAGTGCAAGTGAAATGCTGCTTCACTTGAAAGGAGTGTTTGGGCCCTTGGACGGTGAGGAGAGGGGAAGTAAAGGGGCAGGTGTTGCACCTTCTGCGGTTGCATGGGAAGGTGCCGTGGGAGGGGGTTTAGGTGTAGGGGGTGATGGAGGAGTGGACCAGAGTGTCCCGGAGGGAACGATCCCTACGGAATGCCGCCGGGGGGTGAAGGGAAGATGTGTTTGGTGGTGGCATCATGCTGGAGTAGGCGGAAATGGCGGAGGATGATCCTTTGTATGCGGAGGCTGGTGGGGTGATAAGTGAGGACAAGGGGGACCCTATCATGTGTCTGGGAGGGAGAAGAAGGTTTTTCCAAACCTCCTGCCCCTCACCTTGAACTTATGTCCCCTCGTGACTGACCCTTCAACTAAAGGGAACAGCTGCTCCCTATCCACCCTGTCCATGCCCCTCACAATCTTGTACACCTCAATCAGGTCGCCCCTCAGTCTTCTCTGCTCCAACGTAAACAACCCAAGTCTATCTAACCTCTCTTCAAAACTTAAATGTTTCATCCCAGGCAACATCCTGGTGACTCTCCTCTGCACCCCCTCCAGTGCAATCACATCCTTCCTATAATGTGGCGACCAGAACTGCACACAGTACTCCAGCTGTGGCCTCACCAAGGTTCTATACAACTCCAACATGATCTCCCTACTTATGTAATCTATGCCTCGATTAATAAAGGCAAGTGTCCCATATGCCTTTTTCACCATCCCACTAACATGCCCCTCCGCCTTCAGAGATCTATGGACACACACGCCAAGGTCCCTTTGTTCCTCAGAACTTCATAGTGTTCTGATGAAGAGTCATACGGACTGGAAAAGGTAACTGTGTTCCTCTCCACAGATGCTGTAATAACTGCTGAGTTTTTCCAGCTACTTTTGTTTTTGTTTCAGATTTCCAGCATCCGCAGTATTTTGCTTTTATCTTCCTCATGTCATGCCGTTCATTGAATACTTCCTTGTCAAATTACTCCTTCCTGTATCACCTCACACTTTTCAGAGTTAAATTCCATCTGCCACTTATCTGCCCATTTGACCATCCCATCTATATCTTCCTGTAGCCCAAGACACTCAACCTCACCGTTAACCATCCGGCCAATCTTTATGTCATCCGCAAACTTACTAATCCTACCCCCCACATAGTCATCTATGTCGTTTATATAAATGACAAATAATAGGGGACTGAGCACAGATCCCTGTGGTATGCCACTGGACACTGACTTCCAGTCACTAAAGCATCCTTCTGTCATCACCCTCTGTCTCCTACAACTAAGCCAATTTTGAATCCACCTTATCAAATTACCCTGTATCCCATGTGCCTTCTTTATAATTTTCCCATGTGGGACCTTGTCAAAGGCTTTGCTGAAATCCATATAAAATACATCAACTGCACTACCCTCATCTAAACACCTGGTCACCTCCTCAAAAAATTCAATCAAATTTGTTAGGCATGACCTCCCTCTGACAAAGCCATGCTGACTATCCCTAATCAAACCTTGCCTCTCCAAATGGAGATAGATTCTCTCCTTCAGAATTTTCTCCAATAATTTCCCTACCACTGACGTGAGACTCACTGGCCTGTTGTTCCCTGGCTTATCTCTGCAACCCTTCTTAAATAGCGGAACCACATTAGCTGTTCTCCAGTTCTCTGGCACCTCCCCCGCGGCCAGACAGGAATTAAAAATTTGGGTCAGAGCCCCTGCGATCTCCTCCCTTGCCTCCCTCAGCAGTCTGGGACACAAATCATCCGGACCTGAAGATTTGTCCACTTTTAAGCCTGCCAACACCTCCAATACCTTGTCACTCCCTATATCAATTTACTCAAGAACCTCGCAGTCTCTCTCCCCAAGTTCGATACCTTCATCCTCATTCTCTTGGATGAAGACGGATGTGAAGTATTCGTTCAACACTCTAGCGATGTCCTTTGGCTCCACCCGTAGATTGCCCTCTTGGTCCTTTATGGGCCCTACTCTTTCCCTGGTTATCCTCTTCCTATTGATATACTTATAGAATATCTTGGGATTTCCCCTACTTTTACCAGCCAGAGCTTTCTCATATTCTCCCCCTTTGCTCTCCTAATTGCTTTCTTAAGCTCCACCCTGCACTGTCTGTACTCCACTAATGCCTCCGCTGATTTGCTTCCCTTGTACCTGCTAAAAGCCTCTCTTTTCCTTCTCATCGTAACCTGAATGTCTCTGGTCATCCATGGTTCTCTGGGCTTGTTACTCCTTCCTATCACCCTAGAGGGAACATGTTGAGCCTGTACCCTTCCCATTTCCTTTTTGAATGCCCCCCACTGCTCCTCTGTAGGTTTCCCCACAAGTAACTGTTCCCAGTCTACCTTGGCCAGATCCTGCCTTATTTTACTAAAATGCACTCTCCCCCAATCCAAAACATTTTTTTGCAACTTGTCTATTTCTTTGTCCATAACAAGCTTAAATTGTACCATGTTGTGGTCGCTATCGCTAAAATGCTCACCCACCACCACCTCAGCCACCTGTCCGGCTTCATTCCCCAGAATTAGGTCCAGCACTGCACCGTCCCTTGTTGGACCCTCTACATATTGACCTAAAATGTTCTGTACACATTTCAAGAAATCCTCTCCATCCAAGCCCGTAACACTATATCTACCCCAATTAATGTTGGGAAAGTTGAAATCACCTTATTATTATTGCTTTTACACACCTCCGCAAATTGTGCACATATTTGCTCCTCAATTTCCTGCTGATTATCTGGGGGTCTATAATAAACACCTAATAATGTGGCTGCCCCTTTTTTATTCCTAAACTCTACCCACAAAGCTTCATTCGATGCCCCCTCCAAGATATCATCTCTCCTTACTGCAGTGACTGACTCCTTAACTAATAATGCAACGCCTCCTCCTCTTTTACTCCCTCCCCTGTCTCGCCTGAAGATTCTATATCCCGGAATGTTAAGCTGCCAATCCTGCCCCTCCCTCAACCACGTCTCTGTGATGGCTACTATATCACAATTCCACGGGTCAATCCTCACCCTTAATTCATCCATTTTACCTGTAATACTCCTGGCATTAAAGTAGAGGCCATCCAGCCTTGCCTTACTCCCTTGAAACTTAATGCAGCTGTACTCCCTCTGACTTGCTTGTTTTGATGTGTCCCTATTCTGCTAACATTCTGTGTCCCTCCTGCTGAATTAGTTTAAACTCCTCCCAACAGCACTAGCAAACCCGCCCACAAGGATGTTAGTCCCCATCTGGTTCAGATGTAGACAGACCTGTTTGTACAGGTCCCACCTTCCCCAGAAACGGTCCCAGTGATCCAGGAATCTAAAACCATCCCTCCTGCACCAACTCTTAAGCCACGTATTCATCTGTGCTATTCTCCTATTTCTGAGCTCGCTAGCATGTGGCACTGGGAGTAATCCAGAGATTACAACCGGAGAGGTCTTGCTTTTTAGTCTACTGCCTAACTCCCTGAATTCTTGATGCAAGACCTCATCCCTCTTTCTACCTATGTCATTGGTACCAACATGTACCATGACCTCTGCCTTATCACCCTCCCCCTTCAGGATGCCCTGCAGCCGTTCAGTGACATCCCGGACCCTGGAACCAGGGAGGCAACGCACCATCCTGGAGTCACGTTGACGGCCACAGTAACGCCTGACTATAGAATCCCCTATTACTATTGCTCTTCCTCCCTTCCTCCCCTCCTGTACAGACAGGCTGCTTGTGGTGCCAGAAGCTTGACTCTGTCTGCACTCCCTGGAGGAACCAATGCCCTCATCAGCCTCCAAAACGGAATACCGATTTGTGAGCGGGACACCAGGGGACTCCTGAACTACCTGCCTGTTTCTCTTGGACTGCCTGGTGGTCACCCATTCCCTTCCTTCCTCAAGTCCCTTCAGCTGCGGTGTGACCACCTCTCTCTAAACGTGCTATCCACGATGCTCTCAGACTCTCGGATGCTCCACTGTGTCCCCAGCCACCGTTCCAGCTCTGAAACCCGAGCTTCCAGGAGCTGCAGCTGGACACACTTCCTGTACACATGCTGGTCCCGGGCACTGGAAATGTCCCCGGATTCCCACATGAAGCACGAGGAGCACACCATGGCTTTGAGCTCTCCTGCCATGACTTATTCCTTTAAATTAATCCTTTTAAATCAATTACTCTAGGGCCCTTCTTTCCTGATCCTCGTTACTACAGAATATGCAAACTATAAACCACAAAAAGACCTTAAACTATAAGCGATTAAAGTAGTAAATACTTACCCGACCTTACCCACTACTTACCAGTCATTCATTTCCCTTGTAGCCTCTACTGCTGCAGCAGGGCAAGACCATGCTCTGAAGATTTAAGAAGTTGGATAGCAAGGAAAAAATGCAAAGAGCACCTCTTCCCCTATGCACCGTATTCCCACTCTGCACCAAATTGCTAATACCCACTCTGGCTGTGTCTCACTCAGGATGAGCTGTCTCCCCTGTTTGTGTGCAAGCACACTGTAGTCTAAAAAAAAGCTTTCCATTGAATCTCTACATTCATTGGCTTCTGAGACAATTGTCTAGATGTAGCTCTGAAAGAGAGTCTTAGGGGCTCGAAACGTTAACTCTGTTTCTCTCTCCACAGATGCTGCCAGACCTGCTGAGTTTTCCCACCATTTTCTGTTTTTATGCCTAGATGTAGCAGTTGCTATCGTGTCCTACTACTTGGGAAACATGACCGGCCTACCTCACAGCAATGGTGGCAATCAGTTTGATTCACCTGTCGCGCACTAGCCTTTAATCTTCAGTTTATATCCCACTCCAGCATCTGAGCATGTTAATCCATGCTGCCATTTCAGTCCAATACCGTGTCTTTCACGTGAGGCGTTGAACTGAAACCCTGCTTTGCTGGACAAGATCCCGTGGAACTATTCTAAGACAAGTTGGTGAGTTTCTTCCAGTGTTACGGCTAACATTCATCCCTCAACTTGCTTGACCAAAACAGATTTAACTATTAAACTATTTAATCACGCTATTGTCTGTGAGGCCTTGCTGGGTTCTGTGTTGACATACATTACAACACTTCAAAAATGATTCATCATCTGTGTGGAACGCGTCAAACTATCCTGAGGAATGAAGGTTGCTAGATAACTGCAAACAATAAATTCCCCCTCGTGTCTCCAGCTATAATTATTGATGTGAATCATTTACTTGTAACACATCTGTGAGGGCAAGTGGTTTTTTAAAATTATTTTATGGGATATGGACATCACTGGCAAGGCCAACATTTGATGCCCATCCCTAATTGTCCTTACTCTGCTATTGCAGAGGGCAGTTAAGAGCCAACCACATTGCTAAGTCACATGTACACCTGACCAGTTAAGGACAGCGGATTTCCTCAAGGACATTAGCAAGTCAGATGAAACTAGCTTTTTTTAATTCTGTAATTTATTAATTAAATTTACAATTCCACCAGCTACTGTAGTGAGATTTGAACTCATGCCCTCAAAGTTCTGATGAAGAGTCATATGGACTCGAAATGTTAACTGTATTCCTCTCTGCAGATGCTATCGGACCTGCTGAGTTTTTCCCCAGCTATTGTTGTTTTTGTCCCTCAAAGCATTAGTCTGAGCCTCTGGGTTACTAAGCCAGTGACATTACCCTTACCCCACTGTCTCCTCCTGTATAGACACAAACAAACAACTACCATTGCCTCTAAATTTATTTTTCCTCAGAATTTCAAGAAAAACAATAAATTGCCATTCCCAACAGCAACATTTGCTACATATTTCACCAAATGTCACATGTGCCCTGCCCAAAGGCAGCTCCTTTGCTCAATGTCTGCTGATGCTTCATCCTGAGCTGCTTTCTGGCAGTTTCCCCCTCCCCCCACCCCCCACCCAGTGGTATTTTGTTATTTCCTTTCACTCCCAATGGTCAGGATAAGGAGGCAGGCTCCAAATCTCCCCCAGCTGGAATGGGAATCAAACCCATACTGTCAGCATTTATTCCAAACCACATGCTAGGCACTTAGCCAACTGAGCTAACCAGCCCCCCCCATTTCACCCAAAGGAAACCGAAAAGCAACACTCACAAACATTAGCATAGTGAGGGCAAGGGCTGTGGAGTGTGAGAGGGAGAGAAAGCAGAAGAGGGAAAAACAGGAGGGAGAGGGGAAGGTTAGGGAGAGAGTAAGAGGTAGAGAGTAAAGGTTAGGCAGAGTGAGTGAGAGGTAGAGGGAGAAGCCTAGACAGAGTGAGAGGGAAAGGGAGATGGATAGGGAGGGGATGGAGAGAGGGGGAGAGTGAATAGGGAGACTAAAAAACATAGAAACATAGAAAATAGGAGCAGGAGTAGGCCATTCGGCCCTTCGAGCCTGCTCCGCCATTCAATATGATCATGGTTGACCCTCTATCTCAACACCGTGTTCCCACTCTCTCTCCATACTCCTTGATACCTTTAGGGTCTAGAAATCCATCTATTTCCTTCTTAACTTCAGTGACTTGGCCTCCACAGCCCTCTGTGGTAGACAATGCCAAAGGTTCATCGCCCTTTGAGTGGGGAAATGTCTCCTCACCTCAGTCCTAAATGGCCTACCCCATATCCTGAGACTGTGGCCCCTTGTTCTAGAAAGGGATGGGGAAGGAGAGTGAGAAGAAAAATGAAAATAGGGTCAGAGCAAACAGGGAGCGATAGAGAGAAAGGGTATAATTTTGACTTTGGGTGACAATGTATTGTAGGTGATATAGAGTCAGCCACCAATTATACATCTCTGCCTATTTTCATTTTAAATGATCCATAGAAATGCATAAATACGGATATTTCCTCCAGTTGTTAACATAAAGCAAAATGACTGCGAAAATTATAAACTAAGCCTTCAAATTTTAAATTTGTGTTAAATTCCTTTGCTGTTTATAGGTGTGTGAATCTGAGGGTTAATTCCTCTGTCAAAGTGGATGAGAAGGGAAATTTGTATAAATCCACAATATTCATATATTAATATTCAAACAATATAATCTCATGATCCATCTAGTGAAAGCATTCCTTCTGTAACTGTGAATATTCCAGACATCAGGATTAGAAGCAAATATAAGATTGGGGCAAATGACACGATTCCTTGAATCAACAAACTGGCATTATTAAAAAATCTTTTCTCATGTTTATTTTTTGAATTTCTACATCATAACAAGAGCTGCAATAGCATAAGAGCAAAAATGGCTCATTAGTATAGGCCAAAGGACATGCCAATGAATCAAGGGTTCAAAACATCACAACAATAAAATTAGAAAAGAACTCGAGGTTGAAAAAAGCCTGTTCCTTATTTACAGATTTAAACTCCCCATATCGAGCTTCTCATCATATCCCTCAACCTGTTCCTTCAACAGAAATACATCTGGATGTCTGTTGAATCCAGTTCAATTGTTTTCCTGTTAACTTATCCAATAAATCCATTATAATGAATCAGGTCAAGCAAGGCTGAATAAACTGGAGTCAAACATTGGCAGGAAAAACAGTAGCTGAACAATGGGCTACCTTCAAAGAGGAGATGGATCAGTGACAGTCAAGGTTTATTCCCTCAAAAGGGAAAGGCTGGGCAAACAAATCCAGAGCTCCCTGTGAAAGTGTGCAAATGATACAAAACTTGGAAATGTTGTGAACTGTGAGGAGGGGGATGTAGAACTTCAAAAGGACACAGGCCTGAATTTTCAGCTGGGCGGGCGGGCGGGTGCAATCGGCAGGCCCGGGATCGGCCGGGAAACGGGCTGCCGACAGCGATCGGCCCACACAACTGCGATTTCAGGCTGGCTGGTCAATTAAGGCCAGCCCAATGTGAAATACGGCTTCCCAATGGTCGGGAAGGGCCAGGCGGGGGCCTGTAGTGAGTCTGGTCCAATGGCAACCCGGTGGGCAGTTTAAAAATGGCACAGGCAGCCCCATGAAGGCTGCTGGTGAAGAAGCAGACAGTCTGTATTATGGAGAGGGTGCTAATGGCCTTCGCAGTGCCTGGAAATACCAAGGGACGGAAGGAGGGGGCCACCACCCCTGACAAAGAAAGCCTGGGAGAATGTGGCAGCCCAGGTCAGCAGCCATGGCGTTGTGCAGAGTACCTGAGTCCAGTGCCACAAGAGCTTCAATGACCTGTTGCACTCAGGAAGGGGGAGTATCATGTTGGTATGGATCAGTGTGCAGAAGTGTTAAGGGCTGGCTGTCCCCCCCCATGGAGCTCAGGGGTGTTGGAGTCTAACTGACAAATGTCAATGACACCAGAGCTGGCCAAGGGGTTGAGCCCTGGTCACTTGGACTGAGTGCCTCGTGGCTCGAGGGACACGACTCAGATGTGCCCTGAGAGGTGTCCCTCAGGTGGGGTTGGCCAGGCTGCAATGGCGCTGCTGCTGCTGACCAGGTTCGAGCAGGACAACCTGAAGCGGGCATGCTCCCCATGCAACCAGGCGTGGAGAGGCGGGGATGCCAGACAAAGGTAAGAGTGCAGTGCACAGAGGTGAGAGTTTCGGATTGTGCAACCATTCTAGTGGAGTCTCTTCATTGATGTGAGCCTCGAACCTGCAGTCCCCATGGATCATTGGAAGATGATGACACCATTGTCTCACCAGGGTGCCCGGCATGCACAGTGACAGTGTGATGACTTTAACTAATGATATGTCGTTGTTCTCCCTTTTAGATTCGCCAGCATACACTCGCTCTCAGGACCCCGAAAGGCCACCCCTCACGCCAGAGGATCTCCGGGCTTCATCTGCAACTGCGTCACACCCTCTCTCTGACCTAGGCACCAGCGCAGGTACCAGCACCTCAGTGGGCATTAGATCGGCGACTAGAATGTTGGTGCACATTGGTGAGGGCACTTCACACTTGCTTGAGGTGCAGGTGGAGGCAGAGAGTGCCCAGGGCGCTGGCATTTAGAACATTGCTGGAGACCAGGACGATGCTGGGCCGAAGGCAGATGAAGAGCCTCTGGAGTCGTACATTAGGCGGCAGATGCTGGATGTCCAGCAGGATGTGCAGGAGGATCTGGCAGAGATCCATGAGGGTATGTATGCCATAGTCTCTGTTATGGAGGAATCCTTCCAGAGCATCAGCACTGCGTTGACCCTCATGGGCGAGCGCACTGTCTCCTCCATTGAGAGGGTGGTGACTCTCATGGAGAGGCAGCTCCAGGGACAGAATCATGGTTTCCTGGGGTTGCGCTCGGACCTGCAGCCCTCACACAGGCAATGAGCTCAGATGGACAGTACCAATGTGGGAGATGGATGATGCACCCAGTATCCCAGTTAGGTGCCTGTCCATCAATGGCCAGCAGGGAGGTCCAGAGCGACTTCATGTTGGCGCACAAGCTGCCTGTCATCTCTGCGGGCTCCTCTCAGGGCGCTCTGGATGATGGCAGCAGCTCCTCTGCCCCTCTGCCAGTGACCATGGCATCTGATGAGGCTGCGATGACTGGGGAGATGCCAGCCATGGCACTGGCCGTTCCCTCCCAGGCGGGGCCAGCACAGGCTCCACTGGACAGAGGATGATCACCAAGGTCATCAAGGCCAATAAGACACCAGTGTCAGCAGCTGTCTCCAATGCCAGCGAGGGTGGGGGGCACCAAGACACAGCACTTGCAAACATAAGTTTAAGGCATCATGAGCACAAGAGGGACTGTTCACGGGTAATCGTCTGTTCATTTCTGTTTGATTTATATGTACTGATATGGACATCAACACCAGTAACGGTCATGTCCACACCAATGGTGATTTGAATGTGGCAATAATGTTAGATTTGCTTTTGTCTTAATGGCCTGCGTATGCTTCACCTTTTAGTTTTGGTGCAGGGTCCGCCAGTATGTAATGCTGGATGTGAGTGCCTCTAAACTTTATTGCACAGGCACTGAGTGGACTTTGGGTTCACATGACAGGGGCATTTCGGATATTCTGGATGCAGGCGGCAGCCCTGGCATGAGGTGGGAGCAGATCTTTGGCAGCCTGGCTGAAGGAGCGTTGGATCAAGGCGTCCCTGATGTCTCTGCCTCCCTGCAGGTTACCGAGCTCTCCCTCCGTGCCCTCAGCATTCTCCTCACCGTGCTCCTCTTCTGACTCACTACTGGACTCATCATCTGGCCTGTGGAGTTGCCTGAAGATCCTCTTCCTCCAGTGGGTCCCCCCTTGCCAGTGCCAGATTGTGGAGAGTGCAGCATGAAACCACTATCAGTGACACCCGCTCTGTGAGGTATTGTAGTGCACCCCCTGAATGATCCACATCAGAAGCCTATGGTTCTCTCTATCACCGTCCTTGTGGAGGTTTAACTCCTATTATAACAGTGCTCAGCCTCTGTTCTTGGTTGGCGGAGAAGCATCATGAGCCACCTTTTCAACAGATAGCCCTTGTCACCCAGCAGCCATCCATCCAGTCGGGCTGGAGCACTGAAGAGCCCCAGCACCTGGGAGTGTCTGAGGATGTAGGCGTTGTGGGAGCTGCCTGGGTACCTTGCACAGACTTGTAGAATCAGCATCCTGTGATCACACACTATCTGCACGTTCATTGAGTGGAAGCCCTTCCTGTTGACGAAGGCACCGGGCTCACCCGCTGGCGCCTTGATGGCCACATGTGTGCAGTCTATAGCACCCTGGACGCCGGGGAACCCAGCAATCACTGCAAAGCCTCTGGCTCCTTCAGCCTGGCTGGCCTCATCCGTACGGTAAAGAATAAAGGTCATTACCCACCCAAACAGAGCTTCTGTCACCAGCTTGACACAACTGTGGACAGCTGATTGGGAGACTCCACACAGATAATCCACTGACCCCTGGAAAGAGCCGGAGGTATAGAAGTTGAGGGTCACTGTGACCTTCAGAGCCACTGGCATGGGGTGTCCACCCACACAGTCGGAGCTGATCTCAGGGCCGATCATCTGACAAATGGGGGTCACTGTCTCCAGAGGTGGAGCCTCCTTCAGCATTGCACATCGGACATATTGAGATAGCTGCATCACTGCCTGTAAACCCTGGCAGCAGGATAGTGGCGTCTTCTGCAGCCCCTTCCACCTTGGACTACCTGCTGGCCCAGCGCCCCTTGTGCCTGCGCCTCTCCTCCCACAGGTCCCTCCCCTGGAAGCTGCATTGGGACACCCGGCCTCCTCTCCCTTCTGTCCCTCTCTTCCTGCTCAGAGGAGGTGCCTCCAGCGGAGACCACAATCCCCATTCCCAGGGTAAGGGAAGGCTGTCTGATACCTGGAAGGGTCCACACAGTCTGAATCCTCCGGGGCTTGGCAGACAGCAATGAGTCCTGAAATAAGGCCTGGAAATGCTAACAGTGAAGCCCTGAAGCTGCCAAGTACCAATAAGCAACCAGCAGCAAACTATCTCCAAAGCTCCTCACTACTCACACTGGCAATGCTGCTGACCCTTTTTAACCCGCCCTTGGATGAGGTTTTGCAAAATGTCGGCTGCCCGCCTGCCTGTTTTGCCCGTGTGGTGAGCACAAAATCGCACGTGAAATCTTTAATGGCCTTAAGCGGCCTTTCAATTGATGGCGGGCGCGGCTCTGACACTCGTGTGCGCCTGCCGAGCGAAATATCGCACGAGCGCGTGATGACATCGGGATGCTCGCCCGACATCATCTCTCGCGATTTCATGCCTGAGCGGGTCGGGCACGCGCCCACCCAGGGGATGTAAATTCTACTCATAGAAAAGTTGTTGGAATGGACAGACAGGCGGCTCAACGCAGAGAAATGTGAAGTGATTCATTCCAGTAGGAAGAACATGGAGAGACAATATAAATTAAAGGGGACAACTCTAAAGTGGGTGCAGGAGCAGAGGGACCTGGGGGAGGATTTTCCCCTCGTTGGCCGGGCGCAGCACATGGGCCTGGGAATGGCCGCAAGACTGACCACCACCCACGATCGGGCCCCGGCTGCGATTTCACACTGCCTGGCCAATTAACGGGCAGCCAGCATGAAAGGCGCGCTCAGAGCCTCAGCGCTGCCGGGGGTGGGGGGCGGGAGGAGCGCGAGGGCTGAAGTGTGCGAATGTGTGGGGGGGACGCGGCATTGACAGCTCCCTGAGGGCACAGAGCTGCCTCAGGGAGCTGAAGGATTTTAAATCCAAAAATAAACTAGTTACACATGATATAAACATGTCCCCACATGTGACTCAGTCACATGAAGAGGGACATGTGAAAAAGGATGTTAAAAATGTTTTAGTGTTTTTTTATAGTCAGTGTTGGAAACCTCATCCCGTCCGTGGATGAGATTTCATTGAAAGTGCAAAGGCCGCCTGGCCTAGTCGCCCACCCGATGAAACGGTTGGAGGGGCAGCCAAGGTTGCAGCTCAATTAATTACTTTAGGGCCTTAATAGACCTCGTAACAGTCGGTGGGCCCACTGCCGCCTCTCGCGCGTACCTGCCAACCGAAAGATTACGAGAGTGCACGATGAGGTTGGGATGCTCACCCAACGTCACCGCAGACTATTTCATTCCCGTTCGGGTCAGGCATGCGCCCACCTGCAAGCAGGGCAAAAAGTTTAGCCCCTGGTGCATTCGAGCATAAATCGTGAAGGTGGCAGGACAGGTTGAGAGTACGGTTAATAAAGTGTGCAGTATCCTAGGCTTTATTAATAGGGGCGTAGAGTGCAAGAGGAAAGAGGTTATGTTGAACTTGGATAAAACACTTGTTCGGCCGCAGCTGGAGTATTGTGTCCAGTTTTGGGCGCTGCATTTTAGGAGATATATGACAACATTGGAGAGAGCGCAGAAAAGCTTCACAAGAATGGTTCCAGGATAGGGAACTTCAGCTGTGAAGATAGATTGGAGAAAAGGAGGCTGAGAGGAGATTCGATAGAGGTGTTCAAAACTGTAGGGCTCTGGACAGATAGGGAGACACTGTTCCCACTCGGGAAAGGATTGAGAACAAGAGGTCACAGATTTTTTAAAGTAATTTGCAAAAGAAGCAAAAGCTATATGAGAAAAAACTTTTTCACGCAGCGAGTGGTTAAGGTCTGGTTAAGGTCTGGAATGCACTGCCTGAGAGTGTGGTGGAGGCAGATTCAATCGAGGAATTCAACAGGGAATTAGACTGTTACTGGAAAAGGAACAGCATGCAGGGTTACGGGGAGAAGGTGGGAGAATGGTATTGAATGAACTGCTCATTTGAAGAGCTGGTACTGACATGATGGGCTGAACGACCTGCTTCTCCGCTCTAAAAATTCTGTGGTTCTGTGTGGTTCAGAGAATAAAGTCTCCCCAGAACAAGAATGAGGAACACAAAATAACCAAGAAGATCTAACTGAAGCCAAACATCAGCCCCCCAATTGACAAGAGAAGTTTCCTAATTTCCTTAAACAGCAAAACAGAGCCAAAACAAAAAATACATTTTGTCTAAACCTAGAATTGAAATTCAGTTCTAATTTTCGGAGAATAAAACCAAAACGAGGTGATTACTGCCGACTAATCGGCATCTACTGTCACGGTTTGTATTTCACCCCAACTGAATGAGCCAGAGCTGGTTCCTGGACTTCAAATATCATTAATCATGAAAGCTAATGTCTTGTATGAAATCCATAAGCTTAACCGGATCGCCATACTGAGCTCTTTTCCCTGATTAATGTCCTCTATTATTCCTCAAAATGTTTTCTGATTTATTAGCCTGTTTCGATGGATTAAGCCAGTTTTACCCAATTTTATAAAAATGTCTAAAAAGTCAAATTTAGCTGAATGGGGAAAATGTTTCTAATAGTGTCTGATTTTTAGACACGTATTTGAAATCCTGTCAAATTTAATGCTGCAACCATTAATAAACTTATTTTCTGTTGTCTTTTTTTCCCTAGTTTTCCCTGTTTCTGCTGAAAGTATCCACTGATCTTGGATGCAGATTCCACTGGACCCAGCAGCCCTCAGCTACCTCAACCAAGCGGCCACGTGTCGATTCCAGACGTTGACTGTTCACGAGCTATTTGCAGACGTGCATGTAAAGAGCTCTATCTCGCCTGATGGAGGGAGTCTGCTGAATTGGGGATGTCCCTAGTGGAATAGAGGAGATGAAGGATTGACTTAATGGAGCTGAAAGGAAGAAAATCTTGCATTTATAAAGTGCCTTTTATGACCTCAGGACATCCCAAAGGGTTTTAGAGTCAATGAAGTGCTCTGGAAGTGTAGTCACTCATGTAATGCAGGAAATGTTTTTTTTTTATTCATTTACAGGATGTGGGCATCACTGGCTAGCCCAGCATTTACTGCCCCTCCTTAATCGCCCTTGAGAGGGTGGTGGTGAGCTGCCTTCTTGAACCGCTGCAGGCAATTTATGCACAGCAAGCTCCCACAGGCAGCAATGCGATGACCAGAAAATCTGTTTTTATGCTGTTGATTGAAGAATAAATATTGATCAGGACACTGGAGATGGCTCCCTTGGTCCTCGAAATAGTGTCAGATTTTTTACCTCAACTTGTGAGGGCAGATGGGGCCTTGGTTTAATGACTCATCAAAAAGATGGCACCTCCAACAGTGCAGCACCTCCTCAGTACTGCACAGGAGTGGCAACCTTGAATCTTGTGCTCAAATCCTGGAGTGGAGCTTGAACTCAAAACCTCCTAACTCAGAGGTAAGATTGTCACCGATTAAGTCATAGCTGGCACACGCAGTGGTTTACAATTTTGAAGGGATGGGTCAGACCAGGTAGAGGGGATATTTTCATCTTCATCTTCATCATGGGTGATAAACCAGATCAGCCATGTTTTATAGAAAGTCTCTGATTTTCAATTTCATTGGTTTCACTTACATACCTCTCTTGGCACACCACCCATGCAGTGAAGACAAAAATGACCCCTAGACTGTTCCTGGTTATTGAGGCATCTACAACAAGAGATATAAAGTAAATGTGGGAGATTTCGGACAGGGAGCGGAGAAACATTCTGACACCGAAGGTTAATTGTGAGGCTGTAGAATGTATGACTGGAGTTAGTGATTGAAGCAGAGAGAGTAGGTTAGGTTGGTGACTGAAGGAAGGGGAAATAAAGGGATAGGGAAACAGAGATTAGGGCTACATTCATCAGGAAGATAAGTACCAACAAGAACTGAATGTGCTGAAGCTCTTGTTCCCATGTGGTAATTTCCATGTATGTCACTCATGTCTGCTGTCCGCCCATTGGTGCAGACAGGGACAGCATCCAAATTATTTCTGTATGAGGGAATTTACCAGCTTGGCAATACCAGGAGGGAACTTTGATGGTTGAAAGCACAGATTGGAAACTGAGGTACACAGCTCATGATTTTTAAACCAAAATTAACCCAGAATCAGGAAATGACTCCCTCCTTGTGTTATGATATTTTAACATATAAGAGTCAGGGGCTGGAATTTTTTTTATTCTTTCACGGGATGTCACTAACCAGGCAGACATCCATTGCCCAACCCTAATTGCCCTTGAGAAGGTGGTGGTGAGCTGCCTTCTTGAGCCGCTGCAGTCCATGTGGTGTAGGTACACCCATAGTGTTGTTAGGGAGGGAGTTCCAGGATTTTGACCCAGCGACAGTGAAGAAACACTTCATATATTTCCAAATCAGGATGATGAGTGACTTGGAGGGGAACTTCCACTATTTAAAAAAAAATCAGGGGAGTTAACACCAGTGTCCTGGCCAATATTTATCCCTCAAACAACATCACTAAAACAGATCATCTGGTCATGATCACATTGCTGCTCATGGGTACCTGCTGTCCACAGATCAGATTCCCCAATTCCTACATTACAGAAATGACTACCCTTCAAAAGTATTTAGTTGTCTTTAAAGCACTTTGGGATATTCTGAAGTTGTGAAAAGCACAATATAAAAGCAAGTCTTTTATTTCAGTGCCGGTGTGGAGTGGGTGATCCCTGTTTGCATTTTCTATCCATCGCATTAAGTTAATTTAAATGGACTAAAAAAAAAACAATCAGGCTCACAATATCCCACCCAGCACTCCTAGCCATCACTGCTCTGCACTGAGAGTTCCATGAAGTGGAACATTCACTTTGATTGGGACTGAGACAGTGATCTCAGACACCAGCCTTCAGCTGATGTTAGCCACCTCAGTCAATAGGATCAGCAGGATTCAGGGGCCTTTGCAACATTTGTAAAACAACTGCATGCTGAGTTCGGGCAAATATTGGTTTTTAAAAACCTCACACACACATATCTCTATATCAGTTAACTTCTGTATCCATGTTATATAGTGAAACCACCAATATATGTTAAAGCCTCCTTCTGCAATTTTTGGAGAGTTAGGCTGAAGTTCTGAGTGCCACATTATAGGAAGGATGTGAATACATTGGAGAAAGTGTAGAGGAGGTTTACAAGAATGGTCCCAGGGATGAGAAACTTCAGTTATGAGGATAGATTGGAGAGGTTGGGACTGTATCCTTGGAGAGAAGAAGGCTGAGAGGAGATTTGATAGAGATGTTCAAAATCACGAGGGGGCTGGACAGAGTAGATAGGGGGAAGCTGTTCCCACTCGTAAAAGGATCAAGAATGAGAGGGCACTGATTTAAAGTGATTTGCAAAGGAAGCAAGTGTGACGTGAGAAAAAGCTTTTTCACACAGCAAGTGGTTCGGGTCTGGAATGCACGGCCTGGATGTGTGGTGGAGGCAGGTTCAATCAAGGCATTCAAGAGGGCATTGGATGATTATTTGAAAAGAAACAATGAGCAAGGAGGGTACGTGGAAAAGGCAGGACAATGGCATTAGGTCATAATGCTCATTTGGAGAGCCGGTGCAGATATGATGGGCTGAATGGCCTCCTTCTGTGCTGTTAAAATTCTGTGATTTAAGTACTTAATGCGTTCAGGTTTTAGGCATTACCACCAAACGGACTGACACGGAGCAGTGAAATATGAGGGTGGAAAACATGAAGCATGTGACTTGAGCACCAACAACAAAATCCTTAGGAATCTGCAAAAAATGTTTTTTTTTAAGCTTATAATGGATTTGTTAACTCCTTCTTGACAATATAGTTTTATGACTCTATGTAGATTTCTACTGGTATTAATGCTCTTTTATTCATTGGTTTGCTGAGCCCTCCCGTTTGTACTTGCAGCCCTATAGAGATTAGGTTGGTTTGGACAAAGATGCCCTAAACTAAATGTGAAACTTTGACAACACCACCCAAGCCCTTGAATGATTAAAAAAAAATCTACCTTCCCCATGTCCTGGTCTCTCTGGTTCAGTTACTGCGGGTCATTTACAGACCCATCCATGATATGGAGGTAATGTTAATTTCTGGATCAAATTAACTGGAGAGACTTCCTATCAGTCAGTTTGTCAATATGCATTACAGCTTTGGGTAACTTTGAGGAGAAGAGGTGACAATATTAATTCTGATGTCTGACTGGTGCACATGGTTACACAGACAGGTGATGAAACTGGGCTTTGAGGGTAGATTTCTGAAGCTTGTCATGTGAAGAAAAGTTATCACTAATATGATGGAATGAAATAAATAGTTATGAATGAATCACTGCAGAGTTCTAATTTGAATGTGGAGACTTCCTTTTGGAGAGTAGCTCAGGCTGGGAGAGGCTGGGAGGGAGGGAGACAGGAGTGTCTGGGATTGAGGGAGACAGGAGTGTCTGGGATTGAGGGAGACAGGAGTGTTTGGGATTGAGGGAGACAATAGTCTCTGGGATTGAGGGAGACAGGAGTGTCTGGGATTGAGGGAGACAGGAGTGTCTGGGATTGAGGGAGACAGGAGAGTCTGGGACTGAGGGAGACAGGAGAGTCTGGGATTGAGGGAGACAGGAGTGTCTGGGATTGAGGGAGACAGGAGAGACTGGGATTGAGGGAGACAGGAGTGTCTGGGATTGAGGGAGACAGGAGTGACTGAACCCCTAATTATTTTAAAGTAAAATTTAAAACAAAAATATTTTTAACATTTCTAAAGTCACTGCTTTGATGAAGGTTTATGGTGGATTAAGAATTAAAATAATGGATAATTAAAACTACATAGACCCTTTAAATGATTTATTCAGCCAAGAATTTATCACTAAATTTTCAGGAACACATTAGATTGAAGCAGGCTCCTTTAAGTATCTGGAAGCCATAAATTACAATTTGACATTGATAATTGGTATTTGAAGCTTGAAGAAACAATTATTGGGCATTACTGACCTACCAAACTTAGGAAGTATTAAAATATTCAGTCTGCCTGATCAGCATTTTCAAAATCCAGCTGTCCCAGGGTGTTTCACATAATCCTGCAGAAATTCATTTCAAAAAGTACAATCTCGGTTTGTCTTTACTTATAGCAGCTGAGATATACAGACGAACAAAACGTTCACTTCATCCACTCAAGTGTATTAACCGTCTCATTTACACTAATTTTGGGAAACAAAAACAGCAGTCCAGTATTTCCTTCCAACGAACGCAAGCTGAAGCCAACACAACATTTGCAGTAATTTTAAAGGATATGGTCAAGGGTGATGTGCAGTATTGCTGCCAAATGTAGACAGCGACTTGACCGATCTGAGAGAGGGACATTGGGCGGAATTTTCCGGCCCTGCCTGTCACTGGGATTGTCCGGTCCTGCTTAAAGTCAATGGACTTTTGGCTGGGCCACCGCATCGCCCATGGTGGGTCCCACCACAACAGGGCCGCAAAATCCCAGCCATTTTATTTGTGAAATTTAAACTATTAAATTGCTTGCTTGCAGTGACGAGGACATTAGGACACTAGATTGACTTGATTTCTGATGACTAGTCCTTGATTAATGTGATCTAACTCAGTTTCTTTGCAATAGTTGATCCAACTACATTTACCTCAAAGTCGTCAATCAGACATAATTCCATGAATCAAGGGGCATTTCAGCAGAACTTTTGTTGTCATTTGGAGGTGAAAAAATGAAATTTCTTCCCTCAACCAGCGTCACAAAATAAAACTGTTTAACTGGAAATTCACCTCCATGTGGAATATTGGTGCGATGGCTGTCCCTTTAAGACCAATTCCACTAAGTAGGGGGGGTGGGTGGTCACACGATTTGTTCAGTCAATGTGCGGCTAGCGCAGGGATGTAAATTCTAGGGAGGGGCTTCCTAGGAAAAATTGGCTGTATGAGGGGCTGGCTGGATACAAGCAGCCACAGAATCTCTCGTATAAATGAAATTCGTTTTGTTTGACTAAGAAGCCCCCCCAGAAATTGTGTTTCTACAATTGGTTTGCGCAAAATGGCTCTCATGTTTCTACATAGGAACATGGCAACAGGAATAGGCCAGTCAGCTCCTTGAACCTGTTCCACCATTCAACTAGACTATGGCTAACCTGGATCTCAACTCCATTCACCCATCCTAGTTCCATAACCTTTAATACCCTCAGCCTAACAAAAATCTAACAATCTCAGCTTTAAAGCCTTCCCCACCCCCCACCAGCCTTTAGCAGCTTTTAACAGGGAACAGTTTCAGATTTCTACTACACTTTGTGTGAAGAAGTGCTTCCTGAATTCGCCCCTGACTGGCCTGGCGCTAACTTTAAGCTCAAGCCTCCTCGTTCTGGACTCGATCACACACCAAAGCAAATAGATTTTCACAAGAATGACCGCTGCACTCCATAGTAAGTCGCTGCGTGTAAAGAACTTTGAACAGTTTTTGAAAGGCAAAAAGGAAAAAAAACCCAAATCTTTTCTTCAAAAAAGTCTTTGTGAAATATGAGAAAGAAATGTCCCTGTCAGGTCATCGTCTCAATGGAAAGCGCTTAACAGAGAATATTTAAGGTATTGTTTTTCACCAAAAAAAACACTTTGACCAAGTACAAAGAACGAAAACCTGCTTCATTCTCCTGTAATGATCAGGAGTATATATTTAGTAGAGTTTAAACATGGGACATCATTTCTAAAAAAAAATCATTGCCCTGACTCTCTACTGACAAGTGATGCTCACATCAGCAGCCAATGGATAGATGATTTATTTTCAATTTTCAGCTGCCGGCCACTCCCATTCCCAGCAAAAAGCAGGCAGGCAGGCATTGAATGTTTCCTCAAAATGACTGCTTCTGGGGTGCAGTTTCAGTGGACAAGACTCTCTCCTGGGAGCCAGGTGGTTGTGGGTCCAAGTCTCACTGCCAGAAAGATGAGTATGGAATCCTGGCTGGCAACCCAGTGCAGTACTGAGGGACTGCTGCACTGTCAGAGGTGCCGTCTTTAGGATGAGACACTAAACCGAAGCCTCGCCTGTCCTTTCAGGTGAATGCAAATAGGAAGCCTTGTGAGGTGGTGGGTAGCATTCCCCACCTCTGAACCAGACGCCCTGGGCTCAACTCCCACCCCCAATGATGGCCACAGGGTGTGTTTGTGGTGTGGCCAAACAGGTTGATGGTCAGAGATAAAAACAAAAAACTACTGCGGATGCTGGAAATCCAAAACAAAAACAGAATTACCTGGAAAAACTCAGCAGGTCTGGCAGCATCGGCGGAGAAGAAAAGAAAAGAGTTCTGTTGAAGGGTCATGTGGACCCGAAACGTCGACTCTTTTCTTCTCCACCGATTCTGCCAGACCTGCTGAGTTTTTCCAGGCAATTCTGTTTTTGTTGAGGTTGATGGTCAGTGTGGACACATCTATGGCAGGTGGTAAGAGTGAGAGGGTTTCCTGGTCAGCCAGGGCTGTGTGGTAGCTGCAGTGTAACAGCCTCCTCAGGTTAAAAGACTCCACACCTTGCCGTGGTTTTGGTGGTAAGTGTCCTCTTTGTTTTGACGAGCAGCTGGAGAGGGAGATGAATGTAAAAATAACCCTGCCACTATTTCAAGAAGCACAGGGGAGTTTTCCCGGTGCTCTGGCCAATATTTATCCCCCATTGAAACTGTTCATCTGGTCATCACCTCATTGCTGTATATGGGAGCTTGCTGTGTGCATATTGGTTGCTACATTTACTTACATTACAACAGTGACTATACTTCAAAAGTACTTCAGTGGCTGTAAAATGCTTTGGGACATCCCGATGCCATCGAAAGTGCTACATAAATGCAAGTTTCTTCTTATTAATTTTTCAATTAAAACCACCTGGGTTTCTATCGTAGCACCAATAATAACCCATCCAGCTTATTACAATCCATTTTACAACTGGAAAACATTGGCCATTGTCATAGTCTGTCAGTAGAATCTCCACCGATTCACGTTTGACGGATCCAAATCCATTTGATGACTGGATGGTCTGTTTGGCCAGGGTTGGGCGGGTTCGACGGGAACGGGCGCAAGTGGTTGGGAACCCGACTGCTGCCCGCAATCAGCTCCACACCGCCATTTAACGCGGGCCGGCTAATTAATTCGCGGCTCCGGCATCAGCGAGAAGGGGCGGGATGAGCGGAAGCTCAATGTCGGCCGGGTCCAATGGCGATCCGGCAACCCGTTCAAAAACAGAGCAGGCAGCCATGCCAAGGCTGCCAGTGACTGGGAGGACCCTCAGCATGGAGAACATCAGTGCTGAACACGGCAGGTGGGAGGGCAGCTCGGGGTTTACCGACCAGTGTCTCGCTGCCCTCCTGGAGGAGGGGGCAGCATCACCGGGACATCCTTGTCCCAAGGGACAGGAGGAGGAGGCCTCCCCACCTCACCAAAAATGCCTGGGAGGAGGTGGCATCACGGGTCAGCTCCCATGATGTGCTGAGGTGCACATGGGTTCAGGGCCGTAAGTGCTTCAATGACCTCCTGCGATCGGGAAGGGTGAGTACCGTGTTGGCATGGGTCACTTAGCACAGCAGGTAGGAGCAGCACCCCCACCCCCTGGAGCTCAGAGTTCTTAGAGTATGAGGGGCAAATGTCAATGAGGCAGCATCTGGGGAAGGGGGTGAGCCCGGGCTGCTTGGACTGAGTGTCTTGCAGCTCCAGGGTCACGCATTGGCTGAGCCCTGCGAGGTTTTCCTCAGGTGGGGTTGGCCAGGCTGCAATAGCAATGCAGGAACAGGGTGGACTAATCAATGCTCCTCTGTCCTTTCAGGAGGACACAGCCCACAACAATGCTGAGAGCTTGTGGACTGGGGGAGGAGGCCCCACCATCTGATCCTGTCCAGACACGAGCAGGTGGCACTGGAGCTGGAGAGGTGCCATTCACCGAGGTCAACCGGTCACGGTGAGGCTGGGGTGCCACAGGGAGGGAAGAGTGCAGTGCACTGAGGTCAGAATGTCTGTCATAGCAACCATTCCACTGTTGTCTCTATATTGATGTGAGCCTCAAACATGGAATCTCCATTGATAATGGAAAGACGAGGGCCCCCTGATCCGGGTGCTAGACATGCAAGTAACAGTGTAATGACTTCAGCTAGTGACATGTCCTTGTTCTTCCTTTCACCAGAAGCCTGTCGGGGTGAGGAGCCTGAAGGACTGCCGCTCACCTCAGGGGACACAGACAATATAAACGCAACAGTTTCACACCCTCTCAGCCAGGCAGGCACCAGCGCAGATACCAGCACCTTGGTGGGCATTAGATCGGTGGATAGTATCTCAGGGCACAGCGGTGAGGCAAGTTCACACTCGCTTGAGATGCAGGCGGAGGCAGAGAGTGCCCCGGGTTCCAGCAGTCAGAGGACGGCGGGAGACCAGGAACATGCTCAGTCGGTGGCTGATGATGGGCCTCTGGAGTTGTCCCTGGGGCAGCAGATGCTGGAAGTCCAGCAGGGTGTGCGGGAGGATCTGGTGGAGATACACGAGGGAATTCGTGCCATGGTCTCTGTTGTGAAGGAGTCCATGGGGAGCATGAGCAATGCAATGACCCTCATGGCCGAGCACACTGCCCCCTCCATGGAGAGAGTGGCAATTCTCATGGAGAGGCTGCTCGGACCTGCAAGCCCTCACACCAGCAATGACCTCAGGTGGTGACTGTCAGTGTGGGAGATGGATTGGGCACCCGGTATCCCAGCTAGACGACCATCCATCAGTGGTGAGCAGGGAGGTCCAAAGTGACCTGACGTTGGCGCCCGAGCTGCCTGTCGTCTCTGTGGGCTCCTCTCAGGGCGTTCTGGATGAGGGCAGCAGCTCCTCTGCCCCTCTGCCAGTGACTGTGGCATCAGATGAGGCTGCAGCGACGGGGGAGATGCCAGCCATGGCACTGGCCAATCCCTCCCAGGCGGGGCCAGTACAGGCTCCATGGGCCAGAGGACGACCGCCAAGGTCACCAATGGGAGAGCAGAGTGAGTGGGCTGTCTCCAATGCCGGTGCCAGCGATGAGGGAGCACCAAGACGTAGCGCCTGTAAATGCAAACGTAAATCACCTTGGGCACAACACGGGCTTATCACTGGTGTTATTTTTTCCCCACACTTCTAAGTTAGTTATTAGTTGGTGTGATGGAGAACACCTTTCCATTTGATTTGTTTTATTTATGCCGGGCTCCACACCATTAAATGTGTTTGTGTTCAACAAGCCTCGGGGTTCTTCATTACTTCTGCAGGTGAAGGGGAACCCATGATGTTATGAGTGACTTGTTTGTCATTGAGCTTTATTGACAAGGCACATAATTAATGTCCCTAACCAGCAGATGTTGCTCTCAGGTATCGAGTATAGAGCCTGCAGTCCTGCCGTGTGTTGTAGGTCCATCTGTGGTAAGCTAGCTGAAGGACAGTTGGATCAAAGCCTCCCGGGTGTCCCTGCCTCCCTGGAGGTTGCCCAGGTCAGTGTCTATTCCCCTCAGTGTTCTCCTGAGCGTGCTCGTCCTCAGGCTCACTACTGGACTCATCATGTGCAGCCAGAGCATCTGCGTCTACGTCTTCTTCCTTCACTGCATCCCCCTTTTCCAACGCCAGATTGTGGAGAGTGCAGCATGCAACCACTATCAGTGACACACAATCTGGAGGGTACTGGAGTGCGCCCCCTGAGTGGTCCAGGCATCGGAAGTGCATCTTGAGAAGACCGATTGTTCTCTCCACCACAGCCCTTGTGGAGGCTCCTATTGTACCGCTGCTCAGCCTCTGTTCTTGGATGGTGGAGAGGCGTCATGAGCCCCCTTTTAAAGAGGTAGCCCTTGTCACCCAGCAGCCATCCATCCAGCCGGGCTGGAGCACTGAAGAGCCTCGGCACCTGGGAGTGTCTGAGGATGTAGGCGTCGTGGGAGCTGCCAGGGTACCTTGCACAGACTTGCAGAATCTGCATCCTGTGGTCACACACTATCTGCACGTTCATGGAGTGGAAGCCCTTCCTGTTGACAAAGGCACCGGGCTCACCTGCTGGCACCTTGATGGCCACATGTGGGCAGTCTGTAGCACCCTGGACACAGGGGAAGCCAGCAATGGCCGTGAAGCCTCTGGCTCACTCAGCCTGGCTGGCCTCATCCGTGCGGTAGTGAATGAAAGTCAATGCACGCCTGAACAGAGCATCTGTCACCAGCTTGACACAACTGTGAATAGCTGACTAGCAGACTTCGCAAAGATCACCCACCGAGCCCTGGAAAGAGCTGGAAGCATGGAAGTTGAGGGCCACTGTGATCTTCAGAGCCACTGGCATGGGGTATCCACCCACACAGTCAGAGCTGGTCTCAGGACTGATCATCTGACAAATGGAGGTCACTGTCTCCCTTGAGAGGCGGAGCCTCCTTCAGCATTGCACCTCGGACATATTGAGGTAGCTACATCGCTGTCTGTAAACCCAGGCAGCAGGATAGTGGTGTCTTCTGCAGCCCCTTCCACCTTGGACTACCTGCTGGCCCTGCGCCCCTTGTGCCTGTGCCTGTCCTCCCACAGGTCCCTCTCCTGGAAGCTGCATTGGGACTCCTGGCCTCCTCTCCCTCCTGCCCCTCTCTTCATTCTCAGAGGAGGTGCCTCCAGCAGAGGCCACAATCCCCATTCCCAGGGTAAGGGAAGGCTGTCGGGTACCTGGAAGTATCCCAAGTGTTATGACTCCTCTGGAGTCCTGAACTGAAGCCTGTTATTTCTGTCAAAGCAGCTCTGAAGCGAAATGAAGTTGTCCTGTTCACACAAGCAAGTAGCAGTAAGTAATAAACTAAAGTACTGACAACTTGCAATAGCGAGACCACTCACCCACCCTCCCTTATCCCACCAGTGGATGAGGTTTTTGAAAATATGACTGTTGCGCCCATGCGATGCCCTGAACATCACACAGGCTGCATAAAATCAAAGGCAATTGGTGTCCCAAGGGTCTTCACTGGCCCATTAATTAATGGCGGGCGCGCCTCCGAAATATCGCGATGGTGCGCGGTGATGTCAGGGCGTGTCATTTCAGGTTCCAGCGTGTTGGGCCCGCCCCCACTCGCCGAATGTAAAATCCTGCCCTTTATGCCTGTTAAACATTCACTCAAATGCTGAATGAAAATTATGTTCCCAGTTCACATTCTTTAATGACGGAATCCAAAGAATTCATGGAGACACAAAAAACAGAGATCTGCAGTAAAACTGCCCGGCGTAAACAAATCAGACAATCTGACTTCAATCAGACATTAGGCTCTTTGTCCAGAAACTGAGGTAGAGGAGCAAAATGGCAGCAGTGATGTCATGTTTGTTCGGTCAGCCAAGTGTCTGGCACACCCGAAAACTTACCCCGGTGTCCAGGCCAAATTTATAAAGGAAACCACTCTCTTTACTTTATTAGGAGTGCGGCACTGACCTCCCATACTGACATCAAGAAGCAACCCATCAGAGGGAAGTAGGGGTGGGGGGGGGTGGGGGAGAGGGTTTGTGGGGGGGAGGGGGGGCAGTGGAGGTGGAGTGGTGGAGGGGGACGGGAGGGGAGGGATTAATCTGATACTGGAGATTCACTGCAAAGATCACAGCTCAATAGTTTCCAGGCGCAGCATTTCTTTCGCAATATGTGTCCTGAGCAATTAACAGGCGCCATTCCTAAAACCCCACACAGACCCAGCAAGAAATGCTTACTTCATAAAATGAGTCTACCGTGCCATTTTAAATAACATCATTAAAGTCTCTGAGGGAGAGATCGCCCATCAGTCAAAAGCAAAACTCCTCTCAAATTATTTTTACCTTATCCAGAAATAATTAATTTGCAAAGCTACAAAACATATGTACATGTGGTTCATATTTGTTAGGAAATTACTAGTAAAAACAAGCTGTAAGCCCAAACTAGTCAATACAATGAGGAAGGATCAATGACACAGGGACCCTGAAATTCACTGGGAAAGCGGGATAATGTCTTTGACTTTAACAATTTAATGACAAGCGGAACCTCAGATATATTTTGTCAAGATGGTTTCAATCTCCTTTCTGTCTCCGGTGGAGAGAAAGCGTGATGCTCATAACCAAAAATAGTGCCTCCCAACACACGTTGTTTGCTCATCATTAGACAAGAAAGGTCACGACATGCACTTAAACTGTGCGCATGCACAGAATAAACACGCACATATTCGTGAATGCATACATGTTTGGCTATATGAGCACGCATACATAGACATACAAATGTGTACGTGTGCATACCTACGTTCTGATAGACAATTAGATTCGGTTAGAAAACGCTCAAAATTCTCAACCAAGTTCCGATTCTCCACCATCACAGCATTGTGCCAAAAAAACCTCAACTTGCTTCTCACTGAGTGCTACAATTTTTATAAATTCTTGCAAGTCATTACATGTCGCAATAAATTAACATCAAAAATCTGCAGTTAGACGGTCAAAAGAAAAGTGCTGATGAGTATATTTAATTTGAATCTGCCTGTTATTAATATTGCTGGTCAGTTCCGCAATTTACTTTCTGCTCCATATCAATGAGTATATTTGACTCGATTCCCGACAATAACCCATCAACATTTTTGAGTTAAATAGTCTTTCATTTTATTACATCTTACATCCGTCAAATGTGATTAATAGTCTTGGCAAACATGGGTATATTTAAAACAAAATAAAAACAGAATTACCTGGAAAAACTCAGCAAGTCTGGCAGCATCGGCGGAGAAGAAATCAGTCAACGTTTCGAGCCCTCATGGCCCTTCAGTTGAAGGGCCATGAGGGCTCGAAACGTTGACTGATTTCTTCTCCGCCGATGCTGCCAGACTTGCTGAGTTTTTCCAGGTAATTCTGTTTTTATTTTGTTTTGGATTTCCAGCATCCGCAGTAGCTTTTAGCTTTTTGTTTTTATCTATGGGTATATTTAATTTGAGAATCTCTGTTCCGCTTATCATCCAAATTAAAATTCCATTCTATGAAGAAAAACTTGCAAAAGTAATTTCTGAAAAAAAACTGGATTATGTTTCTGTTCTCCTGCAGCCAGTCTTTTTTATAAAGGATTTTGTTTCATTCTCGATGGGTTTAAAATGTCTTATTTTAATTAATTATAGTAGTCAGACTTTAGAATGAGGTTCGTCATTATTAATGTAAAGCTGGAACAATTTTATTTGAAACTGAGGAGATTTTCAAATGGCGCATTCAGTGGCAGGCATCCCACTACAATTAGCTTGTTCATTTACTAACTTGAATCTTGTGGGATTTTTTAAAAGTATATTATCGCTTTTACAGTTTTCTGTTAAGCCGTAATTTCAGCCAACAAAAACAGGAGCGTTCTGTTTGACGTGCAGAATGATGGATACTTCTAGATCAACATGATCTTGAAAATTCACAGTGAATTAGTTTCGGGGACCACTGTATCCTGTAATAACACCCATCTGGAAAATCCTTTATTTCTAAAATGATTACGGACCACCAGGTACGTTGCACAGGATCCTCAAAGATTATGCAATGAAGAGCATAGATTGGGCAAGTTTTCTATTTTTGAACATTTGTGCTCTGTAGTTTTAGGGGTGCAGAGCGGACGGGGAGAGTGGAGAAAGAAAAATGTTGCTGACCGACAATTTTTCGGGCAGCAATAAATCTGGCACCGAAGCTGCGCGGCGTATTGAGCGTGAAGCCTCAGGTCAACAGCGGTTTGATCTGCAAACTCTGCAGTTACTTCAACAAGTTGCAACAGTAAACCACAGGTTTTATAGATCAAGGCAGCAAGCTGTGCATCACCAGAAAAGCACATTTCGTAAGCTTGTATATAGTCATCAGTAAAACACCTATGTACCTTCAGAATAACTCTGACAAATGCCTGCTGCAAATCGGATCTAATCTCCAACCCAAGGTTCACTGGCTCCAGAACAAAATTTTGTGCCATTCCCAAAAGCAATAAAATGTTAAATGTAGAAAACAACAAAACAAAATTTGGATTATCAGCGCGCGTGGCAGTCACAGAGTTAAAATCCAAAATGATTAAGGACACATTAGGACAAGTATTCGGTTACTTATATGTTCTAACTTTTATTTCAGTGTGGTGAGAATAGAATTTATTGCATTTGGTCCTTAATTTATAAGGAGGTTTGCCTGAGCACTCAGAGTCACAAACACACATTCGGGCCCAAACAATCACCTACACAATCACCTACACAACCACACATTCACCTACACAGCCACACAATCACCTACACAACCACACAATCACCTACACAGCCACACAATCACCTACACAACCACACAATCACCTACACAACCACACAATCACCTACACAGCCACACAATCACCTACACAACCACACAATCACCTACACAGCCACACAATCACCTACACAACCACACATTCACCTACACAACCACACAATCACCTACACAATCACCTACACAGCCACACAATCACCTACACAATCACCTACACAACCACACATTCACCTACACAACCACATAATCACCTGCACAACCACACATTCACCTACACAATCACCTACACAACCACACAATCACCTACACAATCACCTACACAATCACCTACACAACCACACAATCACCTACACAATCACCTACACAACCACACAATCACCTACACAATCACCTACACAACCACACAATCACCTACACAATCACCTACACAACCACACAATCACCTACACAATTACCTACGCAACCACACAATCACCTACACAACCACACAATCACCTACACAATCACCTACACAGCCACATAATCACCTGCACAACCACACAATCACCTACACAACCACACAATCACCTACACAATCACCTACACAACCACACAATCACCTACACAATCACCTACACAACCACACAATCACCTACACAACCACACAATCACCTACACATTCACCTACACAACCACACAATCACCTACACAACCACACAATCACCTACACAGCCACACAATCACCTACACAGTCACACAATCACCTACACAACCACACAATCACCTACACAGCCACACAATCACCTACACAATCACCTACACAACCACACATTCACCTACACAACCACACAATCACCTACACAGCCACACAATCACCTACACAATCACCTGCACAGCCACACAATCACCTAGACAGCCACACAATCACCTACACAATCACCTACACAGCCACACAATCACCTACACAACCACACAATCACCCACACAATCACCGACACAACCACACAATCACCTACACAATCACCTACACAATCACCTACACAGCCACACAATCACCTACACAACCACACATTCACCTACACAACCACACAATCACCTACACGGCCACACAATCACCTACACAGCCACACAATCACCTACACAATCACCTACACAACCATACAATCACCTACACAGCCACACAATCACCTACACAATCACCTACACAGCCACACAATCACCTACACAACCACACAATCACCCACACAATCACCTACACAACCACACAATCACCTATACAATCACCTACACAATCACCTATACAGCCACACAATCACCTACACAACCACACATTCACCTACACAACCACACAATCACCTACACAGCCACACAATCACCTACACAGCCACACAATCACCTACACAATCACCTACACAACCGTACAATCACCTACACAGCCACACAATCACCTACACAATCACCTACACAGCCACACAATCACCTACACAGCCACACAATCACCTACACAATCACCTACACAACCACACAATCACCTACACAGCCACACAATCACCTACACAATCACCTACACAACCACACAATCACCTACACAGCCACACAATCACCTACACAATCACCTACACAACCACACAATCACCTACACAACCACACAATCACCTACACAATCACTTACACAGCCACACAATCACCTACACAATCACCTACACAGTCACCTACACAGCCACACAATCGCCTACACAGCCACACAATTCCCTACACAATCACCTACACAATCACACAATCACCTACACAACCACACAATCGCCTACACAATCACACACACCAAACAATCACCTACACAGCCACACAATCACCTACACAATCACCTACACAATCACACAATCACCTACACAATCACACAATCACCTACACAACCACACAATCGCCTACACAATCACCTACACAGCCACACAATCACCTACACAGCCACACAACCGCCTACACAGACACACAATCACCTAAACAGCCACACAATCGCCTACACAACCACACAATCACCTAAACAGCCACACAATCGCCTACACAGCTACACAATTGCCTACACAGCCACACAATCCCCTACACAACCACACAATCACCTAAACAGCCACACAATGCCCTACACAACCACACAGTCACCTACACCGCCACACAATCCCCTACACAGCCACACAATCCCCTACACAACCACACAATCCCCTACACAGCCACATAATCGCCTACACAGCCACACAATCACCTACACAGCCACACAATCCCCTACACAGCCACATAATCGCCTACACAGCCACACAATCACCTACACAGCCACACAATCCCCTACACAGCCACATAATCACCTACACAGCCACACAATCACCTAAACAATCACCTACACAGCCACACAATCACCTACACAGCCACACAGTCACCTACACAATCACCTACACAGCCACACAATCACCTACACAATCACCTACACAGCCACACAATCACCTACACAGCCACACAATCACCTACACAGTCACCTACACAGCCTCACAATCACCTACACAGTCACCTACACAGCCACACAATCACCTACACAGCCACACAATCACCTACACAGTCACCTACACAGCCACACAATCACCTACACAGCCACACAATCACCTACACAATCACCTACACAGCCACACAATCACCTACACAGCCACACAATCACCTACACAATCACCTACACAGCCACCCAATCACCTACACAGCCACACAATCACCTACACAGTCACCTACACAGCCACACAATCACCTACACAGCCACACAATCACCTACACAGTCACCTACACAACCACACAATCACCTACACAGCCACACAATCACCTACACAGTCACCTACACAGCCACACAATCACCTACACAACCACACAATTAGTAACAAACACACACACACACACAAACAGACACATAGACCACAAACCTTCGCAAATAGTCACAAGCATCTGTTCAGCCACACAAATACCCACACAGGTTGTCGTTCTGCTCACTTCTTTCCCCAATGTTTCCTTTATCAGAGGCACAGACTAAAAATTAAATTTTAATGTAAATGTGTTGCTTGCTCAAACATGCAAGCGTGGAGGTATACACACATATATACATATGCATGCCCATATACTCATATATATATTATATATACTGTATATACACATAGTGCAGTTTGTACACACATGTTCATGCAAATTTATATATGCATTTTATATATATTGTGTGCACACTTGTATGTACAGGCACATTTCTATTATAAACCAAAAAATTTAGACGAGTCTGTTTCTCCACAGCATTTTTCCTGGAGTATGCCATAAATAAAGAGCTAGAATCAACCTCCAGTAATTTGTGTTATAGTCAACATTATTCTTCATATTTTTCTTCTTGAACAATTTTCAAACATATACTACAACTTTAAGCAGAGATTAACAGAAGATTTCTGATTTTATAAAAGAGAATTTGTGGCTGCTTTTCCCACTTTATTGTCAAAAGCATGTTATAAATTTAACGTGATTCAAAATATATTCAAGGTTTCTAATCTAAACCCACTGAAGCTCTCATTTTAAGCTCTCCCGTTATTCACATCTGGAATGCAATGTCAGTCTTGCTAAAACAGAGTATATCGTTACATCATAATTTGCTGTGCCACACCCATCCCAGGATTGAAAATAAATATCCATCACATATTTATCAAAAGTTGCAGCAACATTTCAAGATAACAATCTGAATACATTGTAGGCTGCCTGGAATAATATTCAGAACAAAGTCAGTTTCTAAAGAACCCGTAAACTTGTAACATAGGAAACATTCGGTAAATTCTGCTGAAGTATTAAACTGAACTTCAAAAAGAAAACTCATTGCCTATTTTTATCTTTCACTCTTTAATTACTCCCATCTGATCGGTTGAATAAAGTGAATGTTAGACAATACGAAGTAGTTTGGCAATAAGTATTACAATAATTGAAGTTTTCAGTATAGGTATATATATTATATATATACACACACACAGAATCATAGAATTTTAATGGTACAGAAGGAGGCCATTCGGCCCACTGTGACTGCAACGGCTCACCAAATGAGCATTGTGAGCTAGTGCCATTGCCCTGCCTCTTCCCCGTACCCCTGCACATTGTTACTATTTAGATAATCATCCAATGCCATCCCTTGAATGCCTCGATTGAACCTGCCTCCACCACACTTCCAGGCCGTGCGTTCCAGACCAGAACCACTCGCTGTGTGAAAAAGTTTTTTCTCACATCGCATTTGCTTTTTTTGCAAATCATTTTAAATCTGTGCCCTCTCGTTCTTGATCCTTTTACGAGCGGGAACAGCTTCTCCCTATCCACTCTGTCCAGACCCCTCATGATTTTGAACATTTCTATCAAATCTCCTCTTAGCCTTCTTCTCTCCAGGGAGAACAGTCCCAACCTTTCCAAGCTATCACTGCTGGGCACTTAATTTAACAATATGTTTTCCACACAAGTTTCTTGTTAAGCCTGTGGTTATGATACCCTGACGTCAATAATAAATAATGGGACAAGCTATTAGTGAACAGTAGATAAGTAGCAGTACCAGTATTAATAACAGTGTGAGCAGTTGTTTTTGATAAAACTGCAGTTTTGATGCCCTGACTTTAAAACCTAACGGAAAATGTGAAGGAGGTAGCCCTAATCTAGTTCGATGTGGAATGTTGTTAAAACAATCCTGCCATTTTGGAGAGGGAGAGGGAGCATAAAGGTGATTTTTCTTTCTGTGATTTGTGGTTGGGATTTACTATCAGAGAAGAACGCTCAGGAGGGCAGTATATTGTTGACCAGCTTGATAGGAAAGCCCTCATTTCCTGCAGCTCCATCACTTAACTACTTGACAGCTGCAGTTATTAATAATTCAATATTTATTTTAAAAACTTACCATTGACTTCAAATTCTTCACACAGAGCACTGAACTGTGTTGGCTGTTGCATTGAACATTCCAAACTACATGGACAATACATTTTCATAGATATAATTTTGAGAGAGACACAAGAATATATAAAAACAAAAATACCTGGAAAAACTCAGCAGGTCTGGCAGCATCTGCGGAGAGGAACACAGTTAACATTTCAAGTCCGAATGACCCTTCAACAGAACTCTGTTGAACAGAACAGTTCTGTTGAAGGGTCATTCGGACTCGAAACGTTAACTGTGTTCCTCTCCGCAGATGCTGCCAGACCTGCTGAGTTTTTCCAGGTATTTTTGTTTTTGTTTTGGATTTCCAGCATCCGCAGTTTTTTTTGCTTTTATCAGCGGAATATATAATGTTGCACAGCCTAGCATTTTATAGAATTGTTTATCTCATTTTATCATTTGTAATATCTTGAGTTACATATTGTCACTAAAACATTATTTGAAGCATGCGGACTAAAGAATGAATAGAAACAGTCGGAAGTAAATAATATGATGTGATACAAGCTAGAATTCCTTGTAGAGTCAACTGAAGCTCAAAGGAAATTGGGTGTGAGCTTCTTCACTCTCTGTTTCACTGACCTTAACATGAAAACACAACCACTTGAAATAGAAACGCATTCAAACGCTGACTCCCTCAACTTTAAAAGAAAACTCATTGTCTATTTTTATCTTTCACTCTTTAATTACTCCCATCTGATCGGTTGAATAAAGTGAATGTTAGACAATATGAAGTAGTTTGGCAATAAGTATTACAATAATTGAAGTTTTCAGTATAGGTATATATATTATATATATACACACACACAGAATCATTGAATTTTAATGGTACAGAAGGGGGCCATTTGGCCCACTGTGTCTGCACCGGCTCTCCAAATGAGCATTGTGAGCTAGTGCCATTGCCCTGCCTTCTCCCTGTAACCCCACACAGTATTTCTATTTAGAAAATCATCTAATGCTCTCTTGAATGCCTCGATTGAATCTGCTTCCACCACATTTCCAGGCTGTGCATTCCAGACCCAAACCGCCACCTGTGTGAAAAAGTTTTTTCTCACATCGCATTTGCTTCTTTTGCAAATCACTTTAAATCTGTGCCCTCTCGTTCTTGATCCTTTTACGAACGGGAACAGCTTCTCCCTATTTGCTCTGTCTATTAGCTGATTAAAGGAGAATTATCACTGGACTTGTGAGTTTCAGTGCAGTAACAAAAATATTAAAGTACTATTATTTTACTATTCACTGGGTGATATTGATTACACTAGAGATGTTCCAGCCAGACCAAATCCATGAAGCAGCAATGAGCCGATCTGCTGAAGGTAATCTGTTTGCCGGAGTGATTGTACGCTATAGAACAGGCACGATAATCAGCTGAACCACTACATTTTTCAACAGCTTGTTTTAATTGGCTTCAAATATGTTAAAAATTTTAAAAATGAGGCCGATGATTTTTTCAGGTCTTTACACCTTTGAAGACTACCTCAGGCAGCCATTATGTTGCACAGTACACTAACGACAGGAGGTTGTGGGATAGCGTCAGTGTTTGGGCTTGTCACAGGATGAGTGGCATATACCAGTTCAACATCTCAAATGAAAGAGACAGAATTCACTAACAAAACAAACATCTCTTTCAAGAAATAGTAGTATTTATATAGGACCTAATGATTCTTAGAAACATGTCAAAGTGACAAATTACTCTGAAATTTCAAATATATAGTTTCAGCAGCTTTTCATATCCAGGTTAATAATGGATATGTTTCAACGTGGTACAGTCTTTGTAAATGTAACAAGACTATCCGTCTAAATTGAAATGAAGTTTGTTTTATTTAAAGACACGGTACATGTATGGTGCATAAGTTGCAGCCTTTGTTTGATTGTTTATCTTTTTTTAAAATGGTATTCCTAGTTCAGAAAATGTGTTTCTACTTGTAAGTTGCAACACGCTGAATTGGAAGGGTGTCTCACATTCTCACAGTAATTCACTGCAATGATTCTCTATTCGCGTGACGTGTTATCAGGATTTCAATCTAAAGTGAGATTATTTACCTTGTGTTCCAATGACACGTCCACTTTCTGAATCAGTTTATTCAGTAAACATAGACAAAGCATTAAGTATTGTTTCATTGTGAGGTAGGGCTGCTGTAGTTGCAATGGAACACTCTCAAATAGAGTCATGTACTGACAGACACATGTCAGAGCTGATTTCCATTAACTGGAAAATACTTTGTTATGTCCGCCATACACACGTCTGTATGAGAGACTCAAATGTACAGGGGTATAAGCACATGCAGACAGGGAGCTCTGGATCTGACTTGCACTATTTGTCACTTTCCAAGAATCGTTCCACTTTGCTGCAGATTTCATATCAAATAGATCCACAAATCTTATTACCAACTGCTAGCAATAGCAACAAAATTGGTAAATCTTGCTCTTTCAGTGAACTATTGTGTGAAATTAGACACCTGCAGCTTTAAGATATATTTCGGGGCTAAATATGGGCACATCAGAAAGAGATCTGTATCAGTCTCTGACTCATTTTCACGTGAATTTTAAGCTTACAATAACAATTTGTATTTGTACACGGCTCCTCACTGAGAGGAATATCTAACAGTACAGAAGAAGCGAACAAGTGATGAGAAAGAGCACAAGTGAAGAGTTTGGCTTTGATGAGAATTTTGAAGGTCTCTATTAAAAGAGTGCTTCTTTTGAAATAATTTGAGAAGTATGTGTTTTATAATAGGATCGCCACAATCCGCAGCTTCCAAACTCGCTGCAATCAGGCTTTGAAATTGCTAAAACTCCCAACGCTAACTACCCAAACTATAATTACGAGTCTTTCCTTCTTTTCAAGGAGATTCCAATCCAGCAGCGAGAACTGTCAGGATTATGTAGTACTAGCTGCTCATTAGTGACATGAATGATTTATAGCTTGTATAAATGCATTGAAATATACTTTAATTCACAACACACATAACCACATCTAGAGCTGAAACAAATATCTGCACCACATGTGAAATATTAAGCAGGCTACATTTTTGACGACAACATGATAAGAAAACACTGCTACAATAAAATATCGCTCGCAATTCAAACTCGGAAAATCAAAATTCAAAAGACTTGCCTCAAATCCAGTTTTTTACCCAAAATTCTTATGCTTCTACCCATCTATATTAGTTTGAATTATTTCTAAGATTCTTCATGAATATTAAGTTTAAATTATTATGTTATATTATACAATATTATATTATACAAGTCTTATCCTTAAAAATATACATTGCAAGTGTATATATTCCATTTTAATAATTGTTTGCCAAAACACAATCACACTTAAATCAAAGTTATCAATTTAACAGCGAAATTTATTAAGTCAAATTACATCGAATTGTATTTGGAACTACGGCCATTTGTTTTTTGCCTATTTTTAAACAGCGCCGACCTACACCTACATTTTGTTTTACATAAAACTTGTCACACCTCATGGGCACGGTTACTGGTTTAAAATGACTAAATAAGTCAAGTTCCATTTCCTAGAATTTATGCTGGTGCTTGAGTAGCACATTCTGCAATTCGAATGCATTTTTTATTTTATAAAAAGCCCCAAACCAATGGCCTTGACAGTGGGGCATGTTTTAGAGTTTAAAGAGCAAGAAGACTTCTGTCGTCAATAGGACTGTAAATAAAGCCTTTACACTGATCATCCATCATGAACCCCGCCTTTCTTTGAATTTATTATACACTTATTTCCCTTCTCAGATCATGTGCCTGGTTCTGCAACTTTCCTCTCCATACTGTATGGGATCGCTTGGGCTGTGCTCTGTGACTGTTAGGGGTCAGGAACTAAAAGTCCAGGTAATTACGGGAACAACCTTGCATCCTACTGTCCATGATACAAGTGCATTAGATTCCAACATGTTACTCCCTCATGTTATCCAGAAGACCTTCTAATTTACACCAAGTTTCTCATTTTCCAGATCCATTTATTCAAAGCCCACCGTGCAGTGTTGACCTTTATCCTTCATGTCAACGGAAACACACTGAACTAAACAATTTATAAGATTATTTTTTCACTTTTCAGAAGCTTATTAGGCCTATGCCAAGAACTGAGCAATGAAAAAAACTTACACTTATATATACATGTATATATCCACGCAATATCCTACAGTGCTGCACAGCCAAAAAAATGTACTTTAAAAGTGTAATGCTGTTGTAATGAATACCTGTTTTTCTTCTGTTAATATTCTTATTCCCAATTTTTTGTAAATGGCCCTTTTCTGCTTTTAGTTACAGAGTCCTCTTTGACCATGGAAATATATATGACTTGCCTGTGCATGAGTTCGCGTGTGGGAAGCTGCAAAGGATGTTCATTATACAAAAACGTTGAATGATATTCTACATTATTGCCAAATAAGCATTTCACCCACTTCCCAGCAATGTATAAAATATCTTACAATATGGCTCTGTAATCTATCGGTTTAACTGTTCAGGAATTATCTTTTATATGTTGGGGAAAAACTGAGTAAATTTTGAGAGAGGGAACTTCTTTCTACTAAAACTTATAGTGGCCAATTAAACAGTAATGCACAAAATGTTTATAACAGTGGAATCTGATTATGTGTAACAGGACAGACAGTACTTTTTTAATTGACCTAGTACAAGAGATTATACCAACTGAGGAAAAATTAGAAAGATTATTTATATTTTAAGGGTTTGCTTTCTACTTATACATCTCTATGTAGGTGAGCTTTGCTGAAAAGGAATTCTCAGTAATTGATGTTTCTTAATTGGTAAAGAGGAGCAGTGTTATAATCTCAGTGTTAATGAGTTGCAGTGTTTCAATGCTCACTCTGTATTCTCAATGAAGCAAGAACTACTTGGACAACTGTGCAACAATGAACCGGCGAAATGCGGTATCTCTCTCTGTTCTTGCTGCTCTGTGTTGGACATCGTAAAAATGCATCTGACAGAAGATTTCAATGGACTCTTGAATAAATATCTATCACTTAAAATCGCAGCTGCACAGATTGGTTCAACTTGTAAAAATTGACAGCCGTTAGACTCTCCAGATGGACTGTGTACGACAGTGAGCTCACCTCACTGTGTTTTCTAACCTTGCTGACAGAAGCGTTTAGAGGCAATTTCTATTCTGTTTGTGGAGGAACCGCGATACCCTCCCCACCCCCACCCTCTGCACATTATTTGTGGCACCGGGCGCCATCAAACAGACATTGTTCGACAGGCATATTTGCACAGCCCATTTACTCTCAGCTTTTAGTAAATAAAGTTATGGATTTTTTTTGTACTTCACTGCATGGCTGTTTGTTGCGAATGGTTTTGTTCAGATTACCTTGTTGCACTCTGTGGAATGGGTGGCTCCCCTCCTGATCCTGTTGGGCCAGATACTGACGTGTGTGTAGCCATGTCACCAGCTCTCTTATCGGCAGGTTCATTAGCGCCACAGTCACTGCTCTGCTTCTTCATGCCAGCAATCAGCTGCTATTTATCCCCCTTTCTTTGAAGTCCAGCCCCACCAGCAGCACCAACCAGCAGAAACCCCTGTGCCTGCCGCTTTAAGGAAGGCACGGTACACTACCGACGTGCTCAAAGGCAGAGTAACCAAGTCCAGCTCCCTAGTCCTCCAATTCTCCAAAGTCCCGACCAGGCCTCTCCGTCAACTTAATTCACTGACTTGACAAGCGTCTCCAAAGAACTAGGTGGGAAACTGATGCGTTCACAGGGGACGTGCTGGAGACCAGCTGAAAGGGTTTGAATCCAATGGGTCACTTAGATCCTGCAGATAGGCCAAGCTGTCTCTCTGTAAGTGCAATTGACAGAGACCAGACCGAGGACATATACATACAGACTACAGTTGATGTGTCTGGAATGCTATTAGTCACCCAGTAGGTGCAGGATCAGCCTGCGAGCAGCTGCTATTCTGATACCTCATGTAGCAGCTGGATCAGATTCCGATGTTGCCAGTATTGAGCTCTCCTGACCATTACAGTCATGAATTCTCCGCACAGTTTATGGCACTGGAATTCAGCGTCATAAATCATATAATAAAAAAGGAGGAAAATCATTGATTAAAAATAAGCCAGGCTTTACTAGACTCCACTTCAAAGTCACATATTTGCAACTAAATAAGGGAGAGCAGTTAATAACGTGACAGTAAACATGCGAATAGCAGGTAATGTTCACTGAGTGTGATGCCATGTATTGATCAATTGCTTTCTATATATACAATGTAATCTCTCAACCATTATTAAGTCCAATAATAAAGTAGTTAAACTCTCTACCCCTCTGCTTGTTGCAGATACTGGTTCATAGCCAGTTTCTGCTTTGATTATTCTGAGTTATACTGCCAGCTCTGCATTGCTATTTAGTCAAGCATATGAAGTTCTGCACATGCATGAACACATCCAAAAACATTTATTAGAGTCGAAAAGCCAATGCATTTTTCAATTTTAGCCCAGTACTAACAGGAAAGTCATCTAAAATTCTAAAATGAAGGCTGTAAAACTGGGCTTCACACTGGTGGCAGTTCTAGCGCAGCCAGGGAAATGCTGACTGTGTGCCTCTTCATGGTACCTCCGATTAAGACACGATGAACCGTCAATTCAATGCCATGCAAAAATAAGCAGAAAAAGCAAACATCGGACCATAAAATGAATGTCGTCCGCTTCTACGAAAAGCACAAAATTCACAAGGAAATGAACTCGAAATACCGGTCTAATGAATCCCAAAGAATATTCTCTTTTTCTTTGCCCTTGCTGTATTCCATGCACCAAGCAAACCAGCCTAACCGACTGAATCATTCTGATGTAATAGAGCACAGGAGGTATCTCAGCACAGTCCCGAGACATGATTGTAATGGAGGGACCATTTTCAATGGCTGCCCGCTTCTGTCTTGAGGAAAGGAGGCAGTCAACAGTGGGTGAAATGGGTAGTGCGTCTGAGGTAATTTTCAAGCAGGCTTACATATGGATGAGCAACAGCCCATCTATTCAGATGGGAAGTTGTATAAATATGCGAATCAGAATCCTACACTATTGTAGGGCCCCAATTCTAATTTTGATGTGCAAATGGGCAGAGTTTGGACTGTGGAGGTTTATTGGGCACTGGATCCCAATATGCAGGTTGACTGGACACTGGATCCTGAAAGGGACTGCTGTGCGTCACTCCATTAAACTCCATTGCTTGTTGGGTCAGGAATTGCAGGAGTTTTCCCCTGGGCTCTGCGAGAATATCACGGCCCATTCTGCTGGCCCGAGCTTTCCCCCTTCAAGGTTGGCTCCATCTACCCTTGCGTCCTCTTGCAGACCTAACCTGTCATTCCACTCATCTTAGGAGCAGGATGCCCCTGCCGCCCATCACCCTGCATTCCCATCAACCATGGCACCAGCTTTGAGTGGTTGCCCTGCCAGCCTTACAATGGGAGCACCCACCCCCTTTACATTTCTAAGGCAGAGCTCTGGCCAAGGGGGACAGTAAGTCTGCAAAGGGCAAACGAGTCCCTGACTCCTCTATTAAACACCTCAAATTTCCAGACCGGGGAAAATACATCCTTTGTCCAACACCCAGGAGAAGAAGTGGGAGGTATGTCACATGACCTCTCCCAAGCTGCTAGAACCTGTAATATTGCCGTGTGGATCTGAATCCAGGCAGTCTACCATTTTATCATCGAACAGGTAACAGCAGAAAGAGCTCTGTCCAGGTGAAGTGCCTGGCCCTCATTTACAATGTGAACTTGTATCTGTGCCTTCAAGACTAATTCATCTCATGTGCCTTCTTCCATTGTGGAAGTCCTCATTTCTGGAAAGCCGGAACACCCTGCGACAGTTTCAGCCTGCTAACCTCTGAAGGAATACACCACTGGACTTTTGATTCTGGGCTCTGGACTCACGTGAAACCATAACTCTTATTTTTATCATGGTCTTGCCCTGTAACCCTTTCTTCCCCTTATCCTTCTTTTATTGCCTGAGTGCAAAAAGGGGTGGCTGTTGCAAAACCCCTTCCACGTTTTGAGTGTGTGTAAAATAAACCAACCCTCTTATTTTGCCTTATCTCAAGTTTGCCGTGGGATTATTAATCGAGGATTGGATCGCTCCGAAGTGAAGGGTTGGGGAAAACATAAAGGGGGAAATCAGAAATCAAAAACACCTTTCTGTTTACGGACGGGTGGTGAGAGGAGGAATCAGGGCTGTTTAAAGTAATCCCCCTCATGCCCGGAACAGCCCCATTTTCAAGCTCTTTCCCCACTGGAATCCTAAAAATGGCAATTGCGCCTCTATGATTAGTTGATCTTTCTTACACCTTGCTCAAAATCTATATAATTAAAGGTCTTGCATCTAGAATGCACCCATAGCAATATATACGTCAAAGATGTCGTAAGTACACAGGCAAAATAAAATCATAACTGGTGAAAATAGTCACCATCAGTTAGATCAACTATGTTGATTGGTTGCAATATCTAATTGACTGACTAAATGTAAAAGAATCGAAAAATCAGCACCATTCCCTTGAAAAACTACCAATGAAAAGCAGCAATAATTCAAAACCAACCAGTTTCTGCTTTTTGCAAACAATACAGGTCACATAGAGAATCTACTGAGAGCTTTAAACTGCTTCTTAAAACCTACCTGTCCTAATATGTCCTACCTTGGCTTGGTGTCAACCTGATTACGCTCCTGTGAAGTGCCTTGGGGCATTTTACTACATTAAAGGCTCTATATACCAGCAAGTTGATGTTAAGGTATGTATAATAAGAGTGCGTTTCACCAAAGAGACAGGAGGGCCAGTCCTGCCACCTACTGCATGAAGATCTGTAGCCGGCGTCAGGGAACTGCCCCCTCTGCGGCCAGGATAGCGATGGCTGCTCTCAACTACTATGACACAGGCTGGTTTGAACAGATGATTTAGATAACATCAGTCAGGCTGCAATAGGGGAAAGGACTTGTTGGGTGATTGGTGGAATTTATGGGAGGGCTGGGAAGTTTGGCCTTTGGTGTCATAGTGCTGAGGGTTGTGGCTTCAGTAAGGCCCAGGGTATAATCAATGGTGCCCACATTGCTGTGCCACCTTCTACCAAAAATAAAGGCCTCAACGACCCCAAGAGAAAGAGCGTCTAGTCTCTGGAGATCTGGTTTTTATATGACAGCATGCAACGGATCTTGCACATTAAAATGAGAGATATTGAAAGTTCTTTGATTCATTAATCCTCTGAAATTCAGCTCTCCCTCATCTCTACAGGGAAAGATATTCATTATCAACAGATGGCTTATGGGTAACAATGCCTACTTCTGCTCCCATGGATACTGACCCCTTAAAGATTGGTCCAAAGAGTAGCAGACAAGTGCTACAACATGGCACGTGTCTCTACGAGATTAATCATCGAGACGACCATCTCTCTAAGGCAGACGCTCAGTCCCCAGGAACTGCCAATGTTGTTGCCTGTGTGTCAGGCAAAGTTGTAGCCTTCACTGCCGCACATAAATTTACCATACAAAAGAAAACTGGACTTTGACATTGCTGAGGGATAGGACTAACTTCATTGGAGACAGAACTACACAGAGGAGAGCAGCAGAGTAGTTTACTCTTTAGTAACTGCTGCATGGGATAGGGAGGGTAAACGTATTCATAATTATTTCTTTGTAAGGATGGTAAAGGCTGACACAGTCTGGGTGGGCCGAATGGCCTGTTTCCATATTGTAACTTCTTCCATTTTCAATTGACAAAGTGTCAGAAAAGCAATTCAAGCTCAGATCTTCCAATGATTTAATGGGAGAGGAAACTACCCAGAACAGCCGCACAGACCAGTGTTCTTTTTAATTCATTTAAATGTGGGCCTTGCTGGGAAGGCTAACATTTGTTGCCCATCCTGAATTGCCCTTGAGAAGGTGGTGGTGAGCTGCCTTCTTGAACCATCGCAGTCCAAGTGATGGAGATACACTCACAATACTCATCACTGAAATCTACCTTTCTGTTTAACACATTCAATTTAGATACTATTGTTGTAACTCCTTCTTGCCCATCTTCAGAGGTGGTGGTGTCACTGGACTAATAATCCAGAGGCCCAGGGCAATGCTCTGGGGGCCAGTGTTTGAATACCACCACAGCAGAATAAAAAATATGGAATTAAAAGTTTAATGATGACCATGTCATTGTCAATTATTGTAAAAACCCATCTAGTTCACTCCTCTTTAGGGAAGGAAATCTGCTGTCCTTACCTGGTCTGGCCTACATGTGACTCCAGACCCACAGCAATGTAGTTGACTCTCACATGGCCTAGCAAGCCACTCAGCTCTCAAAGGCAATTAGGGATGGGTAATAAATGCTGGTCTAGCCAGCGATGCCCCATCCCATGAATAAATTAAAAAGAGATAGAGGAGGATTCCTTCACCCGGTACCTAATATACAACATGAGAAGCCATGAGCCCTCTTTGCCCCTACACGATAGTGCCAACAATCATCATTTAGTACTCTTTTTGTTTTCAAAAACAATGATGTTATTTAACTTCACCTTTATTAATTTGTGTACCAGCGGCTTTCCACCATGGTGCCATCATGTTTTACCATTGCTGGCTGAAATAATTGTGGAAATTAGAAATTAGCAAAGTTTACTCTGAAAAGAAAATTTCACGTCAACAGGATTTGTGATTTTAAATCAAAGAGCCGCTTTCCAGAGCCAAAACCTTAAAGGGAGTGAAAGAAAAATAACAGTTTTGTACTTGTGTAATTGCATCGTGCAACACAGTGTTTCTGAAGACTGCACAATACTGCACCTCTCAGAAGAATTAATGACTGCTCTCAAAGTGGGCGTTTCCATTTTGCAAAAACAAGTTTTAATGTAATTTGTGTTTGAAATTTGATACCCACAACCTCTGTGCTTTTAAATAGGTCAGCACCAAATAAGTGATGTCCGTGTGGAGTTACCTCTCTTCTCTTTACCTGCATCCCCCACCCGCATCACCTGCAATTTCGGGGAAGGATTTACTGTCAGCCTGCCTTGTGTTCGTTAATAAGTAATACTCTTTCCATAATGTCCTACCAAGAACGACAGAGCAGGATGCGAGTGCACAGAGAACAATGGCCAGCATATCCTTCCCCTGGTCGGCTACTAATACCTCTTACTTACTTAGTCTAGTGCTTCTCCTAGATACAACCTGAGTGTCAGTATCGCAAGGGGTGGTTAGCTGTTTATATTCCACAAAAGACTCATGGGACTGGGGTGCTCTTCACTGCTCTAGTGGAAATGTAAATGAGCTGACCCAGGGAATTCCCATGTAAATCCTTCTCCAGACCATCAGAAGTCA